>NC_067434.1:24590699-25190699 GCF_009764475.1 Pristis pectinata
GGGGGCAGATACATAGGGGACATTTAAGAGACTATTAGATAGATACATGAATGATAGAGAAATGGAGGGCTATGTGGGAGGGAAGGGCTAGATAGATCTTAGAGCAGGATAAGGTGTTGGCACAACATTGTGGGCCGAAGCGCCTGTTCTGTGCTGTAGTGTTCTATGTAACAGACAGGGAATAGGGGGATACAGACCATGTGCAGGCAAATGGGATTAGTTTAATTCGGCATCATGGTTGGTGCAGACATGGTGGGAAGGGCCTGTTCATGTGCTGTGCTGTATTCTATGTTCTATATTCAGAAAAATAGGTAATTGGTAAAAATGAAGCTGGCAAGTGAGGCTGGTCTAATTTATCTGCAGGGAATAAGGGCTGCACCGCTGGAATATACTTACTGCGGCACAGAAGAATGTCGTTCCGTTGGTGAATCTCTGGATCTCTCTGCCCCGGAGGGTTGTGGAGGCGAGATCAATGGTAGTTTTTAAAAAGGAGGTAGGTAGATTTTTGAAAGATTGAGGAATTGAGGGCCACGGGGAACTGGCACAGAAGAGGAGATGATGCCTGGGGTAGATCAGCCATGTTTATTTTGAATGGTGAGGAAGACAAGGGGCCAAGTGGTCTACTCCTGCTCCTGTTTCTTGTGTTATTTGGTGCATCTAGCCCATCCTGTCCCAAATGAGCAACCCCATCAGTCACATAGCCCCCTCTTAGTTCCCCAGAGCTCCACAACATATAATCTTTCACAGATCTGTCAACTCTCCTTTGATTTTTTTGCCACTTGCATTAAGGGATAATTTATAGCTGCCAATTAACACACGGCACATCTTAGGCATACAGAAGGAAACCAGACAGGAACCTGGCAGGAACGCACACAATCACAGGGAAGATGTGGATCAGAGGTCAGGATTGAACCCCGGTCCCCAGAGTTGTGGGACGGTAACTCTTACTTTGTGCCACACACAAAACACTGAAGGAAATCAGCAGGTCGGGCAGCATCTATGGAGGGAAACGGACGGTCGACGTTTCAGGTCCTGACCCTTCATCTGAAGTCTTAGTGTCATAGAGCAATACAGCATGGATACAGGCCCTTCAGCCCAACCAGTCCATGCTGACCACGGTGCCCACCCAGCTAGTCCCAATTTCCTGTGTTCGGCCCATATCCCTCCAAGCCCCGCCCCTCCATGTACCTATCCAAGTGCTTCTTAAATGATACTGTTGTACCTGCCTCACCCACTTCCTCTGGCAGCTCGTTCCATACACTCACCACCCTCTACCTGAAAAATGTTGCCCCTCAGGTCCCTTTTAAATCTTTCCCATCTCGTCCTAAAACTATGCCCCCTAGCTTTGGACTGCCCTAACCTGGGGAAAAGACTGTTACCGTCCACCTTATCTATGCCTCTCATAATTTTATAAACCTCTGTAAGGTCGCCCCTCATTCTCCTACGTTCCAAGGAATAAAGACCCAGCCTGGCCAACCTCTCCCTATAACTCAGCCCCCTAGTCCTGGCAACATCCTTGTAAATCTTTTCTGCACTCTTTCCAGTTTAACCACGTCTTTTCTATAACAGTCCTGTGAACAAAACAGTCAGAGTCCAGATGAAGGGTATTGACCCGAAACGTCGACCGTCCATTTCCCTCCACAGATGCTGCCTGACCCGCTGAGTTCCTCCAGCACTTATGTGTTGCTCCAGATTCCAGTGTCTGCAGTCTCTTGTGACTCTCACTTTGCGCCACTGGGCTGCCTCTGTGTGAGTGGGTGAATTGTGAGATATAATTCTGCGTAGATTTGTAATGAGTTAAATATAGAACTGGGATGAAAGAATCTTTGTATTTGTTAATTTTAATTGAATTTTGGACTTAGGGAAAATATCTGCAAATGCTTCTCTGTCCCAAACAACAAAGAAAATGCTGGAGAAACTCAGTGGATCAGGCAGCATCTATGGACGGAAATGGACAGTCAACATTTCGGGGTCCTGAGGGGGTTGATTCAGTCTGACTGCTGGATCCTCTCCCATAGCTATCTGGATGGCCATGGAGAAGGGCATGATATCTACCAACAGGTGAAAGCTTTCCATAATCACAGAAAGGCAACATTTTGATTTTCATTTTATTGTTTCAAACAAAATTTAATATTAACAAGTCTAATTTCCACAGATCATAAAATGATAAAAATATATGCAAAACTGTTTCTCACAATGCAGTCACATACCACACTATATCCAAAAACACAGGAGTGGATCCCTGCAGATCATCGAGGTCCTCATTTTCCCATCTCCATTTTTATCAATTACATTAATTTCTGGAAAGAAAATCACAAATAACCAATATTGGAATGTAAGTAATACTAAGATCCTAAAGTAGAGTCACACAACACAGCCCAGTTCATCCATACTGATCAAGGTACCTACCTCAGCTAATCTCATTTGCCCATGTTTGGCCCATATCCCTCTAAACCTTTCCTATCCATGTACTTGTGTAAGAGTCTTTTAAGCATTGTAGTTGTACCCGCTCTATCACAAGTAATTGGACATTATCTTAAAATTCTGACTGTCAGATCAGAACAAGAGAAAAGTGCAGTCTTTAGGCCAACTCCACTGAAAACACACGGGGGTGCCAGCTCTGGTGGGAATAGTTCTGAGTTGGGTCACTTAATGTCACAAAAATGTCCCTGAATCTGTGACACTGCATATTTCTCATACAAGTCTGTTGGGTTGGAAATTGTAAATAAAGCTGTTTAAGTGCTGTGCACTTGTCAGTGCTGAGCCTATACCAAGATAGTCACTGCCAAATATTACCATTTATAATGCTGATCAATGCATAGCATTGAATAGCTTTATATTTAGAAGTATTGTAACACTCAACAGATGCCAGCACTCACGACATCTAATCTAATCTCATCTACAGACATTCCTAATTCCAATTTTACCAGCTTCAAAATGGAAAGAATTTCAAAACAGCTGCCTGCCAAGCTCCTTGGACTAGAGACCCCATCATTATCTCTCACAACGGACATCAGACACTGCAGTTTTTGATTCTGGTTGAGCAAGAAGCTGGAACTGTGCATTGTGTAAAGGAGCAGATGATCCAGACAGTGCCTGTTCAATGAAAGTCAGTGAGTGTGAAGTTGTTCCTTTTTTTTTTAAAAAAAGGTACTTCACCCAAATCACATCAAACTAACAAAACACTCTGAATGGGGAAGAATAGCTTTGGTTATTCAGAGATCCAGTAGAAGATCAAATCTTCATTTTCCAACTGAAACTTTTGCATGCAAAATGTAGTACTCACAAATAAAAATTGATGCCAATTCTTCTGTTAATTGTAAACGTGAGGATGTTAGCCTTCTATTAACAAAAGGTATTATGGGAGCTGGGAAAAAGGCAGTGTAAGGTGTTGGGTCAATCTTCATGTCACTGAATAGTGGTTTAGGCTTGAAGGACCAAATAACCTTCTCCTTGCCCTATGAAATCATAAAAATTAAGGCAGGCTTCTAACTGAATGGCACAACTTTGCAACAAGTGGAGCAAAACCACCTTCCTGTTGGCTTTAAGCAAATTGAGGTCAATGCCGGAATCTCTAAATCCTGGACCATTGTGTTAGGTCAGACAGTGAGCTGCCAGCACTGGTGGGTCATTGGAATGTCAATCTTTCCTTCCCAGCTATCAACAGCAGCATCCAGTCTCTGAGTAATCTGGGAGTTGAGGACCATAGTCACGGAATGCGTCTATCAATCAGTTAGCCAATGGGTCACCAGGAACATATCAAAGCTTGAAGCACTGGCAGACAATTCAAAGACACCTATCAGAAAAGAATAAGAGGACTGGGCAGAATTAACATGGATTGATTAATGGAAAATCTTGTTTGACTAGCCTCTTGGAGTTCTTTGAGGCCATGTGATCTGCTCACCCTGTGGGACAGCTAACCAAAATGAACTTGGTTCACATTTGAGCATCAGATCGGGGGCTTGGAAATTGTTGTTTATGAATCTTGCTCCCTCGGTACACAAATCTGCAAAACTTTCTCAGGCTTTGCCCCTTCTGTGTTTCTCCAACCCCCTTCTATCTATCCCGTCCTATTCAGATGCATCATGGCTTGGTACAGCAACTACTTTGCCTGGGACTACAAGAAACTGCAGAGAGTTGTGGACACAGCTCAGTACATCACGAAAATCAGCCTCCCCTCCATAGACTCTCTACAATTCCCGCTGCCTTGGCATCCCACTCCAGACATTCTCTCTTCTCCCCCCTCCCATCGGGCAAAAGACATAAAAGCCCGAAAGCTCGTGCCACCTGGCTCAAGGACAGCTTCTACCCCACTGTTATAAGACTATTGAATGGACCTCATGTATGGTGAGATGGAGTCTTGACTTCACAATCTACCTCATCATGACCTTGCACCTTATTGTGTGCCTGCACTGCACTTTCTCTGTAACTAACACCTTATTCTGCATTCTGCGATTGTTTTCTCTTGTACTACCTCAATATACTGATGTGATGAAATGATCTGTGTGGATGGCATGCAAAACAAAGTACTTCAGTACATGTGATAATAAATCTATTTACCAGTTCGGTCTCATAACCTCGGCAGTCTGTCACTGGCTTCTTTTGTGTAACCTCTCCCTTCCTCCCATCATTCTGGCCTGTAAGTTCAGTGTCTAGTCCTAGAATCTCAAATTCCCAGACCATACAATTCCTTTTCCAAGCCCCAGAGATCTCTTAAACTGGATATAAGGAAAGCTATGATTAGCAAAACTGAGGGGAATAAATTGCAGGAAAATGAAAGTTAAAATACAGAATTAAGAAAGGCGGGGAGAGCGAGAAACTGGAAGGGGCAAGGAGGACAATGAAAACTGAAGCAACAAACAAACTGCTGGAGGAACTCAACAGGTCGGGCAGCATCTGTGGAGGGAAACGGACAGTCGATGTTCCAGGTCGAGACCCTTCATCTGGATGGAAGTCTGGGTTGAAAGCTGAGTGGGAAACAAGGGAGTGGAGAAAGCAGAATTTAAGGGGAAGGCTGGGTAAACACACGAAGGAAGCAATAATGGTTATGTTGTTAGGGTGAGATGTGGAGCAGTGGGAGGAGGCTCCTGTGGAGCATGAGGTAACATTGACCACTTAGGCCGAATGGCCTGTTCGTGTACTGTGCTACCCCACAGCTTGCCATTGACTTCACACTTCTTTGCAGCGTCTGGGGACTTGATGCTGTTGTTTGGCCCCAAGTGAAGTTGGAAATCTCCTTGCTTGACGTTGTACATAATGCACAAGATGAGACTCCATTAACCGACAGTGACATTCCTCACAGTGACAAGCAAAATAAAAAAGAAAAATTTGCCAGTGAGAATCAACTCATAACTTAATATTTCAGGACACTTTGGCTAGACATCCATGGATTTTTAAAAATTGTTTCTCACAAGAAACATCCTTAAAAGCTATGAGAGTATGACATTGAGCGTGAATTTTAGATTCTGCTGGGGTACTGTACCATTAGCTAATTACAGCAGCAGAGCTAAGCAGAAGGCAGCAGACATGCACGTCAGCATGAAGCTTTAATTCAATTAGTATTCTGACATGTTCAAACTCCTGTTAAATATTAATAGTATTGGAGAAAGATCTGTACTCTAGCAACCCATGACATTGTGAATAAAAATGAGCTGGTTTTGGCTTCTGGAGGATAAGTTAGTCCTCAATTATAGTGTTGGCAAGTAAGAGACAAGCTGACTTTCTTGCTCAAGAGCTCCAGGCATGTCTGGGCTGATGTGCAGCTTGTGTAACTACCTTGTTACACTGTGACTGTTCACTGTGGCTGTTCTCTGTAGATAGGAATAAAATGTGTGGACTGCTTTTCCCCATTCTAAAGGTGCTTTGCTAACTTAAGTCAGTGTTGATGAAGACCTTCAAGCCAAGATCAAAGGCGCTTGTCAGTGTACTGCTAGATGTTAAAGGCATACTGAAAGTACCTTTTCCATTTAAGGCACATATTTTATTTAATTATGAGGCATCAGTTCCTGCAATTAGCTGCAGAAGGACAAGATGCCAAAAGTTGCAAGATGAGACTTTGTAGGTTTGGGCAGCCAGCACTGAGTGCACATATTCCTGCTGATGTCATCACATGACCGCCTGAGTCCAATCGCCCACCGTCCCCCACTGTCCTGTTATTGGTCAGTCAACACGCCCTATCACACGGTCCCACCTTCACACTTCCATTAGAAGTCTAATGGGCACCCCAACGTCCAGCTGGGTGGTTGTTGAATGTTTTTGAAACAGACCTCTCCATTTCACCCCTCACTTGTCGTCATTTTTAATAACTGTAGAAAAAGGCATTTACAGATTTGTTTTTGAGAAAGAAGCGCATCTTTCCTTTATGAAGGCTGTTCCACCCTGGCCAATCTATTGCCCCAACACCATCTCCCCAGACTCTCCCCTTATCCCTTGATCCCTTTTACTATCTGCCCTAATTCTCCTTTTGTGGCTTAGTTTCCAGTTCAGATTGTTCACACTCCTGTGACTCCCCTTGGGAGTTCATACGGTGTAAAAGGTGTTAGATGTTGCTCATTTCATGAAGATTGGATGGTTGGGCATTCTTAGAGTCAGAGAGTAGTACAGTACAGAAACAGGCCCTTTGGACCATCTAGTCCATGCCAACCTGATCTTCTGCCTAGTCTGATCTACCTGCACCCGGACCATATCCCTCCAAACCTCTCCTGTCCACCTAGCTATCTAACCTGCATCTACCACATCTGCTGGCAGCTCGTTCCACACTCGCATCACCCTCTGAGTGAAGAAGTTTCCCCTCAGATTCCTCTTAAATATTTCATCTTTCACCCTAAACCTATGTCCTCTAGTTCTAGTCCCACCCAACCTGAGGGGAAAAAGCCTGCATGCATTCACCCTATCTGTACCCCTCATGATTTTGTAGACCTCTATAACATCTCCCCTCATTCTCCTGCGCTCCAGGGAATAAAGTCCTAACCTATTCAACCTTTCCCTATGACTCAGGTCCTCAAGTCCCGGCAACATCCATGTAAATTTTCTCTGCACTCTTTCAAGCTTATTGATGTCTTTCCTGTAGGTAGGTGACCAGAACTGCACACAAAACTCTAAATTCAGTCTCACCAGCATCTTGTACAACTTGAACATAACATCCCAACTCCGTTACTCAATACCCTGATTTATAAAGGCCAAAGTGCCAAAAGCTCTCTTTACGACCCTATCTACCTGTGACGCCACTTTCAAGGAACTATGAATCTGTATTCCTGGGTCCCTTTGTTTTACTGCACACCTCAGTGCCCTACCATTCACTGTGTAATTCTTAGCCTGGTTTGTCCTCCCAAAGTGCATTACCTCACACTTGTCTGCATTAAATTCCATCTGCCATTTCTCAGACCATCTTCCAGTAATCTCTGCTGATCTCCTGATCTTCAATCACACTCTAACCCAGAGAGTCCTGATGAAGGGTCTCGACCCGAAACGCCGACTGTTTATTTCCTTCCACAGATGCTGCCTGACCCGCTGAGTTCCTCCAGTGCTCCAGATTCCAGCATCTGCCGTCTCTTGTGTCGCTGGATTATCAAGATTTCTAAACAATTGGATGCCAGAGTATTGGAGTTTTGCTGCATATCCACTGAAGCTGCAGCATCATTGATAATCTCAACTCCCCTTTACGTGTAGACCATGGGTCAGGGACACGGAACCCACAGCATGTTCTGCCCAACTGCTGACGTTAGTTCCTTTAGCCTTTGTTTCCATGTCACACGACAGAAGCAAAAAATTAAAGGGTTTTCTCAAGAACCTAAATCCATTTACTTGTTAGGTTTATCACAGAAAGGGTGGAGGAATTCAACCAAGTCTCCACCTCGCTATTATAGACTTAAGAAAATATTTTTATTAATGGGTGACTGATCTTTAGCAAGATTTCAAATGTGTGCAATTAACAGTGTGACTCAGAGATTGGAATAACTGATCTGGGTTTCAGTCAGGAACTAACATTACATCAATATTTGGCAACTGGCTATTATAAGATATTAAAGAGTCAATGCTTTGTAAACCCATTTATCATAGGAAGGATTAGTCACAGACATTACACTGCTATGCCTGACTGGCTCAGATAGAGTATTAACCCCCTCAGTTTCCCTGTATCCATTGTGACTTTAAGAAGTTACATAGCCAAAGAAGAAAAATTGAATGGTAAACACTGTAATATGGACCCTCAGCTTGTGCACAGCAAGCTTCCACAATCAGTAATGCATTTACCTATCTGGATGCATCACAGCTTTGAGTGGCAACTGCTCTGCCTGAGACCGCAAGAAACTGCAGAGTTGTGGACATAACTAAGCACATCACATAAACCAACCTCCCCTCCATGGACTCTGTCTACACTTCTCGCTGCCTCGTGAAGCAGCCAACATAATCAAAGACTCCCACCCACCCCGGACGTTCTCCCTTCTCCCCTCTCCCATCGGGCAGAAGATACGAAAGTCTGAAAGCATGTACCACCAGACTCAGGGACAGCTTCTATCCCACTGTTATAAAAATATTGGATGGATCTTTTGTACAATAAGGTGGACTCTCGACCTCACAATCTACCTTGTCATAGCCTTGCACTCTATTGTCTGCTTATTCTCTGTAACTGTAACACTTTATTCTGTATTCTGTTTTTGCTTTTCCCTTGTACTACCTCGATGTACTGATGTGATGAAATGATCTGTATGGATGGCATGCAAAACAAAGTTTTTCACTGTAACTCAGTACATGTGACAATAATAAACCAATTTACAGACTTACCAATTTACCAATGTTATTGTTCCACCTGGGAAACTTGGCTGACCTTCTTTAAATTTATTGCACCTCAGAGAACAGATGGGACCTCATCCAAAGACAGCACCTCAGACAGGACAGGACAGGACTCCTTCAATACTTCTTTGGAGTGTTAGCCTCTGTTATGGTTACAAGTGTCTTCAAGTAAAGCACAACCTTTTGGCTAAGAGATAAGAATGAATTGCCATTGAGTTCAAGATTTAGCAAGTTACCAGCAACAGGGTCAAGATCAGGTAGACAGCAATATTTCTTCTCCCACTCTGAGGTAAAATCAAGCTAAATGCTGCCATGACCTCAGAAATACAGTGACCATCTCAGTCCCCAGTGACATGTCAACTTGCCACTTGGCTTGGCTATGAAATGGGGGATGTCATAATAAAGCAAAGGTTGAGATAGGTTGCAAATGTGTCTGTGCAGTCCCAGAAACTTTTGGGTTTGATGTCTCTTCTTCATTTGATCTTACCCTTGAGGTGTCCATGAGATACTCTGAAGTGCTTGCAGAACAATCATTTTCATTTGATTTGGAAAAAATCACCATTAAAACTTTCATGTTATTATCCCTTACTAGTCCGACCATTGAACTGAAAACTAAGGTCTTTTCCTTCTGGCCTTCTCCCACTTGGGAGATCTTGCCTGTGGGGATGGTTAATCTACACTTCATCTGAAAGAGTTAGGAGGACACAGCTCTCCCAGAAACTGCAAGTTCACAGGAATCACTGGATTCTTCCGGTGACAGAGCACATTTGAAAAGAGTGTAAAAATAACTGCCAATGTACTTAAGTGATGCCAGCTACAAGCGTTATCAAATTATGTCCTAATTGTTGTGAGTGACAAAATCGTGGGTAAGTCCTGATGTAAGGTCTGGTGGCTGTTCCTTATGTTCATAAAGTAGGGCCACCTACAGGAGAAAGGTATTTGTGCTTGAATTTTGTTTATTTATTAATTTATTGAATGTGGTCATTTCTGGCAATGCCAAAATATATTGTCCATCCCTTGACCTTGACTCTTAATTGCCCTGAACTGAGGAGACACTTGAGAGTCAACCACTGGTGGTTCTGGAGTCACATATTGGTAGGGATGGCAGATTTCCTTCCGTGAAGGATATTGGTGAACTAGGCGTTTCTTTTACAACAATCCAGTCATTGTATGTGTACCAGCTGTTACTTTAAATTCCAAATTTACTTAACTTAAAACCACCAGCCGCCAGGGTGGGATTCAATTTCACGTCTCTGTATCTATGGTTCAGAGCTCTGCTCCTAATCAGTAAATTAACCAGTATTCTACCATACTCCTAGCTTCAAAAGGATGTAAGGAGAAGAATGTTCCTTGGGTTAGTTGAAGCAATTAGTTGGGTTAATTAATTCAAACAAGATCTTTCCTCACGAGAAATAACATTTTCTTTCAATAAGATCTCTATTAATCTCCTTCCCTTTGGATAGTGGCTCTGACCACAATGGCCGAGAATTTGTGGTGAGGATAATGATCAAGTCATCAGCACTCACTGTCACAGTGGAGGAAACATGACAGCCACATCCCAGGTTCATACACACAGAGGTAAATAAATCCAATTACTGAAGGAAGAGCAGGGATCCCCTGTTCTTCGTTAGGGCACTGTATTTGTGTTGTCTTCTCCAGCATAAATCAGTGAACTGGTCTGCACTTCAGGCTTTTGCTAACTACCTTCACTGTAAAATGCCCTGACAAATTCTTGCCTTTGTTGCAGAATGTGTACATAAACCTTCACTAGCAACTAAACCATTAATGTTGCTTAATAATCTCTTTGGAGCAACACACAAAGTGCTGGAGGAACTCAGCGGGTCAGGCAGCATCCATGGAGGGAAATGGACAGTCAATGTTTCGGGTCGAGACCCTTCATCTGGACTGGAAAAAAGGAGGGGAGAGAGCCGGTATAAAGAGGTGGGGGGAAGGGGTGGAGCAAGAGCTGGCAGGTGATAGGTGGATCCAGGTGAGGGGGGTGATAGGCAGAAGACCTCTCTGGCCCTAAAAGAAAACAAATTTTATAGGCATGGTTTATCACTCCCTTACATAAATAGCGCAAAATTAAAGAGCTGTTTATGATATTTCAGGTTCTGTGTGAATGGTCCATTACATATATCCTTCCAAACCTTTGAAAAGTTAGTTAACTTTACTTCCCAGTCTGTGAGAATTGAGGATAGATTCACCAGTCTAATTCTCAGAATGAGGGGGGTTGTTGAATGGGGAAAGGTTGGCTATGATTGGCCAATACTCATTGGAGTTTGGAAGGATGACAAGGGTTCTCAGTGAGGTATGCAAGAGTTAAACAGTTGACAGGGAACAACACGCACAAAACATGGGAGGAACTCAGCAGGTCAGGCAGCATCTATGGAGGGAAGTAAACAGTTGACATTTTGGGTCCTGACCCTTTATCTGGACTCTCTGGGTGTGAGTGTGGTTGAAGATCAGGAGATCAGCAGAGATTACAGAGGGGGAGCAGCGAGAGAGGGTCTCACAGAACTCTCGTCGAAGAGAGGAGGGAAACTTCTTTAGCATCAGCAAACCTCGAGAAGACTGCAGTGGAGCAGCAAAATGGAGACACCAGAGACTGCAGACACTGGAATCTGGGGCAACACACAAAGGTGATGGAGGAACTCAGTGGGTCAGGCGGCATCTGTGGAGGGAAATGGACGGTCAACGTTTCGGGTCGAGACCCTTCATTATGACTGGAAAGAAAGAGGGTAGAAGCCATTTGGGGGAGGGGGAGGAGCACCTGCTGGCAGGTGATAGGTGAGTCCAGGTGAGAGGGGGAAGGTAGGTTGGTGGGGGAGAGGGGATGATAGGGAGTGACGTAAGAAGCTGAGAGGTGATAGGTAGAGGAGGCAAAGGGCTGAGGAAGGAGGAATCCAGTAGGAGAGGACAGTAGACCATGGAATAAAGGGAAGGAGGTGGGGAATAGACGGGCAGGTCATGAGGCAGGGGAGGGGAAAGAGAAGGGGTGAGGGGGCTGCAGGAATGAGGGAAGACAAAGGGGGGGGGGAGAGGGGAGGGGCGACCAGAAATTAGAGGAATCGATGTTGTGGCCGTCAGGTTGCAGACTCCCAAGGCGGAATCTGAGGTGTTGTTCTTCCAACCTGACATGGAAGATGTTGAGAAGTTGTTTCTTCTGGCCAGAGGATCGAGAACTAGGGAGCATAGTCTGATGATAGGAGTCAGCCACTTAGCACTGAGGTAAGGAGCAGTTTCTCTACAAGGAGAGCTGTGAATCCTTGGAATTCTCGACCTCAGGTGCCTGAGGATGCTCATTTGTTTAATATATTCCAGTCTGATATCAAGAAAGTTTTGGAAAAGTGGATTTGGGAAGAGAGGGGAAGTGGATGAGATTGAGGATCATCATTATCTTGTTGAGTGGTAGAGTAGACTTGTGGTACCCAATCATCCTTTTACATCCAAAGCTCCTGCCTTTTACATTATCCTTAATGTCCTTCTTTTCACCATTTACACAGAGATAGTGACCAACTAACACAGGAACATTCATATCCCACGATGGCACTCAAGAATTTTAATTCAATCAACTAAATTAATCTGGAATACAAACTCAGCATTATTAATGGTGACTGTGAAAATTCCAGACTGTTGGAAAAATCCACAAAATGCTGGAGACACTGGCAGGTCAGGCAGCATCTGTGGAAAGAGAAACAGAGGTAACAACAGGTTGAAGACCCTTTGTCAGAATACTATGTAAATATGTTAAAATAGAAAACAAAAGCTTCTTTCTGATATTTCAGTTCTTAATCTCAAGTTCTGACAAAGGGTTTTCGACTGGAAGTGTGAACTGTGTTCCTCTTTCCAGACACTGTCTGGTTTACCTAGTGGTTCCAGCGTTGTCTGTTTTCATTTTAGATTGCCAGCATTTGCAGAGTTTTGATTTTCATTTTGTACAACCTCATCTGGTCACTAATTTCCTTCTCGGAGAGAAATCTCCTTTCATTATCTCATATGACTCCAGACCCACCAGACCCACCATTATTAACTGCCCTCTAAAATCCAGTCAGTTCAGGATGAATAAGGACTGGACAACAAGAACCAGCTTTGCCAGTGGTGTCCACACCCATAATTGAAAACATTAAAACAAACCATGAAAATAAGGGGTAGCCCCTCAAGCCCTCCCCACATGACACTCTGACCACTGAGTTACTGGGACACAGAACAGAAAAAAAACTCAGCCAATAAATTGAAGAAATACCTTGGAAAATCCATCCCGAAAACCCTCAGCAACCAAAACCCAGTTCAGGAGATCATGTCAAATATTGGCACATTGTCAGCCAGCTGTAGACAAATTCTAGATCTTGTGCACTAAAACCCTGTGTAATTAAATACAGTGCTTTATAACTTTTCTATTGACAAAGTAGCAAAGTTGGTTTTGTTAATATTCCCACAATAAGAAATCAATGTAATAAATTGCACCTGAAATGCTGGTTGCTGCACACAGACTCCATTCATTGTGGTGCCTCGTCCAGATGAGCCTTTAAGGTCTACAGTGACACAATTGATTTATTAATGGATTTACATTCCCAATTTACTTCTCTGTTTGTTTTTTGTTGTCTTGAGTTAATATTTTCCAAAAGAATCTAATTGTATGTTTAATGAAAGAATAGCTTGCTGGCAGCAGCATTGAGCCAGAATTTACTCACCTTGAAGTTCATGTTAAAAAACTGCTCCATTTACCAGTACGTGAAAAACACACTTTGAAAGCCAGTTAGAAATATTTAGGATGCAGGTAAATATATTGTATTTTGCGCAGATAAAGGGTGACATCATTGGGAGATGTTAGAATCTTGCTCGATGGGGCCTCCTAGACACCAGAGCCTGCAATTACTTTGTTACAACCATTGCACCACAGTCAAATGGGACTAAACTTCAAATATAAATTGTAGGCTTCAAAGGGGTTTGAGACTCCTTGAGAACAGGAACAGCCATTATATAAGTGCAAATTCTTTTTGTCAGGGTCAATCATCCCAGGACAAATTGAGTGTTTCCTTTCTAAGGGCTGGGTGGAGTTGGTGAACATTCCTGGGGAGGGTAGAAGGGGGTTGCACAGTGGCCCTGCTCTGTTCAGTGAGACTATTCCTCTGCTGTGACATTCAGGGCAAGTAGGGCTGATGTGCCTTAAAGGTGCTACACCTGCATTAGTCCCTCCATTCCCACAACTTCATATTGGGTTGCATTCTTTCTGTGTTGCGTTGATAGGCCAGCCTTGAACTTGAGATAGTGAGGGTTGAATCGATATTCCATGTTCCTTCACAATATGGAAGGAGGTCTTTTCAGCCCAGTGAATCTATGCCGACTTACAGAACTATCTCTTTCCCCCACTAATCTCCCCACATTCCCATTAACATTGCACAGATTCTACCACTCACCTGCAATTTACAGTGGGCAAATAACCCACCACTGGGGCATCAGTGATATAACGGAAGGAACAATTGCCTCACCTGAAGCAGGGCTGAGCTTTCCCTTAATGGGGCATAAAATGCTTCAGTCAGCAGAAAACATGAGGGCAGATCTGTTGCCACCAAGATCCCAGCTGTCTCACACTGTATCCATGTGCCCTGGTGGTCTTCCTCAGGGGACCCAGCCTAGTGAGGGATCTGTTGGCACAGGCAGTCAGCTGGGCTCACAGAATGGTTCTGACTGCTGCTCGGGTCTCACTCCCCTGGCTCATGGACTGTCAAGGCTGTTAGCCTGAGAGTCATAACCAGTAACACATAGGATTATTAAAAATAGTTTAAAAAATTTACACATTATATACTAAGACTATAGACACTTTACACACTATTGAATGGTCTCCGAGTACCATAAGATGGTCTCCTGACCTCACAACCTACCTCGTTATGGTCTTGCACCTTACTGTCTGCCTGCACTGCACTTTCTCTGTAACTGTAACACTTTATTCTGCATTCTGTTATTGTTTTCCCTTGTACTACCTCAATGCACTGTTGTAATGAAATGATCTGTATGGATGGCATGCAAAATGAAGTTCTTCACTGTACCTCAGTACATGTGACAATAATAAACCAATTTAAAAACACATTCATGCACTAAAGTTCAATTTACAATATTGAAGTTAACAGATGGATAATAAAAATATAACGACTTATCCTTTCCCCAGCAAAACTCACAACATTTAAGAAGTGTGCAGACAAACACTTGAATTGCCAAGCCATGGAAGACTATGAACCACATGCCGCTAACTGGGATTAGTATAGATGGGCAATGGTGTGGACACTGTGGGCTGTACAACTGACTCTGTGACTCCGATGTCTCCCACTCACTTCAGTGGGTCTGGTACATTTGGGCCAGGGTTAACCCAGCACAGGGTCAGGGACAGATTTCCTCGCCTTGCAGAAGGGAGGCTTGCAGAAGTTCCCACTGTCTCTTTGAACTCCACTGCAGTGGCTGGGCAGACGCAGTCAGTGGACACAGAGCTAGGCAGAAGATACTGCCTCATCTTAGACCCAGACCAGTACCGGAAACCAGAAATTTTGCAGGGACACCCTGGTAGGTCCACGCATTAGTGCTGCAGAGGGGATAGGTTTAAGGTGAGAGGGGAGAGATTTAATTGGAACCTGAAGGGCAACTTCTTTATACAGAAGGTGGTCAGTATATGGAACAAGCTGCCAGAGGAAGTGGTTGAGGCAGGTACATTAACAACATTTAAAAGGCACTTGGACAGGTACATGGAAATGAAAGGTTTAGAGGGATATGAGCCAAACATGGACAAGTGGGATGAGCTTAGATGGAAACTGGCCTGCACCAGTTGGTCCAAAGGACCTGTTTCTGTGCTGTGTGACTCTATGACTCTATGGGAAAAAAGATCTGCCTGAACTTCTTAAATGACAAGATGAAATTGTAATGTGCTGTTGCGTAACAGATTTAAGGCACAGAAACATCCCAATCTATTCCACCACAGCCAACACTGAACCCCATTAAGAGAGGTGACCAAAAGTTTGGCCAAAGTCGCAGGAAAGATCAAAATGTTCTGGAACCAGTCCAGAGACCAGCCTCTGACATAATGGTTCCTGACTGATTAATTTTACAAAGCTTCTCTCTTATAAGCACGTCATTACATCATTGCTTTCTGAAGGGATCATTATAGAGAAAGGTTGCAGTGATTAAAAAAGTGTTCAGAATTGATTAGTGTTTTGGAGATAGCTACATCCTAGCCAGTCCAAAAATATCTTCACTTTGATTAACACCCCATTATAGATGCATGCACCAGTGCTAACTTCTGCATTACCACAGCGAGTGAACATAAATTCATCATGTAAAAGCCTGCAGGAATTATACTCATCCTGTAAAAGCTTATCTTGCAGTTTATATCTGCCTACTGCTGCAGAATGCCAAGTATCGAAACATTTTTACTTAATTTCTGCCTGTGTTATGTAATGCTAGGGTCTGATGTATTTTATTTAAAGTAATGAGAACCAGTTTAATAATCAGAACTGGAATTTAACAGAGAGCTGCAATTAATCCTTGTCCATGTCTAGACTGTATGTGTAAGGGCTATGTTTAGGTTACAGAATTTCTTTGCCTCTCTCTATGAACGTTCCAATAGTCTGGTATCTGTTGCTTCCATTTCAGTGTGGCTTCCTGTTGTATGAGGGTGAAAGTAGACAGTATTGTACACGGAAGTGGAAAGTGCAAGAAGCTGTTGCTGAAGAAGGTGGCGGTGCAAGCTGTGCTTTGCACTGCAGCAGTGATAACACATGTTGGACTGGTGGTCTGGCCACAACATCGCCAGCTGGGCTGCAAGCAGACCGAGCCTGTCCAAAGGCAGCCACACACCGATGTTAATGTACATATGTATATGCAGATTTGTTATAAGAATGATATATGAATGTCTGTATACAGCGTGTGTGGGTTAAACGTATATAATATTGTTCTAGTGTTGTGACTATGGTTTATTAGTATACATTTGTAAGTATGTGTGTACATAAAAAATATCTGTGTGCAGTGTGGCTACGTAGTGTCATGCACACACACACACACCCGCACACACACACACACACACACACACACAGAAACACACACACAAACACACACATAGAAACACACATAAACACATACACACAAACATACACAACGCACACAAACACATGCACAAACACATGCACATACACACAGAAACACACATTCACAAACACACACAAACACACACAGACACACACAAACAGACAGACACACACACACAAACACACACACTCACAAAGACACACATAAACACACACACAACACACACAAACACATGCACATATACACAGACACACACATTAAACACACACAGAAACACACACACTAACACACACACACACACACTAACACACACACACACACACACACACACCCATGAGAGACTGATTGGGTGATGGGTGTGACTACCACCTGTCCCTAATTGCACTAGATAAACCCAAAATATAAATACCAATTCCTTGTCACAGGCTGACTGACTGCAATAACATTTATCCCAGATTCCCATGAGGCACAGCAACCGAAGCAGGCTGCAAAGGCCCACTTCTACACAGTCACTCAAACAGTGCCAGAATGATTACTGCGTGGTGTGGCCGGTCGAGCGAGGACTTTACTGACCCAAGCCATGTCCATCATTCAGTGTTATCCTCATGTGATTTTAAAGGACAGAAACTTTTTACTACACGAAACACAAACATCTGAAAAACAATTCGAAGCATTAGAATCTGGTGAAAAATAAATAGATATGTAATATTAATTCCCATTATTAAATATAAAATATAACATGTATACATATATATTATCTCACCCTCCAGATTTTACCTTAATGTGTATTCATTCCACACATTGCTGTGTTTTGGAATTGGAATTGGAATTGAAAAACTTGCCCTGCATGCTGTTCGTACAGATCAATTCATTACAACAGTGCATCGAGGTAGTACAAGGGAAAAGCAATAACAGAATGCAGAATAAAGTGTTACAGTTACAGAGAAAGTGCAGTGCAGGCAGACAATAAGGTGCAAGGCCATAACGAGGTAGATTGAGAGGTCAAGGGTCCATCTTATTGTACAAGAGGACCATTTAATAGTCTTATAACAGCAGGATAGAAGCTGTCCTTGAGCCCAGTGGTATGTGCTTTCAGGCTTTTGTATCCTCTGCCCGATGGGAGGGGGGAGAAGAGAGAATGTCCTGGGTGGGTGGGGTCTTTGATTATATTGGCTGCTTTACTGAGGCAGCGAGAAGTGTAGTGAGTTGTATCTGGAAGGGAAAGAATAAAGGTCAGTGGGGTAAATGCTTGAGTTTTGGCCTCAGTAAACAGACCTCTTGAACGATAAAGATGAACCCTTGATCTCTCAATTTACCTCGTCATGGTCCTTGCATTTCATTGCCTACCTGCTCTTCACGTTCCCTGTAACTGTAACACTATATTCTGCATTCTGTTATTGCTTTTACCTTTGTACTACTTTGATGTACTGATGTTTTGGAATGATCTGTCTGGCTGGCAGGCAAAACAAAGTTTTTCGCTGTACCTCAGTACATGTGACAATAATAAACCAATAAACCAATTAGAAATGAATACTGGGAGAGATGTGGAAGAAGCTACTTATTCACTCTCACCCACTTTACACAATGTTAGAGCTACTGCCTGCATGCTGACGTACTGTTTTCTTGCATAACCCAAGGTACTCCATGGCATGTTTAAGCTCAGTGAAATCTTTTAGAAACTGATTCTTAAAAAGAAATCAGATGTGTGAAGAAACATCTGAGGAACATCATTGAGGAAAGTTACTTTAATAAGCCAACTGATTTGAGATACAATGTTGGAATCCAATTTAAAAGTGCCTCAATCGGTCATATTGCTTGGCCAGAGTTCATGTTAACATCTGTAGCAGTCTTAAGCTTTAAAGCCCTGAAGACGCTTGGGTTAACTACAATCTCTCTCCTAACTGAGGTGCTCCAGATTCCAGCATTTGCAGTTCCTTCTGTCTGTAATCAATAAAATCTACTTAATATATAACAAAATACATATAAATCTAAAGTTAATTTTGTGTAATAATTTCAAAAGCTCGGGTTATATTCATCAGCCACTGGCGATATTCACCATCACAATACTGGCATCAACCACTGAATTTCATCATGGTTTCTTGAACTTTATTCAGATTTGCCTAACCAGCAATATCCAATCCAATGAATGAATATAAAAATACTACCGAAGGACAATAAGGACAAGAGAAACACAGATATATCAATGGGGATTACCTTTGCAGGAGATCAGAAAAGAAATGGCCATGCAGGTGTGAGGCTGTCAATAGCTTACCCCTGTCTCTATCTTTCTAAAACGTCTTTAGCACTTGGTCAAAGTTTTTGATTTTTTAATTTATCCTTACAGTTGAAGAAACACTTAGTTGGACAAGTACAGATAAAACTACCAGAGGAAACAGACCAGAACAACTGCAACAAAGGCACTTCAAATGCACCGCAGGTGTCGTGGCCTAACCAGCAGTATGATTAAAGTCCACCTTTGAAAGACGTATCACTTTCTACAATCATAAAACAAGGTCCTGCATATCTTTGTTACCTTCTACATCCCTTTCAGGATAATGCAATAAGGTACTGCTGACATGCAATGAATTTGTAAAGTAGGAACTTCAGCAGCCAATTTACCAAGATATGGATTAGGAACAGGAGAAAGCCTCTCGGCCCCTCAAACCTGCTCTGCTATTTAATAAGGTCAGGGCTGATCTGATTGTTACCTTGTAATTCCTCATTCCACCCAGTAAACCTATCACCCACTTGCTTATCAAGAATCTATTTACCTCTGCATTAAAAAATCTTCACAAATTCAGCTTCCATTTAACTATTCCATTTCCCTGTAACTGTAACACTTTATTCTGCATTCTTTTGTTGTTTTCCCTTGTGCTACATGAATGTACTGATGTGCTGAAATTATCGTACGGATGGCAGGCAAAACAAAGTTTTTCACTGTACCTCAGTACATGTGACAATAATAAACCAATTTACCAAGTTACCCCTTATTTATCACTGCCCTTTGAGGAAGAGAGTTCCAAAGACCCACAAGCCTCTGAGAGAAGAAAAAAAATCCGGCTCACTCTTGTCTTAAATTGGGGATGTTATTTTTAAACCCCAACTTCTAGTTCCAGCTTATCCCGTAAGGAAACATCCTCTCCACATCTATCCTGTATTGATGTGGCACACTCTGACACCTGGAGCGTGGGTTTCCTCCGGGTGCTCCAGTTTCCTGCCACATTCCAAAGACGTACGGGTTAGGAAGTTGTGGACGTGCTATGTTGGTGCCGGAAGTGTGGCGACAATTGTGGGCTGCCCCCAGAACACTCTACACAAAAGATGCATTTCACTGCGTGTTTCGATGTACATGTGACTAATAAAGAAATCTTAAAAAACCACTTGGAGGGTGAACCTCTTTCTTTGCGCTTGTTCTGAATGGCAATGGTATTTATTGAGATTTGGCAGCACAAGCTGCAGAGTAGGAGGGAGTTACAGAGGGAATTGCAGACCTTACTGATCTTGGGATCCGAAAACATGGAAAGATTACAGTCAGAAATGATCAAAATAGGAAAATCCTGGAAGGTGTCAGATCTGGAAGAGATTCCAGAGATAGGAAAGGGTGAGACTACAGTGGGACTTAAGAACAACCTTGGTATGGAAATTTATTGCCAATCTTTCATCGTCACGGCATCCTAGTCCTGGAACACCCTCCCCAACATTGCTGTGGGAGCACCTTCACCAGAGGGGATACAGTGATTCAATAAAGCAACTCACCACCACTTTCTCAAGGGCAAATGGAGATGGGCAATAAATGCTGATCCTGCTAGCAACACCCATTCCCTGAACGATGAATAAATCATTAAAAAAATGATGCTGTGAATTCTGAAATCAAGACGTAATTTAGCAGGGAGCTAAGTTTCTGTGCCAGATATGTTTACTCCTCTGTTGAGTCATAACTCAATTGACCTCTGATTTGTCAGAACATTTAACAAACACAGAAAAGGGACAAAAAAGTTTTCTATTTAAACATGAGCAAAAATAAACAGTTAATAAAACTCTGTCAGATTCAATGAAGAAATGCACGAGACAGACCTTGACCCTCCCCAGAACCACAACTCTTTCTTTATCATGTGAATTCTTTGTTCAAACCTTTGTGTTTTCTAAACAAATCGGGTTTCCACAGTAACAAGCATTGCTTTCTGGAGGTCGTGTCCTTTATTTTTACACACCACAGTTGGACAATTGTATGAATTTTAGCTAATTGAGACCTTCCTTGGAAACAGTTGGCTACATGTGATTTTTTTGCTTTCTGTAGACACACAGTTCAAGTAACAATGGCCCAGGAAAAATGAAAGGTATCATCTTTTAGAAGGAAGTTTTGTTTTTAATTACTTATTTTCCCCCAGGAACATGCTTCATATGCACTTCCCTTTAGTTCATCTCCATACAATAAATCCTCTTTTAGAGACAGCCACATTTTATTCAGCTAAATTTCCCAATTTAATTAAGTTTCAGATCTGGTCTGGTGACAACAGATCTATTGTGGATTATACAAGACCAATTATTTTCAAATTATGTCAAGACGAATGAAGAAAATTTGATGCTAAGTATTTGGGACAATGGTGAAATGTTGCTAAAACAGTGTGGCTGTTCTTAGAGTACTGGACACTCTCGCACAGGCTATTGTTCAGGTGCTGAGTACATGACGCAACTTCACATGGATTGATTGGGTTGACTTTGTGATCCCTCTCTCTCTCTCTCTCCAGTGCAAAGCATTCTTTTGACAACCTTCTCCCGAGGGGCTCTGCCCTCATACAAATTGTCGTCATTAATTCCTGCACCTCTGTTTGAAAAAAAATTCCGAGTCCAGGGAGAGAGTTCTCATCCATTTGGCCACTGCATGTATTTCCTAACAATTTTTCTCAAGGATGATCATAGAATCACAGAGTCACACAGCACGGAAACAGGCCCTTCGGCCCAAACTGGTCCATGCCGACCAAGATGCTCATCTAAGCTAGACCCATTTGCTTGCATTTAGCCCATATCCCTCTAAACCTTTCCTATCCATGTACCTGTCCAAGTACCTTATAAATATTGTTAGTTTACCTGCCTCAACCACTTCATCTGGCAGCTCGTTCCATATTTTGGGTCAACAGAAAGTGTCCATTGTCCTGGGACAGCGGAAAGTTTGCATTTAAATATCAACTCATCACAATTCTAGATTGAAACACATCGCCTACAATGCTCTTGCTATGCAGCGCCAATTATTATGGCTACTCCAGAGCCATTTTGTGCTTGGCAAACTCCCTCCACCAACATAGACACGATGTTTAGTGGTTCTAAGTTTGGGGAGAGTGACCCCCTTTGCTGTGAACAATTACGGGAGCTTTAACAATAGAGGTAATTCAGTTAGAAAGTTCACAAAAAAATAAAAAATTAATAACAATATACTTGGTACACTAGCTGCCCTAGTTGTAGGGCTGGTGGCAAACCTTAGGAATCTCTAGAATTGCCCCAACTCCTCAAAAGGAGCACCAATCATGTTATTAGGTAAATACAGGATGGGGGGGAGGGCACATCTTTTACAGTGTGGAGCTTGTCCACAGTGTAAAATATGTGCAGTTCAAGGTTAGGAACCACTAGTCTGATGGATTTGGTTTTGGTGATGCTGACTGTCTGAGGAATGTGAGCAGGACTCCAGGACCCTCTTGTCTTCATTAATACAGCAGAATTAATGAACGGAGAGGCAGGTACATAGCTGGGAATACTCATGGTCTCCAAATCCAGAGTCTTCAATGTTCTATGAAAATTGCATTTGAATCCTGACATACATTTGCAAGGTTTGAGTTTCCACAATACGTCAAATGATACATTTCAAAATGTTGGATGTATTAATGAAAGAGGGGGAAAAATATTGAAGTTGTCATGCTGGTTTCTTCAGAACTGGAGCCAGAAATATAGAAACACATCACAAATGCCTCAGCAACAGTAATTGACTTCTAGATCTCAAAGGAATAGGCCCACACAATTCAGGATAAAATAACATACCAAGTGTTTTTAATGGTACGAGGTATCTGTTGGCACAAAACAAACCTCTCATCTGATTCCAGGCAGGACCAGCTTGTGAACTGGTGAAACATTTCACAGCAACAGTCTTTCAAAATAGTACGCTTTGATCTCAATTTGCTGTTAAATTTAGGGCTTCACAGAGGAACCAGCTCCCTTTATCCAAGTGGACCTCAGTGGAGAGAGAGATTGTAGTTAATCTAATAATTATATTGCAACCTCAGGACATTAAAACTTAAGGGTTTAACATGAATTCCAACCAAGTAACATAATCTTATTGAGGCACTTTAAATTGAATTCCAACACTGTATCTTAAATTAGTCGGCTAATTAAAGTAACTTTCTTCAATAACTTCAGCTGTTTCTTCGTACATTTTTGATTTCTATCTGAAATAAAGCATTTGGCACTCATTTAATTGTAATTTTATCTCAGATTCGAGCTAAAACTATTGATTATTTTTATCCTTTGAGTGTTTAAGAATTATGTTTTGTCTTACAATTTCAGTGAAAGTTCCTCATCCTAGCTATTTAATTTTATCTTTTCTTGAAGAAACATAGTGGGGTATGGATCCACAGGATTCAGCTAGGTTCCTGTAAATTGACTCAGTGGTCCATAATCCATGCAGGAGTAATAACACTGTGGTATGTGGGCATCACTGGTAAGGCCAATATTCATTGAATCACAAGAGGCTGCAGAGGGTTGTAGAGTCAGCCATCTCCATCTCGGGCACCATCAAGGACATCTTCAAGAGGTAGTCCCTCAAGAAGGCGGTATCCATCACTAAGAACCCTCACCATCCAGGACATGCCCTCTTCTCGTTACCAGCATCGGGGAGGAGGTACAGGAGCCTGAAGGCCCACACTCAATGATTCAGGAACAGCTTCTTCCCCTCTGCCATCAGATTTCTGAACAGTCCATGAACCCGTGAACACTACCTCGTTATTCCCTTTTTTTTGCACTACTTATTTATTTTTGTAATTTATAGAAATTTATATCTTTACCACTGTACTGCTGCTGCAAAACAACAAATTTCATGTCATATAAGTCAGTGGTAATAAATCCGATACTGATTCTGATTCATTTCCCACTGCCCTTGAACTGGGTGGCTAGCCAGCCTATTTCAGGTGATAGTTAAGTGTCAAATAACAGTACTGTGAGTCAGGAGTCACATAGAAATGGCTGATTTCCTTCCCTCGGTGAACTAACTGTTTTTTAATGACAACTGGTAGTTTCATGGGTCACCGTTACCCATACTCGCTTTTAAGTGCATACTTTTATACCCAGGCACTTTCCAAATGGTCACCAGCATTTATACTTGAGAAACCTGCCTGATTTGGCCCCTGCTTTAGCTTGGTGATGCTGAGGTACCGCTCTGGATTGATGTTAACTGGCATTGCAATGTTTGAGGAGCAATCCTATTTGGAGTGTCCTGAACCTTTTGGCTCAGCTTCACGTTTAGTTGTAAGTTCACAATCAGGGCATCTAACAATGGGTAACTCGTAAATAGTTCAGTTAAGTTTTGAGAGGCTCTATTTTTGAATACAAGCTGCTCAGTGTTGGTAGACTTCTTTTACTCTGAAATGTCACACCACATCAACTTCGATCATCTATATTAATCCTTGGCAGCAGGCCAGCTGAGCTTTCAACTGATATTGTTGAAAGTTGAAGGACAAGTATTGATACACATTTTGAAATTGTTATTTTATAGAGCACAATAGTCAGGCCATGGCTGCACATGTTTCAAACACAGAAACAGACCATCTGGTATGCCTGAGATCCAAATACACCTTTTTCCTTTCTAATCTGTATAATTCCATTGTCATAATCTATTCTATTCTCCCTTCTGTACCAGTATAGTTTCTCTATAAATTTGCTTGTGCAATTTGCCTCAAGTACTCAATGTGCTAGCGAGTTCCACAATCGAACTGTTTAAAGCAACAATACTTCCCATGAATTCCTTATTGGATTATTTTAAGGTCAGTTTATAGTTGTGGTCCTCCCCCACAAGTGAAATATCCTCCTACCATCCTCCCAGTCAAAGCCCTTCACCGTCAATCTCAAACTCCTCCAAAGAGTTCCGGGCTGTACCTGGTTTCTTTTTCCTAGCTGGACTTAGAGACGGAATTGTTTCAGTTTATATTAAGAACCAGAGGTCAAAGCTCAAGACCCATGGCACAGGACATGGCTAACATTGAAGGACAAACCTGCAGATATATAGTCTCTTTCACGTCTTCATAATTTATCAAAGCACCTTACTACAGGATAGGAGTTTCCCACTGCGTTTACAACAGGCTGGTAATGTGATTACTACGCCGCGCAGACAATCTGATGGGGATTTTTAGTAAATGACAATTCCTTACTCTGTAGTGAAATACCTTCATTTGAGGTTGAGGTATTGTAGTAATCTTAATGTTAGTTATGACCCCTTTTCTGACTCTCTAACCCTCCTTGCTAAACCCTGTGTTATATTCATGACTATCTCGGTGGTCAATACGCCAACAATTCCACGAGATATAACTTCCTGTGTATGACTAGTTCACTTCCCTGACTGCAGCTCCTGTCTCAGTGCCGACTTCTTTTTTTCCCAAAAATATACTTCATACATAGTATGTACGAAGTCAAAGAGTTTGTTATCATGTGCACAAGTACATGCTGCCCAGCTAGAATGAAAAACTTGCAGCAACACCACCAGCACATAGCATTAGACACACAACATTCACAAGAAAAACATAAGTTAAACATGAATTATACAAAATTATACAAGAAAAAACACAATTAGGACAAAAAATAACGTCCATTGTAGTGCAATGTGGTCAAATGTCACTACACTGAGGTAGTGATTAGGGGTGTGCCGGTTGGTTCAAGAACCGAATCGTTGAAGGGAAGTAGCTGTTCTTGAACCTGGTGGTGTGGGACTTCAGGCTTCTGTACCTCCTGCCCGATGGTAGTTGTGAGAAGATGGCATGGCCCAGATGGTGGGGATCTTTGATGATGGATGTTGCCTTCTTGAGGCAGCGCCTCCTGTAGACACTACCAATGGTGGGGAGGGATGTGCCGGTGATGTATTAGGCTGGGTCCACTATTCTCTGCAGCTTCTTACGTTCCTGTGCATTCAAATTGCTGTACCAGACCGTGATGCAACCAGTCACATGTCTCTTTATGTCCATTGTATCATCAATTCAATACATTCTCTTGCAATGTGCCAATATCACTCTTCTAACAGCTCTTGGGAAGTGACTGGTTTCCTTCTCCTTGACTGCAGTAACCATAGAACGAAAGGTCCCACTTCTAAGCTAAAAACCCACTGCTATGAACAATGGAAACCTCAGTTTTCCCTTTGATGTAACAGTGTTTGCACGTTCCTCCTCCTCACTCCTTGGCCTTAGTTAACAATACTTCAGTCTCTCCCCCTTCCCCCTCGCCCCCCCCCCCGCGTGCGCGCGTGCGCACACGCACGCACGCACGCACGCACACACACACACACACACACACCCTTCCTTGTCACAGCTGTTATTACAATTTTAATGATATAACTTCATCATTTTAAATTGTGCCAGGTGATCAAATACAATAGTTAACAACGGGTTACTTCAATAATTTCATGAAAGAATAGTTTATTGAATTTACAAAGGTACATTTTAAGTGGTAAGATCACTTTGAAATTTCAAACACCTTTGTTGAAACAAGCCAGTATGTTAAAAGCTTCTGAGGGCAAAACCAAGACATCTAAGGAGCTTCTGTTTCCTGACAGTATTGTGAAGGTTAGCTCTTTGGAAACACAAAACCCCAGGTGGCTGGACTTGCCAGCTCCCCACACTGTTTGCTTCTCACAGCCCACATTCCTGGCCTTCTCCAGCAAGATGGGAAGAGAAATTTTTGACCAATTACTGAATTAAGCACCCAAACTCTCTCTTGTTCTACATTTCCTCTGGGTGCTCCGGTTTCCTCCCACATTCCAAAGATGTACAGGTTGGGAGCTGTGGGCATATGTTGGCACAGGAAGAGTGGCAACACTTGCAGGCTGCCTCTAGCACATTTTCAGTAACGCACAAAGATGCATTTCACAGTGTGTTTCGATGTACAGGTGACTAATAAATAAATATCTTATCTTACCTGTCTTCATTACCGCCCAACCCCATTAACGTACATACAGACAGCCACTCTTCCTGCAGGTATTGTTACACTTTGCAGCCACTTAACTGCTTCCGAAGGCAAACATGGCACCTTATTAATATACAGAAAGATCTCTCACAGAGCATTAAGACCATACGATATAGGAGCAGAATTAGGCCATTTGGCCCATCAAGTCTGCTCCACCATTCAATTATGGCTGATTTATTTTTCAACCCCATTCTCCTGCCTTCTCCCTGAAACCCTTAACCCCCTTACCAATCACGAATCTGTCAATCTCTGCCTTAAATTAACCTGATGACATGGCTTCCACAGCCCTCTGTGGCAATGAATTCCACAGATTCACCACCCTCTGGCTGAAGAAATACCTCCTAAAAGAGAATAAAAGAAATTAAATTGTCCAGAAACCTATTTTTGGTTGGTGGAGCTAAATCTGGTACATATTAATGACACTGTACTGTACTACTGTTAGGAACTGTGGACAGAGTGGACTTCATGCTTTTAACTTTATAATACTACCAACCAGGATTGGGTTTCTAGGAAAATTTGTTTTAGTGATGTAGGTTAGGGGACAAACTGTGGGTTAGACGATCAGAGAAATCTGTTACTCTTCTTGTACTTGTGTATGGAATCTTACCCGTCCATCCGAGCAAGACAAGGCAAAACAAGGCACCTCTGGCAGTGCAGCACAGCTTCAGTACCATACTGAAGTATCATCTAGTCTGGTGTTCTGGTTCTCTAACACTTCGAATTCTCATGTCTATGTCTGAATCTCTCTCCATGGCCTCATCCATCCTCTTTATAGCTTTATCCAGCCATATAAAACTCGGCATTGCTCTACCCCAGACCACTCTGCAGCTGTCTCTCATTGCTGCAATACCAGTGGTTTCATTCTCCCAAAACATTTGTCTTTCCACTTCTAGCTCCCTTTAAAAACACATAATACACATTTCTTTAAGCTTTTGGACATCTTTGCTTTGCCTCAGTATCTTTTCTTGTGTGCCTGGACTTTGGAAGCACAATGGACTGTTTTTCTATATTGAAGATGAACAAATGCAAATCTCCATTGAAGACCACGCGTGCTCTAGTTGACAATTCCTCTCCTCCCACAGATGCTGCTCGACACGCTGAGTTCCTCCAGAAGTTTGTTTTTTGCTCTGGTCCCGGCTAGTGCTTAAGCTCATAACTTTTTGTTTCAGAAGCAAAGGTGCTATCACTGAATCAAGCTGCACCAAGTAAAGGGAAAAGAAAGCTAGGAAGCCTTAATTAGCTGACTTAATTATGAAAATTGAGAAGGGCTTTGATGTTTTATGGGAAGAATTAATTAGAGCAGGGAACTGCAGGATTGATTCCAACACTGAGAGTTTAACCAGAAGGTGGATGTGTGGCATGGTGTATTCAGAATTCAGGAGGAATAAGCTTGGGAAGTAACAGAGGCTGCAGAGGGCTGTAGACTCAGCCATCTCCATCATGGGCACAACCCTCCCCATCATCGAGAACATCTTCAAGAGGCGGTGTCTCAAAAAGGCATCATTAAGGACCCTCACTATCTGAAACATGCCCTCTTCTCATTACTACCATCAGGGAGGAGGTACAAGAGCCTGAAGATCCACACTCAATGACTTAGGAACAGCTTCTTCCCCTCAGCCAGCAGTCCATGAAACCATGAACACTACCTCATTATTCCTTTTTTTTACACTATATATTTATTTTTAATTTATAGTAATCATTATGTCTTGCACTGTACTGCTGCTGCAAAACAACACATTTCATGTCATATAAGTCAGTGATAATAAACCTGATTCTGAGAATATTATGGTTCAAACTGACAGCAATGAATCAATGAAAAGCAACATAATCTACGTTAATGACATGCAATGAACTCATTTTTGAATTATCATTTTTATTGATCTTGTATCCAGCATTATCTGCATTTGGGAAGTCACAACTTCTCTCTTTTAGCTTATATAACATGACTAAAATAACAGCAAGACCCCAACCACTGGGATTGATTCGGTAATTTTGAAGATGTGTTCTACAACATGTTCAGAACAAGCTCCTCACAAGTAACTTATATTCAAATATATATATATATATATATATATATATATATATATATATATATATATACACACACACACACACACACACACACACACAGGGTAAATGGAAAGAACAGATAAAAATACAAAATAAATAAGCCAGACTTCTGTCCGAAAGGTCAAATTCTTTCTAAATTCTTGTCATGATACTGCTTTTATTTGTGCAAAAAATGTCCAATACTGTCCATGTTACAATTCAGAAAATATGATCCAGTTGTCAAATCATAATTACTGCAGCATATTTCATGAGAATGGTTATATCTTTCTTCTAGATCTGCAAGAAACATGTCTGCTGGGCCCTATACGCTACATTTCACTTTATATTCCTGGGGACAGAAAAATTGAGTAATTTCACAACCGGGGAAGGATCTTTTCTTCCCCAAAATCAGTTCTTGGATGCATTATTGGCAATGCATAACCCATTGCTGATTCCACTAACTCAGCAGGTGTCAAGTGTCAATTTAGAGATATGTTTCACGGCATGAAAATTAGCTTTTGGACCAGCCACCAATATCTGAATATTCAAAGTGGATGTGCTACCATTGTAAATATGTAATTCTGCAAAGTTACCAGTCTACATTCAAAATGTTGAAGTTAAGTAGGTAATTATAGCCATAGAAACTGTAGTTAATCGTTTATTGCAGTCTTTGTGTTCAAAAAGTATAAAAAATTGTGTCGGGAGAGGAGAACTAGATTCTCTCCAGAAGATCTGCTATGCTGAAGTCTTCAATATCGCCAGCTTCAGTGTCTCTCTGGTGACTCAGTCAGTCACAACACACAGGTATGTAATTAAAACCTAAACCAACCCAACCATGGCCAAACCACACTCAACCCTAGCCTGAGGATTGATGAATTTTCTTCCTTTCCTGCTCCAACCCATCTTTCATTGGAAATGTAACAACTTCAAACATGCTATGGATCTGGCTTAGATTGAGAACAGGGAATGTGGGCAGTAATACAAAGCAAATCATCCTGACCTGGATGAAATACAGAATGTAGCTGGCATGGCAAGGCATGACCCAGACCAAATCACACATACATAGTTGAATTCTGTTAGGTTTGGACTGGGTAGCCAGGTTCTACAATGTAGTGATGAATACTAAAGAGACATGTAGCAAGAAACTTCTTTGGTTATCGGCAACAAGTTCTGTAAACAGCACCATCTGAGCAGGTAGACACAAAAAATCCTTGGTCTTCCACTTTAACCTCACTAAGTAGATAAAGTTGAGAGGTATACAATACTCAAAAATGACCAACATCTATAATTACATAGAACCCAGGGAAACAATTTTAAACAATCCTTTGGCATCCATTTTAAATCAACGTAATAATGAAAATATCCGAATTGCACTGAAGGCACAAAGAATGAGTGCAGTTCCTCCAAAGGTTACCATACAGCAGTGCAGAAATGTAATACTGCATCACTGGTAATTGGGATACTATTCTGAAATCGATAACTGCACCCCAATCCACCAACACTAGGGCAACAAACGGGGAACAGTGGATTAGCAGTTTAGTTCATGTGGATTTGAGGTCCAATGTTTTCCCAATGTAAAAATAGCCACTATTTTCACTATTGTAGAATTTATAAATGTTGCGAAAATTTAAAATAATTATTTTGTTTTAAAAGGTCGAACTGCCATTTTGACTATGTAATGGTTCTATCGAGGGACTGATTCCTTTGTAAAATAATCCTATGTAGTGTTATGAGTTGTAACGTCTGCAAAAGAAATACTCTATTTCACAGATGCCAAATTAATCATGTGCTATAAATCTCATACCCATACACTTGTCAGGCAGGGGTATTTTTAGTGATTTAAGTACATCCTACACCTATATAACATAGTATCTTAAATTATCTTGTTGCACTATCTAGTAAGTTCTAGGGTAGGGACATGTTCGGCACAGCTTTGTGGGCCGAAGGGCCTGAATTGTGCTGTAGTTTTTCTATGTTCTATCCTCCTGATACTTTCCCTGGTCATGCCAGGATGAAAGACTCATTTTTGTCAAAAATAGCTAAAATCAACAATGCACCTTTGTGATTTATGTGGTTAATAAAACTATACCTCAAGAGTACAATTTGTGTTCTGTAGGAACACCATGAAGCTTTGGAAATGACTGAAAACTTAAGATAATTGACCTTCTGGCAGTTCTTCAGTGGAGCTTTGGTCTCCCTCCGGCATCAATTAACCCCATTTCAACATCGCCGCTGTCAATCACTGTGAAGCAGACGGGGAAACCTGCAGCACTGAACCTCCCGTGACCAAAAGATAAATGAACAAGTAACCTTGAAAAGACAGAGGAAGCAATTGCAAGTTGCCACATAATGAATCTTCAGCAAGGTCTGCAGTGGTGACCCCCAAGGTACAAAGACAGAAGCCATGCCTTCAAAATATTTTTGTGCACATTTTTTATAACCCCCTGCCATACCTTCCTTCTAAATATTAAGCAATGCATTTCAAGGTTGGAAGCTCCTTTGCTTTGAAACTTCAAGTGAAGCTGAACTCCCTGAACACACAGCATCCTTTCAACTTTGTGCCTCTTATCCCCTGCAATACAAATTCCAATGCCCACTTTTGATTTAGCAAACATTCTTCACCATAATCACACACGTTCACTTGCGGGGGAATTTACACAGGCAGATATTTGGGGTTACACCTCGCTTCTGAAATTTGGTACTGTTGAAACCAAATTAAGTCACTAGAATCAAATTTTGCAAGTGTTGTCTAACTCACACAGGGCACCACATGTGTAGCACATGTGACTGGATGAATTTTTTTACTTTTAAACATCTATATTGAAAAATAAAGGCAGAAGGCACCAAATTTAAATAAGGATAAAATTACATTTGTGGGTTTTGGTTTATCTAGCCTGGACTTGGACATTTTTCTTCCCTGGAACATAGGAGACTGAGCAGTGACCTCATGGAGATTTATAAAATCAGGAGGGGTGTAGATAAGGTGTAAGGTCAGTCTTTTGCCCAGGGTGGGGGAGTCTAAAACTAGAGGGCACAGGTTTAAGGTGAGAGGAAAGATTTAAAAGGGACCTGAGAGGCAACTTTTTCCACACAGAGGGTGATGAGTGCATGTCAGAGGAAGTGGTAGAGGCAGGTACAATTATGACATTTAAAAGGCATTTGACAGGTACGTGAATAGGAAAGATTTAGAGGAATATGGGCCAAACACAGGCAAATGGGACCAACTTAGGTGTGCATCTTGGTCAGCATGGACGAGTTGGGCCAAAGGGCCTGTTTCCGTGCTGTATAACTCTATGACCGTAAACCTTTAATCTTGGTTCACCCGAAGTTACGTGGTCCTGGCTTCAGACCAGTTACTGGAGAAGAAGGAAGTCATGTGAAATTACACAGAACCTGGGTTGGGTCAGGGGAGCGATTTGCACAGATCCGATGCCCATATTACAAAATGGATCGTGAAACACAAGTGCAAGTGGGACAATGATATGCAAGGATGGTATCATTGCTAAAGTGGGACTGTTGTCAAGAAATACTGATGCCCAGAAAGTGGGTTGATCGGGCACATTATAGTTCACAGCAGGCCAATGACTGCTTGTTCCAGATGCATGGCTTCACTCTTCTTGTTTCTTTAGTGTGCACTGCTCTTGCAGAGTGCATAGAGGGAATCAGGCAAGTCCAGGACACAGCCCTGCACACCATGGGGGTACAGAGATCTGGGGTGGAGTGGGTGGGTCAGGGATCAGGAGAGTCGGGGCTAACCAATAGGTAGAGTGGTCAGGAACTAGAGGCAGGTAAAGAGGTTGGGTGAGTGTTGGCTGCTGGAGATCTGTGGTCAGTAGGATGGATGGTATTTGGGGCTTGTGTGGGCAGTCGGGGGAAGTAACTGGTGCTTGATGGAGGATTGGTAGGGGTGTTTATAGTCAAATTGATACTCGGGGTGGGGGAGAGGGAGGTCAGGTGGCAGGACAGTAGATTGGAGGTGGGGAATTGAGCAACAGTTGCAAGTTGGAAATATGGGGTCACTTCCTGGGAGTGACAGGTGGAGGGAGGTGGGAGTCTGGAGCTGAATGGTTGTTTTCTGCTTTGTAGTTTGATCTGAAATTATTGGTATTGGTATTGGTTTATTATTGTTACTTGTACCGAGGTACAGTGAAAAACTTGCCTTGCATACCGATCGTACAGGTCAATTCATTGCACAGTGCAGTCACATTGAATCAGTAGCCGCTTCACAAAAGGCAATACTGAAAGGGTTAAGGATTGGAAGACCAAGTGACATACAAACTCCCTATCTGTAATGTCCACATCATAACTTAGTGTTACTTATCTTGTTAAAAGGTACATTAGGGACATTTAAGAGACTCTTAAATAGACACATAAATGATAGAAAAATAGGGGGTTATGTGGGAGGTTAGGGTTAGATAGATCTTAGAGCAGGATAAAATGTCGGCACAACATTGTGGGCCGAAGGGCCTGTACTGTGCTGTTGTGTTCTATGTTCTAAATTGCAGCTGGGGAGAAATCCACAAGTCCAGAAGAGGGAGAGACCCAAAGTGCTGCAGAGTTATCCAACACGGAAGCAGGCTCTACAATCCACCATTTGTGCCGAACATTAAACACCCATTTAGTCTAATCCCACTTTATTGTTCCTCATTCCCATCAACTCTTCCAACATTAAAATGGAAGTGTGCCTTTTCTATTATTTTCCTGTTGGGTCATCAGCATTGATTAAGGTGCAATGAATGTAAAGAGCAGGTTAAAGTCGGGGGAAAATATTAGGTTAATATTATAGTGAAGGTTTAGAAGGATATGGGCCAAATGTGATTATCGTAGATAGGTACTTTGGTTGGCATGGATGAGTTGGGCCTGTTTCTGTGCTGTATAACTCTATGAACCTACCTATTCTACCACTCACCTACACAGTAGGGGGAGTTTACAATGAACAATTAACCTACCAACCCAAATGAGTGCAACATGCACGGATATTAAGGCAGGAACTCTTTTAAAGCTGCTGGTTAGCACCACCTTTATAACGTAACAGTGTGTGCTAGACTACTGGATTCCTGCAGTCAGTTCAATTACGTTGAACATTTCTTTTCTTACACTCCTCAATAAGTATAAAAAGCTGCCTATTTTTTGGCATTATGAGCAGAATGAATATGAGAAAAACTATTAAAAATATAAAATTGTAAGAAAATGTTCTCAATGAAAATAGATCTATAGAGAGTCTACATGATCATTAAATCGCACATAATTGGTAGTATTTATCCACTACTGGCATGATTTTCAAGCAGGATTTGCAAAACGCTTTAATCCCAGTATTAGTGTTTGCTCCTCTTCATCATCAGTTGATGAACATAATCCCACAGTTTACTCGAGTCAGTCTCATTCTGAAGAATCATGGTAGTCAGGGCTTCAGCTTGGTCGACGCTCTGCCAATAATCTTGCTGCCACATTTGTTTCCAACTGTGGAAAAGGATGAAACAATATCAGTGATTCACCAATGAGTGGGAGAGGATTAACAAGAGTTATCAATCCTGCAAAATAATCGTAAATTATAAAGTGAACATCTGGCCCCACTGCACTCAACTAAACATTAAGGAGCGGTACATGGTGCAGCTCGCAGGTAAGCTGCTGCTTCAGAGCTCCAGCAACCCGGGTTCGCTCCTGACATTGGTGCTATCAGTTTGGAGTTTGCATGTTCTCCCTGTGACTGTGGTGGTTCTCCGGATGCTGTGGTTTCCCCCCACAATGAACAAGCAGTTAGTAGGTTAATTGGCTGCTGTAAATTAGAATCTAGAACAGTACAGCTCAAATACAGCCCTTCTGGCCCACTATGTTGTGCCGACCTTTAAACCCTCGCCTAAGACTATCTAACCCCTTTCTCCCACATATCCCTCTATTTTAAATTCCTCCATATACTTAGCTAGTAATCTCTTGATTTGACCAATGTACCTGCCTCCACCACGACCCCATGCAGCGCGTGCCATGCCCCAACCACTCTTTGGGTAAAAAAACCTCCCTCTGGTATCTCCTTGAACTTCCCACCCATTACTTAAAGCCAATGCCCTCTTGTATTGAGCATTGGTGCCCTGGGAGAGAGGCACTGGCTGCTTCTACTCTATCTATTCCTCTTAATATTTTGTATACCTCTATCATATAAAATTTAAATTTTATAAATATGATAATTTTTAAATTTAAATTTTATTTACAGCGTGGTAACAGGCCCTTGCGACCCACGAGTCCGCGCCGCCCATTTTTTAAACCCAAATTAACCTACCCGTACGTCTTTGGAATGTGGGAAGAAACTGGAGCACCCGGATGAAACCTACGGCAGACACGGGAGAACGGTACAAATTCCTTACAGACAAGCGACGGGAATCGAACCCCGATCGCTGGCGCTGTAATAGTGTTGCGCTAACCGCTACGCTACCGTGTCTCCTCTCATCCTCCTTCTCTCCAAAGAGTTAAAGCCCCAGCTCCCTTAGTCCTCTCCTCTTCATCTGCAGAATTTGGGAGCAGAATTAAAAAAAAAAGGATCGGTGTAGGTGGTGTGCAATGGTTAGTGTGGACTTGGTGGGCAGAGGGGCCTGCTGCCAGATGATCTATTCCCCATTATCCTCCCTTGGGTACATTTTGAATGTTAAGAGATAACCTGTTCTATAATCGCCCCTTTGTCCTCATGTCCTGTTATTGTAACTTAGACATCTGACCTGATCATGGCCAAATCCAAACCCACCTGCAAGCACTTGCAGTTATAAAATAGGACTTGTAATTTTGCAACCTTGCAATTGAAACAAGAAACAGAGGATACATGTGCTATTATTCAGGCAAATCATCCTAGTCTGGATTAAGTGCTGAGCAGAGGCTAACATGGCATGGCCCAACCCGATACAAATCCAAATGTCTTAGCAGAACATGCAGCCAACCTGACCTAATCCTTACACACAGTTGGGCCCCACATGGTAGCCAGACTGTAGCCCCCTCTGAACATCTCTTTCCAAGGCTAAGAACACTGCACATTATGTCATAATTAGCAACAATAAAAAGAGAAAGCATGCACATAATTAGATAAATTTAAAAAGCCACTTAGCTTTTTTCAGATACCTCGATGACTAGACATGAATTGTACACTTAAATCTCTAAAGAAGATTTGAAAGTAATCAGTAACTTGCTGAAATGGACGTATAGAGCTTCAGCACTGTGAATCATTCACTTTATTTAACTTGATGAAAATGTAGATTAGTTTCAAATTTAGACGAGGAGGATTGCGTATTGTAAACAAGCACGACGTTATGATCGATCACATTAAAACAAAGTACTGTGCAATGACAATGGTCATGTTTCAAAGAAACATCATATTTCTCCCATGAAAACAATGACTACTTCCAATTCTTAATATTCTCTCCTTCCAACCAGCTCCCTGCACATCCCACAATCTCATCTTTGCAAACTGCCACAAAACTGACACATACATCCTCAAAACGCCCCCATTCTTTCCCTTCCTGCCCGCGTGCCCCCGCCTATACCACCTACATCATTGTACGGCATATAGATCTGACGTTAGTGAGATTTGCAACAAAATAAATCTGGAATTTTAAAAAAAAGTTGTAATGGTTACATTGCATTGGGAAAAATAAACACCAGTTCTTGTCCCCAGGTCCATGGTGACACTCAACTACCTCTAGACACTCGGTCGCACCAGATCACGTCATAGAGTCACATAGCACAGAAAGTGGCCCTTTGGCACACCATGTCCATGCCAACCATCAAGTACCCGTCGGATGAAAACATCATTAGCAATATAAAGACTGCAAACATCTTTCAATTTGAAATAGGAATATTGTTTCTATCTTCATAGATGCCTCCTCGCATCCTGAGTATTTCCAGCATTTTCTGTTTTAATTTGAGAATTGCAATAATTCACTAAGGCCAATTTGGAAATGGCAGTGGATGCTGGTCTTGGCAGTGTCACCCATGTCCCATGAGAGTAAAATTAATTTTCTCTTTGGTCTCCGTGCCGCTCTCATGCAGAGCCTCACACTCAGTCAGTGGGACTGAACTTCCTCAGGCCTCTCCCTTTCTGCCAAACTTGTGAAAATGAAACAGGAAAGTCCATAAATGCCTGCCTTCCTTAACCTCAGTCTAAGATCCATAACTTTTCTCCATGCTCGAAGCTTTCACTTTATTGCAGATTGATATGATTTCTGTCTCTTTGACACTGTTGGTTCTGCAAGCTGTTCTAACTGAGGGAGAAGGTTATGGGTTCAAGGACCCCCTCCATGGCCTTGAGCACAAAAATCTGACTGACACCCTAGTGCAGCACTGAGGGAGTGCTGTCTTTGTCAGAGGTGTCCACTTTTGGAAGAGTATGTTAAACTAAGGTTCCATCTGCTCCCTTAGACAGATGTAAAAAAATTCCATGGCACTACTAGAAAAATAGCAGGGAGTTATCCAGAGTTTTCTGAAGAGAATATTTCTCATCCATCAACATCACTAAAACAGATTATGTAGTTATTAACATATTGTTGTTTATGGGAACATCCAGAAATTGCCTGCTATTTTTCCTACATTATGACAGTGACTACACTTCAAAAGTACTCCATTGGCTGTTATCTGCTCTGCAATGCCCTGAACAGGACATGAAACATCTTGGTTATCAAAGGGATGGGACTTTTACTTCGGAGAAGGATATAGTTAGGGGTGATTTCATCATAGTTTATAAATTGAAGAGGGGACTTGATTGTGTTTGTGTAAATTGGGTGAATAGATTAGGGACAACTAGGGCACAATAAGTTATACAAAGGCGAGTGCTAGATTACAGTTGAGGTTCCTTTATCTTTGAGAGAACAGGTTCGAGCAGTGAACATGGATTCAGAGAGAGCTGGAGCTGCTTACAGATGATTTGAAGATTGCTGAGGAAGGTAGTGTATTACACAGAGTCAGACTGGTGGAATGGACCAGCTTTGATCAAGAGGAACTTCTTAAGATTTTTTTCTCCAACCGCTCTGGTTTGTCACCTCCCTCAGAAGATAACAAGGCCCTGGGTGGAGGGCTGGGAGGGTAGCTTCTGGAATATGTTATTATGATGTCCAGGGAATTAGAGCTGTATGAGACAGACTGGGTAGATCAGCATGTCTGTCAGGTTTTGTGTATTTATGTGTGTGGTACATCTTACATATGGTGTGCAAATTTACCACCATTCCATAAGGAATTTGCACCACTAAGAAGCCTTACAACATATTGGCCTAAAGATTCATCCCCCATCCGTAATGTTAAGTTCCACTGTATGGTAGCATCACCAAGTTGCACTGCACTTTCAAAGTTCACTGCATCGATGGAATGAATTTTAGAGGCAGAAAACCTGAGAATGTGACTATTTACTTTTCTCAGCCCGACCGACCAGTTACGAATTTCCAGGTAGTAGTGTTTACTTGCACAAGAACATTGAATGTTAGCTTTTGATAACGATATTGCCACCAAACTCCAAATCAGCAATGGAGGACATTGGAGCTACTCTTTCCCACAGAGCAAGAGTGGGAGAGTATTTTGCTTTCTCTTCAAAATGTTATTCAATTCTCTTTTCAAATTTACCATTGAAGGCCGCTTTCATTGTCCTTTTAGGCAGCCAGATCCCAACTACTTGCTGTATAAAAGAATTTCTCCTCACTTTCCCTCTGATTTTCTTGAATATTAACTTGAACCCCTGTCCTTTGGTACCAGCTTCTGTCATTGTAAACAGTTTCTCCTTATCTTCTTTGCCAGAGGTGCTCATAAATTTGGATTTAATCTCTCCATCTGCTATTCTGAAGAGAGCACTAGCTTTATCTGAATTTCTCCATGTAACTGAAAGCCTTCAGCCCTGTTTTCATTCTGCACCACTCCGAGATCTTCATATTCTTCCTAAGGCACAGTGCCTAGAAAGGACACATTCCCCAGTTGATCAGTGATTTTAAAGGCTGTTAGGGATTGTTAGACATAGGAGTTACAGAGGCATTTTTTACAAACGAGAACCAGTCATCAAAAATAACACTTGAAATGTAAAGTACAAGTGTAATCAAAGTTTTGAAATTAAAAAGACAGCTTTGTAAACAAACAGTGGTGTCTACAGTGCAATTGGCCCACAGTAGCCGGCTGCTCAAGACAAACTGACCATGAGACATTCTCCTATGCATCAGCCAAACATAAGACAATGTGGCTATATTATATGGCTTACATCAAACCAGACACCACCTAAGTTATTTCATCACTTAGCACATCAAACATGATCATAGGAATATTTCCTCTTTCAATAATTGGGATATTTGTGTGCTTAGAGGGTCAGCCCTCACAACACTAATTTTGAGATCCTGGGTCTTCTATCCTCAGAAGACTTTAGACCATCCCTGTGAATTACTTTGTCTCACCAAAGGTACTTGAACCTTCAGAGCTGTCTTGTCAGTTACAGTGTGCTCCCATTGTAATATGTACCTCAATGGAACCAGTTGTCAGACACAAAATATTGAAGTAGATGATGTCATTGTAGCTATTGAAATTGTATTGTCACCTGCTGTTACCTTTGTTCTTAAGAGTATAAAAACCTGACGTACTTTGAGTTTGGGAAGATTCTACTGAGAGGGTCTCCTTGTCATGTGAGTAAAGACCTTCCACACCTACCAGTTTCTCCAGTGACTTAGTCACAGTCACAACAAGGCTAAGCATAACTTAGGTTCTTTGGTGAAACCAAATATCCTTTATGCTTTCCTAACAACTTTATCAACCAGTGCTGTCACCACCAAAGATTTGTGTATGTAAATTCACAGGTTTCACTGATCCTACAATCATCATAACATCTTAGTGATACAGCTCTTCATAGTTGTATCACTAACCATGAACAAGATGGGATCACAATTAATCAAGCAGCAAGCTGTGGGGTTGTAATACAGGTCAGCTAACATGTTCAGGCAGTGATTTTACATTGGAGTTACCAGTAGCTTTGTGCCACATAATGCTTAAAAGGACACTGACTTTGTAATCATTCTCTTTTGTAAATTTATACTTTATCCATACAAAACTTTTACTACCCCTCACTTTGTCCTTTGGCAATTCTTTCGGCCTGTGTTCTTCCGATGTGAAAATCTGCTGACAAGATTTGGAGGAATATTGATTTCAGTCGCAAGTGATTGGCAAGGCTACTTATTTTCATGGCAAACTGACAAACTAAAGCAGCTGCATCTGTAATGCTGTCCAGGTCTGTCGGAAGGTCACATATCTGAAAGGTTGAATTTGTTTAACTGCAGAGCAGGTTCAAGGAGGATGCTCTTATTTCTTAAGTTTCTCTCTCCACAGACACTGTTTATTCTGCAGAGTAATCCTGTCTTTTTTATTATGACAGAATCCTAAATACTGGTATAAAACCAGAAATCCATGTAATAAAAACAGAACTTGAGTTGTCTCTCATTGCTAATCTGTAAATGATACTGTTGCAAACTCTTTTCTTCACAAAATGAATATTTAAACATTTAATTCATTCAGCTCCTTTACTTTCTCTCTTTTTGCTTCAACCAGTCTCCATTCAGCTGGGAGAATATTATTTAGTGCAGCGTGATGTTTCTCTATGTTATGCAAAGGAAGTTAAGCAAAAACCCAACCACTCAATGCAATTGGACCTTTACAATACAGTTGCATCAGACATCAAGTCTTTTTCAAGTTGAATCTGTACATCACTACAATTGTGCTGTAATTTCTTCTCATATTGGAAGGTTGGCATCATTGCTGCTCAGTAGACCACAAGCATAGCACTTGGCTAGAGATCTTGGACTTTAAACACTCTTTTCCTTGGATGACCAAAGGCACTCTCGCTAACAGTATTGAATATTAACTGATAAGATTCTCATTCTAATCCTTTTGAGATTTAGGCCTGCTCCTGCTTTCAATCCCAATCATCAAAGATTTTTAAAAATTTCCTGATCTGGCCATATCACCAAGCAAAGTGGAAAGTTGGACCGTTCCCTTGTAAACACTTGTCATCATCAAGACAGGAGTCAATTGTATTATAAAACATTTTCATTTTAAAATGTCACAATAGCTACTGACAAGGCACAAACAGTACTATCCTTCCCAAAGGAAACTAGATTCTTCTTAAAAGAGGTCTAAATGACGTATTCCGTACTACTGCAGTGCACACTAAGAGTTCACCTTGACTCCAAAGCATGGAACAAAAACCTTCAACTAAATGATAAATAATGTACTTTTACTGTTGTTCCTGAAGAGGCCACTGAAGTGTTTGCGTATGCTGCAGTCCTGCACTCTGTCACCAGTTTCAGCAATCTGAGACATCAACCAACTTTTGTAATGGGGATGGGAGAGACGAAAATAGTTATTTTTCTAACAAAATTGGGAAGAAGTGATTCAAGGGTGATGCTTTTGTTACCATGAGTGGGAGGTAGTCTTTATGGTCTTTTCCTCCACCTTCCTGTCTGTTGACACCAAACCAAAATTTTGGTTTATCTCTTTAGTTGTGAAATAGCTCTATTTAGTGTTACTATATCTGTGCACTTTCCTTTTGTTCCTTACGCCATTCAAAATCTTACCCATTAGATTTGTGCAGCCTCGATTATAATCGCTCCATCACTTGTGGTCATGGCTTCAGCTGCCAAGTCCCTATGGTGGCATGCTTCACTCACCTGCTTAAAAAGCTTCTTGTAATCTATTTATTTGACAAGCTTTTAGTTACCTGTCGAAGTACCTCCTTGCATGGTTTGATGTCAATCTTGTTGGCTAATGCTTCAATGAGCACCTTGGTGTACTTCGTTATACTAAAAGGGGCGACGTAAATGGAACGTGTCTCAGTTCCCAATCTCATTCCTAATCCTGAAGTGCAATACTTCACATTTGTCTGCACTGAACCACATCTCCACCTGCTGGCACAGTGGTGCAGTAATTAATGCTGCCTGCTGCACAGGTCCAGTGACCTGGGTTCACTCCTGTCCTTGGGTACTGACTTTGTGGAGTTTGCATGTTCTCTCTGTGACTTCTCCCAGGTATTTATGTTTGTCCTCATCTTGTATACACTTTGCTGCTGTTGCAAAAAGCTCATTTTCATAGCATTTATACCGTGTACGTATGCCTATGACAACAATAAACTTGACCCATACATTGCCCCCAGTGTAGGCAGGTGGTAGAACTAGGGGAACGTTGATGCCTATGTGAAAGAGGACAGATCACGTGCAATAAGCAACAAGGTACAATTACAACATTCAGAAGATATCTGAAGAAGTACATGGATAGGAAGGGCTTAGGGGGATATGGGCCAAACGCTGGCAATGGGACTAGCTTGGTGGGCAACCACGGTCGGCATGAGTGAGTTGGGCCGAAGGGCCTGTTTCCATGCTGTATCACTCTATGACCCCAAACAGGGGAATGGACTAATAGGAATGTTTTGAGAAATGGTATGGATTCGATGGTTCAAATGGCCTCCACATATGCTGTAGGAAAACATGGGAAATACGTGCCCATTCTGAAAGATAATGGGATGCTTTTCCCCACTTTTGTTTCTAAGAAGAGATATTTTGATATCACTAAAAATACATGACACCTGCTCTCCCTGAATAGTAAATTCTCTCAAGAGAGACCAAGTGCGAAACTGATTCATATTTAAACTGGATATTCAAAAACGAGTGAAATGTTTTGCTTTTATTCAGATGAATGCAAGAGTAATGCATCATGAAGAATCTAAACATTGTTCTTGCATAAATTTACCTTGAATCCTAATTATATTACGGTAAGTGAAAGGCATCTTCAAAGATGCAATGACTCACTCACCATTCTATACCGTATGACACAATTTATTTCCTTTAGAGACTTCAAGTAAATTAACTGGATTAAGTACCACAGCTTTCTAAGGTAGTGTAGTTGCATTGTAGACAGGAAGTGGGTTGGACAAAGAAGTACACAGAATATATAGCAAAGAAACAGGCCGTTCAGCCCATCTATTTTATGCTAGTTTATGCTTCTTACAAGTCAACTCTTGTTCATCTAACCATAAGAGTATTGCCTCTGTTCCCTCTCTCTCATGTGTTTATTCAACTTCCTCTGAATGTATTCAAGCCACTCACTTCCATTAGAGTTCTACATTGAACCATTCATTCTCTTGCTAAAGAAATCTTTCATTAATTTCCTACATTAACGAGCCCTTGTATTAGTCTTGCTCAAAATGTACTACCTCACACTAATCTTATCAAATTTTATTGGCCAATTATATATATCAGTTCTGCAAGTTGATAAATGTCTTCTTGTACTTTGCTGTGCTTCCTGATATTAGCTACTCCAATTTGGTGTTTATCCACAACGTTTGGAATCTTTTGATTCCAGAATGTCAGTTGTTTCAAGTGATTGGCAAATGACAATGGTCCCATCACCAATCCTTGCTGAATGTTACCATTATGCCTTTCCCAATCTGATTAACTGCCCTTAACCCCAAGTCTTGCTTTCAGTTTTGTAGCCTAGTTGTGTGTTTCCTGGCTCCTGGTTCCTCATGCTCAGGCCTAATTCGCAAGTCTATTGTGTGTCAACATAAAAAAACCTTCTGGAAATTCAAATACCGTGCACCTCTAAACAAAGGTAGGGAGTAGCAAGAGTTAAAAGCCATAATCACAGTTTTGAATTGGGGGCATTTAGGGACCAGCAGCCAAAGCATGAAGCAAATACATAGCTTACTGGTGAGCAGGAGGTTGTGTGGGCTTGGGCAAGTGTATAGGAGGCGGAAGGCTTGAGCCTGGAAAGCAATGGAAGTGACAAACATCAAACTGAGCTAAATGGCTAATTTATTGACAGCCAGCCCTTGTACTACATTCCTGATATTTGGTTCCAAAGACTTTAATGAGTGGCTGATACTATAACATCTGTTCAGCACCAGTGACCAGGAATGAATTTTTACCCCTCTGGAGATGCTCTGATTCTGCTTCAGTTGGGCACGGCAAGTCATAACTCTCCATCAGAATGTGAACGCGTTGTCACCTGGACAGATGACAAAACTAACCAGGTTGAAGCTAAATTCATTTTCCTTAACTTTCTCCTCCTCCCTTTCTCAATAAGAGTGGGTTTGAGTAGTTAACCGAAGGGGCTTTGAGAAAGATTTGTCAGACTGGTGAAGGGGACTATAGTGCTTCAGCTGTGCTCCACAGCCCAGACCAAACCCTCCTCAGTCAAATACATAGAGTCAAAAGCATTGTGTCAACAGTACCTGTCAAAGACAAGTTACATTAATCTAGCATCCTTGATGTAGTAACATTTCCCAAGCACTTTGTAACAGAATGTGGCCATACACTACATAAGGTGGTGTCAGAATAGATAACTAAAAAGTCAGCTGATGGGGTAGATGTTGATATCTTAAAAGAAGCAGAGAAAGCTAGAGGGGTGGGGAGATTTTGGGCAAGAGGTCCTGAGCTCTGGGCCTTAGCAGCTGACAGCTAGGCCAATACCAGGGAAGCAAGCAATGAAAATCAGGGATGCACAGATGTCAGAAATGGAGGAGTGCAAAAATCTGGGAAAGCAGTAGCATTGAAAGAGGTTACAGAGAGAGGGGCTGGTGAGGCCATGGTGAGGTTTCAACATCACTTGGCTGCGTGGACTGAAGTAGTAAACATTGCCATATGCAGGCAGCAACTGGCGACAAAGATTTGATTTACCTACGGTGAAACCCTCACACTGGCAGCAAAAAGTTGGAAATATCTTCTGATGTTACTTTAATTCTATCAAGTCTGCTTCTCGAAGAGACTACTCAATCATCCTATCTTTCTGGAAGAAAAAGAAAGGCAAAATGAACACTTCCATGAATCATGATAACCGGGTGGCTTCCTGTTGAGGAATGAAATTGGACAGAAGGAAGTAAGTACTAAGTGTAAAAATCCAATTGATTTCATGAGACAGGAAGAACAATTTCTTTAATGGACGTCCTATAGAAATTAAATGCAGCTGGCCCAAGTAATGGGTTGATTCACTAGTGTCCGTATGTCCAGGATCTGAATTCTAAAGTTAATAGCTGTAAGTCCTTAAATACAGACAAACCAAAATTAATAATACAGAGGCAGAAGAGGCTGCAGATGCTGGAATCTGGAGCAACAGACAACCAAGGGTCTTGACCCGAAATGTCGACTGTACATCTACCTCCAAAGACGCTGCCTGACCTGCTGAGTTCTTCCAGTAGGTTGTTGCTCAAGTTTAGTAATACATTCTAATGAAATAATCACAAACTTTAATCCAAAAAAAAAGCTTTCTTCACACATGAATTCTTTGGTATTCATATATTTAAGCAGTCATTGCATTGCTACTTTATTGCATTAAAAAACTACTTGCATCTAATCCCTTCCTTTTATGTATATCTTTGTGTTTTTGTTATTAAAACTCTAGGTTCCTATATTCTGACCTCCAACCCAAGAACAAGTTGAATTTAGAAGATGCTTTTCAAAAAACCAGGATGTATAAAGGCACATCACAGTCAACGTGGTACTCTGAGTAGAATAATTGCAGACAGTGGCAGAGAGGAAATATAAAAGTTGAGTAAATTGCACAGCAAACATCACAGCCTATGGCACAATACACACTGCACAGTGTATTGCTATAAATGATCAAATACACAATCTCAGAATGATTGAACTCTTACCCTTTATTCATCCTTCTGACCAAAATTGATAGACTTTCAAGATTAATCCTGACATCCTCTTGAGGTAGCATAAACAGGCTATGTTTTAAAACTCTGGTAGTTTCTTGCATGCAGGATCCTCAATCAGGTTTCTCAAGGTTACATTGAAGATAATTGTACACTTGATCTTGAGGACTCTTTACTGAAACCCTTCACCCTCTCTAACAATCCCATAAATCTGCCATCACAATGGATTATCTCAGAACACAGTTATTTGTCGTCTGCCAATTACATCTTTGACCATTAATCAACCCAAATGTTCCACTTATGGCATTTGATCAGTTCTGGGCCAGTTTCCAATTTAATAAATTTTATTTACAACCCCAAACAGCAGCCTACCACAATTCTGACACACAAAATCAATCAGTTCTTTTCTTCCCTGCATTTCCAAGCCACTTTCCACAGTTTGGGTACTGCTTTAATGAAGCATGTGAAAAAACACTCGGTGCTTTATGAAGGTCTTTGCTTTCCTAAGCAGTTGCTTATGCTGCACTTCAGTTTTGTACACTTGTCAAAGTGGTTGACCACTGGTGAAACATTCCTGGGTTATTTACGTTAAGTCAAGTACCACCTCCGTGTTGGGTCTCACAATTTTTTGCATTTAATAAATTTCACTTAGCTGAAGATGATATTGCCAGTAACTTTGAGAATCCATCCCTTCTGATTCTTAAACCATGAAGTAACTAAATAAAAAAATCTTACAAATATTTGGGACCACATTCTATAATCTGAAGTTAATGGGCAAAAAGCTTTTGCATTTGATGTAGCACCAAGGCATCAAAAAGGAGCTACTGATCATCAATTTGCTTGAGCAACTCAGTGGGCCGAGCAGCATCTGTGAGGAGAAAGGAACTGTCGATGTATCAGGTTGAAACCTTGCATCAGGACCCTTTTACAGATTCCAGCATTGTCAGCTTTCTGTGACTCTATTGACCAACAATGTATAGACTAGCTTCAAAGCCAATATTCAGCTTTTGTTGCATTTTTCCATTTAGCTCACTGTGCATCTACTTGGTAGAAGATTTGCATCTGTAGCACAATTCTATTAATATAATGGTGAAAAATATTTAACCAATTCCCATCTTTGTATTTTTCTTCCAGCAAACAACATTGGTGCTGTACTTCGTACTGTACCACTGTACCATACTTCAATTTTTCTGTCATTAATGTGCCAACACTGGCACACCTGCTGGCCACCACAAAACATCAGTCAAGAAACGCAGAAAAGTTTATACGTATTTTTGATGAAGATACAGTAGGGCAAAATAAACCTTACAGTTTTTTAGGTCCTTCTTCTATTCTGTAACCCTAACACATGCTACTCTGTACCACCCCAAAGTCCTGCTCAGAGATGCGAGTTAATGTACAAACAACATCATGCTTCACCTAAATGTAGTGGGCAACCCTCTCCAATGTCATTATGTCCTCTCTTCCTCCGTAATCTGGCTGCTTCCTAAGGGAATCCACCGACAGCTGAGAACTAAAAGCTGGGTTCTTTGTCAAATATTCAGTACAATTTCTATTGGGAATTCCCACTGGGAATTTTTAATTGAAATTACAGCACATGCATGAGTAAATGCACACAGAAATGATGCAGTCAGTACTTTTGTATACGTGCTGATGACCAAATGCAGTTCAATCCTAATGTGCTCACACATACATCACTAATTATAGTTTACTTTGAAAAATTCTCCCTGGTGTCTGTATGGTTACCAGGTACCAAGCATCTGCTGTGAAGTAGCCTAGCCAGAAATTCTCTTCAATGTGTACTGCACTATGCTTCATGCAGAATTTAAAGTACTGTCAAAATTATTGCATTTGAGCAGTTTCAACACTAAGGAAGGCACAAACATTTCTCAATCAAGATCAACAAAGGAGACTGTAGCCACAATTTAAACTTTAAAGATTCGAAACACCGAAAGAATTTTCAATCAAATAAAAAAGATTTTGATGGCTGGCTTAGCAGCACTCATTTCTGTTATTCTTGTCATTTTGTTCATTGTTTGGTGCACGCTTGGCTGGCTCTATGTAGTTACATAACCATGCCACTTTCCATGTCCATTACACACTCTGAACAAAGATCTATTATTTTGAGAGAAGGAGTTGGCTGAAATAACAAAGTATTGAAGTAACCACTTAAGAGCTTAAATTACTATATGTAGAAAAAAAAAACTTAGAGAATGATATGGTACAGGATGCCATTCCGCCTGTGGTTACTGCTGCTTGGTCTTTGCCAGAGAAATCAAATCTCCCTTATTTTTCATCATAGCCTTACAATTTGTTTTCCCTCACAAATTCATCCAATTCGTGTGTGTTACCATAAAATCACGACCACCACTTTTGGGCAGCATGTTGCAAACCACACCAAGTATCTGACAAAATATTTCTTCATGTCTCATCAGGCTCTTTTGCCAATTGTCCTTCAGCTATCAATGGTTCTGTGACTGAGAAGTTCCCCCCTATTTACTTCTATCAGAGTTGTTTATGAGTGTGACCACCTCTATTGTATCTCTTTTTAACCTGCTCAATTCTAAGGAGAACAGCTTCAAGTATTTTGAGCGAAGTACCACATTCCTGGCACCATTTGAGCAAATCCTCTGAAACTTCAAGATTTTGACATTTCTTGTAAATACTAATGTACAAATTATATAATACCTTTCAGAACTTTTGGGCTTCTCATGGCCTATTACAGCAAATGACTTGCTTTTGAAGTGTAGCGGCTGCTGTAATGTGACAGCCAATATCTCATAGCAACAAGATCCAAAATCAATTTTTTTTAAGTTATGCTGGTTGAGGGAGTTATTGCTGGCATCAGAACTTTGCTGCTCTTCAGGTCACATGAAAGGACAGACAGGCTCTCTGTTTAATGTCTCATCCCAATCCTGGAGATGCTGACGCAAATTCAGCACTTGGCGGGTAACCACCGAAAATCTCTGTTATTACTCTGCTGCCAAAAAACTCACAAATAGGAAGAGCTCGAAAAAGAGTTAAAGCAGTCAGTACAAACACACAAATTAGAAGCAGGAATAGGCTGCTCAGTCTCTTGAACATGCTCTGCCATTTGGTTAGATTGTGACTGCTCTTAGCTGATTGATGCTGAATACACTGCAGTTCAGTCAGCATCCATGGAGAGACCTGACATATTTACTTTTACTGAATTACATAAGAATATCTAGCACAGAAACAGGCATCAGCAACAGGAGGGTTCTTATCTTCCTGTATCCACAATCGGATAGGCTACTCATTGCCATGATTTGCCTGAGCTCCTCAGTGCTGGGCACCCTGTGCACTGGTTTGGGCTGTCTCAGGACCACTCAGTCTTGGCAAGGAGACTCTGAGCAGGCTTTAGGGGCCCTACATGTGACTGCCCTTAACCAAATACAGTGGCTTTTGCACTTTCAGCCAGAAGTCTATGTAAGCTTCCTGCATGACATTCTGGGACTTTTGCAAGCCATAAAGTAACTGAAAAGAGGTGCAGTTTGTAAGGTTGTATGTTTTGAACTTGAATGTTCTATTTGAATATAGAATCAAATCACTCAATAAAATAGGTGAATGATGCATTGTGGCTGCCACCTCTGTCTTACCACCCAGAATGCAGCAATATGCTTAACCTCCATAACATGGTTACTGCTCACCAAAATGCAGATTTAATATTATATACAGGATACACAGTGGGAGGGAGTTGCCATTTTCAAATGTAACTTTAGCTGCATGCTCAGGGTGCAGGGAATATTAAACCATGGAAACACTGTTTGTAAGCCTTGTACACCTGAGAGAATGCTGGTGACTTACCTGTCATTGTCAGGTATCTCATCAAAGCTTCCATATCCGGGCTCTGGAACTGGGCACCCCATGTGATTATAGGCAGCTATCCTGGGGGCTGGTGGTGGAAATTTATCTGGCTGCTCTTGATGAGCCTTCTCTGCCCGAAGGCGCATATTCTCCTGATCGCAAACATAGCATTCAAATCCATTCAAATAGTTGGGCTTGCTAATGTCATTCACGCCCCACTCCCGCTTTTCCAAACTCTCCAGCAGTAGCGTGTTGGTGATGCCACCTGGCTGTTTATACTCTAGATACTTCATATACTCCTCGTCATTCTGATCGAGGAAATTGATATAGTCCGCCAAGTCTTTTGGAGATTTGAAGTCATCAATCAGAATTATAGAATGGGAATTAGGCATCCAGTCCTGCACCACAGGGGAACCGCGGTATATTGGCACCACTCCCAAGTGCATGGGGCGCCACAGTTTCTCAGTCATGTAATCGTCACAGATTGCATTCTCCATGGCAAGGTGAAACTTGTACTTGCTAATGAAATCCATGAACTCTGAATCCTCTGTTGTAGCTGTTAGAGTGTCCACAAGCCGTTCACTGGGCAGCTCTTTGTTCTGCAGGCACTGACCATAGGAGTCAATCTATAAATGAAAGAGAGAGGAAAATAAAATGAAATACCAGTCAAAGTGTATCCTGATAGAGGCTTAAAAGCAGCTGTTCACTTTATCAGGCCAAAGATGTAAACTCCGAAGGCAGATTTATAGATTAGGTTATTGTCATATACACCAGGGTGCAATGAAATTCCTTGTTCGCATGAAGCTCAGAGTAAACAGAATACATGGTAAAAATAAATACGAGCACAAAACAGCAGATTGCTGCAAAGAAGCTGAAGTAGTGCAAAAAAATACTAAAGTGACAATAGAAGATTAACTGAGAGAGGTAGAGCTAAGAGTCCGAGAATGTGGCAGCACCACTGGGAAGGGGGTGTGAAAGAGGTAATTGGTTTAAGAGTCTGACAGCAGTGGGGAAGAAGCTGTTCTTAAGTTTGAATGTCCAGGTTTTCAAGCTCAGGAGGTAGAAGAGAGAAAAGGGGATGGCCAGGGTGGCAGGCATTCTTGACAATACTTCTAGCCCTTCACGATATTACTAGCATTTTAAAAAAACTGTTAATAGGAGGACAGGATAAAAAGAATGCTGCTTGTGGTTTTTGTGTGAGAGGTTGAGGTAATTTGAGGTCATGCTGCAATTTAAATGACAGCACACAGCTTGCCACCGCAAAGCAGCATGAACGTGGCAATTAACCCAGCTGCATCACAGACTCAACTTGCTCACCATTTTAGCAGGAAAGGTATGCCAATGTTGCAGCTAATTTAGAACAATTAATTTTAGTTACTGTCAAAGCTACACACAATATTACTGTTAGCATCTAAAAGTATGCTTGGATATTAACTCATTGAGATTCCTAACAAAGCAATTAGAAAAGTGGTAGAAAATGGGGCAGCCAATTTATACACAGCCAGCTCCCACAAACAGGAATATGATAACCACCAGGGATACTGACTGAGAGTTAAATATTGCCAAGGCATCAGGGGTAACAACCCTGGCTGTCTTTAAAATTGTGCCAGGGAATTTGAAAACATGGGGTTCATGTTCAGCGTTGATAAGGTATCAATATTGTAAGATTTAATATTTAATTATTATTGTAATTTGAATTTCAGCTGAAACTCTACACACTGCTAATAGCTTCAATAATGGAGAACATTATTTCCAGTTTAATGCTGATTACCTGCAGCAGACTGAAATTCAGTGTTAAATCCAATCCTATGATATTATTACCAGCTCTCACACTGTGCCCATGGACTTACACTGCCCCCTGCTGTAAAAGAGCTTCAAGTTCCTTGGAGTGAAGATCACCAATAACCCGTCCTGATCCAACCACGTGGACACCGCAGCCAAGAAAGCTCACCAGCTTCCTCAGGAGGCTAAAGAAATTTGGCATGTCCCCTCTTACCCTCACCAGTTCTTATTGCTGCACCATAGAAAGCATCCTACCTGGATGCATCACAGCTTGAAATGGCAACTGCTCTGCCCGGGACTGCAAGAAACTGCAGAGAGTTGCAGACACAGCTCAGCACATCACAGAAATTAGCCCCCTCCCCCCCCGCACCCCCCCCCCCCCCCACTCCTCCATGGACTCTGTCGACACTTCTCACTGTACTGGTAAAGCAGCCAACATAATCAAAGACCCCACTCACCCCGGACATTCTCTCTTCTCCCCTCTCCCATCGGGCAAAAGATAGAAAAGCCTGAAAGCACACACCACTGGGCTCAAGGACAGCTTCTATTCTGTTGTTATAAGACCATTGAATGGTTCCCTAGTATGATAAGATGGACTCCTGACCTCACAATGTACCACATTATGACCTTGTATCTTATTGTCTACCTGCATTGTGCTTTCTCTGTAACTGTAACACTTTATTCTGCACTCAGTTATTGTTTTACCTTGTACTACCTCAATGCACTATTGTAGTGAATTGGTCTGTATGAACGGTGTGCAAGACAAGTTTTTCAATGTACCTCGGTACACGTGACAATAATAAACCAAGTTACCAATTTACCAAAAGTGGAAGCTGTACTTTGCACAAATCCAAAGCAATCGTATAGATTCCATTCATTCTCTCCGCTCCTCATCCCTGCTGCTTAAACATACTGCTTTAGATATCAACCTCTTTGAGTAAATTTGTATTCATCTTGATAGAACATTATACTCTAAAAGGGAATGCAAAAGCAAAACTGAGCAGTCCCAGCTGAGATGATTTTTCACTACACTTCCTTCGTGTTTGAAGAACAAACAAAATACATTTCTATTTTAGTCTTGGACTGGATTCATCTTTTTGCCTGACTCTATCCTGCATAAAATTTAAAACCCTACTCAATATTTAAACAAAAATTTTCCAGAAATTTCCTCAGATGTAATCTAAGAGGAAAAAAAAGGCAGAAATGTAATTTTACATTGAACTTTTAAAAATTGATTAACACTTCACCCCAATATTCGTAAAACCTCAATCACAAATCAAATTCAAATATATAAGTCCTACCAGAAGTACGGTCAATGCTCTCTACAGATTCTGTACTATTCTGTTGAACCCACTCCATCCCATTTACAGGTCCTCTCCAGGTTATGAATGTCTGAGTTACAAACAGCCTTATGGATAAGTCTTTTAAATAAGATAAGATTTCTTTATTAGTCACATGTACACCAAAACACTCAGTGACATGCATCTTTGCGTAGAATGTTCTGGGGACAGCCTGCAAGTGTCGCCATGCTTCCGGTGCCAACATAGCACGCCCACAACTTCCTAACCTGTACATCTTTGGAATGTGGGAGGAAACCGGAGCACCCGGAGGAAACCCACACAGTCACGGGGAGAATGCACAAACTCCTTACAGACAGCGGCCGGAATTGAACCCGGGTGTTTCCCTCTGTCCACTTCGCTCATTATATCCTCAAAGAACTCCAGTAAGTTTGTCAGACAGGACCTGCCCTTCCTGAATCCATGCTGTGTCTGCCTGATGGAACCACTTTTATCCAGATGTCCTGCTATTTCTTAATGATAGCTTCAAGCATTTTCCCGACTACAGATGTTGAGCTAACTGGCCTATAGTGACCTGCCTTTTGCCTACATCCTTTTTTAAACAGCGGCATGACATCCGCTGTCTTCCAATCCACCGAGATCTGTCCAGAGTCCAGAGAATTTCAGTAAATTATCACAAACGCCTCCACTATAACTTCCGCCATTTCTTTCAGTACCCTGGGATGCATCCCATCAGGACCAGGGGACTTGTCTACCTTTAGGTCCACTAGTTTGCTCATCACTACCTCTTTAGTGACAGTGATTGTATCGAGGTCCTTACCTCCCATCGCATCCAATAACATCTCTCTTTGGCATGTTAGACGTGTCCTCCACCATGAAGACTGACACAAAATAGTCGTTCAAGGCGTCTGCTATTTCCAAATTACCCAATATTAATTCCCCCTTCTCATTTTCCAAGGGACCTATGTTCACTTTAGCCACCCTTTTCCGCTTTATATAATTATGGAAACTTTTACTATCTGTTTTTATATTTTGTGCTAGTTTACTTTCATAATCTACCTTCCCTTTCCTTATTGCTTGCTTAGTGGTTCTTTGTTGCTTTTTAAAGTTTTCCCAGTCTTCCGATTTCTCACTACTCTTGGTGACTTTGTATGCATGAGCTTTTAGCTTGATACTTTCTTTCATTTCCTTCGTTATCCAAGGCTGGCTCTCCCCACCCTTACTGTCCTTGCTTTTAACTGGAATATACTTTTGTTGAACACCATGAAAAATCTCTTTGAAAGTCTTCCACTGTTCCTCAACCATCCCACCACACAGCCTGTGTTCCCAGTCTACGCTCACCAACTCCTCCCTCATCCCATTGTAGTCTCCCTTGTTTAGGCATAATACACTGGGTTTAGATCAAACTACTGCACCCTCCATTTGTATGAAAAACTCAATCACACTGTGATCGTTCTTTCCAAGAGGATCCGTAAGTACAAGATCGTTAATTTTACCTGTCTCATTGACCTGGACCAGATCTAAGATAGCGTTTTCCCTTGCAGGTTCACTAACAAGCTGTTCGAGAATGCTATCACGAATGCTTTCTATGAAGTCCTCCTCAAGCCTGCCTCGACCAACTTGATTTGCCCAATCTACGTGGAAGTTAAAGTCCTCCATGACAACTGCCGTTCCATTCTTACATGCATCAAGTATTTCCTGGTTTATTGCCAGTGCCACTGTCATGTTATTATTTGGTGATCTATAGACAACTCCCACCAGTGATTTTTTTCCCTTTACTATTCCTAATCTCGACCCAGATGGACTCAACATTCTGCTCCTTAGATCTTATATCGTCTCTCTCTCATTCTTAATTAAGAGTGCTACTCCAGCTCCCTTACATCTCCTTTGAACTTTCCCTATCTCACCTTAAGGGCGTGTCCTTTAGCATTAGACACTTTGACCCTGGGAAAAAGATACCGACTGTCTATCAATGCCTCTCATAATCTTATAAACTTCTATCAGGTTTCCCCTCAGCCTCTGCTGCTCCAGCCTCTGTTGTCCAACTCTGTTTGTAACCTGAGGACCTGTATGTTTCTTAGAACAGCAACATGTAAACTATATAGCAACACATGAAGTGTAAGCTGTCCAGCAATTCTCAAGCAGCCACGTTAGACTAATTAAGTCTTCGACCTAAAACATTAACTTTTTCTCTCTTCCCAAAAATGCAGCCAGACCTGCTGATTACTTCTAGCATTTTCTGCTTTTATTTCAGAGCTAAAAGTATTTTGAAATTGGGTCAGAAATTCTTACACCTTTCTTGTAATATGGGAAACTGAAGTTTTCCATTTATTCATAGCCAAAGGAATAAAGGACTGAACCAAGATTGTTATCAGTTGAAGCTGGCAGACGAAAAGAACACTCTCTTGGTGCTTTGCTTCATCACAAAATGCTTCTGGCAGAACTCTGCAGCATGTTATTTTCCTAGGTACCTTTGCATACCACTTGGTGATATACAAATCTCAGACAGCTTTAATCTCGTGATTTGGGATTTCAGCAACATCATGTTCTTAAATCGGGTGCCAGAACTTCCTTCTCTTTAAAGATGCAATCCACCGTTCAGTCACGGGTGGCTGAAATTCTTTTAGATCCAGTTGAGAACATATACAGCTGCTGAGTGTTGTTGTTTCTGATTAAATATGTAATTTATCACACCATATATGCTGACTGAACACCATGTTGTCAGTAAAGTTGTGCCAGGCTCCTCTACCTACAGCACTGAATTTCAACAACAGCATTGAACACTTGGACAAGCTGGGAGGAGAGAAAAATCATTTCCTAAAATAAAAGATGGTTAAGTTACGTGAATTCTTACGGCTATAAACGTGACTAGAAATGGTTACCCAGGTGAAGGGTAAATGACAACATAAATTGACGGCTGTATGGCCTGCTTCTGGTCTATGTGCCAATTATGGCTCAGTTGGGACTTAAGAATAATATGTAGGTTGAAATTTCTGTTGGACGTCATCTTTTGTATCAGATATCCAACTAAGTCTAGCAGCCAGAGTGATGTCAAGTATCCCACCAGGCTTTGGGAGGATACTCTGCTGCCTTGGAAGAGATTTTGGGAACCAGAGAACAATGGGATACACTGGAGGAAGGTCATGTAATCGACACTTGGTCAACCTCAATTGAGAACATAGCTGAGACAGTTTTACAGCCCTGTGGATTATCCCATTGTAAACATCCCACTGTGAGCTATCCACAAGTCAGAACAAGCAAGTAGGGGTGTTTGGGACATCACATCTTGTGGAAAAGGACATTTGATGGATTACAAATCTCAAATAAACACTCTGGTAATTTCAGAACTAAATAATTAAAATAATTGTAGGATGGCACCAGCAGCTATTTGAAGAAGTTAAGGAAGCACATGCTCATGTGGATAAGGATTGGAATTAAGGCAATAAAGAACTAAGCAAAGTACGGGAGGCGTGTGAAGAAATGTATAAAAGCTGCCTTACGAGATGACCAGCAGCAGTGATCCCGGAGACCAACCACTGAAGAAGATGACCCTGAGTCAGGGACTCAGAGAAGGACTCGCCGAGATCGAACCCCGGCCAGGTTTATCAAGAGTGGGTGATAGCTTGTGGGTTGTGGAAGTAAACTAAAGAGTTGTGCAAGTAACTAAAGGAGTTCTGAAACTAAGGAGTTAATGAGTCTTGTTTGAAACTACGTGGTGAATCCTGGAGTTGTTTGAATCAATCGTGATTGACAAAGAAGTTGGTGTCATGCAAAGTAATTGTCTGGTGTGTTTTATCGTGTGGTGCATTTAATTGGCAAGCTAAGATCCCATCAGCTCTTCATCTCACAGGACTATTTTGAAAGGGAGGAGGTTTCCCCCTTATATCCTGGCCGATATCTACCTCTCAAATATCACAACTTAAAAAAGGATTGAGAGCTTCAAGTTCCTGGGAGTGAACATCACCAACAGCCTGTCCTGGTCAAATCATGTAGATGCCACGGCCAAGAAAGCTCACCAGCGCCTCTACTTCCTCAGGAGGCTAAAGAAATTTGGTTTGTCCCCTTTGACTCTCACCAACTTTTACCGATGCACCATAGAAAGCATCCTGTCTGGATGTATCACGGCTTGGTATGGCAACTGCTCTGCCCAGGACCGCAAGAAGCTGCAGAAAGTTGTGGACACAGCCCAGCGCATCACGGACACCAACCTCCCCTCTTTGGACTCTGTCTTTACCTCTCGTTGTCTTGGTGTAGCAGCCAGCATAATCAAAGACCCCATGCACCGGGGTCATTCTCTCTTCTCTCCTCTTCCATCTGGTAGGAGCCTGAGGGCACGTACCACCAGAGTTAAAGACAGCTTCTACCCCACCGTGATAAGATTATTGAACAGTTCCCTTACACAATGAGATGGACTATGACCTCATGATCTATCTTGTTGTGACCTTGCACCTCATTGCACTGCACTTTCTCTGTAGCTGTGAGTTTACTCTGTACTGTTATTGTTTTTACCTGTACTACTTCAATGCACTCTGTACTAACTCAATGTAACTGCACTGTGTAATGAATTGACCTGTACGATCGGTTTGTAAGACAAGCTTTTCACTGTACCTTGGTACAAGTGACAATAATAAACCAATACCAACCAATACCAATTTTCCCATAGCTTTGTGGGATCTATCTGTACGCAAATATGTTCCTACAATACTAGCTTTCAAATGCACCTAAGTATTGCTTCAGGATGTCTCAAAGTGCTTTATAGACAAAAGAGTATCTGTTATAATTTTGGAAATTTGAAGGGTGCCACATACATCTTGTTTTTCAAATGAGAGTGAATTCACCCTGATTACCTCAAGCCTGCTTAATCTATGACTCCAAGCATGCTGTTACTCATCATTACCACCTAGTTTTTTTAACATTACCCCAGGCTGTTTCCCTTTACAGGCCATTAACAAGCCTAAAACCTTGTTATAAATGTACTGAAAATTGAATTAGTTTATTATTGTCACATGTACTGAGATACAGAGAAAAGCTTTTGTTTTCATGCCATCTAGACAGATCATTCCATACATAAGTACATTGAGATAGTAAAAGAGACAAGAAAACAGAATGCAGAATATAGTGTTACATTTACAGAGAAGGTGCAGTACAGGTAAACAAATAAAGTACAAGGGCTGCGATGAGGTAGAGTGGGAGATCAAGACTTCATCTTTTAGCATACAAGAGGTCTGTTCAAGTGTCTTATAACAGCAGGGTAGAAGCTGTCCTTTTGGTGGTACGTCTTCTCAAGCTTTTGTATCTTTTGCTCAATGGGAGGGAAAAAGAGAGAATGACTGGGGTGGGAGGGGTCCATGATTATGCTAGCTGCTTTCCCAACGCAGCGGGAAGTGTAGATGGAGTCAATGGAGGGGAGACTAGTTTGCATGATGGACAGGGCTGTGTCCATAACTCTGCAATTTCTTGTGGTCTTGGGCAGAGCAATTGCCACACCAAGCTGTGATGCATCCGGATTGGATGCTTCTCCCTCTGTTAACATGCTAGCCCTTCCCCTCATTAGCCTGCCCTTTGATTATCATCCACGACCCTCCCCATTAAGAAAACCCATCCTCCGATTCGCCTTACCTGTTCCTTTAATTATCACAAATGCCCCTCCCCTATTTTACATAATTAGCCTGTAGGTCCCCCACTTGCAAAGCTCCCTTCCCCTATTAAATAACCCCTCCTCTCATACCCCTGCCCTTGTAATTAACATGTGCCACCCTCCCTCTATTAACATAACCACTCTCATTAGCCTGTGGGCCCCACCCCTGTAATTAATATTTATGTCCCTTCCCTCATCAGTGGTGGTTACCACCCCTGTAATTAGCATGCATACCTGTCCCTCTATTAACATGTTGGCCCCTCCTCTCATTAGCCTGAAGACCCACCCCTGATTATCATACATGCCCCTTCATCCTTAACATAACCCATCCTCTGATTAGTCCAACATGTCTTTTAATTATTATACATGCCCCTCCCCTTATTAACATAACCATTCTAATTAGCATATGGGACACCCCCTAATTATCATACCTGCCACTCCCCTTATCAACATAACCATTCTAATTAGCATACAGGACCCCCCCTTTAATTATCATACCTGCCCCTCCCCTTAGTAACATAAGCATTCTAATTAGCATACAGGACCCCCCCATTTAATTATCATACCTGCCCCACCCCTTATTAACATAACCATTCTAATTAGCATATGGGACCCCCCTTAATTATCATACCTGCCCCTCCCCTTATTAATATAAGCATTCTAATTAGCATACAGGACCCCCTTTAATTATCATACCTGCCCCTCCCCTTATTAACATAAGCATTTTAATTAGCATACAGGACCCCCCTTTAATTATCATACCTGCCCCTCCCCTTATCCACATAACCATTCTAATTATTATACCTGCCCCTCCCCTTGTTAACATAACCATTCCAATTAGCAAACGGGACCCTCCCCCTTAATTATCATACCTGCCCCGCCCCTTATTAACATAACCATTCTAATTAGCATATGGGACCCCCCCTAATTATCATACCTGCCACTCCCCTTATTAACATAAGCATTCTAATTAGCATACAGGACCCCCCTTTAATTATCATACCTGCCCCTCCCCTTATTAACATAAGCATTCTAATTAGCATACAGGACCCCCCCCTTTAATTATCATACCTGCCCCACCCCTTATTAACATAAGCATTCTAATTAGCATACAGGACCCCCCCTTTAATTATCATACCTGCCCCGCCCCTTATTAACATAACCATTCTAATTAGCATATGGGACACCCCCTAATTATCATACCTGCCACTCCCCTTATCAACATAACCATTCTAATTAGCATACAGGACCCCCCCTTTAATTATCATACCTGCCCCTCCCCTTATTAACATCAGCATTCTAATTAGCATACAGGACCCCCCTTTAATTATCATACCTGCCCCGCCCCTTATTAACATAACCATTCTAACTAGCATATGGGACCCCCCTAATTATCATACCTGCCACTCCCCTTATCAACATAACCATTCTAATTAGCATACAGGACCCCCCCTTTAATTATTATACCTGCCCCTCCCCTTATTAACATAAGCATTTTAATTAGCATACAGGACCCCCCTTTAATTATCATACCTGCCCCACCCCTTATTAACATAACCATTCTAATTAGCATATGGGACCCCCTTAATTATCATACCTGCCCCTCCCCTTATTAACATAAGCATTCTAATTAGCATACAGGACCCCCCTTTAATTATCATACCTGCCCCTCCCCTTATTAACATAAGCATTCTAATTAGCATACAGGACCCCCCTTTAATTATCATACCTGCCCTGCCCCTTCTTAACATAAGCATTCTAATTAGCATACAGGACCCCCCTTTAATTATCATACCTGCCCCGCCCCTTATTAACATAACCATTCTAACTAGCATATGGGACCCCCCTAATTATCATACCTGCCACTCCCCTTATCAACATAACCATTCTAATTAGCATACAGGACCCCCCCTTTAATTATTATACCTGCCCCTCCCCTTGTTAATATAACCATTCCAATTAGCAAACGGGACCCTCCCCCTTAATTATCATACCTGCCCCTCACCTTGTTAACATAACTATTCTAATTAGCATACGGGACCCTCCCCCTTATCACACCTGCCCTCCCCTTATTAACAACCATTAATTAGCATACGGGCCCCGCCCCTTTCATTAACATACGGGCCCCGCCTACCTCCAGGTGCTCCATGAGGCGGCGGACGTAGCGGTCGCGGTCGGAGGCCACCTGGCAGTGGGACTGCAGGTAGAGGACGGCGGCGCGGCCGTGGCGGCGGAGCTGGCGCTTGTGGGCGAGGGGCAGCGGCGGGCGCCGCAGGTAGCCGAGGCCGGGCAGCCACTGCAGGGCGAGCGGGTAGTGCGAGTGTCGGCGGAAGGTGGCCGTGTAGTTGAAGAGGCGGATGCCGGCGGCGTGCGACAGCAGGTAGTTGTTCATGGGCGACTCCTCGTGGAAGAGGGCCCAGGCCTGGCGGGCCGGGCGCGGCAGCGGCGCCTCGTACGCTCGGAAGTCGGTGCCGTAGAAGATGAGGGCGGCGGCGCGGCGGCGGGCGGCGCGGCGCCGGGTGCTGAGGCAGGAGCCCGCCGCGCACTCGATGCGTCGGCTGCGGCGCGGGAAGTGCGGGAAGAGCTGCCCGCTCCACCACAGCAGCAGCGGCAGCTCGCCGTCCGCCCGCCCGTCCGCCGGAGCCGCCGCCGCCGTCGTCCCGAACTGGAACTCGGAGAGCGCCGACGCCGGCCCGAACACCCCGGCCTCCCGCTGGCCGCGCACCGAGGCCAGGAGCAGGAGCAGCAGCAGCGGCCAGCGGCCCGCCATGGAAACGCTGCACTTCGCGACACTTGGCGGCCGCCCTCGCCTTTACGGTAGCAGGTCGGGGGGCCGCTGACGATATTGACGGCAGAAGGTCAAGGTAGTGCCTCAATGAGGTATTTTCATGGTTGACTCTGATTCTCTCTCCACGGTGGCTGCCTGACTTCTGACTATTTCTAGGCCATCAGATATAGGAACAGAAGCAGGCCATTCAGCCCATCCAGTCTGCTCTGATTTTTTTTTGACCCCCCCCCCCCCCCCCAATTCTCCTGCCTTCTCCCCTCTGACCCTTACACCCCTTAACAATCAAGAACCTGCTAATCTGTGCCTTAAATACAGACTTGGCCTCTGTGGTCCTCCACGGCAACGAATTCCACCGATCCACCATCCTGTGGCTGAAGAAATTCTTCCTCATCTCAATTCTGAAGGGATTCCATTTCATTCTGAGGCTGTACTCTCAGATCCTAGACTCTAATGGAAATATCCTCTCCACGTTTATTCTGTCCAGGTCTTTCAGTATTCGCTGGGTTTCAGTGAGATTCCCCTCCCCCTTATCCTTCTGAACTCCATTGAGTTCAGGCCCAGGAACATTGAAAACTCCTCATAGGCTAAGCCTTTCATTCCTGGGATCATTCTTGTGACCACCTTCTGGATCCTCTCCAAGGCCAGTGAATGTTTCCTCAGATATGGGGCCCAAAGTTTCTCTCAATATTCCAAATGTGGTCTGAGCAATGCCTTGTAAAGTCTCAGCATTATATCCTTGCTTTTATATTCTCGTCCTCTCAAAGTGAATGCAAACATTGTATTTGCCTTCCTTTACAGGGGCAGCATGGTAGCGTAGTGGTTAGCGCCACACTATTACAGTGCCAGCGATTGGGGTTTGATTCCTGTCACTGTCTGTAAGGAGTTTGTATGTTCTCCCGTGTCTGCGTGGGTTTCCTCCGGGTGCTCCGGTTTCCTCCCACATTGCAAAGACTTATGGATAGGTTAATTGGGTTTAAAATGGGCGGTGCGGACTAGTTGGGCCAGAACGGCCTGTTACCACGCTGTAAATAAAATTTAAAAAATTTAAAATTTACTACTGACTCAACCTGTAAGTTAAACTTGAGGGAATAAGTCCCTTTGCACCTCTGATTTCTGAATTCTCTCCTCGTTTAGAAAATAGTCTTTCAACCAAAGTACATAACTCCACTCTTCCTTACCCTGTATTCCATCTGCCATTGTCGGCACTGGAAGCGTGGCGACACTTGCGGGCTGCCCCCAGAACACTACGCAAAATGATGTATTTCACTGTATGTTTCGATATACATGTGACTTATAGAGATATCTTGTCTTACTTCTTTGCCCACTCTCCCAATCTGTCCAAGTCCTGCAGACACTCTGCCTCTGTGACACTTCCTATCACTCCACCTATCTTGGTATCATCTGCAAACTTGGCCACAATGTCGTCAGTTCCTTTATCCTTCTTGGGATTTTCAAATCTTTTTCGGCAAGATTTGAAGCAAGTATGGGGTGTTGCAATTTGGGAGTTCAAATAGAACGTAGAACAGTACAGCACAAGAACAGGCCTTTTGGCCCACGATGTTGTGCTGAACTGATTAAACTAGCAATGAAATCCCTAACTAAACTAATCCCTTCTGCTTACACAATGTCCATATCCGTCCATTCTCTGCATATTCACGTGGCTACAATAGAGCCTCTTGAACACCTCTATCATATTTACCTCCACTATCACCACTGGCAGCGCAGTCCAGACACCCACCACTCTGTACAAATGTAAGGGGAAAGTATGCAGTTAATGGCAGTACCTTGGGAGCTTTGATGTACAGAGGGATCTTGGGTTGCAACAAAAGTTACCCAAAAAATAAGTTCTGCATACTTGCCTTCATCAGTTGGGGCATTTGAGTTGGGAGGTAATGTTGCAGCTGTATAAAACTTTGCTTAGACTGCATGTGGAGTATTATGTGCAGTTCTAGTTGCTCTATTAGAGGAAGGATGTGGAGGCTTTGGAGAGGGTGCAGAAGAGGTTTATGAGGATGCTGCCTGGATTAGAGGGTATTATCTATAAGGAGAGGTTGGACAAACTTGAATTGTTTTCTCTGGAGCACCAGAGGCTGAAGGAGATCTGAAGTAATTTTATAAACTTCTGAGAGGCATAAATGGTCTTTTTCCTAGAATGAAAATGTCAAATACCAGAAGACATCTTTTCAAGGTGAGAGGGGGAAAGTTTAAAGGAGATGTGCAGGGCAAGGTTTTTGTTACACAAAGTGGTTGGTGCCTGGAACACTCTGCCAGGGGTGGTAGTGGCAGCAGACACTATAGTGGCTTTTAAGAAGCATTGGGACAGGCACATGAACGTGCAGGGAATGGAGGGACATGGGTCATGTACAGGCAGGCAGGTTTAGTTTAATTTGCTATCATGGTTAGTGCAGACGTTGTGGGTTGAAGGGCCTGTTCCTGTGCTGTACTCTTCCATGATCTGCAGCATCTTGATTTGACTTTGCAGCCATAGTAGGATGAACTTCAGTTGGGCACTTTACAGCTTTCCGGTAATCACAATTTCTCCTTCCAATGTTTTGGATAGGAACTGTTAATTTTGTTCATTTGTTACTAGATCCTTCTTTACCATTCTCATCTCAGGCCATATTCCTTTTCCAATGTTTCCAACCTGTCACACTTCCCTTTTTGTTTTCTTTTCTCCCCACCCTCCCCCTCTCTTTTTCAGCAGCTCAAAAACTTTTCTCTGTAACCTTCTCCATTTGTGATGAGCGGCTGTTGCTTGGAAGTCGTGCTCTGTGTGTTGCTAGACTTGTGTACTTATCATTTTGTGTTTTTTTTAAATTATTTTGTCTTTTGGACTCTTATCTAGAAATGAAGGTAATGTAAATCGCAGGAATCCACCAGAGAGTTGTGGGTCCTTGGTTCCTGAGTGTCCTCAATGTTGGGAATGATATTTTTGCTTGTGACTGAGCTTGAAGAGCCAAAGGACATTTACTTAGCGAGGGCTGGCAAATGTACACATGGGCTGAGGAAAGGCTGGTCTAGGAAGTAACATGCAGATCTAGTAGGGTGTGCTGAGGTCAGGATTTTGAAAGAAATTTCTGATAGTTGACCCCAGGCATCACCCAGATTGTGATAATGCTTAACTCGTAGAGTTACACAGTGCAGAAATAGGCTCTTCGGCCTAACTGGTCCATGCTGGCCAAAATGACCATTAACTGTTATGTTGAGAGATTTTATTTTGGGTGACTTTCTTTTGATTTGTGCATTCTCGTTATAATGCTGACAGCTTGCCAATCAAATGGAGCCATTTCTGTGCTGTGTAACTCTGGTAGTATTTGATGTGATTCGCTAATGTTAGAATTGCCCCAAAGTTAAAGTGAGGAATTATCATCCTGTACAGCCTGTAAAATTGAAATATGGAGTATGAGGCAGCTTTTCTTTAATAAAAAAACAAATCTAATGACTTGCCAGTCAGAAGTCGGCATAAATTTCTGCCTTGCACCACAATAGTAGTAAATTGATATCATTGGTTAGAGTAACTGCAGATCTACAATAAGAACTGTTGCTTCAGGAACAATTTCCCATACAGGAGGAAGATGGGAATTACTGGGTGGGGGAAAAAAAGACCTGGAATTTGTAGCCATTGATCCCTATCACCCACTTGGTTGCCAATTGATCGGTTCAGCATTTCTTGGTTTCATGCTTAAGGTTCAACGTTTCTCCTTTTGGTCACTGAGTGTAACAGCCAGAAGAATGTCAAGTATCCCATCAGGCTTTGGGAGGATAGGAAGAGATGTTGGCAACCACAGAACAAAGATACCGTGAAGGAAAGTCATGTAATCGATACCTGGTCAGTCTCAACTGAGAACATAGCTGAGACATTCCTACAGCCCTGTGAACTGTCCCATTGTAAACATCCTACTGTGAGCTCTCTGAAGGACAGAACAAGCAGATAACGGTGTTTTGGGAACTGGCATCTTGTGGAAAAGGGTCATTTGATAGATTACAAAAGGTCAAATAAACTCTAGTAGTGATTAGGAATTGTAGGATGGTGCCAGCATGAATTTGAAGTTAAATGCATATTTGTATGGATAAGGATTGGAATTACAGCTATGTAAACAGCAATAAAGAACTAATCAATATTTGGAAGAAATGTGTAAAAAGGTGCCTTACGAGATGGTCAGCAGTAGTGACTTCAGAGACCAACAGTTGCAGAAGATGCTAAGTCAGCGACTCAAAGAAGTCGCTTTATTGAATCCTGGCCAGTTTCATCAAGAGCAGGTAACATCTGACTAATTGAAAGTTGTGAAACCAAAGAGCTGAGTAATTATTTGAAACTGTGGTGAATCTTTGAGTAGTTTGAACGAATTGTGATTAATAAAGGAGTATAGTTGGTAGGCAGAGTCATTGTGTGTTTTATCATGTACTGCATTTATTTGGCATCCCTGGGTGGGCTCTAAGAGGCAGTTCTATTTATGTTGCGAGTTGAACCACTTATAAAAGTCATCTAAATTTAGTACTAAATTGTTGTACTGTGGCTGCCCAGCCAGTGGTTGCATTATGACCTATGGCACTGAATAGCTGTGTTACAGCTAGGTGGCTGTGTTACGACTAGAAGCTCCAGGTAATGATGAAAGCCAAGGGATTGTGGCAGATAGTTCTGTGAGACTATTTAAAAAATGACCCAAGTGGGTAGAAAGTTTAGTTAGGAAGACCCGTCATGGACGGGATTCACGGGGACATGCTCTGAGAGCTCAACCCAATGAGGTGGTAGAGGTCAAAGAATTACACAAATCAATCGCAGTTGCATGGTGCATTTTGAGAATTTAGAAGTTAGAGGACCAAAACAGGAAACTACGGCAACAAGTAAGCAGAAGAAAGTTGGGATGAGAATTTAAAGTATAAATCTTGGTGGGAGCAAGAGAAAATTAAGGGAGAAATGAATATTACACAAGTCAATTTCAGGCTCAAGCAGAGAGAGAATTTTTGAGAGAAACAATTATCACCGGGAGAACCCCGACAAGTAAAGATCTGGGCAACCTAAATCTGTGCTGTAACTTTAGCTGTGTTTGTTTTAGCAGGAAAAGCTTCAACCCATTTAGTGAAAACATCCACCACAGGTAGGCATCTGGAGTGGTACCTTGTTGGAAAAGCTTTAAATCTTTATCTCGTTGTTGCACCTGAACAAGGTCATCAATGTTGGTTTGATTAATGGTAACAGCATGCATTAATTCAGTTCAGGACTGACCTGTTCAAACACCCAATTTAGCCAATGCATCAGCCCAAATATTTCCAGCAGTGGGTGCCTTGACCATGTGCTTTAACTTGAACAACACCATATCGTCGACCTTGAGCATTTTCGAAAATGTATTTCGGGGAGCTGAGGAAAGTGGTTTGCCATCAGAGACAAACGCCCATCACCTCCAGTAGTGGCAGATAATCAGTAAGACTTTTACACACTTACATACTGTCAGAATAAGTATCAGCAGATGGTGGGAAAACATCAGGGTGAGTCACAACACAAGCCGCAGCAGCAAGTTCAGTGTACTCATGGCGCAAGGTAGTTTAGGGGTGAAATCAGTGATCTGCTTCCTCTCCTGATTCTCGGTGTAAGTGCCACAACCATTCAAATTCTGTCCTCATCCACAGACAAACCAAAAGTTCTGAGGGATGCAGAATGTGTAATTCTGTTCTCCTCTCCAGGGTTAAAAAAGGTCCCAAAGAGGATGTATTAGCAACAATAGAAACCTCGTGTGGCTCACTGCCAATAATCAAACTGTCAGCTAAAATGTAGGAGTATGAATGTGCTTTACAGAGATACCTCATCCCTGTAGATGGGGCTGGCTGGCTGGCTGACTGACTAACCAAACCATCTTTAATCTGACCATCTGACAACATCTGGATAGGTGTATGTCCTGTTAATATGGTAAGGGAGTTAACACCGAAATGTCAGTAAGATGTTGAACTTCCCAGAAGACAGCCAGTAGATGTTTCTCTCAGTGAAGCTTTGTTCAGCTGGTGTCAAACAATGTACTCCAGGACCTAGACAACCATCTCATTCTTCTGATAACACAGCAGACACTGTATGGTCAGTCACGGCTATTTCCATAGGAAAAGGCCATTATTGATTCGGGACCCAAAGGGCAGGGGCTTAGCCAAAGTACGTTTAAGATCAATAATGGCCTAACTACGTTCAGTGGTCCAAAGCCAAGTAGTGCAAAGGACAGGGCTGCCTTCATTGCAAAGCCATCAATGTGGTTTCAACAATAACCAACTAACCCCAAACATGAGCGGAGGGAAGAAACATCAACAGGAAGAGGTAATTTAGCAATAACATCCCCATGTTTCTGTTCTATTTCGTGCTTTCCTTGTGTCAGTGTAATCCCTAAATAGGCAACGTGTGATTTCATAATTTGAGCCTTTTTAGGGTCAACTTTTAATCCCAAGGAGTGGAGTAACTGAAACAACTCACTGAATGAGGTCAAATGTTCCTCCTCATTATTGGTCTATAGTGGGAAGTCATCTACAAACTGAATCAAACAATCAGGACAAGAAAAATCTTTCAGTCCCCTTAGCTAAACATTGATGAAAGATGAGGGAGAATTGTGAAAACCCTGTGATATAACAAGTCAGGTTTATTGCTGACCCTGGAATATGATTAAAAAAAAATTATAATGTCACTGTGGAGTAAAGAGTATAGACCAAAATCCTTTATCATTGTCCAGAACAGTAAAGTAGTTGTTCTGGGGACTTTGTTTTATCACAGTCACAGGGCTGGTAGCAACAGCGGGAGTCACCAACTGATAAAGTTGGTGATGGTCAATAGTTAAACACCAAGATCAGTCAGGTTTACAGACAGGTGAGTAATTAGTAAAACAATGTGGGTGAAGGACTCCCTGGTGTAATGAACTGGCTCTGCTTCCCTTGGGAATACTATCTCATTTGAGGTCTGGTCCTTCAACAATAACTTGTCTGTGCATCTTACCACAATCATGCTTTTGTGCAGCAAAAACATGACAACATTTCTGCAACAGTTTTTGGGATGAGGAGTAAGTTGGGTAAACTCAACCCAAAATGTGATCATGATGAGAACTAGTAAATATCATGAGTATAATGTTGTGGGTGCTGAATTTGTTACATACAATTCACAGGATCAATGGAAAGGGAGAACTTTTGCATAAAATCAGAACCCAAAATCTGCACTGTTTCTGGTACAAATTTACCAAAACAACGATCCTTTAAAGTGTTACCACCCTACCAACAAGGGGAAAGGAACGCTAATGTTTCCCCTTTGTATGTGTCCAGTAAATCCACTGAGAATAACTGTACCCCAAGTTTTCTCAATTATGATCAGGGCACCCACTTTACAGTTAGTCATGCAATACAGTATTAATCTGTTTGGTATCAATCAGATGTCACATTGCTTATCATCCTCAGTCTAGCAATATTGTTGAATATATTAACTGGATTTGTTTTAAAAAAAACTTGTTACATTAGCAGCATATTTCTAGCTGGGTAGTTGGGTTGCCCTTTGTGTTAATGATTATTTGCGATTAACAGAATATGCTCCTTTTTCAGTGACTGGGGTTTCCCTTCCATCACCATCAATCCTACCCTCACCCGTATCTCCACTTCCCGCACGCCTGCCCTCACCCCCTCCCCCCCCCCCCCCAGACACAATGGTCCCCCTTGTCCTCATCTACCACCCCACGAGCCTCCACATCCAACACACCATTCTCTGCAACTTCTGCCACCTCCAATGGGATCCTACCACCAGGCACATCTTTCCCCTCACCCCCTCTCTCCACTTTCTGAAGGGGCTGCTCTCCGCAACTCCCTTGTCCACTGATTAAACCCACACCCCGGCACTTATGCCAGAAACCGCACCAAGTGCTGTACCTGCCCCTACACCTCCTCCCTCACCACCATTCAGGGTCCCAGACAATCCTTCCAGGTGAGGCAGTGCTTCACCTGTGAGTCTGATGCTCCTTGTGTGGCCTCCTGTACATCGATGAGACCCGATGCAGATTGGGTGATCACTTTGTCGGGCACCTTCGCTCCATCTGCCACAACAGCCAGGATCTCCTGGTGGCCACCCACTTCAATTCCACATCCCACTCCCATACTGACATGTCTATCCATGGCCACCTCTACATCTGGCCTCAATGTGGCAGTAGGTTGGAGGAACAACACCTCGTATTCCACCTGGGAGTCTCCAATCTGATGGCCTCAAGAGAAACTAAGAACTGCAGATGCTGGAATCTAGATGAAAAACAATGATGCTGGAGGAACTCAGCAGGCCAGGCAGCATCTGTGGAGAAAGGCAGGCAGTCAATGGTTCTGGTCAGGATCCTTCTTCGGGACTGAAGATAGGAAAAGGGGAAGCCCAATATATAGGAGGGAAAAGCAGAGCAGTGATAGGTGGACAAAAGAGGGGAGGCAGGGTGGACACAAGGTGGTGATAGGCAGGTGCTGGGGAGGAGGGGAGAGTAGATCCACCAGAGGATGGGTCAAAGGTAAGTGAGGAAAAACAACAGGCTTGGAGAGGGAAGAGAAGAAGCATGGTGGGGGGTTTAACCTAAAGTGGGAGAATTCAATGTTCATTCTGTTAGGCTGCAAGGTTCCAAGACGGAAAATAAGGTGCTGTTCCTCCAGTTTGTACTTGGAATTCTCCTGGCAGTGGAGGAGGTCAAGGACTGACATATCAGTGATAGTGTGGGAGGGGGAGTTGAAGTGACTAGCAACAGCAAAGATGCCTCCCCCTCCCACACTCTCTGATATAACTGCGTCTTCCTGTTGCCAGTTATGCAACTTCTCCCTCCCACACTATCACTGATATGTCTGCATCTTCCCCCTCTCTCTATCTCTGTGGTCTCTCTCTATCTCTGTGGTCTCTCCTACCTTTTTACCCATCCCCCGGTGGATCTGCTCTTCTCTCCCCCCCCCCCCCCTCCACCTCCCCTGCACCTGCCCATCAGCATCTCCTTATCACCACCCCACCTCCCCTTTTCACATCTTGAAGGCCTCAACATCGATTTCTCTAACTTTATGTAACCCCTCCCCCTCTTTTCTCTCCCCCCCCCCCCCCCCCCGGTCTTCCCTTATTCCCGTGGCTCCCTTCCCCTGCCTTGATGACCTGCCCATCTCCTTCCTCCCCTCCCCCATCCTTTATTCCATGGTCCACTGCCCTCTCCTACTGGATTCCTCCTTCTTCAGCCCTTTTCCTCTTCTACCTGTCACCTCTCATCTTATTACATCTCCACCTCCCCCACCCACCTACCTTCTCCCCCCCCCCTCACCTGAACACCTATCCCCTGTCTGCGTGTGCTCCTCCCCCTCCCCACCTTCTTATTCTGGCTTCTGCCGTCTTCCTTTCCAGTCCTGATGAAGGGTCTCGGCCCGAAATGTCGACTGTTTATTTCCCTCCGTGGATGCTGCGTGACCTGCTGAGTTCCTCCAGCATATTTTGTGTATTGCTCCAGATTCCAGCATCTGCAGAATTTCTTGTGTATCTTCATTAACCTTTCCACTTTTACAGGACATACTCCACGCCAACTCCTGACTAGATATACCAAGAGAGGTCTCGAGACTCTTCAAGGTCTTGATCTCTCCTAACCAGCAAAGGATGTGGTCACCCATGAAACAGCAATTAAATTCTTATTGGAGAATATTTCAGCAGCACATACATTGGCTTATTCAAACAGCGGTGAAAACAGATATGCAAGGCTTATTTTGATGCAAATGGAGTACAATGTTGGGCTGTGAATCATTTCAATATTATTGATTAAGAAGCCCTTGTGTATACAAACCTCTGGGTGCAGGTATCATGTTAACCAGCTATAAGCTTACCGCTCTCTATACAGTCATCAGCGGCATGTCCGTTTTGTTGCCCTGATAGAACCCGAGTTTGATTTGGGACCTGTGGCCGTCAACGCAGATGCAGATGGTGTTACCATAGATGGCACTGCAGACCTGGCAATCGGTTGTCTCTTCTCCCCTCACCTACAGAAGTGGCTGATGTCTCCTCACTCTTTACAGGGATAATTTCCCTCCATAGATGCTGCCTGACCTGCTGAGTTCTTCCAGCTTTTTGTGTGTTGCTACATATTTGTGTTGGATAAGGATTGGCATTACAGATGTATAAATGGCAATAAAGAACTAAGCAATGTTTGGAAGTTATGCAAAGAAATGTACAAAAAAGCTGCCCTGTGAGATGATGAGCGGTAATAACTCCGGAGACCAACAAGTGCAGAAGGCAGTGAGTCAGAGGAGAGCTTGCTGTATTGGAACTCGGCCGGGTTTACTAGGAGTGGGTAACATCTGAGTAGAAGAAGTGGGTTCTGAAAGTTGTGAAGGGAACTAAAAGAGTTGTGAAACTAGCATTAAACGTTCGTTTGAAATTACCCAGTAAATCTTTTGAGTTGTTTGAACTAATAGGGATTAATAAAGTACGGTTGTTAGGCAGAGTCATCTGTGTGTTTCATTGTGTGCTGAGAGAAATCAGATCTCATCGTGTCCTTCAAACAAATATTCCTGTCAGTGTCGAGGAATAACCTTATGGCATCGCCTGAAATTGGCATTAGGCACTGGCTGTCAGTAAATGAGGCTCCTGTACCAGATTTGGGAGCCCAGCGCTACTTTGGACATGTCTGGGCTTGCTCCGCTCGGTTGTCGGTAGAAGTAGGTGAGAAAAGTTCCTCGGCCCACGGCGGCGGAGGGAGCGGTCTCCCACCGGTCACCGCCCCAACCTGAGGAGGACAACATCTGAGCCCGATTCTCAACCAATCGGCTCCAAATGGCTTCCAATGAGTCATCTTCATGGTGATCTGATGGAGCCCGGGAACCAATCAGCACCGGGTGCGGGGGCTCCCGTGGTATATAAAGCCGGACTGGCGATTATTCATCGGTTCGCGCCAAGTGTTACTGCCGCCTCACGTCCAGGAGGGAGATCGGGAGCCTACTAAGCAGCTCGTCCCAGCGCAGGAGACCAGAGAGCTTGACTTGGCCGCGCTCCGGGGACCCTCCGCACCAAGTGAGTCACCTCGTCCCGGGAGCGCCAGCTGGGGAACACCTCAAGTCCTCCCTCATCCTCCACTCTGGCCAGGTCCGTCAATAGCGGGTAACATCTGAGTGCAAGTGGTGGGGTTTGGAAGTCGTGGAAGTAACTAAAAGAGTCGAGAAAATGAAGAGCTAAGTAATTGAAACTCCGTAGTGAATTTATGAGTTGTTTGAACTAATTGTGATCCATAAAGTAGTGTAGTTGTTGGATAGTCATTATGTGTTTTGTCATGTGCTGCATTTATTTGGCGACCCCGGGTGGGTTCTAAGAGGTGGGTTTATTATCATCCTGAGTTCAACCATTTATGATAATTATCTGACTGTAATACTGAAGCCTGGGTTAGTTGTACTGTGCCTGCTCTACCCATGACACCACATAGCAGTCGCGGCACAGCAAAGTGGTTGTGTACAACCAGAACAATCCGATAATGACGAAAGACAAAGGATTGTGGCAGATAGTTCTGCGAGACTATTTTAATTTTAAAAAAAGACCGAAATGGGTAGAAAATTTAGTCAGGAAGACCCGTCGTGGACGGGATTCATGGGAACATGCTGTGGGAGCTCAACGCAATGAGGTGGTAGAGGTCAAAGAATTACACAAATCAATCCAGTTGCATGGTGCATTTTGAGAATTTAGAAGTTAGAGGAACGGAACGGAACCACGGCAGTAATTGGCGGCGTGGGGGGGGGGGGGGTGGAAGTCAGGATGAGAATTTAAAGTATAAATCTTGGTGGGAGTAAGAGAAAAGTAAGGGAGAAATGAACACTACACGTCATTTGCAGGCTCAAGCAGAGAGAATTTTGAGAGGAACAATTATAAGAAAAACTGGAGGAGGAAAATCACAAATTTAGAAAATAAATGTACTGATTTGCGAGTGGCAGTACAAGTCCTCCGAACGTGTAATCGAGCTGAGAGGTGGAAGGGAACTGGCCACTCTAAATGCCATCGTGAAATTGAAATGCTGAAACAGCCGCTCAGTGTTCACAGTGTGTTCATGTGCACCATCAATCAAAGGTGGGATACAGTGAGGATGGGGAAGGAGTTAAACTGGTAAGTGGGTATACTCTGAGTGGGAACTGTGAATGCATTAGGACCCCCACTGTGGGAGGGTCTCATTCCAACGGCACCCATGTTGCCGGTAGATGTGGAGCAGTTCCAGCTGTTATCGACGAATCCCGCAGTAACAACTAGGACATTCACTGATGATCAAGAGCGAACAGTGCATGAGGGTCACACAATTAGCAGAGATAACAAAGAAAATCTGTCTTTTTACCAAAATCCACATATTATTTGATGTGGTCGACAAACAGCAAGTGCTGCATGGGATAAATGATGGGGAGGAAGTATAATGGCTGGTCTTAGTTCCGCCGTGCTTTCAGCCTGACCCCACCCTCAGAACGAAGGTGGAGGTTCTTTAGATTAGAAGAAAACTGCAGTTTTAGGGGTTGTGGGATTTAGAACATAGAACAATTACAGCACAATTCAGGCCCTTCGGCCCACAAAGCTGTGCCGAACATGTCCCTACCCTAGAAATTACTAGGCTTACCCATAGCCCTCTATTTTTCTCAGCTCCATGTACCTATCAGTCTCTTGAAAGACCCTATCCTATCAGCCTCCACCACCGTTTCTGGCAGCCCATTCCACGCACTCACCACTCTCTGAGTAAAAAACTTACCCCTGACATGTCCTCTATATCTACTCCGCAGCACCTTAAACCTATGTCTGCTTGTGGCCACCAATTCAGCCCTGGGGAAAAGCCTCTGACTATCTACCCTATCAATACCTCTCATCATCTTATACACCTCAATCAGGTCCCCCCCATCCTCCGTCTCTCCAAGGAGAAAAGGCCGAGTTCCCTCAACCTGCTTTCATAAGCCATGCTCTGCATCCCAGGCAGCATCCTTGTAAATCTCTTCTGCACCCTCTCTATGGCTTCCACATCTTTCCTGTAGTGAGGCGACCAGAACTGAGCACAATACTCCAAGTGGGGTCTGACCAGGAACCTATATAGCTGCAACAATACCTCACGGCTCCTAAATTCAGCTCCCCGATTGATGAAGGACAATACACCATATGCCTTCTTAACCACAGAGTCAACCTGTGCAGCCGCTTTGAGCGTCCTATGGACTCTGACCCCAAGATCCCTCTGATCCTCCACACTGCCAAGAGTCCTACCATTAAGACTATATTATGCCAACATATTTGACCTACCAAAATGAACCACTTCACACTTATCTGGATTGAACTGCATCTGCCACTTCTCAGCCCAACTCTGCATCCTATCTATATCCCTCTGTAACCTCTGACAGCCCTCCAAACTATCCACAACACCCCCAACCTTCGTGTCATCCGCAAACTTACTAACCCACCCCTCCACTTCCTTATCCAGGTCATTTATAAAAATCAAATAGTAAGGGTCCCAGTACAGATCCCTGAGGTACACCACTGGTCACCGGCCTCCACTCAGAATACGACCCTTCAACAACCACTCTTTGCCTTCTGTGGGCCAGCCAGTTCTGGATCCACACTGCAATCTTCCCTTGGATCGCATATCTCCTCACCTTCTCCATAAGCCTCGCATGGGGTACCTTATCAAACGCCTTGCTGAAATCCATATACACTACATCTACTGCTCTCCCTTCATCGATCCTCAAAAAATTCAATCAGGCTCGTAAGGCAGGACCTGCCCTTAACAAAGCCATGCTGACTATTCCTAATCATATTATACCTCTCCAAATGTTCATAAATCCTGCCTCTCAGGATCTTCTCCATCAGCTTACCAACCACTGAGGTAAGACTCACCGCTCTGTAATGTCCTGGACTATCCCTACTCCCCTTCTTGAATAAGGGAACAACATCCGCAACCCTCCAATCTTCCGGAACCTCTCCCATCTCCATGGACGACACAAAGATCATTGTCAGAGGTTCTGCAATCTCCTCCCTTGCCTCCCACAGCAACCTGGGGTACTTCTCATCCGGTCCCGGCGACTTATCTAACTTGATGCTTTCCAAAAGTTTCAGCACCACCTCTTCTAATATCTACATGCTCAAGCTTTTCAGGCCACTGCAAGTCCCCACTTACAACCCCCCAGATCTTTTTCCGTGGTGAATACTGACGTAAAGTATTCATTAAGTACCTCCGCTATTTCTTCCGGATCCATACACACTTTCCCACTACTGCACTTGATAGGCCCTATCCTTTTGCGTTTCATCCCCTTACTCTTCACATACTTGTAGAACGCCTTGGGGTTTTCCTTGATCCTGCCCGCCAAGGCCTTCTCATGTCCCCTTCTGACTCTCCTAATCTCTTTCTTAAGTTCCTTCCTTTTAGCCTTGTACTTCTCCAGATCTCTAACATTACCTAGCTCTCTGTACCTTTTGTATGCTTTTCTTTTCCTTTTGACTAGATTTATTATAGCCTTCATACACCACGGTTCCTGTATCCTATCATGACTCCCCTGTCTCATCGGAACATGTCTGTTCAGAGCTCCACGCAAATATCCCCTGAATATTTGCTGCATATCTTCCTTACTTTTCCCAGAGAACATCTGTTTCCAATTTAATCTTCCAATTTCCTGCCTGAGAGCCTCATAATTCCCTTTACTCCAAGTAAACACTTTTCTAGCCTGTCTGTTCCTATCCCTCTCTAGTGCTAATGTAAAGGAGATAGAATTATGATCACTGTCACCAAAGTGTTCACCCACTGAGAGATCTGACACCTGACCGGGTTCATTACCCAATATCAAATCAAGCACAGCCTCTCCTCTTGTAGGTCTATCTACATACTGTGTCAAGAACCCTTCCTGAACACACCTAACAAACTCCACTCCATCTAAACCCCTCACTGTCTGGAGATGCCAATGGATGTTTGGGAAATTAAAATCCCCCATCACAACAACTCTGTTATTCTCACACCTTTCTAGGATCTGCTTCCTTATCTGCTCCTCAATAACCCTGTCACTATTGGGCGGCCTATAAAAAACACCCAGCACCGTTGTCGATCTCTTCCTGTTCCTAACCTCCACCCACAGAGACTCCGTAGACAATCCCTCCACAACGTCCACCTTTTCTGCAGCCATGACACTATCTCTGATCAACAGTGCCACTCCCCCACCTCTCTTGCCTCCCTACCTGTCCTTCCTGAAACATCTAAAACCCAGCAATTGAATTAACCGTTCCAGCCCCGGAGCCATCCAAGTCTCCGTAATGGCCACCGTATCATAGCTCCAAGTATTGATCCAAGCTCTAAGCTCATCCACCTTGTTCACAACACTCCTTGCATTAAAATAGACACATCTCAAGCCTGTCTGAACACGTCCCTTCTCTATCACCTGCCCACAGCACCCACTCCTAGCCTCCTCCACTCAAGAGCTAAACCCCTCCTCCCCAGTCTCTCCAGTACGGATCCCACCCCCCAACAATTCTAGTTTAAGCTCTCCCTAGTAGTCTTAGCAAACCTCCCCACCAGTATGTTGGTCCCCCTGGGATTCAAGTGCAACCCGTCCTCTTTGAACAGGTCATACCTGCCCCAAAAGAGGCCCCAATGATCCAGAAAATTGAATCCCTGCTCCTTACTCCAATCCCTCAACCATGCATTTAACTTCCTCCTCATTATGTTCCTATACCCACTGTCGCTTAGCACAGGCAGTAATCTGAGGTCCTGCTTCTCAACTTCCTTCCTAATTCTCCATTGTCTCTTTTCAGGACCTCATTCCTTTCCCTACCTATGTCGTTGGTACCAATATGTACCATGACCTCTGGCTGTTCTCCCTCCCCCTTCAAGATATCTTGGACGCGATCAGAAACATCCCAGACCCTGGCACCTGGGAGGCAAACTACCTTCTGAGTTTCTTTCCTGCGTCCACAGAATCGCTTGTCTGCCCGCCTAACTATAGAGTCCCCCATCACTAGTGCAATAGGTGCAAATAGGTGTAAACAACAGAAAGGGGGACGTCCCACAGTGTATGTAAACTGTTTATGGCTTCATTTTGAAGGAGTTTATGGTTCAAACTGAAATAGACCAAACCTAAAGAGACAGTGCTGGATTGTACTTTGGTTTCACGTTCTAATCAAAAGCCCCAACAGGTTTGTGACAGTTTTGAACCTACAGGTGAGACCCATAATGAAGCATGGTGTTGTGGAGAATGACCTGGGAGCGGGGGAAGGGAATTGCAGGAGTCAGGTTCTATACTGGGGAAGGTTTCAGGAACAGCGAGAATGTTTCCCCTTCAGGAAACTGTACAGGGAATTGGGTGTAGTCAAATGAAGATAGTGCTAGGGACAACAGAGTTGCAGAAGGGCAATATCACAATGCAGGTGTATACCATCACCTTATCGAGGAAATGGTAGGGGGTGAGACAGATGCCTCAGTGTGGTACTGAAATTCAGTGCTTCACCTGTGGTAACTTGGGTCATTGTTCCAGAAACTGTCAACCACCACATGTGAAGCCAAGGGGAGGTGATCCAATGAAAAGTTTTCCTCTGGAAGACCCATGACAGCTAGGAACAGCCCACACGGCATCTATGGGTGAGAAATCTTGTGAGAGACATCCGACAAAGGATCTCCATCTGCATGATGGTGTCCAGCCTCAGCTAATTGGGAGTGGGACAGTATTGGGAGACCTGTAGTGGAAGGTGTGTAGGAGGCCACCTCTCCGAATTCCTTGCTCTTGCACTACGCTCAACGGATACAAATTGTCATCTGGCAACTGGGCCCAGAGGAGGTTTATGAGAATAATCCTGGGGATGAAACGATTAACGTATGGTTAGCGTTTGATGGCTCTGGACCCAGACTCACTGGAGTTTAGAAGGATGAGGCGAGATCTCTTGAAACATACCAAGTATTGAAAGGCCTGGATAGAGTGGAGGTGGAGAGGATGTTTCCAGTAGTGGGAGAGTCCAGGACCAGAGGGCACAGCCTCAGAATAGAAGGATGTCCCTTTAGAACAGATGAGGAGGAATTTCTTTAGCCAGAGGGTGGTGAATCTGTGGAATTCATTGCCACAGATGGCTGTGGAGGCCAAGTCATTGGATGTATTTAAAGCGGTTCTTGATTATTAAAGATGGTGTCATGTTTTTGCTGCACAAAAGCACGACTGTTGTAAGATGCACGGGCAGGTTGTTGTTGAAGGACCTGACCTCAAATGAGATAGTATTCCCAAGGGAAGCAGAACCTGAGGTTGCTAAAGTCATCCACAGTTCATTACACCCCCATTGTTTCTATTAATTACTCACCTGTCTGTAAACCTGACTGATCTTGGTGTTTAACTATTGACTATTTATTAGTTGTTGACTCCCGCTGTTGCTACCAGCCCTGTGACTGTGATAAAACAAAGTCCCCAGAACAACTACTTTACTGTTTTGGACACTAATATAGATTTTGGTCTATACCCCTTCCTCCACAGTGTCATAATAATATTTTTACATTCCAGGGTCAGCAATAAACCTGACTTGTTTATCACAGGGTTTTCGCAATTCTCCATCTTTCATCAATGTTTAGCTAAGGGGACTGAAACACTTTTCTTATCCTGATTGTTTGATTCAGTTTGTAGATGACTTCCCACTATAGACCAAATAGTGAGGAGGAACGGTTGACCCCACTCAGTGAGTTGTTTCAGTTACTCCACTCCTTGGGATTAAAAGTTGACCCTAAAAAGGCTCAAATTATGAAATCACACGTTGCCTATTTAGGGATTACACTGACACAAGGAAAGCACGAAATGGAACAGAAACGTGGGGATGTTATTGCTAAATTACCTCTTCCTATTGATGTTTCTTCCCTCCGCTCATGTTTGGGGTTAGTTGGTTGTTGTTGACACCACATTGATGGCTTTGCAATGAAGGCAGCCCTGTCCTTTGCACTACTTGGCTTTGGACCACTGAACGTAGTTAGGCCATTATTGATCTTAAACATACTTTGGCTAAGCCCCTGCCCTTTGGGTCCCGAATCAATAACGGCCTTTTCTTATGGAAGTAGCCGTGACTGACCATACAGTGTCTGCTGTGATTTCAGAAGAATGAGATGGTTGTCTAGGTCCTGTAGTACATGCTTCTCATTGTTTGACACCAGTTGAACAAAGCTTCATTGTGAGGAACATCTACTGGCTGCCTTTTGGGAAGTTCAACATCTTACTGACATTTCGGTGTTAACTCCCTTACCATATTAACAGGACATACACCTATCCAGATGTTGTTAGATGGTTGGATTAAAGATGGTTTGGTTAGTCAGTCAACCAGCCAGCCAGCCCCATCTATAGGGATGAGGTATCTCTGTAAAGCACATTCATACTCCTACATTTTAGCTGACAGTTTGATTATTGGCAGTGAGCCACACGAGGTTTCTATTGTTGCTAATATATCCTCTTCGGGACCTTTTTTAACCCTGGAGAGGAGAACAGAATTACACATTCTGCATCCCTCAGAACTTTTGGTGGGTCTGTGGATGAGGACAGAATTCGAATGGTTGTGGCACTTACACTGAGAATCAGGAGGGGAAGCAGATCACTGATTTCATCCTTAAACTACCTTGCACCATGAATACACTGAACTTGCTGCTGCGGCTTGTGTTGTGACTCACCCTGATGTTTTCCCACCATCTGCTGATACTTATTCTGACAGTATGTAAGTGTGTAAAAGTCTTACTGATTATCTGCCACTACTGGAGGCGATGGGATTTTGTCTCTGATGGCAAACCACTTTCCTCAGCTCCCCTGCTGAAGTACATTTTCGAAGATGCTCAAGGTCGACGATGTGGTGTTGTTCAAGTTAAAGCACATGGTCAGACACCCACTGCTGGAAATGTTTGGGCTGATGCATTGGCTAAACTGGGGGCTTGAACAGGTCAGTCCTGAACTGAATTAATGCAGGCTGATACAGTTAATCAAACCAACATTGATGACCTTGTTCAGGTGCAACAACGAGATAAAGACTTAAAGCTTTTCCAATGAGGTACCACTCCAGATGCCTACCACCGGTGGGCTAATAAATGATACATTCAGGATGGTTTAGTTTCAAAGGAGGAAAAGCATGCTATGCCAGCCCAAGGTTGTAATCCGGTGATCTAACAGTGTCATGATGTTCATGGACATCAAGCTACCTATCAAGGGGTTAAACATTTGGCTGGTGGTCTGATCTAAAAAATGACGTGTGTCATTATGTACAGAATGCATCATTTGTGCTCAAAGAAACCCTGAGCAGTGCACGAACAAGGGGATGCTGCAGTTTGCATGAGCTGTTGGTCTGTGGATTGCTCTGCAAGTTGACGATACCGGAGCCCTTCCACCTTGCAAGGGGGGGTGGGGGAGTACAAGTATATTCTAATTGTGGTGGATGTTTTCACTAAATGGGTTGAAGCTTTTCCTGCAAAAACGAACACAGCTAAAATTACAGCACAGGTTTAGGTTGCCCAGATCTTTACTTGTCGGGATTCACCCTGTGCTATTGATTCTGACCAGTGCATCCATTTTACAGGTAAAGCCAATACAATATTAAGTTATTTGGTATCTGTCAGAAATTTCACATTTGCTTATCATCCTCAGTCTAGCAGTAATGTTGAATATATTAACTGGACACTTTAAATAAAAAACATTACATTAGACAGTTCAGCAGCAGAATTCTAGCTGGGCAGCTGGATTGCGCCCTTGTGTTAATGATTACTTGCAATAGCATCTCCACTTTTACAGGATGTTCCCCGTTCCAAGTCATGACTGGCTATACCATGAGAGGACTTGACACTCTTTAAGGTCTTGATCTTTCCCAACCAGCAAAGGCTGCAGTTACTCATGAACCAGCAGTTAAATTTTTATTGGAGAATATTTCAGCAGTACATGCATTGGCTTATTCAAACAGAGAGGTGAAAACAGATATGCAAATGGAGTATGATGTTGGACCATGAGATATCCTCCAGGTATTCAACCCAGGTACTTTCCTTTCCCTGGGATATTGGGAACCACAAACGATTATTGATAAAGTCTGCCCTTGTGTAATACAAACTTCTGGACACAGGGAGGACTGGCTGGTATCATGTTAACCAGCTAAAAGCTTGCGGCTCTCAGTATAGTCACCAGTGGCACGTTCTTTTTGTTGCCCTGATAGGACCCGAGTTTGATTCGGGACCTGAGTGTCCGACCTGTGGTCATCAACGCAGATGCAGACAATTTTACCGAGAATGGCACTGCTGACCTGGCGATCGGTTGTCCCTCGACCCCTCACTTATAGAAGTGACTGATGTCTCCTCGCCCTTTACAGTGACAATTAAATTTTAATGTTTTAAATCTGAACTGTACATAAGAGGACAAACTACACTTTATTTTCTTTTTTAGATTTGCCATTGGATCATGATGATGAAGCTTCCACTCGCCATTCTTCTGTTCCACGTCACTTCTGCTGCAGTTCAGATCGCTAGACAGCCGACAAGAGCTGAGAGAGACTCTTCTCTACGTTTTCCCCATCGGACTCCTGCTTGTTTCCGATGTGGTGGCAATTTGACTCTAATGGACGGTGCATTTAAGTTTTCTCATCCCTCAAATTATGGGATTATGTGCATCACGCTTGTTAACAGCATTACTTATTGCCACAATATTATGGGTACTTACACATGTTACCCCCGATCTAATCAATTTATGGCATTTCCCCCTGACCACCGGGCTCGACCATGTGTCCTTATTACTTGTGATCAACCTGATGGTACACAGATGTATTTAATTGATGTATGTGGACGGCCGATACAGAATGAGGTTTATCATCACAGACGTACGTTGTGAAATTTGCTGTTTTGTGGCAGCAGCACAGTGCAAGATGTAAAAATTATTTTGTAACTTATAGTAATTTTTATATAATTTTAGATAACAAGTTACATATTCTCTCTGGTCAAGTTAAATCTTTTTTAACAACTTTTAGATGCTTAAGGCAATGATACTAATATTCATGCTGACGTTAATATTGTTGGTGCTTTTGAAGAACACACTATTAACCAGATCCTGAAGCAATTTCTTATGAACGCTGGTCTGTTCAGATCATACACTGTGTAGTATTTATGGATCCTGGATGTTGGAGTAACTGCATGAGGATGTAGAACGGGCCAAACTGTTACGGATTAGGTTACTATTTGGTGAATGTCCCTTTGAGACAGAGTACAGTAGTGTGTGTGTGGCGTTATTACAACAACAGGAGATAACGACGCGTTGACGTTTTGGGTCAGTCAGAAGGAGGAGGAGGAGGAGGAGAGAGAGGAGGGGAGAGACACTGCCTGCTGGTCTCTGTATCGATGGATGAAAAACAATAACTGTGTCTGTCACTACAATCCACGGATGGATTTTTGGAATAATCCAGTGGAGTCCACTTTGTCATTAACCTGTAGTGGGAAACAGGTGTTTGTGTGGACGGCCACATCTCGAATGCCTTTCGGGGTGGCAGGTGCTTCGGAACAAAGCAGTGGAGATCATCAGTGACTGAAGCGTGGTATGGGTTCCATGATGGAACATTTGGATTTCGTAATGTCTCTGTCCTCTCGCTACATTTTCCCTTCAGTCAACTGTGGTTTTGCAAAAGCCTTTGCTCATGTTTCACCTTACGGCTTGCTGAACTGGACTTGGAGTTTGGGAATTTGCCACACACACACTTCGAGTTTAGTTTTGGGGGTTAATGTTTAACATCTAACATTTTTACTTTTAACATTCTAACATTTTTACTTTTATTTTTTTCTTATTATCATAAGTAGTTATTAATAGAAATAGTTTCTAACACTTATACATGACTTGGTGTGTTTCTTTTGTTGCTGGTACGTAACAAAACAAAATTTGGTTCCTACTTGGATAATCAATACACAGCTGATTTCTCTCTCCAAATGGCCCCAGCTGGCAAATATTCCTGCTTGTCAACTCCACAAGCTTACCCAAGTTTGGTTCCATGGTTTTGTTGCTGGTTTCTCCACTGGAGCCATTGGTCTTTGTCACAGAGCCATACAGCACGGAAACAGGCCCTTCAGCCCAACTCGCCCATGCCAACCAAGATTCCCATCTAAGCCAGTCCCATTTGGCCCATATCCCTCTAAACCTTTCCTATCCATGTACCTGTCCAAATGCTTTTTAAATATTGTAATTGTACCCGCCTCAATCACTTCCTCTGGCTGCTCGTTCCCTATACCCACCATCCTCTGGGTGAAAAACTTGCCCCTCAGGGCCCCTTTAAATCTTTCCCCTCTCACTTTAAACCTGCGGCTTCTAGTCAGATCATGCTTCAAACATGCAAGGTGATGGAACTGAAGTTACTCAATGACTCCATTTAGTTTTGTGGATAAAAGGTGTCAGGTGATTGGCTCATAGCACCAGGTAAATATTGCCCCTGCAGTATCACCGAAACATCTGATTTGTGGGTAAGCATGACTGAATGACAATATACTCAAAAAAGCTGGAATCAGACTGTGAGTGACATTGTGCTATAATTTAGAAAGCAAACAAAAATAGCCAAGCACACAATCCTGTGAAGTAAAGCACCTGCAAATGTCACCTCCGTGAAACAATACTGCGTTAAAATTTCCCCCCATTCCACAAACAAACTGGCCAAACATGGTTTTATAAAACACAGAACAGCTTCAGAACAGAACAGTACAGCACAGGAACAGGCCTTCGGCACACGATGTCTGTACGGAGCATGATGCTAAATTACACTAATCCCCTCTGCCCGCATTGATCCCCATCCCTCCATCCCCGCGTCTACCTGAAAGCCTGTAAAGCCACTATCGAAGCTGCTTCCAGTACCGTCTCTGGCAGCCGTTCCAGGCACCCACCACTTACCCCCTTTAAACTTTCCCCCTCACCTGAAAGCTCTGCCGCGAGTATTCGAGGTGTCAGCATTGCTTTTGGTTAAAGAAAGTGCCAATGAAACAGTTTGCACTCACAGGAGAAACAACTTTCCCAGGGACCGGGGAACTTCAGGGCGATGAGTTACTGCAATCATCACACGAACTGCTCTGTTCCTGAGCCGACGGCACCCCTGGGCTCCCCCCGTCCCCGGGGACTCTCCCCCACCTGTTCGCCGGCGACACAATTAGTCTGCGGACAATTAGCGATCTCACACAGCTGCGGCCTCCAACACACCACGGTGAATGGAGCGGGTCCACACCCCTGCACCATCAACAACACACTCACCGCTCCTCCAGCACAGCGCTCTCAGGGTTTTACAACGTGCCACTCAAACACACATCTTCAACTATTTACAGCAGAATAATCGGTAGTTTCAAACTAAACATTTGGGACAAAGTTTTGGGATGGGAAGGGAAGCTGCCCGGAATACGCTCTGCAACCCCTCACCAACCGGCATCACCTGCTGACAACGTCCCGCAGGACCAAGTACCCCGCAAACACCCCCCACCACAGACCCGGGGACAAAAACTCGCACGTTACCATCCGGCGGCGCGGATTGCGGATCCTCGCCCGTCACTGCGGCCGCTACCGTCCGCAGCCCGCCGGCCCTGATCTTGGGTATTCCCATCATTGCACTTTATGCCGACGATTATAATGTCTCTTCAGCTGATGGTATTGGTGTAATCAGTGGTGATATGTGGACGGGACACTCCTCCCTGTTACCGTTTGCTATTGAATGACATGGGAGTACGATAGGTATATCCCTGTCCAAGCACCTCTGGTCAATATATTGTTTGCCACTATCTGATCTAACAGCTCTTGCCCTAAAGCCACAGTTAACTGCACAATGGAAATTTAAAATTTAAACCATAGTGATATTACTGAAATTGCTTACAGAGGTAAGGGTTCATATTGGCTTACGGTATCTTTTTAAACATCGACTGTCCGTTTCCCTCCATAGATGCTGCCTGACCCGCTGAGTTCCTCCGGCTTTTTGTGTGTTGCTACATATTTGTGTTGGATAAGGATTGGCATTACAGATGTATAAATGGCAATAAAGAACTAAGCAATGTTTGGAAGTTATGCAAAGAAATGTACAAAAAAGCTGCCCTGTGAGATGATGAGCGGTAATAACTCCGGAGACCAACAAGTGCAGAAGGCAGTGAGTCAGAGGAGAGCTTGCTGTATTGGAACTCGGCCGGGTTTACTAGGAGTGGGTAACATCTGAGTAGAAGAAGTGGGTTCTGAAAGTTGTGAAGGGAACTAAAAGAGTTGTGAAACTAGCATTAAACGTTCGTTTGAAATTACCCAGTAAATCTTTGAGTTGTTTGAACTAATAGGGATTAATAAAGTACGGTTGTTAGGCAGAGTCATCTGTGTGTTTCATTGTGTGCTGAGAGAAATCAGATCTCATCGTGTCCTTCAAACAAATATTCCTGTCAGTGTCGAGGAATAACCTCATGGCATCGCCTGAAATTGGCATTAGGCACTGGCTGTCAGTAAATGAGGCTCCTGTACCAGATTTGGGAGCCCAGCGCTACTTTGGACATGTCTGGGCTTGCTCCGCTCGGTTGTCGGTAGAAGTAGGTGAGAAAAGTTCCTCGGCCCACGGCGGCGGAGGGAGCGGTCTCCCACCGGTCACCGCCCCAACCTGAGGAGGACAACATCTGAGCTCTGCGATTGGCGGGCTTTTCCCAATGGACAATGATTCTCAACCAATCGGCTCCAAATGGCTTCCAATGAGTCATCTTCATGGTGATCTGATGGAGCCCGGGAACCAATCAGCACCGGGTGCGGGGGCTCCCGTGGTATATAAAGCCGGGCTGGCGATTATTCATCGGTTCGCGCTAAGTGTTACCGCCGCCTCACGTCCAGGAGGGAGATCGGGCATCACCGGGAGCCCACTGAGCAGCTCGTCTCAGCGCCTGGGGGCAGGAGATCGTTCAGGACATGGGGAGGGACCTGCCCCCCCCCCCCCGGAGCTCGGCCGCCGTGGTCTCTCAGGAGATCAGAGAGCTTGACCTGGCTGCGCTCTGGGGACGGTCCGCACCAAGTGAATCACCTCATCCAGGGAGCACCGCAAGTCGACCTCGCCTTCTGCCCCGCCAGGGCTCTTCTGAGAGCCCCTGACAAGAGCTGTGATCGCTTTTCTGTCACATGATTCGGACTCTATTTCTTTTCTTCGAAACATTTAATTGCAGTAGAAAGAGTTGCGATCCGACGCATACGAGGTGTGGGGAGTCCAGGCAAGGATTTGGTTCTTGGGCTAAGTAGAAACTGAAGTAATTTATTAGCAAGTTAATGAATACATCGAGAACAAAGTTAGACTAGACAAGATATTTTTGTATTCAAAGGTGTGGGAGTAACCCGGGGAGGAGATTATCCTCTGGCTATTGTTATTCGCTGAAATCAACCAGTAAATGCAACTGGTTCTATCTCTGGGATTAATAACACGAGAAGCTGCACGCTATAAAGTCGACGGTAACCAAATAGTTAACGCGCTGGGGGGTGGGGGAGACTGAGTGATCCAATATTAACCGTTCAAAACCTGGGTCTCGTTATAATTAGTGGAATTGACCTGTGGGATCAGCTCGGGTTCTGTCGCTCGTCATTACTTGGTGACCCTGGGTAGGTAGTTCAAGCAACAGCCCAGTCTCCTGGTCGTCAACCACAACGTCCTAAATGGGCTTGCTGTTGGAGCTAGAATAAAGGTTGATGTTTCGAACTATCTACAGCAACACCAAAGTCCAAAACCTCTCGCCTTCATTCAGAGGAGCGAAATCTGATGAAGTTTTGCAACTCTACAAAGTGATTTGATGGAATTGGCTGAAAACTGGGATTATGTTCCAGTTTCTCCGGGGTACAGCAGAGGGGGAATTTGCCGTGTCACACGACGAATTTTGAAATGTCCAAATGGGGCAAAAAATTGGGCGCCCAATAAATTCAGTGGGGATTGTATAATACTTCAAAGAACAGAGGGTGGGAAGGTTTGTGCACAAACCTTTGAAGGTAATGGAAAGGTTAGCTGAGCAGTTAAAACAAAAAATTGTGCTAGCTCACATTTTAGAAGTGGGTCAGAGGACAATGGCCTGGAAACGTTCATTAACGGGTGCATACAAAACTCGTTAGGTCTCCAATGGAATTTTTCCTCGCACCACACCAGGAAGGGACCAGAGTTGCAGAGGGGGGAATTGCATTGGACCCAGTGGTGAGCGAATACTGAGAGAGATTGGGGACGCTCGGATTGTTCCCGTTACCGAGAGATCTAGAAAGAAAAGAATGTAGAAAAAGATAAAAGCTTTTCTCGGGGGCTGAAGATGTTAAACCGAGAAACCAGTGGCGGGGCTTGATGCGAATTTGCAAATGACAGTGGATTCTGGGAAGAGTCATAGAGCACGGAAACAGACCCTTCAGCCCAACTCCTCCATGCTGACCAAGGTGTCTCCCTGATCTCGTCCTATGTGCCCGCATTTGGCCCATCTCCCTCTAAACCTTTCCTATCCATGTTCTTGCAAGTTCATAGAGCTATCCACGTCCCCTAGCTCCACATACAGAATGCCTCTTTTGGTTCCTAAAGGAACCTACTCTCTCCTTGGTTGCTCTCTTCCTCTTAATATACTTATGGAATTCCTCGGCATACAACGATATTTCACGTCCTCTTTTGCCCCCCCTCATTTCCTTTGTAAACACTGTTACGGACTCAGTGAAAGTCCCTTTAAGATAGAGTGTGTGTGTGTTTGTGTGTGTGGGGCGTGCTTACGTCAATAGAAGATAAAGGACGTAATGACGTGGTTGAAGAAGGCAGAAGAAGAAGGAGAGAGAGAGAGAAGGGAGAGAGACACCAGCCTGCTTGTTTTCTCTATCGATGGATGAGAAACAATAACTGGGTTTGCCACTGAAATCCATGTATGGAAGTTGGAAGTAATCCGGTGGAGTTCACTTTGTTGCTGACCTGTAGAAGGAAACAGGTATTTGTGTGTGGACGACCACGGTTCGGATGCTTTTCGGGGTGAGGAAGTCACTACCGAGTAAACACTGGAGTGTCGTTTGGGTTCCATCGTGGAACATTTGGATTTCGTAAGTACTCTATGTTTTTCTACATCTACATCTTATCTTCAGACAACGGTGGTTGTTGAAGAAGCCCTTGCTCATGTTTCACCTTATGGCTTGCGGAACTGAACTTTAAGAACCATTCCGGAACTAGGAGTTTTGGACTTTGTCACACACACACATGACGAGTTTAGTTTTGGGGTTAATGTTCAAGGTTTAACATTTTTGAATTCTAACATACTAACATTTTTACTTTTATTTTACGTATTATCATAAGTAGTGATTAATAAAATAGTTTTTAACACTGAATCATGCTCAGTGTGTTTCTTTTGTTGCTGGTTTGTGACAACACTCTCCTGCACCAAATTCCTAAAGGGATTCTGTCACTTTTTTGCCTATAACTATCATGTACTTCCTTTTCCTTGGATACCCCTTGTCATCCAGGGTTCCCTAATCTTGCCTTTCAGCCTCACAGGAATACATTATGAACTCTCACCATCTCCCCTTTAAGAAGACTCCCACTTGTTGGGTGTTGTTTTACCCACAAGCAGCTGCTCCTAATCTACTTTTTGCCAGGTCCTTCCTTAGGTTGTTGAAATCAGCTCTCTCCTGATTTGCGACCCTAACATACAGACCATCATTATCTTTGTCCATAACTATCCTGAAACTTCACTGTTCTCAAAATGCTCACCACTGACACTTTCACCACTTGCCTGGCTTCATTTCCTAAGATTGAATCCAGTAGAACCCTTTCTCTTGGAGGACTATCTCCTGGATGCACTTTGCAAATTCCTCCCCTCGCACTAAGACAGTCCCAGTCAATATTGGGGAAGTTAATATCCCCACCACCATAACCCTGTTGTTCTTGGTCCTTTGTGATTTGTCTACATATCTGCTCCTGCTGACTGCTGAGGGGGGCAGGGCTGGAATATAAACGCAGCACAGTGATCACCCCTGTCTTATTTCTAAGTTCTACCCATATGGACTCATAGGAAGTATTTCCAAGCCATCCTGAATACTGTCATAATGTTCTCCCTAATCAATATGGTGATGTCCCTTTTATCCTCTTACTTCCCAGCCTATCACGCCTGAAACTTCCACCCTGGAACATTGAGTCATCAGTCCTGCCCTTTTTTCAACCATGTTTCTGAGATTGCGATAATATCATAATTCCATATGCTGATTAGTGTTCCAAATTCATTCGTCTTACCCGTCAGACTCCTTGCATTAAAATACATGCAGTTTAACTTTTCTGCCCCATCTACTTTTCCTGCAGGACTTGCTTGGTTTATATTCTAAATTTGACTCCAACTCCCCACACTGTATCTGTGTCCCCTGCCAATCTGTGTATGGAGCCAAAGGATATACTGTAGGTGTGGTCTGAAATGAGTTCTTCCCATCTGTATTTATTAAGGAGAAGGACATCATAGTTGGAGAATTCGTGGAGAGTTTGATGAAATTCTAGAACAGGTTACAATTAAACAGGAGGTATTTGATGTCTTTGTGGGCTTGTAGGTGGATAATTCCCCAGGGACGGATGAGATGTAGCCCAGCTTGTTGCGGAAAGTGAGGAAGAAATGATGGGCAATAGCTTAAAGAGAAGCATGTTTGAAAGATGTTGCTCAAACGTGTAGTGATCTGAGGAGCCCATTAGAGGGAAGCATTGTAATGCAATCCAGCCCCAAATACAGATGCAGCAAGTTCCAGGGAGCAGCAGCAACTTCTGCACGAGGGATTGAAAGCTACTGCAATCCCTGAAATTTTAGATCTTCGAACAAATATGAACTGGCCACTTCTTTAAAGAAAAAGACAGAGATACTGGGTTGAAACATGGCTTCAAAAATAACTTTTCAGCTGGAGAACAAGCTGAACCAAAGAGTCTAGGAAATCCAACTGTGTTAAATCGAGATTAGCAGCAGATTTTAAATGTTGTACAGCTGGTGAGTTACTAACATGGTGCAGAGAAAGAAAGCCTTTTGCTTTGCAGTGGAATGCACCTGAACGGAAACTCACACACAGGAATCTCCCACCACCCAGGATTAGGCAGCTGGAGTAACTTGTAATCACAGTTAGCAAAAAACAAAATGCTGGAGAAACTCAGCGGGTCAGGCAACATCTGTGAGGGAGATGGGCAGTTGATGTTTTGGGTCGACACCCTTCCAACTGTCAATTTCCCTCCACAGATGCTGCCTGACCAGTGTAGTTCTTCCAGCATTTTATTTTATTGCTCCAGATGCCAGCATCTGCAGTCTCTTGTGTCTCTAGAATCAGTTACTTTATTAAATGCCCCAGAAAATTCATGCTCTAAGATGCCAGAAGTCCACCAAGGGCATTAAGAGGGAAGTATGTTCATATGGTCCCCCTGAGTCTTCCTGTCTTTTGCTGGATCTGTCTCCAGATCAAAGGAGAGATTGACAACAACCCCAAGCACTCCCACAGTTATCTCCACTATACTCCCCTCCCCTCCCCCCCCATCTCTTGTAAGGACTCCATTCTCTCAGTTTCTGTTGTATCTTCAGACTTTCCAAATAGGTGTCTCGCAGATGTCCTCCTTTCCTAATTGTGGCTTCTACACCACCATCGTGGACAAGGTCCCTGACATCTCTTTTCTGCACCTCTGCTCATGCCGCTATCCTCCTGGATAGAGTTCCTCTGGGCCTCCCCTGAAACCCATCAGCCTCTTCATTCAATAGATCATCATTTGCAGTTTGCACATTTGAAGAGATTTCACCATTGGATGCATCTCCTTCTCCCATCCCCTTTCAGTATTCTGCAGGGACCAGTTCCTTCATTACTCTCTAACCTGCTCTTCCATCTCCACCACCAAATCCCCTCCTCATGTTGCTTTCTCACACTAAACAATTGGACTTCTTCCAACCTACTGCATTTGGTGCTCACAATGTGGTCTTCTCTACGTTGGACAAAGCAAACACTGATTGGGTGATCACTTTGAGAAGCACCTCCGTTCAGTCTGCAGGGTGACCTAAGTTTCTAGTTGTCTGCTACTTTAAATCATGATCCCATTTCAAGTCTGATCCATCCATCTGTAACATGGTTCTAACAAGGCCTGATATAAGGAACACCTTCTGTCTGGACACGTTGCAACCTTCCAGACTCAACATTGAATCCTATAACTTCAAGTAACTTGCTCTGTGCGTCTGTATCAGAATTGGCCTTCTCTTCTATAGCTCATCCATTTGTAATATTGTCTCAGTCTTTCTCTCTCCACCAGCACAGCCTGACCTGCTGGGTGTTTCCTACAGCACTGCTTTTCGTGGCTATGTTCCTTTGTTTGTGTTCTCTCTATACACCTGCATTAAACGTGAGCCAGAGAACGTCAACAACAGCCAACCCTAGCCTCACATCCATTTCCCTCCCTCACTGCAACTTTTGATGAAGGGTCAACTTGAAATGTTACTGGTTTTCTCTCCACAGATGCTGCCTGACTTGCCGAATGTTTCCAGTATGTTCTGCCTCTGTTGGAAATGCTAAACTTGGTCCTTCAGCCAAGTCATTGACCTACACTGACAATAGCTGAGACCCACACACTGATCCATCTAGAATTCCATGTCAAAGCCTGCCAGTAGGAGTATTCCTTTCTTTTCTACTTATTCTCCATCTGTTAACTAACCTTCAATCCATGCAGGACATTTTAACTCCTCAAATCCATGATCTCTATTTTTAGTCAGCAACCTCTGACATGGAATTTCATGGAAGCCTTCTTACTGTCTAAATGCACCATATCCAGTGGCTCTCCACATCAGCTCTAGGATACATCCTCAGATCTCGAATAGATTAGCCAAACAGGGCCACTGTTGTTTCTCATTCTTATTGTCATTTTCTAAGTATCTTGATGTTACAACCTTTACTATAGTGTCCAGTATTTTTCTCTACCACTCTCACACTAAGGTTTTCTGTCCCTCCCTTCGTAAATAATTGGGTCCCATATTCTATCCACCAACCAGTGTGAATCTATAGCATTTTGTAAAATTATCATGAGAATTCCACCTTTCTCCATAGCTATCTCTTTCAAATCTCAGGGACGTTGATCAGGCCTTGGCGATTATTAGTTTTCAGGCAAATTGAGTTTTTTTTTAATGAGTACTTTTTTTTGAAACCTCCTTTGGTTGGAACCCTTGGTTTTCCAGTATCTCTGGGAGATTTGTGTTTCTCTCATAGACAGACAAAGCATTTGTCTAATTCCTGTTTCCTATACCCCCATTATAAATTCTTCTGTCTCTTTATACAAAGGATCCACATTTGCCAGCACCAGTCTCATCCTCTGCACATCTATAGGGGATCTGACAGTCTAATGTTGTTTCTCATTAGTTTACTCTCATATTCCAGTTCCCCATCTTTATTCATTTCTTGCCTATCCATTGCCACATTCTAAAGTACTTGATCCTATAGTTCACCGTTCTTCCTCAGATTTAATGCCATCACTAATTTCTCCTGATTGAGCGAGCTTTTCTGTTGTATTTGTCTGGGAGAGGAATGTTGCAAATCACATGTTATTTCATGAAATACCTGCCAACACCCATCCACTCTCACACCCATTAGTATCATTTACCTATCAAACCTGCCCCTTTTAATGTAAATAAGGGAACCTGGAGGTAAAAGTCCTGGTTTCAGATTCAACTTCACTTTTGAACTTCATGAAAAATTCTATCACTATGGTTATTCTTTCCTAGGGGTCTCTTTACGAGATCATTGCACAGAACATCCATTGCACAGAACATCCATTGCACACTGGAGAGTTTCTCAACATCGTGATCTAAACATCCATCTTGTACATTCCAGGAATTCATCCTCCACTTCATTAGTATCAATTTAATTTGTCCAGTCTAGATAATGTATCCCCACAAATACCATATCACCTAACACACACATCTCCAATTTCCATATTTATTCTGTGCCCTACATCACAATGATTACTTTGAGGCCTATAGAAGGTAATCATGGTAAATTGAGCCCCCACCTGGCAATAATACTTTGTGGTGATGGGACACTGCACAGTGAATTGGAACAAACCGACCCAATCCGAATGACAAATTATACATCAGGAATCACGTAACACTCGACTGATATCTGACCAGCCAGCAGCACCTTTCAAATGGAAGAACAGCAGTTCTGACAGATAGGCCCTTGGACCATTCCCAGTCCCTACACCATCTCTCCAGGGTTGTGGCTGCGAGACAGAGTCAGCAATGCAGATGACCTGAGTGAAAACTTGGAACAGGTGCTGGTGAAATGGGCCAGGCCTGGGAGTGCATCGACGACAGCACAGGCGGCACGTTCTTCCAGCTCCAACCGTGGCTGCATTTGTGGGAATAATGCATGGTGTTAACTCCACTGGTGAAGCTTGGTTTGGCCATGGCTGCCATTAATTGGGGTTGGTGTCATGATCTCAGTCTGTGAGCAACATAATGATCAAGGTGCGACACAGGAAAAGCAAATCAGATTCAGGACAACAGACCATGAAGCAGAATATTGTGGACGGTTTATACAACATTTTATATTAAATAACTATGAGAAAGAACATTAGAAAACTTTCTCCACAGGGTGTCTGACCTCACCACGTGCTACGATGGGTGTGGATGTGCTATGCTCTTAATGAATGTGGACGGCATCTATCCACAGACCACACGTTTACTACTCGGATCAGGAGAGTTCCTGTTTGCAGTGTCAGTACACACCCCTCTAATAGATCCCTTCCATCACCATCTACATGCTGGATTTCCCATTCTTACACCCTTGCTGAACTCTCTGGATTTGCTTTACAAAACATGCTCATCTTTAGTTGTAACACAAGAGCTCCACATCAGGCACACTGACTTCTACTTAGCAGAGGCAGATTATCAGATCTGACATTTCTGCATGCGCTGCTGTTAAGATCAGGCCATCGGCTTCTAAACTGTCACTGACCCAATTTCCCTAGATCTTTCCTTCACAGTTGACAGCCTCATAACTCCCAATCCCTGCACTGCCCACGTCCATCTCCTCCCCAGTTAACTCATCGCTGTTTGACTCTATTCTCCATCCTTTCCTCCAGCATCTTCTCACTTACACCTGAGGTACTTCTGACACCCTTTGCTGAAAGTTCCCAATTTCCTGGTCCCACCTAGCTCACTTTCACTGTGGACCTCCAATAGCTGTACACCTCTACCGTACACCAGAATGAACCAAGGACCCATTGCTTCATCTACAAATAGAAGCCCAAGCAGCCCCCTCCATTCCCACCCTGCCTTCACCTGGCTGAACAACTTTCTGTTAACTCCAGTCACTTCCTAAAATCAATAGTGATGAGAATCCATACGGATCCAAGCTACACCTAGCTCAGTGATGGGACTTGGATCAGTCCTTGTCTCCATCCTACGCCACCGCTCCCTCACCTCTTGTCAAAGGACATTGATGACTGTATTGGCAGAGCTTCCTACTATCATGGAGAACTTGAAAGTTTCATCACCTTTGTTGCAATCTTCCACCCTCTCTCATGATCCATCTCTGCCTCTTCCCCTCCTCACCTTCATCTCCAGCTCTGGGGTAGGTTAGTGATCGATAGCCATGACGGACCCAGTTTGCCAATGCTCTCTTGACTTTGTATGTCTTTTGGCCTCTTGAAAGGACTCCATCCCACCTCTCCTGGTTTCTCCAGCTCCATCATATCTTCATCGACACACTAGTGCTTCTCAATATCTTCATTATCTCTCTCAGTTTACAGAACTTTCAGCTAAACCTCTTTCTGCACTTTGGATCTTGCCCCAACTCCACCTACCAGAACGAGTGCTTCTTCTCCCTCACCTTTGACCCCATTTGCCTCTGAATTCAACAAATCATTCCCAACTCCCACCACTTTCTATGTGATGCTATCAGACCAATCTTCCCTTCCTACTGCTGTTCATGTAAGAAAACAGGAGTAGGCCACTTGGCCCCTCTAGCCTGCCCTTCCTTTCAATGTGATCATGGCTGATCTGCCCCAGACCTCAACTCCTCCACTGTACCTGCTTCCCACAGCCCTCCGTTCCCCAATCTTTCAAAAAATTATTTACAACTTCTTTAGATACCTTTAGTGATTGAGTCTCCACAGCTCTCCAGGAGAGAGAATTCAAGAGATTCACTACTCTGAGAGAAGAAATTCCAACACTTCTCAATTTTAAATGTCTGGCTCCTTATTTTATAACTGGGTCTCCTTTGAGGTTTTCCCACTAGTGGAAAAATCTCAACATCTACCTTGTCATGCTCCCTTGGGACTTTGCATGTCTCAGGAAGATCACCTCTCATTCTTCTAAACTCTAGTGAATGTAGGTCCAACATGTTTTAGCTGTTCATTATAGGACAACCCTCTCATCCCAGGAACTAACCTGGAGAATCTCCTCTGGACTGTCTCTAACGCTAGTATATCCTTCCTTAAATAAGGGGAGCAAACCTGCGCAGTTCTCCTGGTGTGGACCTTCCAACAGCCTGTACAAGTGTAACAGTGGTTCTCCATTAAAAAAACCTGCAATAAAGGTGAATATGCCATTCGCTCTCCCAATTACTTCACACCGCTGCATTTTAACTCGTGTTTCAAGCTCAAGAACACCTGGATCCCTCTGAACTTCCCTCATTTGCAGCCTCTTTCCAGTTGGATAATAGTCTGCTTTTTGGTTCCTCACACCACCTGGCTTCACACTTTCCTGCATTAAATTCCATTCCCCAAGCTTCTACCCATTCACTCAACCTATGTACATCTTGTTGCAGGTCCCAATATCCCATGCCCTCCCACTATTTTTGTGTAGTCAGCAAACTTACTTACATACTGCCTCCTCTGACGTAGATACTAAATAACTGAGGGCAAGAACTGACCCCCAACTCCTCTATTTGTATCTTTCCAGCTTGAAAAGACCTGTTTACTCCCTTCCCTTTCAGAATTCTGGACTATTTCCTCCATGATGCTCTGGTTCACTCTTCCATCCCCAACACTCATCCCCCTTCCCACAGCACCTTCCCAGAAAAGCAGAGGAGATGCAACACCTGGCCTTTGACCTCTTCCCTCCTCAGGAACCCAGGTGCTCCCTTCAGGTGAGGCAGCCATTCAGTTGTACCTATTCCAATCTAGTTTACTGCTTTCAGTGCACACAGTGTGGTCTCCTCTACATTGTAGAAGCTAAACACTGCTCAAGAGACAGCTCTGTAGAAGCCCTGCCTTCAGTCTGCAGGAGTAATCCCAAGCTTCTAGCTGGTGTTGCTTTAGTTCTCCAACCCTTTCCCACTCTTACCTCTGCCTTTAGCCCAATGTAACCCAAGGAACAGCCTCTTATCTTCAGCCCCCAGGACTTTGCAGTGAATTCAACAATTTCAGATAACCAGCCTTTACAGTTTGTTTCACAAACGGCCAGTTCTGACGAAAGGTCATCAACCTGAAACAGTGACTCTCCCCCTCTACATCTTCCCATAAGAGCACAGGAGACCAACCTGAAGTGCGCATTTTACTTCAGATCCTCAACATTTGCAGTGTTAATTTGGCAGGTTAGTTGGCTGCTGTAAATTGTCCCTAGGGTAGGTGGGTTGTAAGAGCATCCAGGGGCAGGGGTGGCATGTGTGTGATGTAAAAGGGTATAAAGGAGTGGGGTTGATGGGATTGCTCTGAGAGCCGACATAGACTCAATGGGCTAAATGGCCTCCTTCTATGTCAAAAGGAGGCACAAGACTGTTCCAGCAAATTTTTGCTGCCTTTCCCTTCTTTCTTCTGCTTCCTCTCTCTTTTACTCCTTGCCCAGACAGATCAGCTGTGATTCACCAGCCTCTCTCAGCCAGCACCACCACTTGTATCATCCAGTCTTGGTCTCCACCCTTGATGCTTCTACCCCTCCTTGTAACTTAAAACGCTAGGATTTCTAACATTTCTCAGTTCAGCCATTTAAAACTGGGATGAGAGGTTTCTGCCACTGCTTTGGAGCTTTTTTCCAAAGATGAGGAAGACTGTAATGTTTCTCAAAAGGTGCCTCCATGTAAAGTCCTTGCCGTCCACCCTATCCCTGCACGTAGTTGTGGAGTTCATGGAGATGGCTGTTAGCTGACTCTTCAGCACGACAAGCTCCCACAAGACTGTGGCAATGTTCATCACTGTCAATCCCATCACCCAAGGTTGACCACTGAAGGCCTTCAGGAACACCTCAAAGTTCAGGCTGTATTGAAGGTGAAAGGAATACAGAGCTGATGTTATGAAGGTCAAATGAGAGGCAAGGATCTCCAGGAGGAACAGAATGAAGAGTCTCTGATTTTTTTTTGCAATGCATTTCATTAGGAAGAGACAGTGGTGATCAAAGTTCTCCATGCAGCTGTTGCAGAGTCTACAATGCTTTGTTCCTTCTGGCTGAACAATCTAAAGAAATAGACAGAATTTTAGGAAATAAAATGAACTCCAACAGACCTTCCTCCAACTCATAAAAGAACTATTAAAAAGACTAAATATCCCATTGTGTTGCCAGCCCCTAGGAATTTATCCACGTGACTCATCTTCAGGTCAACTTGCCCAGTCAAACACCATCCTCAATATCCTGCATTCTTGTGACTACAAAGTATTCAGATTAATAAGTAACTTAAAAAATCCCTATTGTATTCTTCCCCACTTGTTTGCTTCCATGATCAAGGAATTACTCCATTGTCCCTGGGGGCTTGACAACCCTGGTGCTGCAAAACAAACTTACACCTGGTTCTATCCTGCTCCTGAAGATCAAAACACTGCTGGAATTTCTAACGGATGTACAGTGGAGAGCATTCTGACTTGTATGCTATGTGCCTGTGATGCTACTGCAAGTAAGTTTTTCCATTGCACCTGTGCTGCACATACTTGTGCATCTGACAATAAACTTGACTTTGATGTGGAACTTAATCAGTGCTGAAAACAACAAAGAATTCTAATGAAAGTAAATTCAAGTCAATGAACAGCACAAGCCTGTATCAAACCTGCGTGGAAGACAGATGGGCAGTATGCCAGGATTGTTCAAATTCTGAACACTGAGTTAAAAATTCCAAAGAATTTCTTTGGACCTTAAAAGTTTAAGAAGTTCAAAGCTTTACAGTTTATCACTGAACACAATAGTGACACTGGAGGCGAGGCAGGGGTGAAGATACAGGGTGCAATAGCACCAAGAGTGCTCAACTTCTTCCTCTCCTAATTATACACTTCTGGACAAATCAAAAATATCTGGTGTTGTCCATCAACAGCAGACAACACCAAGAGCAAACTGCCTGTATAGCACCAGTTAGTACCTCACAATAAACGCAGAATCTGGATGGATTCTGATTTGTTCCAATCAGCTGAGCAATGGTTAAATGCTTGGTTGTACAGCCAGATTCCTGCAGATTCCCAGGGTCTTCAGTTAGCAGGTTCTTGAACATCCATAACAAAAGGGTAGTCAACAGTGTCATGAAACACAGCAGCATCTTCGCTGGCCAGAGAGGTGTTATAGGTCAAGGAATAATCTCACCCTTTGTCAACTCAGTATCGGAATTATCTTCAACATCACTTACATTAACATGGCAATCTAAATAAGCAAAGTTGTTGACATGAATGTTTATCCTCCAACCAACACTTAGACCTAATTATCTGGTCATTATTTTATTCTCTTTCACGGGAGCTGGTTGTGTGACTGCGTTATCCACATTTTTTTTCTACTGAAAAGAACCAATGAAGGAAGACTACAAAGTGGCAAATGCCTTGGAATGGCAGTGGGGCTTGGAAAGGAATAAAAGGGAATGCAGCCCCATTGAGGGCAAGGGCCAAGGGTATGGTTGAAGGCTCAGTCATCTAGAATGGGAGTAGGAATGTCCAAAGAGACACAGTGAGAGAAACTTACGGGAAGATTTGATGGGGTGTTCACAATTACAAAGGGTTTCAATACAGTGAATAAGGAGAAAATATTTCCAGTGCCAGGAAGGTCAAAAACCAAAGGACATAAATTTCAGGTGATTTGCAAAAGAACTAGAGGCAACATGAGGAAACCTGTCTTTTAAACATAGTGAATGGTAGTTATCTGAGGTCCACCACCTGAAATGACAATCTAAGTAGTTCAATAGTATTGTTCAAAATACTTAGAAAAGTACAGGGCCATTGGGAAAACACTGGACTATTCAGATAGGTCTAATGGAGAGATTCTTTACAGTACAATGATAACTAATTAATCCATTGGCTCTGAAGGACTTTTGCATATTCTGAAAAGGGATGTGAAAGGTGCCAGAGAAAGGAAGATTTTCTTCTGCATTCTCTACCCCAGAGCCACCTTAGGCCATCCATTAGGGGCAGATATAATCGTACTGGCAGTGTAACTATTGCTGACTCATCACTGTGCACGAAAAGGATATCTGGCAGGATCTTGCAGTAGAAGCAGTACAGAGAATGGAAGATCCCTGCAGCAAAGGTGCCAAGGTACACGGGGTTGGGTAACCTGTGACAGGGGTAAAGAAAAGTGTTAATATTCAGCTGGGTAACCAGTGTTAATCCAAGAACACTAGTAGGTACAACAGCAATATCATTGCATTTATTTTTTCAACTAAAATGAAACAACAAGCTACAGGCCAGGGTAAAGGATCTACAGTTTGACTCTCACACATTAACTTTTAACTTTAGGCAGAGACCTCAGCAACTTCCCTTGATTTAGGAAGACAAAACTTCAAAATCATTCTGATGGTGAGTAACACAATGATATACAAATGAGATAATGAAGCCTTCAATGCAATCACTGTTTGCCTGGGGACATATGTATTAAAGTTTGCAGAGCACCTTTGAGGAGATACTGTACAAATACACTACTTGTCTGCCTTTATGGAAGAAAGTGATCAATTGTACAACTAAAAAGAATTTGAGGATTAGAAATGATGAAGAGAGGCAGAGAGCGAGAGCGAGTGCGCGCGAGAGAGGACATAATAAGATGTGTAGCATCCTTAAATTAGAGAAATCACCAGGCTAGGATGAAGTGTATCCCAGGCTAGGATGAAGTGTATCCCAGGCTCTCGGAAGGCAGAAAGGAAGCAATGGAACAGATTTTGGAAATTAATTGCCAATATTCTTTGGCTGCAAGACTGGAACACTGCTAATGTGGTACATTTGCTTACAAATGTAGGAGACAAAGCAAATAATTACGGGCTAATCAGCGCATTGAGGTTGGCAAATAAAATGAGGAACAACACACAAAAAAAAATTAGTATTTACAGAGGTTCAAATTAGTCAAGAGAAGTCAACATGGATTTGTTAGGGGAAGGGGGTGTCTACCGGAGGGGATAACCAGGTGAGTGAATGAAGGAAGGGCATTTGATACATCCACATGGAAAGCATCAAGGCACTTGACAAGTCACACATGGTAGAATGATCAGGAAAGCAAAACCCATGGGATCCAAAGGAATGTTGTAAATTAGATTAAAATCTGACTCAGTGAAAGACAGCGATAGTCAACGGGCGTTCTAGTGATTGCACGAGTTGGAATTGTACAGGACTCAGTACCAGGTCACTTATTTTGTGATATACATCGATGACTGTAGAGGTGCGATTAAGCAGCTTGTCAATAACGTCAATATTAGCAGTGTAGTTGATAGTGAGGAAGAAGGAAAATCTATAAGCACTAAGAATAAAAAATAGAAAATGGAGTTTTGTCTTCAGAAGTGCGAGGTAATGCACCTGGAGAAGACAAAACAAGTGTTGGTAAATGATTTTTTGCATTGGAGAGAACGTCTGATATCTTTGCAGGCCATCAAGACAACTGCCTCAAACTCTCTTTTTGTAGACTAACTTTTTTAAGCTGTGATCTTGTTCGTCGTTTCAAACACACTAGATACACTTCCCTGTGCTCGGAGATTTGGATGACTAAATTAATCAAACACATGCCAGATATACAAGCCTGATGCATCATTGCAAATCGCAAAAGCATTTTGTTTGGGACTTTGTTAAATTCCAATTTGTTCAAAATTCTATAAATTTGTATATTTTTTTTCCTTTTCTTAAAAATGTATACATTTGTTTTTCTTTTAACTCATTTCACATAGATTGATTAAGGTGCTATTATGGACTGGAAACAGCCCCACAGACCAATTGCTGAGAAAACTGGCATAGACTACAAAAAAAGGATCAAGCTTGAACTGTATAAAGTTCTAGTTAGGCACAGCTCGAGTGCTGTATGGAGCTCTGGTCAGCACACAAAAGCAAAGATATGATAAAACTAGGGAGGGTGCAGAGATCAGCAGACACTGGTGCAAAATCGTCTTACCCAGAGTAATGAGAGATTCGGTGGTACTGGAAAAACACTATCCTGGCGAGAACAGCGAAAGCAATTGCACTGAAAACACCTCCGTATTCCCCAAGGTGGCTGGCAATAAGAAATATGATTGAACTCAGAATGGCTGGGCAAAGCAGACTGCTGTAGTACAGACCTAAACAATAAAGGTAGAGGTATAGTATTAGTGAGCTGATCATTTCATAGAATCTCCTTCTGATCGGCAGATGAAGGTGACTAGTTACTCTTGCCTGGACCACGCTGTAACAGTTCTCCAACTAATTCCATTCTTCCTGCATTTTTCCCCTAGAGCCCTTCACATACTTATCCAATCCCCTTCTGAAAGTTATTAATGAATTTCCTTCCACAAGCCAACATATTCCAGGGCATTAATCAATGTACCAAACAAATGGATTCATACTTTCTCTCTCATAACTCTGAAAATTATCTTAAATCTACGACACTATGGCCCATAGAAACAGTTTGTCCTTATCCACTGAATCAAAACACTTTATAATTTTGATACACCCATTGTGTCTCCTTCGCTGTAGAAGAGCCACAACTTCTCCATTTTTCCACATTACTGCAGAGCTACTGTAGGTAAATGTATGTACTCTGATACTTTCACATCATATTGTCAATTATTACCAGAATAAGGAACAATGTGAAGTCCAAACAAGCTTTACTTAAATTATGCCCTCGCTGAGATACTCTGTACTTCCCAATTTACCCACCAGCCAAACCCCAGATTTACACCTTCCCTTTCTCTGAAGATAACGTTAAGTTTTAATGGCACTGTTTGGATAGTGATTCTTGTATAAACCTAAAGAGTGAAAGTTACCAACCAAAGAGAGGCCACTGGAATGACATCCAATCCATTTACTTCCTAGTAAGAGCCAATGAATGGGCATGACAATATTTTATTCTACTTTCCCTTGTATTTTCTCTGAAACATCAAGGCATATCTCCACATCAGCAGGGTAATTTGGTGATAATACCACCAATATGCTGCTTACGTGGACACATTTAGGCAGAGGGTAATGCTTTCATAACTGAGGAACAGGAACCTTTAAATCTGGACAACAAATCAGATTATGCTGGCTTGTTCTCAAATATAGGGCACAATAAATGTTGGCCTTGCCAGCAATGTCTAGATTCTGAAACAAAAACAATGAATTAGAAAAAAAACAGACCTTAAGCCCATCATTTCCTCAAAAGCCTTATCCTACAACATAGGTAAAGATACACCTATCATTATCTATTTCTCCATTGTAAACACAGCCATTTAGATTACTTGTTTGATACATAAGTAGTTAAGAGCTCCAATCATCCTGGGTTAGTACACCCAATACCAGCATATCACTGGAAGGTACAAGTGAATTTTTCTTTTTTATACGTAAACATGTATGACAAGAAGTTTCTAAAGCAGGTGAACAAAAACTGGCATGCTGACCAACAGGTTGTCAACCTATTAAATAAGAAGTGATTAACATTCAGTAGAAATACCAGTTCAAACATATTGATTTCAGAAAGGGATTCCTACCAAGTCATTTGCTGAAGAGGTTTCTGGGGGCAGACAGGCTCCCTGAACGATTCAGATTTTGCCGCTCATTATATATGATGAGGATCAGAATTCAGCTGGTCAACCGGTGAAACATGGAATATTGCATTACTGGTTGGCAGAGATTACCGAGTTTGTGATCCAGATGAATATTAACATCGAGAATTACTCCATAATCGGCTATTTCACCCTATCTCTTGGTCAACAGTAGTCTCTGAATTACTAGATGCCATTGGATGCTGCATCACACTGATTGTGTTACGCAGTTGTCATAAGGTTGCAATTGGATTTACCACAGAGCACAGGCACTGGGATTCAAACTCCTTCATTTTATGAATGGCTTAGACACAAGACACAAAATAAACACACAAAAGTTGTTATTACTGGCCTGCATAATTCAACTTTTAATAAACAAAGCATTCACTGCATCTGTTTGTAAAGAATTAAAAGAACACATTAAAACAATTACCAGTTGGCTTTCTGGGTTTCCCATTCTGTATGTCCTTACTATATTCTGTCAAAAGCTTCACTACTTCCTGGTGTCTGTAAGAAAATGATATTAACTATTGAGATGCAAATATGAGTAACAGCCTGAGAGATTTTCCAGTTTCTATGAACCTAGGGAATAGGAGCAAGAGTACACTATGAACTATTAGACAGAATATTCCTGTATTCAATAAAATCATGACAGAGATGTGCTGCTAATTATACTGTTCAGTAGAAATGGATCACCTTTTGCAAACAGATTGAAGACAGTAGGGGGAAAAATGGGATATTTTAATTTCTGAATTGGTTGCCTCTAAGATCAATGTCACTGGCGATTAAATTTCAGTTTTACACATAAAACTTCTAGAACATAGAACAGTGCAGCACAGGAACAGGCCCTTTGGCCCATGATGTTGTGCTGAACTAATTAAAATTGTAATTAAACACCTAACTAAACCAAATCTACAATGTCCATCTCTCTCCATCCTCTGCCTATCTAAGAGCCTTTCAAATGTCTCCATCACATATGCCTTCATCACCACCCCTGGCAGTGCATTCCAGGCACCCACCACTCTCTGTGTAAAAAATAACGTGTCCCTCACATCTCTTTTGAACTCCCCCCCCCCCCCACTCACCTTAAATGCAAGCCCTCTGGTACTACACATTTTGACCCTTCTCTTCCAGATTTCACCAGGATGGACGTAAACCAGTGAATTTCTCCACTTGCTCTGCACAGAACTTGCATTGGCCCTCTGGACTACAGGTTTGTTCAGGTAAAAAATTAAAATCCAATCCAAAGATGAACCCAAGTATAAATAACTTCTGTCAGATACAGTTGTTCCCCCCCTCCCCCCCCTCTACCCCAGGCACAGGGAAGTCCCATCAGGCTTGGTTTGGTTCAATGGGCCTTTTCTGGTATAGAAGAATTTTTAGGCCTCTCGGGGAGTCAAAGATTCACGACTGGTCAAGAGTAAATCTGACACTCTCAAATACAGTAATGATCTGTTTGGAGGGTGAAACGTCAAGTATTGTTGACAAACAGAGGAAACATTTGGTAATATCAAGAAAATCAGCCCAATCCAAAAACAGTACTCAGCTGGGTGTACCAAACCCAAATGTTGTATCAATGCATAAATCCAATCTCCAGAACAAAATCAGGTTCTAGCAGTAATTGAAAATCAAAAAGGGCTCCCCATGCTGGAATTCTGAAACAATTACAGAAAATGCTGGCAAAGCTCAGCAGGTCAGGCAGCATCTGTGGAAAGAGAAACGGTCAATGTTTTGGTTCGGCAACCCTTCACTACAACTGGGAAAGAGCAAGAGAAAGGAAGGGTGAGGGAGGGAGGGCGGGCGAGAGAGAGAGGGAGGGCGGGCGAGAGAGAGAGGGAGGGCGGGCGAGAGAGAGAGTGAGCTCTACCAGGCTTGGTTTGCCACACAGCGTCATAGAGCACTACAGCACAGAAACAGGCCCTGCGGCCCATCCAGTCCATGCCAACCTGATCTTCTGCTGAGTGCCATCTACCTGCACCCAGACCATACCCCCCAAACCCCTCCCATCCATGCACCTATACAAACCTCTCTTAGATGTTACAATTGAACCTGCATCCACTACTTCCGCTGGCAGCTCGCTCCACACTCGCACCACCCTCTGAGTCGAGAAGTCTCCCCTCAGATGCTCCTTATATATTTCACCTTTCACCCTAAACCTATGACCTCCAGTTCTAGTCTCACCCAACCTGAGGGGAAAAAGCCTGCATGCATTCACCCTGTCTATACCCCTCACTTTTGTATACCTCTATAAGATCTCCCCTCATTCTCCTGCGCTCCAAGAAATAAAGTCCAAACCTATTCAACCTTTCCCTATAATGCACGTCCTGGCAACATCCTTGTAACTTTTGTCTGCACTCTTTCAAGCTTATTGATATCTTTCCTGTAGGTAGGTGACCAGAACTGCACACAATACTCTAAATTTGGCCTCACCAACGTCTTGTACAAGTTCAACATTACATCCCAACTCCTGTACTCAAAGCCCTGCTTTATGAAGGCCAAAGTGCCAAAAGCTCTCTTTACGACCCTATCTACCTGTGACACCATTTTCAAGGAACTATGGATCTGTATTCTCAGGTCCCTCTGTTCTACACTGGTTTGTCTTCCCAAAGTGCAACACCTCACACTTGTCTGCATTAAATTCCATCAGCCGTTTTTCAGCCCATTTTCCCAGCTGGTCCAGTTCACGCTGCAAGCTATGACAGCCTTCCTCACTGTCCACTACGCCCCCAATCTTGGTGTCATCTGCAAATCTGCTGCTCCGGTTTACTATGTTGTCATCTAAATCATTAAAATAGATGATAAATAACAACGGACCCAACACCGATCCCAGCTGCACACCACTAGTTACAGGCCTCCAGTCAGAGAGACAGACATCTACTATCACTCTCTGGCTTCTCCCGCTAAGCCAATGTTGAATCCAATTGGCTACTTCATCCTGAATGCTGAGCGACTTAACCTTCTGGAGTAGCCTCCCATGTGGGACTTTGTCAAAGGCCTTGCTAAAGCCCATGCAGACAACGTCCACCACCTTTTCCTCATCGACCTTCTTGGTAACCTTTCCGAAAAACTATGAGATTGGTTAGACAAGACCTACCGTGCACAAAGCCATGTTGAATATCCCCATGATTATCTCTATGTTGACATTGCCAATTTAATAAGCTTTTCTTAATGAAGAAGAACTTCCAGGCTTCTGTTCTCTCATTAATCTTTTATATCCACTTGAGTGTGTATCATTTGGTGTTCTACCAGTAAACTAGTGAATGGAATTCTGACAACTGACATCACCGATAGTCCTTGGGATACTTCACTCATCACTATTAGTGGAACCTTGTACTTAAATTGGCTACTATCTCCTTGCACACAGGTACCTCAATGGTTCCCAGTTGTCTTGAAATATCAAGGTCATGAAAAGTGCTTTATAAATTTAAATCCTTTCTCCCCATATCTCAAATAACAATGAGTCGGAGTACTGGAAGAGATAGAGAGCTTAGTGAGATAGTGTCATGACAACAACCTTTTCCTCAATGTCAGCAAAACAAAAGAGCTGGTCATTGACTTCAGGAAAGGGGGCGGTGTACATGCACCTGTCTACATCAATGGTGCTGGGGTCGAGAGGGTTGAGAGCTTCAAGTTCCCAGGAGTGAACATCACCAATAGCCTGTCCTGGTCTAACCACGTAGATGCCACAGCCAAGAAAGCTCACCAGCACCTCCACTTCCTCAGGAGGCTAAAGAAATTTGGCATGTCCCCTTTGACACTCACCAACTTTTACCGATGCACCATAGAAAGCATCCTATCTGGATGCATCACGGCTTGGTATGGCAACTGCTCTGCCCGGGACTGCAAGAAACTGTAGAGTTGTGGACACAGCCCAGCACATCACGGAAACCAGCCTCCTCTCCATGGACTCTGTCTATACTTCTTGCTGCCTAGGTAAAGCAGCCAGCATAATCAAAGACCCCCCCACCCACCCAGGAAATTCTCTCTTCTCCCCTCTCCCATCAGGCAGAAGATACAAAAGCCTGAAAGCATGTACCACCAGGCTCAAGGACAGCTTCTATCCCACTGTTATAAGACTATTGAACGGTTCCCTAGTATGATAAGATGGACTCTTGACCTCACAATCTACCTTGTTATGACCTTGCACCTTATTACCTATTAGCACTGCACTTTCTCTGTAGCTGTGACACTTTACTCTGCATTCTGTTATTGTTTTACCTTGTACTACCTCAATGCACTGTGTAATGAATTGATCTGTATGAATGGTATGCAAGACAAGTTTTTCACTGTACAAGTGACAATAATAAACCAATTCTGAATTCCTTATATATTAAATACCTTATGGAAATTATCCAAAAAGAATTAAACAGTAGTTCACCTGGCCTTGTTATCTGCAATTCCACATTTCTGTCTGTTTTATTGACAGCCTTAATCTTTTCTTATTTCTGGTACTTATAACATTTTAGAAGTTGCTTCTTTCAGAATTCTACCGTTTGAAAAACTTCCTGTCAGAATTATGAGCAAGTCACGCATTCAGAAGCTGGTTTTAAACTTGCCAGTGCCTCATTCTCACTGGGGAAATGACCAATGATGAAATTAATGAATGAAGGCTTATCTAGTTCACCTGACAACTCACTACTGACTATTTTAATATGAATGGCTGAACTCAAATAAGTTGAAGGTGTTATAAAAAGTAGATGGAAGATGTGTTAGTGATGGATAACCAGCCAGTTTCTGGATTAACAATATACATGGTCAATGCATTCTGCAATGTTTAAACCTCTGCTGCCAAATGGAGTAAATCTCTCTCCATGGCCTTTCTACGGAGCCATGAGGCAGCATGATGGTATTCAATTTTACTTCACCCCTCAAGAGTTAAAGGTCGACCCAATATCACATACAGATTGGAACTGCCTTCACCAGTAACACCCAACAAATGTGAATACAACAAGAACCACAGACAAACCTGTGTGATTTCCCTCGCTTTGCCAGATCCAATGGGGTAAGTCCATCTTTATTTTGGAACTGCATGGTGGAGATCCCAGCATCCATCATCAGCAGCCAACAGATGTTCACTGATCCTGTGTGAGCTGCCACATGCAAGGGAGTCATGCCCCAAGTGTCAATCGCTTCCACACTGCACCTCTGTAAATACACACAATATTAGGAACACTGCCTGTTATTCTTCAGATCCTGTTCCTCTCCCATACAAGATCAAGAATCATAGTGAAAGGCACCTTAATCTTTCATTCTGGATTTCTATTTGTCTGTGTCCTATCTCACATCATCTCATTCTCCACCACCCTTGTGCTTGCTGACCTACATTGCATTACCTGAAACCAATGCCTTAATTATAAAACTTTCATACTTGTTTTCAAATCCATTTTCCTGGCCTCCATATCTTTGTAATCTCTTGTCATTTGTCGTAGTTATTCTTGATGCAGTTTTGAATGTGATAAGCTTCCAGTTCTTGCAAATTCCACCTGTAATCGACTTATGATCTTGTGCCGTGATTCTAAGTGATGGGCAATAGGTCTTTTATAATTCCTTTTACACACCAACTAATACAGAGCTAATTGCTTTTGTGTCATGAATTCCAGACCTTTGACTTGCAGCAGATGGACTTCCTTACTTCCTCCCATTTTATTCAACTGCAGTATTTTCTTCAGACTTCTGCAGGTACACAACAGAAGAGGGTGTCCATTTGGCCCACAACCAATCACACACTCTCCTCACAGCCCTGAATCGTCTTCCGTTTTGCACATTTGTCCACTTTTCCCAATAACCTCAAGCACACATAATTTGTGCCCAAAGCATTCACGTACGATGGGGAACTGGCCCAGTTACAGGAAGGATGTCATTAAGCTGGAAAGGGTGCAGAAAAGATGCTCGAGGATGTTACCAGGACTGGAGGGCTTGAGTTGTAAGGAGAGGCTGGATAGGCTGGGACTTTTGTCCTTGGAGCGTAGGAGGCTGAGGGGTGACCTTAGAGAGATACCTATCAAATGACGAGGGGCATAGATAAGGTGGATGGTCACGGTCTTTTTCCCAGGGTAGGGGAGTCTAAAACTAGAGGACATAGATTTAGAGTGACAGGGGAAAGATTTAAAAGGGACCCGGTGGGGGAGGGGGGGGGGGGGGCGGTTAACTTTTTCCACACAGAGGGTGGTGGGTACATGGAATGAGCTGCCAGAGGAAGTGCTTGACACAGGTACAATTATAATGTTTAGAAGACACTTGGATAGGTACACGGATAGGAAGGGTTTAGAGGGATATAGGCCAAATGCAGGTACATGGGACCAACTTGGATTGACATCTTGGTTGGCATGGACGAGTTGGGTCAAAGGGCCTGTTTCCGTGCTGCATAAATCTGAGACTCTAAGAAGAGGAGCTGAGGCCTGGGGTAGATCAGCCATGATCATATTGAATGGCAGGGCAGGCTTGAGGGGCCAAGTGGCCTACTCCTGCTCCTATTTCCTTGTGCATCTTGCGTACTCCCTTTGAACAAAGATATTTTTTCTGATCTCATTTTCTTCTTGTCAATCATTTTAAATTGATGGCATTGTTGGGAAACTCACCGGTGAGGCCCCAAAATGTCATGTTTTGTACACATGGCTTGCAAACCCCATTGTAAACGGCTGCCCTTTTCTACAGCATTGTGCACGTGAAGTGTGATGTTTTTCAGACTGAAGGGAGGTAACAAACATTTGGGTCGTTGAATTACAGAATGGAAATTCAACCTGCCACTTCCAAATGAGTTACCCTTGTACCACTTCCACCGTTCCCGATGAAAATGCTCCTTCTGAAATATTTCAGGGAAATTTAGGCTATACTGTCTCAGGAGCACCAAGCATTGGGCATCCTGGGAAAACCTGGTCTCTCTGGTGCAGTGCTGGACTGGGATGCCTTCCAGGCAAGCGAATTATTCACCTTCATCCTTAAAATCCACACCATCCTGCCACCCTCAATAACACTGCCCACCTAACTCCCAGGCCCCAACATCCCCTGACAATACAATCCCACCCCCCCCCCCCCCCCCCACCTGTAGCTACCAGTCTACACCCTCTTTCTTCAGAACTGCTGGTCTCCCAATTTAAGCCCCCATACTGCGAGTCCCAATCCATCCACACCCACCCACGCTCCAAACTGCAGGACTCTGATGCCACCCCTTCCTCCAAACCAGCCTGTGCCCACTGAGCCTGTGATCCCAAGAGGACTGGGCGGCATTTTCAAAATTAACTGGTTTCCAGCAGCGAGCAAAGTGGTGTTGGTGCCCACTACTGAGCCCATCTTACGCACTGCTTTGGTTGTGCTAGAATTTCTAGACTACAGAATGTACAATACAGGCTGTCTCTGGACCATGAACACCCAACTATGGACTCCCCGACATACGAAGGAGCTCCTATAATATTAAATTCAAAAGCCCTATGTACGTATATATGCTCATTCCTACAAACTGTAGAACTAGTTTCCCCTCTCTCTCCTCATTTGGTAATTGTTCTTTCTTATCAGCCTTATATGCTTTTGATGCCATTCACTACAATGCTGCAGAGGTGTGGTTACCATATTGAGTGATTTTTGTGTATTTTCCAACTTACGGACAAAATTGACCTGGTTGTCTGTAAAAACAGAACTCACTGAACCTGGTCAGAAGAGGTGTTTATCCCATACCCCTCTAGTTTCTCCTCCATTTTTCCAACCACAATTTACCTGCTTCTCACTTCAACCACTCCTTGTGGTGAGGTTCCACTTTCTGACCACTCTCAGTAAGGAATTTGTGACCAACTTCCCCACTGGATTTATTAATCTTTTATATAAAGCTTCAAGATTTGGTCTTCTCTCTGTACGTGGAAATCCTTTCATAATGTTAAAGACTCATTATGTTTCACAATGTTAAACACTTATTATGAGTGGGAGGACTTTTCAAGTTTGCTGTTCCTTACGAAGATTTTGGAAATTCCTCTGTCCTGAGTGCTAACAGTTGAAGGAATGGATCTATTAATTTTAAATCTGTTCAGCAGATATTGTATAAAGAAAAATTGCACCTTGCCAATATTGACCCCCACAGAGAGAAAACCAGGGAGACCTGAAAGATAGGATAGATCAGCACATTTTGACATGATCCAGCAGTGGGTAACTTAAGGAGACACAAGAGACTGCAGATGCTGGAATCTGGAGCAACACACAAGATGCTGGAGGAACTCAGCAGGTCAGGCGGCATCTGTGGAGGGACATACGCAGTCGACGTTTCGGGTCGAGACCCTTCACCTGGACTGAAAGATAGAGGGGAGATGGCCAGTATGAGGAGACGAAGGGAAGGAGTGGAGCAAAAGCTGGCAAGTGATAGGTGGATCCAGGTGAGGAGGGACGATAAGCAGGCGGAGGAGGGAAGAGTGAAAGTGATGGAGGCTGGGAGGTGATGGGTGGAGGCGACACAGGGCTGCAGATAGGGAAGCTGACAGCAAAGGAAGGTGGAGCATGGAACCAACTAACAGAGATGCAGTGGCCAGATGGGAACAGTGAGGGGACAGACTTAACGTTAACAGCAATAAGAACAGAAATTGCTGGAAATACTCAGCGGGTCAGGCAGCATTTGTGCAGAGAGAAACAAAGTTAATGTTTCAAGTCAATGACCCCACTCTCCTACCTTCTCCCTGTAACCTTCGACTCAATCAATAACTATCACTATGCTACCATACACTGTAAATCCCAAGTGTTAATAATCCTTCACAAAATATTACATACAGCATCTTGATAGCAACAAGAATCAGCAGGGAAGTGATCAGGTGTGCATTTTGCACAATAAAAAGGGAATCCTGATAAATGAGGGAATTTTGATGGGGTCTCCTGTGCTGGGTTGAGGAGCCCTTTACTCATCAAAAGATCACTCACCATGCCTCTCAGCAAATACTTAACAACGTCCTCATTGCCGATCGATGTTGCGATGTGCAGAGGGTTTTGCAAAAACCTGTCTGAGTCACGGAAATTGAAGGGACCCATCTCCTCCAGGTAACGGATGGCGACTCTGGGGACAGAACCAGCAAAATGACGAGAGTAAGAGACTGGAACCGAGAGGAGTCCACATTCAGCTCCTTCTACACAATCTGGGAGCAATCCGTAGCCTCCTACACAAGTTTAGTGCTGGTCTAGATATTTAAATGGGGCTGCTTCCACCACCCCCTCAAGCAGTGCATTCCAGATTCCTATGCTCTTTGGGGTGAAAAAAATTCCTCCTCAAATCCCCTTTAAAACCCTTCATCTGAACCCAAGCTGTTTCAGACACCTCCTCTATGGGGCAATATTTCCTTCTATCTTTAAGGACCCTCACCATCTGCGACATGCCCTCTTCTCGTTACTACCATCGGGGAGGAGGTACAGGAGCCTTGAGATCCACACTCAACGATGCAGGAACAGCTTCTTCCCCTCCACCAGATTTCTGAATGATCCACGAACACTACCTCATTATTCCTTTTTTTTTGCACTATTTATTTATTTTTGTAATTTATACATTTTTATGTCTTCGCACTGTACTGCTGCTGCAAAACAAATTTCACGTCATACGTCAGTGACAGTAACTCTGATTCTATGTCCTTCATCATTTTATATCTCTCTGTCAAGTTCCCTCTCAGCTTCCCTGGCATGGGATCCAGGGAAACCTGGCTGTGTGGATTCAGAATTGGCTCACCTATAGAAGACAGAGGGTGGTGGTAGATGGAGCGTATTCTGCCTGGAAGTTGGTGACCAGAGGTGTTCCACAGGGATCTGTTCTGGGACCCCTGCTCTTTGTGATTTTTATAAATGACTTGGATGAGGATGTTGAAGGGTGGGTTAGTAAAGTTTGCTGATGATACAAAGGTTGGTGGTGTTGTGGATAGTGTAGAAAGTTGCTGTAGATTACAACAGGACATTGATAGGATGAAGAGCTGGGCTGAGAAGTGGCAGATGGAGTTCAACCTGGATAAGTGTGAAGTGATACACTTTGGGAGATTGAATTTGAAGGCAGAATACAAGGTTAATGGCAAAACTCTTAACAGTGTAGAGGAACAGAGGGATCTTGGGGTCCACATCCATAACCTCAAGGTTGCCACACAAGTCCATAGGGTTGTTGAGAACGCGTATGGAGTGTTGGCCGTCATTAGTCGGGGTATTTTCAAGAGTCGTGAGGTGATGTTGCAGTTCTGTAGAACTCTGGTTAGACCACACTTGCAGTATTGTGTTCAGTTCTGGTCACCTCATTATAAGAGGGATGTAGAAGCTTTAGAGAGGGTGCAGAGGAGATCTACCAGGATGTTGCCTGGATTGGAGAGCATGTCTTACGAGGATAGGTTGAGCGAGCTAGGGCTTTGATCTTTGGAGAGGAGGAGGATGAGATGATAAGAGGCATAGATTGAGTGGACAGTCAGAGACTTTTTCCCAGTGCAACAATGGCTAACACGAGGGGACATAATTTTAAGGTGATTGGAGGAAGGTATAAGGGGGATGTCAGGGGTAAGTTTTTTTTTTACACAGAGTGGTGAGTGCGTGGAATGCAGTGCCGGCTGAGGTTGTGGGACAGATACATTAGGGACGTTTAAGAGACTCTTAGATAGACACATGAATGATAGAGAAATAGGGAGCTATGTGGGAAGGAAGGGTTAGATAGATCTTAGAGCAGGATAAAATGTCGGTACAACACTGTGGGCCGAAGGGCCTGTACTGTGCTGTAGTGTTCTATGTTCCTCCGCTCCAGTATCTGGGTTTGTTTTCCTTGGAATACTTTCCTTGTTTTCCTTGAAAACATACCCAGATCCAGTATCTCCTCATAACTGAAATATTCCATCTCAGGCTGCACCCTGGTTGCACCAGACTCTAACCACTGAAAAACAGCGACTGTGGATAGTTAGCTGCTTCATTGTACCACACCCTAATCAACAACACACCGAGAACAGAGGATTGATGTTCATCAGGTATTCCAGCTGATGTAGCAGTTGTTTAATCTGTAGAGTAGATGTGTGGCAGGGGGCAGTGGATGTACTCACATACCATGACTGCTTTCTTCTGCCTTGTTGGTCCCCTAGTACAATAAGATGGACTCTTGACTTCATAATCTACCATGTTATGGCCTTGCTCCTTATTGTCTGCCTGCACTTTCTCTGTAACGCTAACATTTTATTCTGCATTCTGTTATTATTTTCCCTTGTCCTACCTCCATGCACTGTTGTAATGAAATGATCTGTATGGATAGTATGCACGACAAAGTTTTCATTGTATCTTGGTACATGTGATAATAATAAACCAAGTTACCGATTTAGTTTACCAATTTGCTTCTAAGAAAAGTTGCAACATGCCAAGATAGATTATGCAAAACATAAACAGCTCACATACATGCTGCCCCCAGACACAGCCTGGTGAAGTGCAGTCTTCCCTTGATGATCCAGTGCCATGACATCTGCACCTCCTTTCACCATCCGGTCCATTATGTAGACCTCCCCACGTCTAAAGGAAAGACACTGGTGTTAATCACAAACAAACTTACACATACATTTGGGGTGGGTGTAGAGAATCTATTTCTGTTGGGACAACGAGAACAAAAACTTATATATATAATTCTGATTCATCAAGGGTGACATTGGAAGTATTTCTTTGAAAGGTTTGGGAAATAAACAACTCCTTCCTTAAAAAGCTGATGCAAGTTCATTGCAGGGACACAGGCCTTAGGAAAGGTGGGCTGGGGGGCGCAAGAGAAGAGGGCACCAAATGGGAGAGGAAAAAAAATCAAGACCTTAACCCTTTACATCCACCTGAAATGGTATAAAAGGTCTAGGCAGAATGTCTCATTCAAAAGCAGCACTTCTGAGGGGTCAGCACTCCCTCAGTTCAATTGTCAACTTAGATTTTTGTTTGTTCAGGTCCCTAGAGTGAATCTAGGATCACAGCCTTCAGATTCCTCCTCAGTCACAGTTGTACTCTTTATTCAATGAGAATAAAGGATACAATTTTCTTCAAGCAACCACCTTTGATGGACTTTTGATACCCCATTTATGTCATAAAATGAATTTCAGAGGTAGTGCTGTGATACAAATGGATGATAGCTCTGTTAATTCCCTGTATACTGCAACCTGACATTTTAACCTGGCCAGGCTCAGACTTCATATTTCTAACCCGTATAAAAGGATTCCTAACTCACCTGCAGGCAAAGTGAAAGGGTGTCTCTCCTGCATCATTTGGGAGGTTAGTATCTGCTCCATGTTCCAGCAGCAGATATGCCAATTCCTTGTGGCCACATAATGCAGCATGGTGGAGCGGTGTGAAACCATTCCAACCTCGGGAGGAAAACAACAGAAACATTAATGAATGCACAAAGTGTGAGCACAGGGCTGCAGGCTGACCAACTCCTCTGCTCAGCCAGTGAGTGACGGACTGAGTGTAACTGGGGCTGGGGCTGGGGGAGAGCGGAGGGGGAGGGGGAGGGGGAGAGCGGAGGGGGAGAGCGGAGGGGGGGAGGGGGAGAGCGGAGGGGGGGAGGGGGAGGGGGAGGGGGGGAGGGGGAGAGGGGGGGAGAGGGGGGGAGGAGAGGGGGGGGAGAGGGGGGGGGAGAGGGGGGGGGAGGGGGGGGAGAGGGGGGGGAGGGGGGGGAGAGGGAGGGGAGGGGGAGAGGGAGGGGAGGGGGGGAGAGGGAGGGGAGGGGGGGAGAGGGAGGGGAGGGGAGGGGGGGAGAGGGAGGGGAGGGGAGGGGGAGAGGAGGAGGGGAGGGGGAGAGGGAGGGGAGGGAAGGGGAGAGGAGGAGGGGAGGGGGAGGAGGATGGGAGGGGGAGGAGGAGGGGAGGGGGAGGAGGAGGGGAGGGGGAGGGAGAGGGGAGGGGGAGGGAGAGGGGAGGGGGAGGGAGAGGGGAGGGGAGGGAGAGGGGGAGGGGGAGGGGGAGGGGGGGGAGGGGGAGGGGGAAGAGGGGGAGGCGGGGAGAGGGGGAGGCGGGGAGAGAGAGGGGAGGGGGGAGAGAGAGGGGAGGGGAGAGAGAGGGGGGGGAGGGGGGGAGGGGGAGGGGGGGAGGGGGAGGGGGAGGGGGGGAGGGGGAGGGGGGAGGGGGAGGGGGGGAGGGGGGAGGGGGGGGGAGGGGAGGGGAGGGAGGGGAGGGGACGGAGGGGAGGGGAGGGAGGGGCGGGGAGGGGAGGGAGGGGACGGGGGGGCGGGGAGGAGGGGGAGGGGAGGGGGGGGAGGTGAGGGGGAGGAGGTGAGGGGGGGGAGGTGAGGGGAGGGGGAGGGGGGGGAGGTGAGGGGAGGGGGAGGGGGGGGAGGTGAGGGGAGGGGGAGGGGGAGGAGGGGGAGGAGGGGGAGGGGGAGGAGGGGGAGGGGGAGGAGGGGGAGGGGAGGAGGGGGAGGGGGAGGAGGGGAGGGGGAGGGGGAGGAGGGGAGGGGGAGGGGGAGGAGGGGAGGGGGAGGGGGGGAGGGGGAGGGGGGAGGGAGGGGGAGGAGGGGGGAGGGAGGGGGAGGGAGGGGGGGAGGGGGAGGAGGGGGGAGGGAGGGGGAGGAGGGGGGAGGGAGGGGGAGGGACTGGAGGGAGGGAGGGGGAGGGGAGGGGAGGGGAGGGGGAGGGGGAGGGGGAGGGGAGGGGAGGGGGAGGGGAGGAGGGGGAGGGAGGGGGGAGGGAGGAAGGGAGGGGCCGGTGGGGGAGGGAGGTCCTCGGGTGCACGAACAGGTAACGGCCTCGGTGAGGCGGCTGGGTCCGGGCCGCTGGTCCTACCCCTGGCGTGCAGCAGGCTCGGGTCGTGCTGCAGACAGCGAGCGCACTGCTGTAGGTCTCCCCGCCGCAGGGCTTCGGCCAGGGCGGTGGGGCCGGGGGGCCGCAGCATCGGAGCGGGCGGGCGGGCCGGGGGAACAACGCTCCTCCCCACAGCCAACGGCCGCCCTGCGTCAGAGATAATCATCAGCAACATGTTTGCCGGATTTCAACCGCGCACAAAAGCATCACTTGGTCGGTAAGAATTGAAACCAAATTTTATGTATAATCTTACAGCCCTTCGGCCCGACCTGTCCATGCTGACCAAGGTGCCTTTCTGACCGCATCCCATTTGCCTGCGTTTGGCCCATATTCCTCTAAAATATTAAGATCCATGAACCTGTCCAAATATCTTTGAAATGCTTTGACTGCGCCCACCTCAACCACTTCCTCTGGCAGCTTGTTTCATGCACGGACTATTCTCTAAGTGAAGTAGTTGCACCTCAGGTCCCTTTTGAATCTTTCCCCTCTCACTTTATACCTATGCCATTTGTCTTTTTTTCCCTGGGGAAAAGACTGAGTATGCATTCACCCTGTCTATCCCTCTGAACCTTTCCTATCCATGTACCTGTCCGAATGACCTTTAAATGTCATAATTGTGCCTGCCTCTAACACTTTCTCTGGCAGCTCGTTCCAAATACCCACCACCCTCTGTCTGGAAAACTTGCCCCTCAGCAGCCCTTTAAATCCTTCCCCCGTCACCAATCTGTGTCCTCTAGTTTCAGACTCCCTCACCCTGGGAAAAAGACTGACCTTTCGCCTTACCTACGCCCTTCATGATTTTATAAATCCTGTAAAGTCACCTCTCAGCCTCCTTTGCTCCAGGGAAAGCAGTCCCAGCCTATCCAGTTTCTTCTTATAACTCAAACCCTCCAGTCCCGGCAACATCCTTGTGAATCTTGTCTTCACTATCGTAATCACATCCTTCTCTATAGTACACCAACAGGAGCTGCATGCAATATTCCAGGTGCAGTCTCACCAACGTCTTGTTCAGCTGTAACGTGATGTCCCAACTCTTGTACTCCGAGCCCTGTCTGATCAAGCCAAGCATGCCATATGCCTTCTTGTCTACCTATGTCTCCATTTTCAGGGAATAATATTACTTGTACCCTCTGTTCTACAACACTCCCAAAGGCCCTGTCATTTGCTGTGTAAGTCATGTCCTATTTGAACTTCCCAAAATGTATCACTCCACACATCTGCCACTCCTTGGCCCACTTTCTCAGTTGATCTAGATTCTGTTGTAACCTTAGACAACCTTCTTCACTGTCCACCATGCCACCAATTTTGGTGTCATCAGTAAACTTATTAACCATGCCACCTGCATTCTCATCCAAATTGCTAATATATGTAACAACTAACAGGGTAACCAGCAGTGATCCCTGCGGCACTCCACCAGTCAGAGGCCTCCAATCTGAAAAACAGCTCTCCACAACCACCCTCTGACTCCTTCCACCAAGCCTATTTTGTATTTCTCCTCATCTCTAGCTTAAACAGCCTATCCTTCACTCTCAAACCGTGGCCTCTGGTCCTATTCTCCACAGCCAGGGGAAACCCCCTCTCTGCATCTAGTCTGGTCTGCCCAAAACCTGCTTATGACCAAATGTTGCAGACTGGCACATTTCAAAGTCCAGGAATATGTGCTGAGGGATGCACTAACATGTGGAGGATTATCTGAAGGGTATGGGGAGAGGGTATAGGAATGGGACTAGCTGGATTGCTCTTAAATAGAATCAGCACTGAAAACATGGGCCAAGTGGCCTCCTTCTGTGCTGTAACGTTCTGTGATTTTGTAAAGGAAGTTAAGGCAGATTTTAATGACCTTCCAGTAGGGTTACTCAGATTTTGGGATAACTCTGGGATTTGAAGATTAATCTATGGTCACAGATACATAAGAATGTGAGGACTAAGAGCAGGAGGACATCTGGCCCTTTGAGCCTTCTCTGCCATTCATTAACATTGTGGCTGATCCTCTACCAAAGATTCTCCACATTCTGAGTGAAGAAATTTCTCTTCATTGCTGTGCTCAACAGCTTACTCTTTATTCTTATTGTTTTAGCTGGTCCTAGACTTTGCAATCAGGGGAAACATCCTCCCTGCATCTAGCCTATCAAGAATGTCATAAGTTCAAGTTCTCTCTTCTAATCTCTAAGCATACAGTTCCAGTCTGCTCAATCTCTTCTCATATCGACAAACTCACCATCCTTGTAACCAGTCTGGTAAATCTTACTTGCACTTCCTCTATACCAACAACATCCCTTCTTGAGTAAGAAGAACAAAACTGTACACAATACTGCAGGTGCAGTCTCACCATGACCTGTACAATGGTAATAAGACTTCCCTACAGCTGTAATCGAACTTTGTCTGTAATCAGACGAAGACTAACATACCATTTGTCCTCCTAACTCAGAAGTAAAATAAGAGACATTAAGAAGTACACCTGTCACATTCTCCTTTTAACATTTATGTTTATTAATTATAGAAAAAGTGGTGATGGAACTTTGTTAGAAATGGTAAATCGTTGCACAGAACTCCCTGCATTTCCTAGTAAGATCTGACCCATAAACTACTTGAAGCATGGAAACTGGTTATTTAGCCCAGCAAGTCAACAAGGCCATGGCAGTGTTTATGATCCCACTTTCTTCATCTCAACTGATCAAAAATGTTATATAAACACAAGGCTTTCTTTCGTATACTGATTGGAATGTTGTTGTAATTTTCTCTTAAGTTGAAGGTATATGATGGACTCTTGACCTCATAATCTACCTTGTTATGACCTTGCACCTTATTGTCTACCTGCAATGCACTTCCCTGTAGCTGTGACACTTTACTCTGTATTCTGTTATTGCTTTTACCTGTACTACCTCAATGTGCTCTGTGCTAACTCGATGTATCTGCACTGTGTAATGAATTGATCTGTACGAAAGGTATGCAAGACAAGTTTTTCACTGTACCTTGGTACAAGTGACAATAATATACCAATACCAATACCAAAAGCATCAATGAGGCATCTGTCTTGATTCAGAGTTTTGACCTGAAACATTGACAATTCCTTTCCTTGCTACAGATTCTGTTTGACCCACTGAGTTCCTCCAGCAGATTGTTTGTTGCTCCAGATTCCAGTATCTGCAGTCTCTTGTGTGTCCCTCTGTCAGGTATTAAACATCTGCCATTTTTCAAATGGTGTTGAAGACATTAGGTGATACGTTGAAACCCCTAAAAATATAAGCAGTTCTGAAAGCCCAGGTGAAAGCTGAACTCCTGAGTACTGCGTCATTAAATACTATGACTTGCTTAGTTTGGGTTCCAATTGGCTGGGCTGCCTGGCAGGGCTCATGCCACCGAGTTACTTGTAATCTCTCAGCCTGCCTTTTCTGTGAAATCAAGTCAGCGACATTTAAAAGAATTGCCTGGTGATATAGAAACTCTTCAGTTGCAATGACTTTGAGCAATCTCTGTTGCGAATTGATTGGGTCCATGGGGGATTTTAAAAGGAACAGAGGTCTCTAGTTCCTCCTACATGTTGTTTTCAAAATAAGGTGATGGTTGCAAAAACAGATCCGGGAAACAGAAGTGAAACTTAGGGCGAGGTGGAGTAGTTGATAGACTGTATGGCAGATGTAAATTGGTGCACATTTTTCTAAATGATTCCTTGACCATAGAGCAATAATGCAAGTGGTTTCTCGCAGTGTTATTCTCCCTGTGTCATAAAAAGTGCTCAATGCTGAAGGAGGCCATTTGGCCCATCATCTCTCTGATGGTCAAAAAAGAGATCCCCAACCTAATTCCAACCCCAACTCTATAGCCCTGCAGGTCATAGTTCCTCGAAGTTATCGAGTGAAGACTCCTGTGACCCTACATAGCTCAATCATCTGCAGCAAGTCAATTTGCGTGTTTGTATGCAAAATAAAGCAAATTGTTGATCAGTTAGTTTCTTAAAGACCTTGGCCCTTCAAGTAGTGCTTCAAGTACTTTGCCAGGTCTTCGTCAGCACACATATTGGAGATAACATCATCATATCAGAAACAATGATTTATTTTGACTTGACAGATATGGAGGGATATGGACATTATGTAGGGGGAAGGGATTTGTCTAGTTAGGTATTTAATTACTAGTTTAATTAGTTTGGCACAATATTGTGGGCCGAAGGGCCTGTTCCTGTGCTGTACTGTTCTATGTTCTATAATAATTCACTAAAATAAGGCTTAAAGCCAATAACCACCCATTTCTCCATAATCATCAGCATCAAAATCATAACAGAAGTCCAAACCCTTGATCAAGGAACTACATTTCAAGGACAGTGAGGCTAACATCAGTGGCAGGGAACTTACTGGAAAAATTCTGAGGAACAAGATTAATTTGCACTCAGTAGGCCAGGCAATATCTGTGGAAAGAGAAGCTGATGAAGTGTCAGAACTGATGATGATGTGAAACATTAATTTTGTTTCTCTCCACAGATGCTGCCTGACCTGCTGATTTTTTCCAGCAGTTTCAGCACCTGCAGCTTTTTTGATTTCTGATGCTCAAGTACTGTGATATATCTCATTTGGGCCTGATGATTTATTTACTGAATGCTCATACTTTCTCAGATACTGCATGACCTGTTGGGTACTTCTTGCATTTTCTGTTTTATTTTACATTTCTAGCATTTGCAGATCTTGTCTGTTGATTTTGCACTCTTCCAACTTAACTACACCATCAGCACCATTGTCTACTTTTGCAAAGATGATCACAAAGTATTTATTTAGAATATTTATTATTATGACATCCTCCACCTCCACACGTAAGTTATCTTCTTGCTTTCTGTAGGCCCTACAGTTTCCTTCATTACCCATTTGCTCTTTATGTAATTGAAAAACACTGTAGATTTAAGTTGAAAGTAATTTTTCAGGCCCATTCTTTGGTTTCCTGATTCCACTTTTAATGTCATCCCTACACTTTCTATATTCTATTTTTGTAGCAATGAGCCCTCAGTTGTGGTATATATAAATATGAAATCATTTGTGATGTACTTGATCATGTGTATTTTGTACAATTACTTAATCTGAAAAGTTGCTTTAAATAAACTAGTCATAGTTGTTTGAACTCCTGTTTCCCACTCACCAGTTTGTATACTTAGCAATATATTTTGTCAGTAGTTTGGAACCCACTTGGACACATTTTACATTTAGTGTCTGACATTACCTTTTCTTTTCTGGCTTATCTTTGCACCTCTGAATCTTGTCATCCAGGTTGCTCTAGAGTGGACAGCCCACACATGTTCTTTGTCATGGAACATTTACCCTGAGTCCTTTAAACATTCTCTTTCTTCTCCAATGCCTCCCATTACTCCAGGACTGAATGACCTTCAAGTAGCTGTTTCCAGTCCACTTTTGCTAAATTACTTCCAGTCATTAAGCTGGCAAGGGTAAAAAAAAGATTTATGAGGACGTTACTGGGACTGGTGGGTTTTAGTTATAAGGAGATGCTGGATAGGCTGGGACTGTTTTCCCCAGGGTAGAGGAGTCCGAAACCATAGGTTTAAAGTGAGAGGGGCAAGATTTAAAAGGGACTTAAGGCGTAAATATTTCACACACAGGGGTGGTCCATTTATGGAGTGAACTGTGAGAGGAAGTGGTAGAGACAGGTACAGTTATGACATTTAAAAGATATATGGACAGGTACATGGATAGGAAAGGTTTAGGGGGATACGGGCAAAATGTAGGCAAATGGAACTAGCTCAGTTAGGCAACTTGATTGGCATGGATGAGTTGATCCAAAGGGCCTGTTTTCTATGACTCTATGACTCTTTGACTCTAGTAAAACTGGTCTCGACCCAGTTTAGAACTTTTACTATTATTTTGTCTCTCTCTTTTCCTATACCATGCTAAATCCAAATGAAGTATGATGCCTCTGAACAACCTGTCCCCACTGATACTCCTTCCACCTGGCTAGGTTATTTCCTAAAATAGATGTAGAATTGTCCCTCCCACCTCTTAATGGGCTTGCTACATCCTGGCCAATGAATTCTCCTGAATGCACTTTTGGAATTCTCTGCCCTCCATATGTTTTACACTGACTGTATCCCCATTATTATAAAAGGAAATTGAAATCCTCCACTATTGCTTCTCACTATTACTGCCCAAGTGCTTCTGTATTTGTCAGAAATGTACGTGCTTGTTTGCTCCTCTATCTCCCTTGGATTGTTTGAGGATCTGCAGTTCATTGTAATTGTCGCCTTGAAGTTCAAAACAGCACGTAGTCTCTCTCATGTAACACTGCTCTGTTATCAGTACTCCAGGCATTAGAGTTCAAATTCCCTGTGTTAGTACCACCTTTCCTCACAACTTTGGCCTCCGGAAGTAGCCCCTGCAATACAATGAGTGATCTGTCACTGGGGAATGCTGGAAAGAAGAGTGCACGCTTCAATATTGGGATAAGGTAGCAGAGTTCTCCTGGGGGAACTGGAGGAATCTGCACAGGTTTCTGAAACAGAGCAAACAGGAGGCCAAGGGTTTGTGCAAAGTTTCCAAGGACCTGTCTGCAAGTGTGTGAGTGTCCTCTATGAGCGCCTTGACTTTGGCAAAGCTTTTATTCACTTCCGACCAGATGAACGTGGAGCCACGTTTTTTTTTTGCGAGCTTTTTTCTAGTATCCTGGCCACAGTTTTTGAGGGTGTACCTGCTGAAACCATCTGAGGGTGTGGTGACTGGAATCCCAGTGTGGATAGGTCTAATTAAGGTTTGTTTGGCAGAGAGATGTGTAGCACTTTGTCATTGAATGCAGTTGAGATGGGTTTGTTTCTTGAACTAACGTTATTTCTGGAGATGAAGTTTTGGCATTACGTTACTGTTGACATGGCTCGGGCACCAGGAACATAGTGCTATGGAGCATAAAAATTCCACAGGAAGCCTGCCTAAAATTGGTAATACCACAAGATACTGCTCGTTCTTGGCTTCCATTAGCTCAGCCACCTTGGGAAAAATATAAACATTCCTGTTGAAAGGCAAATGTTGCTGCAGTGAAACTGAAACTGTAATTGAGAAATGTGTTTCTCATGAGACTTTCTGGATTATCTTTTGTTTCTCCTCTCCACCTATTCTCATGACTGACTGGCATTTTTGCACTGGTCCACAGTTCACTTCTCCTCTCCACCACTAAAATTAAATGGGAAAGTCAGGCACTTCAGTATTGCTGTACTGTTTTCTGCATTATAACTCCATTGTGCAGAGGAGATTCACCACGATGTTGCCTAGACTGGAAGATTTTGGTTGTGAGGAGAGATTGGATAGATTTTTCCCTGGAGCAAAGGCTGAGGACTGAACTGACAGAGGTATATAAAATTGTGGGATATAAAAAGGGTAGATAATCAGAATCTTTCTCCCATGGTGTGGGTGTTAAAAATAAGAGGGAATAATGAGAGGCAGAAGTTTAAAAGGGGATCTGAGGGGAAAGGTTTTTCCACAGAGGGTAGTTGATATCTGGAACTCACTGCCAGAGGAGGTGTTGGAATCAGAAGCAATCACTACATTTAAGAGGCATTTAGACAGACACTTGAATATGCAAAGCATAGGAGGATACGGTCCTAATGCGGGCAAATGAGATTAGTGTAGATGGACAAAAAGGTCAACATGGATGTGAATAGGTCAAAGGGCCTGTTTCTGTGCTGTAAGACTCTATGACTCTGGTGTACAGAGGGATCTTGGGGTCCAAGTCCATAGCTCGCTGTAAGTGGCCATGCAATTAGATAGGGTGATAAAGAAGTGTTATGGCATGCTTGCCTTCATTGGTCAGAGCATCGAGGAAAAGTGTAAGGAAGTCATGCTGCAGCCAAACCTTGGTTAGGCCGCATTTGGTATATTGTGTGCTGTTCTGGTTGCCCTATTACAAGAAGGATGTGGAGGGTTTGGAAAGGGTACAGGAGAGGTTTAACTGGATGCTGCCTGGATTAGAAGTGATAATGAGAGGTTGAACAAACTTGGGTTGTTTTCTCTGGAGCGTCGGAGGCTGGGGGAAAACCTGACAGAAGTTCATAAAATTATGAGAGGCAGAGATAGAATAGACAGTCAGAATCTTTACCCCAGGGTAGAAATGTCAAATACTAGAGGGCATGCACTTAAGGTGAGAGGGGGAAAGTTTACGAGAGACGTGTGAGGTAAGTTTTTTACACAGAGAATGATAGGTGCCTGGAATGGGCTGCTAATGGTTGTGGCAGAAGCAGATACGATAGCGGCATTTAAGAGGTTTTTAGACAGATACATGAATATGCTGGGAATGGAGGGATATGGATCATGGACAGGCAGAAGAGATTTAGTTTAATTTGGCATCGTTTTTGGCACAGACATTGTGGGCTGAAGGGCCTGTTCCTGTGCTGTACTCTACTGTGTTCTGTGATGATGCTGTTTTGCCTGGGCACAAAATCGCTTTCTGAACTTGAATGGTTGTTGGGGTCTTTCAGCATTAAGTGAAAGGTGTCACCCTCCGATAAAACTGGATTACTCAGAAGAATTATGTCCTGCAGAAGGGTCTATTTGTCCCATTGTGCCAGGGCTTTTTAGAAAGAACAGCTCACTTTGGCCCAGTTCCTCGCTCTTGTCCCACAGTGTTGCAAGTTGCTTTGTTTCTAGTTCCACTTTGGACAGCTGGTTTCAGGTAATGCATTCCAGATTGCAGCAACCCACTTTGTGTTTTAAAAACTTCTCATATCTAAACCCCATCCTCGAGCCATACCGCTGGATTGGTTTTCAATTCTCTTAAATGATGGTGGGTATACAGAACGAGCTGCCAGGGGAAGTGGTAGAGGCAGGTACAATGACAATGTTTAAAAGACATTTGGACAGGTACATGGATAGGAAAGGTTGAGTGGGACATGGGCCAAACGCAGGCAAATGGGACTGGCTCAGGAAGACACATTGATGAACATGGACCTGTTTCTGTGCTGTATGAGTCTCTGACCTTAAATCCATGTGCTCTCTGTTTATTGCTAACTCCTGCCATACAGCTGAAATTTCCAATACTGCCTGTCGTTATACCTAGATGGTAGAATGGGGAGTGCACAATTAGATTACATTTTGCTCAAACGGCTTCTGCAAAGTTCTCTGATTTACTGGGGGAGGACAGCCCACATTTAATTCACTTCTCCTTTTATCAGGAAATAAGCCACATGACTCGAGTGTCTGTTCACTGGTTGAAGATCTGTTGCTGAACAAGACAAGTGTTCTCGTGTTTCGACATGGATTACATTGTAAGTTTTGTGATTTGAAGGAGAGATGAAGCTGCTGGTTTGGAGAGGACTACGTATGTAACGCCGCACTCCAGTGAAATTTGAATCTACCTTGAGCAGTAGTCAAGTAAGTTCTGTTACTGCTCTTGCTTGTGTAACTCTTTAACAGGTTCCCATACCGTGTGTTGGAAGAATCTGTCACTAAACTAGACAGCCACTGTCCAGAAAGTGAATTTTATAATTGAATGAAATGCCCTTCTGTTAGCCTCCCCAAATGAAGCTGATGGGATACGATTATATGTGTTGGATTTGGGTTAAGTGTGGAAAAAAGTGCAAGTCCCTAGGCTTGGGTTGAATGATGAGGGACAAGCTCCTTATAAGTGAATGCACTAAAGCTCGGTGCTGTTGAACTTGTTACAGCTGACTGCCGACTTCTGGTTAGATGAGTTCAGGGAGCACAGGAGGTGGTTCCTATTTCTCAATGTGTGGCTTCACTGTGTAAGTTGGTGAACATCTGGAGATGAGCCCGTCACTGCCTCCTTTCCCCACAGCACTGAAAGGATGTGGTTTCCCACCAGGCTCGCTATTGCCAAGTTATGGGTCAAACAGCTTGTTAACCTGCAGGAAAATGATGTTGAGGGCGCAAGAATCAGTTGGTTAAAGTTGTACAGAAACAGCCAACAGAAAACGAAACACTGAATTCATGAAGTGAAAAATCGAAAGGATCTGATTTGAATGGCTATCATTGGTGAGCATCCACTTATAGCAGGAGGCCACTCAGTCCCTGAAGCCTATCTGATCATGTTCTAGTACAGAAGTCAATGAAAGCAAACGTACAGGTAGAATAGGGATTTTCCTGCACTCTCCCCATAAACCTTTGATATCCAAAATCTATTAATCTCTGTGAGAAAGGCAATGACTGACCTTCATGGTCCTCGAGGGTAAAGAAGTCCAAAGACCACCCGCCATTCCAGTGAAGACATTTCCCTTCACTTCAATGCTAAACATCTTGCATCTTATTTTGAGAACGTGACTCCAAGTTCCGGTCTCCACCATGAAGGCAACCACCCTCCCATGCCTACCCAGTGAAGTCATAGAACATAGAACAGTACAGCACAGGAACAGGTCCTTCAGCCCATGATGTCTGCACTGAACACGATGCTGAATTAAACTAAATCTCTTCTGCCTGCACGTGATTCACATCCCTCCATTCCCTGCACATTCATGAGCCTTTCTCAAAGCCTCTTAAACACCACTATCGTATCTGCTTCTACCACTACCACTGGCAGTGCAGTCCAGGCACCCACCACTCTCTGTGTAAAAAAAAACTTGCCCTGTAAGTTTTCTAAGAATGTCCTCTAAGAATTTTCTGTGTATCGTTGACATCATTTCTTGTTCTTCTGAACTCTGGGAGTTAGCTTATCCTCTATAATCCCTCCTCACCTAACAGGCCCACCATCCCAGCAATCAGTTTGGTGAATCTTATTTTGCTGCACTCCCTCTGCATCAAGTAAATTCTTCTTTAGGTAAAGAGACCAAAACTGCACACAACATTCAAGATGCAGACTCACAAAGGCTCTAACTAATTGTAGTGGGACATCTTTAAACTCAAAGCATCGAGCTATAAAGACTGACATATCATTTGCCTTCCTAAATGCCTATCCTACCTGTACATTTGCTTTCATTGACTTCTGTACTAGAACACTCAGGTTCCTTTGAATATTAACACTCCCCAATCGCTCACCATTTGAAAAACACTCAGCATTTTGAGTTTTTCCACTGAAGTAGATAATCTCACATTTTTAACCTTGTATTCCATCCAGGGGAAAACCCCAATAATCCGGTAGCATTGTGACTTTGGTGGTGCTGGACTAGCAGATTTTTCAGCCCGTTGGATATTACCTATTAATACCCCAATGTACTTTTAATTCACTTTCTTTGATGCTACATGGTAGCATAATAAATTTTCCAGTGAATCTAGTAAAGTTAAAGGGAGTTGGAAACAGGCCTCTGTTGAGTTTAAAGGAGCAGGGTACTGTATGCAGGAAACAGGGTCTGGTGGGTTTAAAGGGAGTGTGGCAAATGGGGTCCTGGTGGGTTTATAGGGAGTGCAGGAAGAAAGAGTTCTGGTGTGTTTAAAATGAGTGCAGAAAGTGGGGTCCCGATGCATTTAAATGGAGTGCGGGAAATAGGACCTCTTGTACGATAAAGATGAACTCTTGATCTCTCAGTCTACCTTGTCGTGGCCCTTGTACCTTATTTGTCTACCTGCACTGCACTTTCTCTGCAACTGTAACACTATATTCTGCATTCTTTTATTGTTTTTCCTTTTGTACTAATTCAATGTACTTATGTATAGTATGTTCTGTCTGGATGGCATGCAAAACAAAGCTTTTCACTGTACTTCGGTGCATGTGACAATAATAAACCAATTACCAATTAATTAGATCCATTGCCCCCTAAAGTGCTCAGGAGGATACAACATTCCATTTCTGGCCTAACCAATGTTTTATACAGATTCAACATAACCTCCAGGCTTTCGTACACTGAGTTTCTATTTATGAAGCCCAGGATCTTGCTATAGAAATAGTAATCTTTACGATTTCTCTCTTTCAAAAAGCCATGGCCATTTCAATAATTTATGCAAATTAAACTTACTTCCCTCTCTTCTTGCACACTCTTTTACACTGTGCCATTGAAGCATTAATGTCTGGCTGTCCCTTCTGCCGAGATGAATCACTTTACACTTCTACTTTTTAGGTTTTATCTGCCACTTGTCTGCTCATACTGCCAGTCTGTCTGTGTTCTTTGCAGCGTGATAATATTCTTCTCATTGTTTGCCATCCTTGAGTCAATAATTTACTACAACTCTCTGCTTACTCACCTTCAGAGAATTTCCATTCCCTGCTGTCACTGACCCCTTTATTCCACAGATCTCTGTTTTGTGAACCATCAAGGACTTTATCAAGAATCTTCCAAAAATATTGACAATAATCTCCGCTTCTGTTCCAAATTCTTATGTTCTTACTCCCTTTATCAATTCTTTCCATTACCTCAAAAATTCAGTCAGATTGGTCACATGTGATTTGCATTTAAGAAGTCCATGCTGACTTTCTTTCATCAACTCACTTCTCCAAGGGCCTTTTAAAGTTTTCTGTGTTTTTAAAAGCTTCCCCACAATTAAATTTCCATTGAGTGGGCTGTAGTTGCCTTTCATGTCCTTTACACCAGTTTTGAACATTTGTTATTTTCTATTCTTCTACCATCTTCCTTGTATCTTGGGAGAATTGGGAGATAATGGCAAACTTGTCCTGATGCAGGGTCTAGATTCGAAATGTCGGCTATTCCTCTGCCTCCACAGATGCTGCTTGACCCGCTGAGTTCCTGCAGCAGTTTGTTTTTTGCTCCAGATTCCATCATCTGCAGTCTCTTGTGTTTCCCTCAGCTACCCATTGGATCAGGTGACTTTACTTTAAGGATAGTTAACCTTTCTGATATCTCCTTCACTTCATTCGTTACCTCTCTCTCCTGTTGAGATACCAGTAACATTGTCTTTCTTAGTATTTGATAAGTACTTTGCTTTCTGGCTCCATGTATAGATTACCTTTTTGGTCTCAGTTTGGTTCTACCCCTTCTCTTAATGTCAGCTTAATGTTGGCAGGCACAGTAGTGTAGCGGTTAGCATAATGCTTTACAGCGCCAGTGACCCGGGTTCAATTTCGGCCACTGTCTGTAAGGAGTTTGTATGTTCTCCCCGTGTCTGTGTGGGTTTCCTCTGGGTGCTCCGGTTTCCTCCCACTTTCCAAAGACATACAAGTTAGGAAGTTGTGGGCATGCTATTTTGGCACCGGAAGCGTGGTGACACTTGCGGGCTGCCCTCAGAACATTCTACGCAAAAGATGTATTTCACTGTGTGTTTCGATGTACATGTGACTAATAAAGATATCTTATCTTATCTTATCTTTACATTTGCCCACTTATAGAAGACTTGTGGGTTCACTTTCATGTTGACTCCCATTTTGTTCTCATATTTTTGCTTTTCCTGTTTTCCTTTCTACCTTTCTCAACTTAGAATAATTACTCTTGTTTTCATTTTAACCAATCACCTGACAAGCCCCTTTCTTTGTTACAGCAGACGGAGAGAGATATGGAAAGACTGAAGCAGCAGCTGGAAACCAAGGAGCAAATGGATACCAAAGCCACGGATTTGGAGATTCTGGAAAGGCAAATCTATGATTACCTGCACTCGCTCCCATTTCTTACACAGGAAGAGAAACAGAAGTCATGGAGCAGCCTCATCTCTCTCTTCCTCCAGGTACCTGCTTTTGGCCTTCTGTGATCTCTTTCTGTACACCCACCTGGTATCACCACTTGGTTTGGATTTAGGATTAAAACAAGAAGACAGTTTTGAGGAGAAAAATGAAATATCGTGAAAATGTCTTGTATTTGCACATTTCTGATGAAACTCAACCAGTTCCAAATGCATGTAGATTTCTGCACACAAAAATTATATATGGTCAAAGTCAAAGTCATGTTTATTGTCATATGCACGAGTCTATGTGTGCACAGGTCCAATGAAAAACTTACTTGCAGCAGCATCACAGGCACAGAGCATCAGATAAGCAGCATTCACAAGAAAATCATAAATTAAACATAAATTATACACAATTTTTACAAGAAAGAACACAAATAGAACAAAAAAACAAAGTCCATTTAGTGCAAAATGATCAAAGTGGTCATAGTATTGCTAAACTGTAGTGCTAAATGGCACAAAAGGGTTGTGCCATTTGGTTCAGGAACCAAATGGTTGAAGGGAAGTAGCTGTTCTTGAACCTGGTGGTGTGGGACTTCAGGTTCCTGTACCTCCTGCCCAATGGTAACTCCGAGAAGATGGCATGGCCTGGATGGTGGGGATCTTTGACGATGGATGTTGCCTTCTAGGGGCAGTGCCTCCTGTAGATACTACCGATGGTGGGGAGGGTTGTGCCCATGATGTATTGGGCAGAGTCCAATTACAAGATACAAATACAAAATGCACCAGGTGTTGGGATATGAATTGACAAAAGACTAATGAGCATTTGTTGGGAGAGTAACTGAGTTAATCTTCCAGGTCAGTGAATTCTGAAAGGACATTGAATTGCAACCTTCATTTTTCACTGTACAGACATTTACCTTATGTGCTGAGATTTCCATTGTTTTTGTTAATTATGAAATATATTGTCTGATTTCCTCAGAGAATCCAAGGTGTTAAATTACAGATCTTTATAATCCAGCAGACCCTAGATTTGTCATCTAAACTCATTCATGAGGGAACTTTTAAAATTCTTGTCCGGAAAATAAATAATCCACCAGGTTCAAGATCATGGTCATTGGTTTACTATTGTCACATGTACCAAGATACAGTGAAAAACTTTGTTTTGCGTGCCATCCAGACAGATCATCACAAACATAAGTACATCAAGGTATTACACAGGAAAAAGCAATACCAGAATGCAGAATAGTGTTACAGTTACAGAGAAAGTGCAGTGTAGGTAGGCAATTAAGTTGCAAGGGCCATGGCAAGGTAGATTGAGAGATCAAGAGTTCATCATCATTGTACAAGAGGTCCATTCAAGAGTTTGATAACAGTGGGATAGAAGCTATCTTTGAGCCTGGTGTTATGTGTTCTCAAGCTTTTGTATCTTCTGCACAATGAAGGGGGGGGGGGTGAAGAAGAGAGAATGACCGTGGGAGGGGTTCTTGATTATGATGGCTGCTTTCCTGAGGCAGCGGGAAGTGTAGACGGAGGTATAGAGCAATGCAGCACAGATACAGGCCCTTCAGCCCAACCAGTCCATGCCGACCATGGTGCCCACCCAGCTAGTCCCAATTTCCTCCATTCATGCCTATCCAAGTGCTTCTTAAATGACACTATTGTACCTGCCTCAACCACTTCCTCTGGCAGCTCGTTCCAATATACTCACCACCCTCTGTGTGAAAAAGTTGCTCCTCAGGTCCCTTTTAATAAATCTTTCCCCTCTCACCCTAAACCTGTGCCCCCTAGTTTTGGACTCCCCTACCCTGGGGAAAAGACTGTTACCGTCCACCTTATCTATGCCTCTCATAATCTTAAACACTTCTACAAGATCACCCCTCATTCTCCTATGTTCCAAGGAATAAAGACACAGCCTGGCCAACCGCTCCCTATAACTCAGGCCCTCTAGTCCTGGCAACACCCTCGTAAATCTTCTCTGCACTCTTTCCAGTTTTACCACCTCTTTCCTATAACAGGGTGACCAAAACTCCACAGTACTCCAAGTGCGGCCTCACCAACAAGTTGTACAACCGCAACATAACAAGATCAAACAGGATCGTTAAGGATTTTCATGATGGATCATTATTCCCAACCTGTGGCGAGGGTATTGAGGTGAAATAAAAGCAGAAAATGCTGGAAGTACTCAGCAGGTCAGGCACAGCTGTGGGAAGAGAAACAGAGTTAACGTTTCAAGTGAAAGACCCTTCATCAGAATGGTCTTTGACCTGAAGCATTAATTCTTTTTCCCTTCCCACAGATGCAGCCTGACCTGGTGAGTAATTCCAGCATTCTCTTTATATTTCAGATTTCCAGCATCTCCAGGTTTTGTTTTATTTTCAGCGATGTTGAGGTCCCAGGTTTGTTATCCAAATGCTGGTCTTAGTCTCAAGAGGATTTTTGTGCCTTTCAGCTGGAAGGATGCAGACGTGTGCAAAAGGCATTGGGTGGTTATATTGGAGAATTGGGATAGCAATAACGTAAGGGAGGAATAGTTTCTGAAGTGTGTTAAGGAGAACTGTTTTGATCAGTTTGATCCAGCCCAATAAATAAGACAGCATTAATGGACTTTGTTCTGGTAAATGCTCCAGGTCAAGTGGAAAAATTATCAATGAGGGACCTTGTAGGAAACAGTGATCACAATGTCATGAGAATCTAGAACAGCTATGGAAAAGGATATAGACCATACCAAGGTTGGGGTAGTCAATTGGAGTAGGAGAACAGATCTGGGCTGGTCTAAACTAAAATCGAAGGCTGGCAGACAGGACTGTTTCAGCTCCGTCTAGTTAGATTCCCATAAGGTAGAAGGGAAGGAAGTTAAAACCAAGTTAGTAACACAAGTGAGAACCAGGTTCAGAAGGGAAATAACGTGAGAGGGCATTAAAAAAGACCGGTGGCAGACACAACCAGAATTTACAGATATTTGGTTGGAATGTGATTAGGGAAAGGTTTATAAGAGGAGAGATGATGCCCGTCTGAGATCTGTAGAGCAGGGGGCATGAATGTGGTACTTTCATCAGTCCTCACCACGAAAGAAGATGCTGTTGGAATCTGATGACAGGAAAATGTAGCTGTGTGTCTGGATGAAATTGGAATTGGTTTATTATTGTCACATGTACTGAGGTACAGTGAAAAACTTGTCTTGCACACCATCCATACAGATCAATTTATTACACAGTGCATTGAGGTAGTACAAGGGAAAACAACACAGAATACAGAGTAAAGTGTCACAGCTAAAGAGAAAGTGCAGTGCAGGTAGACAATAAGGTGCAAGGTCATAATGAGGTAGGTTGTGATCAAGAGAAGGTGCTAGAAAGGTAGCAGTACTTGAAGGGGATAAGTCACAGGGTTCAGACAGAATGCATCCCAGGTTACTGATGGAAGGCAAGTGAGAAGTACAAATGTTACAGCCCTTTTGCAAAGAAAGGTGTGGGGATACACCCAGCAATCAGGGACTAATTTTAGCTTGGAAAGTTTAGAAATAGTAACAGGAACAGAATTAGTAATCACTTGAATAAGTGTGGATTGATTAGAAAATGCTAGCATGGATATTTTTAAAGATAAGTTATGTCTAATTAATATGCTGGAGCTTTTTGATGAAGTAACAAAGTGTGTCAATAAGGAAATGTAGTTAATGTAGTATAGGTGCACTTCTGAAAGGTGCTTGGTAAAGTGCAGCATCGTAGACTTATCTCATGGGGGAAGCCAAAGAGATGAATTGACTAAGTAACAAGAAAGAATGCAGTCACAAGAAGTGAACCGAGGAATTCCCCAGGGGTCAGTTCAAGGGCAACTTCTTTTCATAATCTTTACTGATGACTTAGAGCTGGGTACATTGGACACTTTCAAATTCAAGTTTATTGTTAGAGGCATACGTACACAGGGTATAAAGGCCATGAAAATGAGCTTTTTGCAGTAGCAGCACAGTACATTACACACATAAGTTAACATAAACTTAAATTAACATAAATTATTCATAACTTACACGTGCGTAAAGATAAACAACAAAATAAACATAACAACACTAGTGCAATTTGAGAGAGAGAGAAAAAGGAATATAGTCCTTGGTACAGAGCAGATTGCGTGGGGATCTGATGGAGGTATTCAAAACTATGAAGGGTGTAGGCAGCCTAGATGGAGAAAATCTTTTCCTAATGGGGGAAGGGTCAAGAACTAGGACACATAAAGTGAAGGAGATTGGTTAAAGAACTAAGAGTGCTGTGAGGAAAATCTTTTTCATGCAGCCAGTGGTTAGGGTCTGGAATGCACAGCCAAGGGTAGGAATGGAGGTAAATCAAATTATGGCTTTCGAAAAGGGAGCTGGATAAGTATTTAAAAGCAAAGAATTTAAAGCAAAGATTGTAAAAGCAAAGAGAGTGGTGGATGCCTTTGAGAGTGGTGGATGCCTGGAATGCGTTGCCTGATAGGGTGGTGGAGGCCAAGTCATTGGGGGCTTTTAAGAGAGGCTTGGATGGGCACATCAATGAGAGGAAAATGGAGGGATAGGGGCATTCTGTAGGCAGGAGGGATTAGATATGTCGGCACAACATTGTGGGCCGAAGGGCCTGTTCTGTGCTGTACTGTTCTATGTTCTAATTGCAGGGCTGTGGCGAGAGAGTGACAGGGGAAAGTGGGACTAGTTGAATTGCTCTCACATCCCAACTATGTGGGATGATAAGAAATGAGCCTGAGTTTGACAGATCGCCCTATCTGTCAAATGACCACTGTTAATACTGCAATGTTGCTTCCCTTGAAATAAATGTTTTTAAAATGACAGCAAAACAGCATCATAAAGGACAATCTTTACAGAGAAGGATCATGAATTGGTATCAAAGGATAAACTCAGATCCTGTAATAGCAACAAGAATGAAGGTTAACCCATCATCTAGATTTAAATAGTAAGATTGGGCTTTGAAAACACATCTGGTGTCCTTTCCCTTACTCTCCATACATTCTGATAAATGTGGGTAATTAATCTTACTTGTCTTGATTCTATTTTTGAAGTGGTCAGTTCTGACCATCAGTGAATCACAAACCTTGATAGATGATAACAAATTTATTTCCTGATAGAAGTTCATAAAATTATGAAAGGCGTAACTAAGGTAGACAATCTTTTTCCCAGGGTAGAATTGTCAGATACTAGAGGACATGTATTTAAGATGAGAAGGGGAAAGTTTTTTACACAGAGAGTGATGGATGCCTGGAACGGGCTGCCAGGGGTAGTGATGGAGGCAGATAGGATTGTGGCATTTAAGAGGCTTTTAGACAGACACATGAATGTGCCGGGAATGGAGGGATATGGATCATGTGCAAGCAGAAGAGATTTAGGTTAATTTGGCATTGTGTTCAGCACAGACATCATGGGCCAAAGGGCCTGTTCCTGTGCTGTACTGTTTTATGTAATGTCTGTGGTGTCATTATTCCCAAGCTTCCATTGAATTAACTACTGCCAAGGTCTTAGAACACTTTGTAATGCTGATATACGTAGAATCCCATTATGAATGATTATGAGCCACAGCTGAAGTCAGGAAGAAGATAACATTACAAAGCTGTTACAGTATAACTGGGAGAAGTAAACAACTGTACTTTATTCATCTGTGCCCTGTTGCACCTAAGATGGCACCAGAAGTTTTAAAGCTTGCTCGTGGGCTTGTGGCTGACCTAGTACCCACAGAGAGAAATCCACCCTCAATTTCATGCAATAAACACACAATACTGTCACAGTTTTGTGCTGTTCTTCACTTTGAAAGTTGGCTCATTTGACCAATAGAACTGAATGTCAGAAACAGGTGTGAAACAGCAGTCACTGGGTTTGGTGCAAATGACTGAGGATGAATTCCCAGGTATCAGTGTGTGGGCCATTTACTTGTGGGGTTGCACTCTTTCCGTTGGATCGCTGATCACTCGAGAGGATTGGAGTTGCCAGAGTTGATGGCTTGATAGCTTTAGCTCTTTTACCAGATCCAACAAAATGTGTTTATCCCCTGAGACACCTTAACATCATAGAATAATACAGGACAGAAGGAAGACATTTTGCCCATTGTGATTATGTGGTCCTTTGAAAGAATTCTCAAATTAGCCCCATCCACCCATTACCCAGAGTTCTGTAAAATTGTTCTGTCCAGGACTCACCCACTTAATTTTTGAAGGTTACAGTTGAATCTGCTTACACCACCTTGTGGGCAGAACTTCATAGATCACAACAATTTGTAGTACTTGTGGAAAAAAAATATGAATCAAGTCCACGAGCAAGGAACATATTTACGTTTTGGGTTAATGACCTTTCATTAGAACTCATGAGAAGAGTTGTCAGGTTGAGTTATTGTCATGTGCACAAGTACGGTGAGGTACAGGTACAATGAAAAATTTGCTTGCTGCAGCATCACAGGCACGTAGGTACAGACATCACAAAGGATGTAAGTTATACATAAATTATACATAAGTTACACAAGATAGTGAAGAGAGAAAAAAAGTGTGCAAAAACAAGACCTTAGTGCAAAAAAAGGACACAATTGAAGACAAGTCCGTGGTAGTGCAAGAGGTGGTCGGTAGTGTTCCGTTGCTGAGGTAGGGTTAGGCTTGTGCAGGGCGGTTCAGGAACCTGATGGTTGCAGGAAAGTAGCTGTTCCTGAAGCCGGTGGTGTGGGACTTTGGGCTTCTGTACCCCCTACCTGATGGTAGCAGCGAGAAGATGACATGACCTTCATGGTGGGGATCCTTGATGGTAGATGGCACCTTCATAAGGCAGCACCTCCTGCAGATGCTGTCAGTGATGGGGATGGCTGTGCAATTGACATGAATTATTTATTATTTTCTCTCTCCACAGATGCTGCTTGTCCCACTGAACATTTCCAGCAGTTTCAGTTTTTATTTTAGAATCAAAATCAGAATCAGAATCAGATTTGTTATCGCTGACGTATGATGTGAAATTTGCATTATACTGCTGCCGCAAAACAACAAAGACATAAAAATCTAAAAAAATTACAAAAATAAATAAATAGTGCAAAAAAAAAAGAAATAATGAGGTAGTGTTCATGGGGTCATGGATCGTTCAGAAATCTGACAGCGCAGGGGAAGAAGTTGTCCCTGAATCGTTGAGTTTGGATCTCCAGGCTCCTGTACTTCCTCCCTGATGGGACTAATGACAAGAGGGCATGTCCTGGATGGTGAAGGTCCTTAATGATAGATGCCGCCTTCTTGAGACACTGTGTCTTGAAGATGTCCTCAATGGTGGGGAGGGTTGTGCCCATGATGAAGCTGGCTAAGTCTATAACCCTCTGCAGCCTCTTGCGATGCTGTGCATTGGAGCCTCCATACCAGGCTGTGATGCAACCAGTCAGAATGCTCTCCACCGTACATCTGTAGAAATATGTAAGATTCTTTGATGACATCTTTCGTTGATATCTAGAACCCTCAGGATTTTGTTTTTGCTTTTGTAAGAAAAAATTTCTGATTTTATCTCTGATTGTTTTGCCAGTTCCCTTGAAACTGTGCCTCAAGTTACTGACCCTTCTGCCATGGGGGTTGCATTGAACTTGTCACACCTTCTAAAGCGTGCACCACAATACTCAGCAATGTTATACACATAATTAATTTTAACTGCTTCATCTTTTTGAGAGAGAAATGCTGATAAAATCTGAAATATAGTTGGAAAATGCTGGAAATATTCAGCAATTAACTGGCATTTGTGGAGACGTTCATATTACCAGGGAAGAGGTAATTGCAGCCTTACAGCATATTAAGATGGATAAATCCCCAGGGCCTGACCGAGTGCATCCCAGGATTTTGTGGGAGGCTAGAGGAGAAATTGCGGAGGCCCTTGTGGAGATTTTTGCTTCATCACGAGCCGGTGGTGATGTTCCCAAAGACTGGAAGGTGGCTAATGCTGTTCCGTTGTTTAGGAAAGGCAGCAAGGACAAGTCAGGGAACTACAGGCTGGTCAGCCTGACATCAGTAGTGGGGAAGTTACTGGAGAGAAATCTGAGGGACAGGATCTACCAGCATTTGGATAGACAGAGTCTGATTTGGACGACTCAGCATGGCTTTGTGTGCGGAAAGTTGTGCTTGATAAATCTTTTAGAGTTTTTTGATGAGGTAACCAAAAAGGTAGATGAGGGTAGGGTAGTGGACGTTGTCTATATGGACTTTAGCAAGGCCTTCGACAAGGTCCTGCATGGTGGGCTGGTCTGGAAGGTTAGATCCCATGGAATCCAGGGAGAGCTGGTTAGGTGGATTCAAAATTGGCTCGGAGCTAGGAAGCAGAGGGTGGTAGTTGAAGGTTGTTTCTCAGAATGGAGGTCGATGACTAGTGGTGTCCCACAGGGGTTGGTGTTGGGACCCTTGTTATTTGTTACTTATATGAATGATTTGGATACGAATGCACAAGGCTTGGTCAGTAAGCTTGCAGATGGCACAAAATTAGGAGGTGTTGTTGATAGTGAAGAAGATTATCGTAGATCACAGGGGGATCTTGATCAGTTTGGGAAGTGGGCCGAGGAGTGGCAAATGGATTTCAATACAGATAAGTGTAAGGTGATGCTTTTTGGAAAGTCAAACTGGCGTAGGACTAATACTATGAATAGTAGGGGACTGGGGAGTGTAATGGAACAGAGGGACCTAGGAGTACAAGTACATAGCTCATTGAAAGCAACATCACAAGTAGACAGACTGGTGAAAAAGGTGTTTAAAACGCTGGCCTTCATCAGTCAGGTCACTGAGTATAGGAGTTGGGACATTACGTTGTGGTTGTATAAGTTGTTGGTGAGGCTGCATTTAGAGCACTGTGTACAGTTTATAAGAACTGTTATAAGAAAGACGTTAAACTGGAAAGAGTGCAGAAAAGATTTACAAGGATGTTGCCAGGACTTGAGGGCCTGAGTTATAGGGAGAGGTTGGACAGGCTGGGTCTTTATTCCTTGGAGCGTAGGAAAATGAGGGGCGACCTTATAGATGTTTATAAAATCATGAGAGGCATAGATAAGGTGGATGGTAACAGTCTTTTCCCCAGGGTAGGGGAGTCCAAAACTAGGGGCCATAGGGTGAAAGGGGAAATATTTAAAAGGGACCTGAGAGGCAACTTTTTCATGCAGAGGGTGGTGAGTGTATGGAACGAGCTGCCAGAGGAAGTGGGTGAGGCAGGTACAACAGTATCATTTAAGAAGCACTGGATAGGTACATGGAGGGGCGGGGTTTAGAGAGATATGCGCTGAACGCAGGAAATTGGGACTAGCTGGGTGGGCACTGTGGTTGGCATGGACTGGTTGGGCCAAAGGGCCGTTATCCGTACTGTATTGCTCTGTGACTATGACAAGAACGCTGAATGTTTCAGGTCATTGATGTTGCTTTGGATCTGAAATGTTAATAGCTGTGGAGAGAGGAACACAGTTATCTAACATACTGAGTTCAAATTGTCTGTCTTCAGGAACCCACCGATGTACAGAGATTGCTCTCAACCCACTCACTTAAGATGTTACATAATCCTTTTCATGTTATTTGCTATTGTAGATTTTTGACAATGTCTCAAATAATTGGATGATGAGGTTCCCGAGCATTTTGCCGTTCTCCATCGAAGCGTCTCGAGTGATGGTGCAAACACTCAAACAGAAACTTGCTGACAAACAAGGAGGTAACAAATATGATTAATACATTTGCAAATGTTTAAATTATTGCTGATTCATGGATTATTCCCGTGAAATTTTTGCCAGGGACAGTTTTAAACATGCTTTGTTCAACCATGGGTTAAGTTGTAGCAAGTGAGCTTTCAGTTATCTCAGCCTAAAACGCTGGAATTCCCTTTCGAAACATCTCAATATTTCTTCCTCTATTCTTTCAAAGATGATCCTCAAAACTTTCCTCTTTGACCAAACTTTAGGACTCCTCTCTGAATATAATTTTTCATGTCATGGTATAAAATGATAATTGCTCTTGTGAAGTGGCTTGGGACATTTTATTGCAATAAATACACTGCATGAATGAGAGGATCATAAAAATATTATGGCATGGAAAGAGGCCATTCAGTCCCTCATATCTGTGCTAGTCAAAAATGAACTCTTCAGCCCAATCCTCACTTCCAGCATTAGGTCCATAGCCCTGCAGGCTCTTCAACTGCACCTCCAGATACCTTATAAATGTGGTGGGAGTTTTGTTATCCCTGATACCTTTTAACCACTTTATAGAATTGTCTTTCCATTGTTAAGGATCTGAGTTTGTGAACTCCATGATCCCTCTATTCCTCCACATCACTCAATATCCTCCCATTCATTGTATTTTCCCTTGCTTTGTGGCACCTCCCAAATGTATTATCTTACACATCTCCAGATTAAGTTCTATTGCTATTTTTCTGCTAAAGAGAACAGATGGCCCATAGCTTCCCGCAGTCTAAAGCTTTCCTCTGCACTGTCAGCCATACAGTTCATTTTTTGTATCATCTTCAAACCTCTTTATCATATCCCTACATTTAGATTTAAATTATTAATGTATATTTTGAAAAACAAGTGACTGAGTACTGAGTCCAGTGGTAATGGCCTTCCAGTCACAAACGCACCTGTCAACCATTACTTGCTGCTTGCTTTCACTGAGCCAGATTTGGATCCAGTTCACCACTCACTCCCATGTGCTTTTACTTATTTGACCAGCAAGCATATGGAACCTGTCAAAAGCCTTTCTAAGATCCACATAGATTACATCAACTGCTCTGCCCTCAGTCACCATTCTTGCTACCTCCTCAAAGAATTCAATCAAGTTAGTTAGTTATAACTTTCCCTTAAACGATCCATTGAGTGCACTATTGTTGTTAATATTGTCGTTAGGATTGGTGCAATTTCTGCTGGGATATTACATCTCATGATATGTGACCAGTTGGCACATGACTTATCTGTCTTGACTGTGGAACTTCCTCTCTGACAGCAGTGACAACTGAAATGTTGGCTCCAAAAACCAGAATGGAGAATTAACGTTGAGTACGGTTCAGGGTCATTCATCAGCCTCTCTAGATTGGTTGCTCCTGTTGACATCTCAGCATATTAGACGCCTTAGCACAACAACACCAGAATCAATCCCAGCACCAGAATCCATTTTCATTGATTGTTATTGTATTGTCATTACAAAATGTCAATTATTGAAACTTTCTGGAGGAAAAAGTAGTTTCTCAGACATGAGACCGAAGGCAACATGAAAGATGTGGTACATTTCAGTTTTGGGGCACTGTTTGATTTTCCCCCCTACCCTTCACCAAGTATTGAAGAGTATTACAGGCTAATCCTGGCTGCATCAGGAACAAACCTGCCCCAGAAATTGTTAATTTATGTTTTAAGAATAGATCTATGGTATCATTAAAATGAGGCTTAATAAGTAAACTATGGACATGCAGGGTTTATTTGGCAATTGATAGCTTTTTCAGAAGTCTACCTAGGTCTTACATTAGCACAAACTGATTCATTTTGTCTTTCAATCAACATCTAACGTAAAGTAAATGACCACTGTGTATAAATTGAAGCAAGGTTAATCCTCGTCTGGGCAGATATGGGCTCCTGAATCATGTTTAGAGTTTTAAGGATTGTAAGTCATCAATGGTGACTTAATTAGCGTTGATTAGTTTGTTTGAGCTTCCATGTTAACACAGGGAAATTCATAAAGTCCCCCCTTCCAGTATTATAAGGTGAAAGTCTGATTACAAAGCATACCAAATGTAGAAGATATTAATGTAATTAAAGTTCTGAAAAAAAGTGAATTTATTATGTTCTGATGACAGACGAAGCACGCTTCGCTATTGAGACGTTTCTCCAAAGGAAGCAAGAAGAAGGAAGCAATGAGGGGTGGCAGTTGCTGCAAACAATTCACCTGCTATCAACAGTTGACTCAGTAAGTAGAAAAGTGAACTGATGACTGCAAGTGAATTCAGTACATAACACAGGGAAGTCATTTTAGATGGTTCCTGTTGGATTGGTATGTTAATGGGTGTTTCCATTACAAGATATGGCATGTATTTTCTCTCAGATATATCCAGTAGCTCAGTTTACTTGGTTTAGTATGATTATATGGATCACTGGAGAGTAATAAAGCACTATTTGTGTTGTGAAGAAAGTCAGACCTTAAAATGACAATATCGGCTTTCAAGTAGTTCGAAGTTGAAGCTGAGTTTATTGTCATGTGCACAAGTACGTGTATGCACAGGTGCATTGAAAAACTTAGCAGCATCACAGGCACATAGCATCAGATACACAATGTTCACAAGAAAAACACAAACTAAACATAAACTATACACAATTTTTACAAGAAAGAACACAATTTGAACAAAAAACAAAGTCTGTCGTAGAGCAAAATGGTGATAGTGTTGCTGTACTGAGGTAGTGATTAGGGTTGTGCCGGTTGGTTCAAGAACCGAATGGTTGAAGGGAAGTCACTGTTCCTGAACCTGGAGGGGTTTCAGCTGTAGTTCAGTTAATTTTGAAGCAGAAGAGTTATGTCCTATACTTGGATGTAAAATCTCATCTAACCCCATCCATGCAGTTTTGAGGGAGGGGCTAACCTTCCAGATTAAACATCAAACCCAGCCCATGTTTTCACCCTCGGGACAAGACCGTGAGGACAGAAGAAATAGAAGCAAGTAGTCCATGTGGCCCCTCGAACTTGCTTGGCACTTCAACAAGATCATGGCTGATCCTTTACATCAGCACCACTTTCTTGCACTAACTGCATATCCCTTGAAGTTTATTGATTTATTTATTCATTTTCTGGGATCTGGATTTGGCTGTCCTTTGTTGCCCCTGAGAAGGTGGCAGTGAGTTCCCTCCTTGATCCATTGCAGTCCTTCTGGTGAAGGTGATCCCACAGTGTGGTTGGGTAGTGAGTTCCGGGGCTCAGACCCAGCAATGACAGAGGATGGTGAGGACAGACGGGACTTGTAGGCAAACCTGCAGGCGGTGGTGTTCCCATGTACTTGCTGCCTTTGTCCTTCTTGGTGGGAGTGGTTGGTATCTGGGGAGATGCTGTCAGAGTAGCCTGGGAGAATAACTACAGCGTATTTTGTAGATACAGTACAGAGTCATAGAGTAATACAGCATGGAAACAGGCACTTTGGCCCAACTCTTGCATACCGACCAAGGTGCCCACCTAAGCTAGTCCCATTTGCCCTTGTTTGGCCCGTATCCCTCTAAACCTTTCCATGTCCCTGTCCAAATGTCTCTTAAATGTCATTATTGTACCTGCCTCAACTACTGTCTCTGGCAGCTCGTTCCATATACTCAGCACCCTCTGTGTGAAGAAGTTGCCCCTCAGGTCCTTTCTAAATCTTTCCCGTCTCACCTTAAACCTATGTCCTCTAGCTTTTGGTTCCTTTTTCCTGGGAAAAAGACTGAGTGTATTCACCCTACCTATACCCCTCATGATTTTATACACCTCCCGGGTTTTGGGAGAGACACAAGAGACTGCAGGTGCTGGAATCTGAAGCAGTCAAAGAGAAGAGGGAAACTTCTTCAAAGTCAGCATACCTTGAAGAGACTTCGCAGTGGAGTAGTACAATGGAGACACGAGAGACTGCAGATGCTGGAATCTGGAGCAACATCTAGCCCTCTCTCTTTCTCTCCCACAGCTCTGGGCCTCGCTTGCCATGACTTGCCATGGACCTCTCCTCCACTTTCTTACTGAAGGGTCTCGACCCAAAATGTCAACTGTCCATTTCCCTCCACAGATGCTGCCTGACCCGTTGAGTTCCTCCAACTTTTTGTGTATTGATCCAGATTCCAGCATCTGTGTCTCCACTATGGTCTCTTCAAGATCTGCCAACTCTGAAGAAATCCTCTTCCTCTCTTCAACCAGTCCTGATGCAGGGTTTTGACCCAAAACGTCGACAATTCCTTTCCCCCTGCAGGTGCTGCTCGACCTGCTGAGGTTCCTTCAGCAGATTGTTTGTTGCTCTTTCTGTTTCGGGCATTGTGTTTCGAGATGTCAGGGTGGCACACAGTGGCTCAGCAGCTCAAGTGAGCCGGGTTTGAGCTTGGTCTTGGGTGCTGTTTGTGTGAGGTTTGCATGATCTCCCTGTGTCCGTGTGAGTTTCTTCTGGTGCTCGAGTGTCCTCCCATATCCCAGAGACATGCTGGTAGGTTAATTGGCCGTTGCAAGTCATGCCTAGTGTAGGTGGGTGGAAAAGAATCATTTGGAGCTTGAGTGAGCGATTCAGGCTGACGCTTTAACGATGTTGAATTGTTAAGTTGTTGAATATGCCATCTTTAATGAAGAGTACCAGAAGCCTTGCCTGTTCAAATGAGCATACAAGAACCATATTATTATGCTTGGAGCTTACAATTCTCTCAATGCCTTGGCCGACATTAACCAATGTTTGGTTACCGGAAGTTGGAAATCAAGAATTTACATTTGTATATCAGCTTTCAAGACTCAAAGGGCTTCATAATCACAGAATTACTGATGAAGTGTGGTCATTATGTTCTGCTGAGAAATAGGACATTGAAGTTCCATATGAGGTAGTGCTTATAAATAGTGATGACTCATTAACCACATATGACATGTTGATGAGGGTTTGGTATAGATATTAATACCAATACCAATATTAATATCAATACCAAACCCTCACTCAACATGTCAAACGTGGTTACCGAGAGTTAACCAGTAACATACCCTCAATCAAACAGTGAGAAGTCCAACTTGGCAACATAGAATAACATACTTCGAAAATACTTTTAATTAGTTGTTATAACGTCAGCGACCTGGGCTCAATTCTGGCCACTGTCTGTAAGGAGTTTGTACGTCCTCCCCTTGTCTGCGTGAGTTTCCTCCAGGTGATCCGGTTTCCTCCCACATTCCAAAGACATACGGGTTAGGAAGCTGTGGGCATGCTGTGTTGGCGCTGGAAGCATGGCGACACTTGCGGGCTGCCCCCAGAACACTCTACGCGAAAGATGCATTTCACTGTGTGTTCCGATATACGTGTGACTAATAAAGATACCTTATCTTATCTTACCTTATATGTAACCTGTTTCAATGTGTAAATCAAATGTTTGCTCTGGAGCGCTGAAGAACACTGCAGTAGAACTTTCAGCTTGCAAAGACTTGAAAGATTTCACACCACATTTTTTGTGAATTAAGAAAACCATGTCATAAACATCACTTCGGAAGGTGATATTGGAATAAATATGCAGCAGGAACACTGATACTATTTGCTCAGTGTATGACCGAGTGTTGTATTTAGCACAATTGTGTAATCTTGGTTGTCAAAATGACTGGCATTTCTGGCTTCAAGTTTGACCCTCATGGCTTTTCTAGCCTGCTGAAAATGCACCATCTGTTCTGTTTGAACGTAGAGCATGCTGCCAGACTTACTCCTTTGTTAGTCAGCAGGAGGTGCTGGTAACTCACTTTTGTTAGGCAAAAGTGATCAAATCCTTTGAGTGTCAGTTTAACAATAGCAAGCTTTCAAATAAAGCAGCTCATTGAAAGATCTGCCTGGGGCGAGCACGTGAGCCTTTATGTGTTGGGATTTCAAGCTTTTGACTGCAGGTGCTGTGTTTTAGAAAGTGCATCACTGAGTCACATTATATTAAATGCGTTGTTTCAGTTATCTGCTATTGATATATAAAATATAAGATTTCTTTATTAGTCACATGTATGTACATGTATGAAACACACAGTGAAATGCATCTTCTGTGTAGAGTGTTCTGGGGGCAGCCCGCAAGTGTCACCACGTTTCCGGCGCCAACATAGCACACGCACAACTTCCTAACCCATGCGTCTTTGGAATGTGGGAGGAAACCGGAGCACCCGGAGGAAACCCACGCAGACACGGGGAGATCGTACAAACTCCTTACAGACAGCGGCCAGAATTGAAACAGGTCGCTGGCGCTGTAATAGTGTTACATTAACCGCCACCAGTTGAAAGGTGTTGGTAACTCCAGTACACAAGTCCCTCAAGGTCCCATTTTCACCACTATATTCTTTGTCAGTTCCCCTCTCTCCTACCTTCCGCTCAGTCACAGATCTTCCCTGTCTTCCCTCCTTCCACTTTAAACCTGCTGCCACGCACAAAGGAGCTGGAGGAACTCAGCGGGTCGGGCAGCATCTATGGAGGGAAATGGACAGTCGATGTTTCGGGTTGAGACCCTTCATCAGGACTGGGAAGAAAAGGGGGAGATAACCAGGTGGGGGAAGGGATGAGACCAAGAGCTGGCGGGTGATAAGTGGATCCAGTTGAGGGGGGTGATAGGTAGGGGTTCCCCTCCCCTCTGCACTTCCTTCTCTTTATTCCATCCAATCAGATTCCATCTTTTTCAGTCCTTTGTCACTTCCACCTATCACCTGCCAGCTTCTTATATCATGCCCACTCTCGCTTCCCCCCTCACCGGGATCCACCTATTACCCACCAGCACCCCTTCCCCCCCACCTCTCTATACCGGCTATCTCTCTTTCTTTCCAGTCCTGATAAAGGGCCTCAACCCGAAACATCGACTGTTCATTTCCCTCCGTAGATGCTGCCTGACCCACTGAGTTCTCCAAGCTCCTTTTGTGTGCTGCTCCAGATTCCCAGCATCTGCAGTCTCTGTGTCTCCTCTTTAAACTTTGATCTGAAATATGGTTTCTCTCCCCACCAACGCTGCCGGCCCTGCTGAATATTTCCAACATTTTGAGTTTTTGTTTTAACCCATATTTCTTCCTGGTACAGTACTGGAAGCAGAAAATGAATCCAACATAATATTATGTTCCAATGAAGAGTCTTCCACCTGAAACAACTCTATCACTGTAGACCTGCTGAGTGAAAGAAAAACTGAAAATGCTGGAAATTAGTTTTTTCTGTATTTTTAATTTTTTTTAACGTAGTGTTATTTTGGTTGTCACTTTCGGTACTATAGATGCTATTTCAAAACCTAAATCCATTTCAGTTAATTTTGCTCAGATGTAAATTGTACCACAGATCTGTATTTCCCTTCCCATGTGGGAAGAGAGATTCTGACCACTGAATCAGTGCTTCTTCGTGAGGACAGGGAGCATCTCAAAGTTCTATTTATTTTTACTCATCTATGTTTATGCAACTTTTGATCTGCTTTCTAAAAATAAAATCCCACAATAGCTCTCAGAAGCTTTACATCCTGAGTTCAGTACATACCCAATGATTAAAGATAACATAAATGCAAGTTTCTTAATCCATTGTGTATATAAAGTAAACCTGTCTTAATTTCTACTTCTTTCAGGAAACACTGAGGGGTATGGTGAATACAGGACTGCCCTTAATTCTTCTAAAATGTGTGCATCTCTTCTTTACTTTTCCATCGGAAAACAAGACTGAAATAAGGGAAAAGCAAACACAAGATGAGAGTACATTATTTCAAGAAACTATAACCCATGTAAGTTGGAACTTCCAGTCTTTGCAAGGTTCTTGCAACATTGCTTTATTATTATTGTCACGTGTACTGAGATACAGTGAAACTCTTTTGTTTGCGTACCATCCAGGCAGATCATGCCATACATAAGTACATTGAGGTAGCAAAAAGAAAAGAGAAGGCAGAATATATTGTAGCAGCTGCAGAGAAAGTGCTGTGCAGGTAAACAAAAAAAGTGCAACAGCCATGACAAGGAGATCAAGACAGTCACCTTTAGTGTATGAGAGGTCCATTCAAGCGTCTGATAACAATGGGTTAGAAGCTGTCCTTGAGTCTGGTGGTACGTGCTTTCAGGCTTTTGTATCTTCTGCCTGATGGGAGAATCAGAATCAGGTTTATTATCACTGACATATGTCGTGAAATTTGTTGTTTTGCGGCAGCAGTACGGTGCAAGACATAAAGACACAAAAATTACTATAAGTTACAAACATAAATAGTGCAAAAGAGGAATAACGAGGTAGTGTTCATGGGTTCAGGGACCATTCAGAAATCTGATGGCAGAGGGGAAGAGGCTGTTCCTGTATAGCTGAGTGTGGTCTTCAGGCTCCTGTACCTCCTCCCCGATGATAATAACATGAAGAGGGCATGTCCCGGATGGTGAGGGTTCTTAATGCTGGATGCTGCTTTCTTGAGGCACCGCCTCTTGAGGATGTCGCGATGGTGGGGAGGGTGGTGCCCGTGATGGAGCTGGCTGAGTCTACAACCCTCTGCAGCCCTCTTTCGATCCTGCACATTGGAGTCTCCATATCAGGCTGTGAAACAACCAGTCAGAATGCTCTCCGCCATTCATCTATAGAAATTTGCAAGAGTCTTTGGTGACATACCAAATCTCCTCAAACTCCTAATGAAGTAGAGCTGCTGACGTGCCTTCTTCGTGATTACATCAATGTGTTGGGCCCAGGATAGATCCTCTGAGATGTTGACGCCCAGGAACTTGAAGCTGCTCACCCTTTCCACCGCTGACCCCTCAATGAGGACTGGTGTGTGTTCTCTCGACTTCCCCTTCCTGAAGTCCAAAATCAAATTCTTGTTCTTGCTGACGTTGAATGTGAGGTTGTTGTTGCGACACCACTCAACCAGCCGAGAGGACAGAAGAGTGAATGACTGGGGTGGGAGGGGTTTTTGATTATGCTGGCTGCTTTCCCAAGACAGCAGGAAGTGTAAACGGAGTCAGTGGAGGGGAGGCTGGTTTGCGTGATGGACTGGGCTGTGTTCACGATTTTCTTGCAGTTTTGGGCCAAGCAGTTGTCATACCAAGTATCACTAATAGCACATGTTTTAATGGTGAAGAGATCGAACTCAAAATGATAAAAGATACCTGGAAAATCCATATATGTTTTTTAAATCACATTATATTTTCTTCCAGCTTTATAGATTTAAATGCCAGTGCAACTGGAAGCAGGGATTGTGATCTGATAGAGGAAGTGCATTGTTCTTCAATGATTTTGCAGATTGCAATTTTTCTTTGTGGTCTCTTGGAATAAAACAGAAAACTTCTTGGCTTTTGTCAAAAGGGTTCTGCCACCCCACCAAACTGGAGGACTTCAGACATATAATTATCTTATTACAATTTAATGTTTATACATATCAATTGGAACATATCTTTCATTTTGTTTTTAAAATCATTGAAATTTTTAAAATTATTGCTTGTTTTTACCTTGTTGCTCGAATAATTGATGTAAAATAATTGATGTAATTCATGGTAAAAGAGCCAGGGGTTCTTCTTCCAAAGTTCTTCTTGATATCATCCCTGGAAAATCAGACCAGCGAATTCAGAATGAAGCCACAGTCAGTGTCCAACATGAACTGAACGACAAACGACTGATGTAGGAACTCAAAGGGTGCCTTTATGTTCAAGCCAATACAGTTCAGTGTTAGCAGGCATTCTGATACTTCTGGGATTAATTTTAAGCTTCCATTTCTTGAGAAGACTTTCTGGACAGAAGAACCTGGGCCTAAATATTTTCCTTCATTACTAGGAGAATAGAGTGTAGGAGGCTGATGGGGTGTTCTTATAGAGGTGTATAAAATCATGAGGGGCATAGTTAGGGTCAATGCGTAGAGTCGTTTTCCCAGGGTTGGGGAATCAAGAACTAGAGGGCATAGGTTTAAGGTGAGAGGGGAGAGATTTAGTAGGAACCTGAGAGGCAACTTTTTCACCCAGAGGGTGGTCAGTATATGGAATGAGCTGCCTGAGGAAGTGGTTGAGGCAGGTACATTAACAACATTTAAAAGGTACTTGGACAGCTACATGGATAGGAAAGGGATATGAGCCAAAATTAGGCAAATGGGACTAGCTTAGATAGGAATCTTAGTCGGCTTGGACCAGTTGGGCCGAAGGGCCTGTTCCTATGGTATATGACTCTATTAATGAGGTGCATGTTTACTCTGCAGTAATAATGCCTCCATAACTCCAAAGTTTATACTAAACATCGTACTGGTCTTTCTCTCCTGCAGGTGATGGTTAACTTGTGCACCCAAGTTTCTGCTGTAGAGGCGATGATTCAACATGATGACCTTGGGTGTCTTATTTTAACAGTAGTCTCCCAGTGGGACCGACACCCTTCCTGGAGAAAATATACAGCTCATGTGCTGCGGGCTATTTCAAAAACACCGACTAAAAATACTATCAGATACCTTCATGGTGGGTCCATACTTCCTTTTTTCTGTACTTCTTTTGCCTTTTTGTCTAGAACTTATTCTACAGATAAAAATTGCATTCCTAAAGTGTGATTGTGCAACTTTTACAGATAAAAATAAAAACTTATTCAGTTTCAGATGATCCTTTAGTTGAAATTTGGTTAAATTTGTTCGAAGAATTTCTAATTAGGGATAGTACTGTATAACAGCTGTAGGAAGGGAGGATGTCATAGAGGGATCGTCTATTGAGTCAGTGTGGGTGGAAGTCAGAAACAAAAAGGAAGCGTTCACTTTATTGGGAGTATTCTATAGGCCCTAAATAGCCACTGGGACACTGAGGAGCAGATAAGTAGGCAGTTTTGGAAAGGTGCAAAAATAACAGGGTTGTTGTCATGGGTGACTTCAACTTTCCCAATATTGATTGGCACCTCCTTAGTGCAAAAGGTTTAGATGGCGCAGAATTTGTGAGGTGTGTCCAGGAAGGATTCCTGACACAGTATGCAGACAGGCCGACTAGAGGAGAGGCCATGCTGGATGTGGTACTAGGCAATGAACCTGGTCAGGTGACAGACCTCTCAGTGGGCGAGCATTTTGGGGATAGTGAATCACAACTCCCTGACCCTTAGCTTAGCCATGGACAAGGATAGGAGCAGACATTATGAGAAAGTATTTAATTGGAGGAGACCAAATTTATATTAGGTAGGAACTTGGGAGTGTAAATTAGGAACAGATGTTCTCTGGTAAATTCACTGCAGAAATGTGGACGCTGTTTAGGGACCACTTGCATGGGTTCTAGAAAGGTCTGTCCCACTGAGACAAGGAAAGGATGATAGGGTGAAGGAACCATTGTTAACAAGAGAGGTAGAAGGTTTAGTCAAGAGGAAGAAGGAATCTTATTTAATGTTTAGGAAGCAAAAATCAGTCAGGGCTCTTGAGAGCTATAAGAAAGCCAGGAAAGAGCTTCAGAAGGGACTTAAGGAGAGAGAAGGGGGCATGAGAAGGCCTTGGCGAGTAGTGTTAAGGAAGACCCTAAGGCGTTCTACACATATGTGAGGAACAAGAGGATGACTAGGGTGAGGGTAGGACTTCTCAGGGATAAGGGGGATAAATGTGTCTGGAGGCGAAGGAGGTAGGGTCTTGAATGAATACTTTGCTTCAGTGTTCACCGAGGAGAAGGGGAGGTTAGCGTAGAACAGGCAAATGTGTTAAAGTATGTTGAAGTTAAGAAAGAAGCAGTGTTGGAGCTACTAAAAAGCATCAGGATAGATAAGTCCCTGGGGTCAGACAGGATATACCCAAGGTTACTATAGGAAGCAAGGGAAGAGATTGCTGGAGCATTAACAGTGATCTTTGAGTCCTCTCTGGCCACAGGAGTGGTACCGGAGGATTGGAGGATGGCAAATGCTGTTCAATGTTCAAGAATGGTAAAAGGGATAATCCTGGGAATTATGGACCAGTTAGTCTTACGTCAGTGGTGGGCAAGCTATTGGAGAGGATACTTAGGGACAAGATTTATGAGCATTTGGAGATGCATAGTCTTATAAGGGATAGTCAACATGGCTTTGTGAAGGGCAGGTCATGCCTCATGAGCCTAATAGAGTTTTTCAAGGAAGTGACAAGACAGATTGATGATGGTAGAGCAGTGGATGTGGTATATATGGATTTTAGCAAAGCATTTGACAAGGTTTCCCATGATAGGCTCATCCAGAAGGTCATGAGGTAGGGAATACATGGAAAATTGGTTGAGTGGATTTGGAATTGGCTTGCCCACAGAAGGCAGAGGGTGGTCCTTGAAGGGGAGTATTTGACCTGGAGGTCAGTGACTAGTGGCGTTCTGCCTGGGACCCCAGCTCTTTGTGATTTTTATAAATGATTTGGATGAAAAAGTGGAAGGGTGGGTTGGTAAGTTTGCAGATGACACAAAGGTTGGTGGTGTGGTTGGTAGTGTAGAAGGCTGTCGTAGGTTGCAATGGGATATAGACAGGATGCAGAGCTGGGCAGAGAAGTGGCAGATGGATTTCAATCCAGAGAAGTGTGAAGTGATACACTTTGGAAGATCTAACTTGAAGGCAGAGTACATGGTTAATGACAGGATTCTTAGCAGTGTGGAGGAACAGAGAGATCTTTGGGTTCTAGTACATAGATCCCTCAAAGTTGCCACGCAAGTTGATAGGGTGGTTAAAAAAGAGTATGGAGTGCTGGCCTTCATCAGACGGGAGATTGAGTTCAAGAGTAGAGAGGTAATGTTGCAGCTCTGTAAGACTCTGGTTAGACCGCATCTGGAATATTGTGTTCAGTTCTGGTCGCCACACTATAGGAAGGATGTGGAAGCTTTGGAGAGGGTGCAGAGGAGATTTACAAGAATGCTGCCTGGATGGGAGAACATGTCTTATGAGGAGAGGCTGAGCAAGTTAGGGCTTTTCTCCTTGGAGAGATGGAGGATGAGAGGAGACTTGATAGAGGTATATAAGATTATTAGACAGAGTGGACAGCCAGCATCTTTTCCCCAGGGCAGTAATGACCAATACCAGAGGTCACCCGTTTAAGGTGCATGGAGGAAAGTTCAGGGGGGATGTCAGAGGTAGGTTTTTTACACAGAGAGTGGTGGGTGCCTGGAATGCACTGCTGGGGTGGGGGGGGGGGTGGTTGGTGTGGGGCTGGTAGGGGCTGATACATTAGGGTCATTTAAGAGACTCTTAGATAGGCACATGGATGATAGAAAAATAGAAGGTTATGGGAGGAGAAGTAAAGGGGGGATAGATAGAATGTGGATAAGGTTTATATTGGTTGGCACAGTATCATGGGCCGAAGGGCCCGTACTGTGCTGTGCTGTTCTATGTTTTATGTTCTATGAATTAGAACACACTAGAACCTCCATCATTTTTTTCTAATTACCGCCTAGTATTTGCATGGGGCAAAACCTTGGTATCAACTCATTACAGAGCAGACGAACCCCAATGTCCTCCTGTCTTACCTCGAACCAGCTTGAATCCTAAGATTCATGTGGAATCATGTTGAACATAAGACAAGGAAACAGGACAGTTAACCCATCTAGTTCATGCCAATTATTTTGATCTGGATTAGCCTTTCTGGTGCATCTTTGTTTAAGGTTATCACCACAGCTTTCTGCTCCTTTCTGGCCGAGAAGGTTCCTGGTAAATATAGACTGGTGAATCTCACATCAGTGGTAGGGATGTTACGGGAGAGGATTCTTAAGGATAGGACTTATGAGCATTTGGAAAACCATAGCCTAATTAGGGACAGTCAGCATGGCTTTGTTCAGGGCAAGTTGTGCCTTATTAACTTGATTGAGTTTTCTGATAAGGTGACAAGGGTGATTGATGAAGGTAGAGCTGTGGACATTGTCTACATGGATTTTAGTAAGATGTTTGACAAGGTCCCTCATGGGAGGCTCACCCAGAAGATTAAGATGCATGGGATCCATGGTGAATTGGCCATTTGAATTCAGAACTGGCCTGCCCGTAGAAGACAGAGGATAGTGGTCAATGGGACTTATTCTGGCTGGAGGTCTGTGACTAATGGTGTTTCTCAGGGGTCTGTACTGGGACCTGTGCTGTTTGTGATGTACATAAATGACCTGGATGAAAATATACATGGGTGGGTTAGTAAGTTTGCAGATGATACGAAGATTGGTGGTGCTGTGGATCGTGTAGAAGACTGGCAGAGGGTACAGCAGGATATAGATCAGTTGCAGATATGGATGGAGAAATGGCAGATGGAGTTCAACCCAGTCAGATGTGAAGTGTTGCACCTTGGAAGATCAAATGTAAAGAGACAGTGCACTGTTAATGGCAAGACCCTTAACCGTGTTGATGAGCAGAGGGATCTTGGGGTCCAAGTTCATAGCTCCCTGAAAGTGGCTACACAGGTTGACAGGGCAGTAAAGAAGGCAAATAGCATGTGTGCCTTCACTAGTCAAGGCATTGAGTTCGAGAGTCAGGAAGTTATGCTGCAGCTTTATAAGACTTTAGTTAGGCCGAATCTGGAGTATTGCATTCAGTTCTGGTCGCCCCATTATAGGAAGGATGTTGAGGCTTTGGAGAGGGTGCAGAAGAGGTTTACCAAGATGCTGCCTGGGTTAGAGGGCATGTGCTATGAGGATAGGTTGAACAAACTTGTGTTGTTCTCTCTGGAGCGGCGGAGGCTGAGGGGAGATCTGATAGAGGTTTATAAGATTATGAGAGGCATAGATAGAGTAGACAGCCAATATCTTTTCCCCAGGGTTGAAATTTCTAATACCAGAGGACATGCATTTAAGGTGATGGGGGTAAGTTCAAATGAGATGTGCGGGGCAAGCTTTTTACACAGAAAGTGGTGGGTGCCTGGAATGCGCTGCCTGGGGTGGTGGTGGAGGAAGATACGATAGGGGCGTTCAAGAGGCTCTTAGATAGACACATGAATGTGAGGGAAATGGTAGGATATGGACATTGTGTAGGCAGAAAGGATTAGTTTAGTTGGGCATTTTATTACTAATGTAATTGGTTTGGCACAACATTGTGGGCCGAAGGGCCTGTTCCTGTGCTGTACTGTTCTATGTTCCAAGGTTCTGATGAAAGCTCGAGAACTTAAAAACTATTAATTCAATTTCTGTTTCTAAAGATGATGCTTGACCTGCCTCTATCAATTTCTCTTCCTGATCCTTTCTCCCTCATGTACCTGTCTGTCTACCATGCCCTTAACTGGATCCAAGCGATTCACCCTAACTACTCCATGTAGTTGCAAGCCCTACACTCAACCAAGAAAAGATATTTCATCTAAATTTCTGGCTGGTTATGTTGGTCATAGAGTTGTACGGCACAAAGACAGGCCCTTCGGCCCACCATGTCCATGCCGACCATTAATACCCATCTATATTAATCCCATTTACCATCAATTTGTTCTTAGCCTTCTATACCTTGGTGATTCAAGTGCTCATCCAATGTAGTGAGAGTACTCACTACTTCCACCCACTCTGGCTGTGTTCCAGGGGGTGGTGCACACGCTCCTGTTTACATCAACCGTGCAGAGGCTGAGATGGTTGAGAGCTTCAAGTTTCTAGTAGTGAACATTACCAATAGCCTGCTCTGGTCCAACTATGTAGACACCATGGCCAAGATAGCTCACCAGTGCCTCTACTTACTCAGGAGGCTAAAGAAACTTGGCTTGTCCCCTTTGACCCCCACCAACTTTCATCAGTGCACCATGGAAAGCATCCTATCTGGATATGATATGGCAACTGCTCTGCCCGTGACTGCAAGAAACTGCAGAGAGTCGTGGACACAGCTCAGCACATCATGGACACCAGCCTCCCCTCCATGGGCTCTGTCTACAGTTCTCTCTGCCTTGGTGAAGCAGCAACATAAAGACCCCACCCCCCCTGCACATTCTCTCTTCTCCCCCCTCCCATTGGGCAGAAGATATAAAAGTCTGAAAGCACGTACCACCAGGCTCAAGGACAGCTTCTATCCCGCTCTTACAAGACTATTGAACGGTTCCCTCGTATGATAAGATGGACTCTTGACCTTACAATCTACCTTGTTATGACCTTGCACCTTATTGTCTGCCTGCACTGCACTTTCTCTGTAGCTGTTACACTTTATTCTGCAGACTGTTATTGTTTTCCCTTGTACTCCCCCAATGCACTGTTGTAATGAAATGATCTGTATGGACAGTGTGCAAGACAAGTTTTTCAATGTATATTGGTGCATGTGACAATAATAAACCACTTTACCAATTTAGATTGTAACCATCCTCTGGGTGAAAATAATCTTTGCTCAGATCCCCTTTGATCCTCTTACTCCTCATCATGCATGGAGTTGGTGATCATCATATATTTGTGGTCCCTGGTTCGAAATGCCCCTACATGTGGAAATACCTCGATATCAAACCAATTCATAGTTTAATGACCTCTCTCAGGTCACCTGCCAGCTTTTGTTTTTTGTCTGTATTTGATGTGTGCCTGTGCCATGCATTTCCTCCTGAATTACTCATCCTGATGGAGCCCAAAACTAGAGGGGATAGGTGTAAAGTGAGAGAGGAAAAAATCAAAAGGGGTCCTGAGGTGTAACGTTTCACACAGAGGGTGGTGGGTGTGTGGAATGAGCTGCCAGAGGAGATGGTAGAGGCAGGTACAATTATGACATTTAAAAGACACTTGTGCAGGTACAAGGTTTCGAGGGATATGAGCCAAACGCAGGCAAATTGGACTCACTTGGGTAGGCTACTTGGTCAGCATGGACAAGTTGAGCCGAAGGGCCTGTTTTCCGTGTGTATAGCTCTGTGACTCTATGACTTTAAGAAGGGCACTGGATTGTAATCTAATGGCTGCAGATCAGAAAATTTGCTGTGTTTAGATAATATAAACTGATCTTGCCAAGACTCGGTGGGATGTCATACCCTGTCCCAAACCTTCCCACGTGCTCAGCTCAGAAGTGTTTTGCACTTTGGAAGTACTGCTCATTGATGGCAGATTGAGGGCCATAGTTCAGCTGGACCCTGAAGTGATGTGTAGGTGGTACGTAGGACTGAGACGGAATCAGTGGGAAGGATTGAGAAGGACCCTCAATTGAAAGCCAAACAGAAAGAAAGCAAGAAAGATTGGATTTAGAGAGAAGAAAGGACCAGGAAGAAAACAAAATAAGGATACTTTTAAAATTGAAGGTTTGGCTTTTTATAAATCTCCAGCAATAATTCATTCTTTGAATGAATGAGAAGTCATAGTTTAAGTTGTGGACATGAGATGAGATTGATGATCATCGAGTCATCATGTTGCCAAGAGTATGTACACCAATAATGACCAGATCGACTTCAAAGGACAGTTAAAATGAAAATTATTGAGCCCTTAAAAATAATTGGAAGACAAAGAGCGAGGTGTTATTGGTGCAAAGGTGCCAGTGACATGTGTAACCCACCAGCAAGTGGGCCTCATTGTCCGAGGTGCTACCTCACCATTTGACAACCATTGACGAGCCTGACCTCAGGCTGACCCTGTGGTGAACTACATGTCACTCACTGATCATTGGCGTGTGGAGATGGTCATGTGACTGACTCTTGCATGTTCTGATAACATCACCACAAAAATCACAACTTCCCAAAAGTCTGGTTTGATTTTCAACTTCACAAGCAAAGCCTAATGCCTGAATTTCCTTCAGAAAGTTGTGTGGGAATGAAAATTTGCCATGGTCAACTAAGATAAGGGGTTATTTTTTTTATTGAGTTGGCTTTTTGAAACTAAAACTTAAAAGAAATAGGCTAAAAATTGAAAAAACAAGAAGCTACAGATGCAGGAATGTCAAATACTGTAAAAGCAGAAAATGCTGAAGATACTCAGCGGGTCAGGCAGTGTCTGTGGAGAGAGAACAGGAGATAAGAAGTCAGCAGTTGGATAAATGGCATTTCTGCCCACTTTCTAAACAGAAACGTGTGTGTTGTACAAGGGTCCAGTATTTCTTAATCCCTTGAATTTACTGGCCAATTTACAGATTAATAATGGTTCATTAAAACAGATTTAAATACAAGCAGTGAATGAATTTCAGACACTGTTGGGAAAAACTGCAAACCTCCAGGGATATATGTTCTAGATGCAAATTAGTGACTGAATTATCATTATATATTTTTTGCTGAAATATTACTTGTGCACTTGGCTTGAAGATGAAAAAGTGAATTTATATATATTTTTTTTACAGAAGGCAAATGTGTGCAGGAGTGCATTCAAAGTTTATCGGCAATGGCAGGCAGAAGCTCGGTCTATGTTGTAGCTCAAGCAGCAGTCAATGTCATCTGCTTTGTAAAGGATTCGTATCAGGTTTCTGGAGAGTTACTCGCTGATTTTGAAAAGAATGAAGGTTACGAACTGCTGACTACGCTGTTGCTCGGGCAAGTGCAACTAAATCTCTTGAAGCTTGCATAAAAGAATAAAAGCTCTGCCTTAAATGGTGGATCTCTTTTACCTGTCTCTGCAGAGCTCTTGATCACCCCACCAGTCATAATGTTATCTCGCAGTTGCTGTGTATGTTTCTTGAGTATGGCGATGGATTCCATAATGGGGATTTAATGCTCTGGAGTTTGGAACTCAAGTTGGGAAAGAGAATAGAACATGGAACATAGAACAGTACAGCACAGTAACAGGCCCTTCGGCCCATCATGTCTGTGTTGTCCATGAAGCCAATCTAAACTAATCCCATCTTCCTGCACATGGTCCCTATCCCTCTGTTCCCTGTCTGTTCATGTGGCTGTCTAAATGCTCCTTAAACTTTGTTACCATACCTGCTTCTATCATCTCCCCAGGTAGCACGTTTTAGACATCTATCACTCTCTGTGTAAAAACAAAATTTCTGCAAATCTCCATTAAATTTTCCTCTTCTCACCTTAAAGCTATGCCCTCTAGTATTTGACATTTCCATCCTGGGAAAAGGACTCTGGCTCTCTACTTTATCCATGCCTCTCTTAATTTTATAAACTTCTATCAGGTCTCTCATCAGCCTTCAAAGCTCCAAGTTTGTCCAACCTCTCCTTATAGCCAATACACTCCAATCCAGGCAACATCCTGGTGAACCTCTTCTGCACCCTCTCCACATCCTTCCTGTAACGTTACAACCAGAACTTCACACAGTACTCCAAATATGACCCAACCAAAGTTTTATACAGCTGCAAAGTAACTTCCCAATCTTTATAGTCAACACTCTGACCGATGAAGGCAAGTAAGTATTCCTTCTTTATGATGTTCTGTGATCCTCCTGCCCACTAAAGCTAATGAGTTTTAGAAAACTGAGACCTAGGACGTGGAAAGAAATGAAAATATATGCGGGGATTTGCACACAAAAATTTAGGCTGTTACTCCTACCCAGTACTGATAGGTGCAGCACGGTTACAAATTAAAGGCAGCTAACTGCACACTCAGAGAAAATAGTTTTGAAATTTGATCACATATTGTTCTTTTTTTCAGTGGTGCATTCATGTACCTTCTGTGGAATGTACCCAGCACACTTTACAGTGAGCAGTGATATCGCTGGGGGAGATGGTGGTTCCTAGACTCATTGTGAGGAAGCTAGTTAAATTATGGCTAAACATTGAGCTATTTAGCATATTTTCACTTCCCAGTTCTTTTGAGTCACAGCTCTTTGTGCTTATCCAGAAACCTTGACAGCTTTTGCAACCATCGTCCCTTCTTGACATTTGATAGTCCTTGGGTGAAAAATGTTTCTCTGATCTTCCTTATAATTATTTTACCAGTTATGTTAAACCTGTCTGCCACTGACAGTTGGTCCCTCCTGTTTGTCCAGTCTGGGGATCTTATAAATCTCCCCTCAGTCCCTCTTGATCCAAAGAAAGCAACCCCAGCCTTGTAAGCCTCTCCTGATAACTTCAATTTTCCAACATTATAACAACATTCTTGTCAACCTCCACCACACCATCTCCAGTCCCATCACATTGTTCTGCGTGGTGACCAGAAATCTACATGGTGCTCTAGCTGTAGACTTACTAGTTTTCTTTACCAACTAGTCTACGTATCCTGCTACCTTCAAGGATTTTTGGACATGCCCTCTAAGATCTCTTCTCCTTTACGTTTTGCAGTGTCCTATCATTTACCATGTATTCTCTTGTCTTATTTGTATTTTGTCACAATTTCCTCTATTTCACATGCATTTCCCTTTTGAAAGTAACTAATGAATCTGCTTCCTCTGTCCTTTTGAACAACACATTTCAGATTACAACCTGTAGAATGGGGATAATGTTCCCTAATTTTTGTTTTAATTTTGCCAATTTTCATTACTTCTCCGATTACCAACCATATTATCAGTGTTAACTGCTAATTCCTATGTACTTCATGAAAACCCCTCAAATTTTGAACACCTTTATTAATTATCTGATGCTGTGTGCCTGTGATGCTGCTGCAAGTAAGTTTTTCATTACACCTGTGCACACTTGTGCATATGACAATAAATGACTAACTTGACTTCTCCCTTTAAATCTGCTGAACTCAGAACAATCCAACCTTCTCTGGTATATCTACCTGACTGTAGTCATACATCCTTGGTAATATTCTGATAATTCACTGCACCTCCTTCATCATCTTCTTGTACTTCCTAAAGAATTATGCCCAGATACAATGCTCTAACTTAGGTTAATGACTGCTGATTTATAAAGTTTTACATTAAATTCTGTACTTTTGTTTCATATACCTCTAATTCTAAAGCTAATATCTTTATACTGACTTTAAAAAAAAAACTTGTTCTTTCAAAGACTTGTATATGCAAACTTATGGCTTTCTTTTTTCTCACACCCCTTTTAAGATAGTAGTATTTAATTTATATTTCCTCTTCTCATTCATTCTTCTAACGTGCATCACTTCACATTTTTTGGCAGTTAATTTCGGTTGCTTTGTGTATATTCATTTCATAGTATTGGATAATTGAGGGTTTCAATACACTGCGTCTTCTGTCCTTGTAACCTTTATCAGGGAGATTAAAATCAGTTGCTAAGGATCTTTCTACTCTGATATGTGGGGGAATGAGAGTGGCTAACTCATTTAATTAATGTCCTTAATCGCTGCAAGGCAGTAGTGATTTTCTTTCCACTTGACAAAATTAGATTAAGTTTAACAGGAGATGGAAGGGTAGAAGTTGGAGGAGCATTCTCCAATGTCCCAACGTGACAATTCTCCATCTCACATGATAAACTACTGATGGCTCTCTGAGTGAACTTGCAAGCTGCTGTAAATTTGTGCAGGTGTTCCAACTGGGAACTGGGCTAAGATTAGTAACAGTCATTTCACCTGACTTTAAATGTAATTACACATTTATAACCACTCTTTCAACCCTGCAAACCCCCCCAGATTTCACCCAGAGTAATTGTATAAAAGTAACCAGGGCTGTCTGAATGAACTCTGATCACTGGAGGAGCTGAGTTTACAGTGGAAAGCTTGCTTCTCTCCCAGAACTGCTCCTGCATGCAAAAAATTGTGGGTGCCCTTGTGAATAACTAGCGTGTCCTATTGACCTTAATAGGGTCAGTTAAGTGTAAAAGTTCTTGTGGGTGCTCCTTCGTCAGAAAATGACAAAGGGTCTCCAACTAAAACATTAGCTCTATTTCTCTTTCCACAGATGCTGCCTGCTGAGTCCCTCCAGTTTTTTTGTATTGGTTTCAGATTTCTAGTTTTGTTGCTTTACATTATCACTTGCATTTAAACTTTAGTTCCTCATCTGAAAGAACAGTTCTGTCCACACAGTCCCTTGTTACTATTTTTGTAGTTCATTTTTGTGTTTTGAAATAATAGTCAGTTCTCAGTTAAACTAGGTTGGCAGAAAGGCACAGCTAGTAGAGCCATTGCCTAATAGCTCCAGTGACCCAGAGTCAATCTTGACCTCTTGTGCTGTCTATGTGGAGTTTGCATGTTCTCCCTGTCATCGTATGGGTTTCCTCTGGGTGCTCTGGTTTCCTCCCACACCCCATAGGTCCCTCCGCCATCAGATTTTTGAACAGTCCTGAACCCATGAACACTACCTTGTTATTCCTCTTTTGCACTATGTATTTATTTGTAACTTAAAGTAATCTTTATGTCTTGCACTGTACTGCTGTCGCAAAACAACAAATTTCAAGACATATGTCACTGATAATAAACCTGATTCTGGGAGATGTACAAGGTGGTAGGTTATTTGGCCACTGTAAATTGCCCCGAGTGGTAGAATCTGGGGGGAGTTGCTGGGAATGTGGGAAGAATAAAATGGGTCAGGTTAAGGTTAGCGTAAAAATGGGTTCTTGATTGTTGAAGCAGATTGTAAAGCCTATTTCTGTTCTGTATCTCTCTATGACTTAAACCACACTCTCTCTTCAGGTTTGATAAAGAACTGGACAAGGAAGAAGAAAAATCCTTGGAAGAACTAATTGATTTCCTGAGTTCCCTCACAACCTATGGAGAGAGAGAACTGAAGGTGATACCCTCTGTTACTGGCTCTCAGTTCCCCGGTTTTAAGTTTCAACAGCCACCAAAGTCAGGTAAATGCTGCATCAGTTTCAGTTCAGTAACTATAGTGAGCATTACAAATTGACTGAAACTTTCATGGCTCTGACATTTAACATCCTGGTGTGCTCTGGTCTCAATGTATCCAAATAATCTCTGTTTATAATTTTGATAATCTGTTATAATTCCAACTGGCTAATAAAAGACCACATTCAGTGAGGAGAAAGAAATGGTCACTCAAAGCTATTCACTGAATAGGTAATTCAGGTGTGGTCTAATGATTGGAATGTAATGTTACCAGAGCAAGAGATTAGTACAGCCATTTGTTTTACAAATTAAAATAAATTGGAAACCTTTGGACAGTAATAAACTATTCACTGTACCATAAAAGTCTGATTTTCCTCTTTTAATACAAAAGGAAAATCCTTATGTTTCTCCATCAGCTGCTGGTGAAATTAATGGAGCACAAGGTGATCAATATTATGAAGGTTAGAAGGAGGGTTTAAAACCATGTCCACGGGTTGAAGACATAGGCAGGCAACCAGAAAGATGAACTTTTAGCTGCTACCAAAATATTGCTTCTATCCACTGATATTTTATGAATTCTGACTTTGAAATTGGCATCCTCCCTCCTTGTTTATTCTTTATCCAGAACCCATTGAATCTCCCCAAACAATAACAGAAATGCTGGAAGAACTGAGCCAGTCAAGTAGTTCTGTGGAAAAAGAAACCAGCTCACATATCAGGTCAAAGACTCTTCATCGGAACTGAGAAAGTGAGACAGCAAATTACTCTAAGTAACAGGGATAATACTTCAGGTCCAACTTCAGATAACTTGCTCTTTCTTTCTGTTTGGATCAGGACTGGCCACTTGTACTACCATTCCCCTCCCCTTTGCTTCTTCTGTTTCTGTGTTCTGGTCTGCTCAGCAAGTCCCAGTGAGCCAGACCATGCAACATCACCCAGACTTCACAACATGAGCAACACATTACACAGCCAAAGGAGCTCATCACTGGCTGTCCATCACTGCACCTGTTACAGGTGACCCCTGCGTTACTGGGGGTGGGTTGTGTTCCTCGAAAGCAGTCTGTATGGAGATTTCCTGTGACGTGAAACCATGTCATCTGTGCATACATTAAAAAAAACATGAGTTGAAAAAATAAATTTTGGGTTTATTTATTTACTTTTTCTCACAAAAATTTTGTTAAGAGCAAATTTTTATTCCCTATCTCCAACCTTTTGGTGGTAATATGTGAATTCAGTAAGGGCGAATTTCTCTTACCCAAACTGATGTAATGTGGGGACCTGATGCATGGTGTCGACCCGAAACATCGACAATTCCTTCCCCCCCACGGATGCTGTTCAACCCACTGAGTTCCTCCAGCGGATTGTTTGTTGCTCCAGATTCCAGCATCTGCAGTCTCTTGTGTCTGCTGTAACATGGGGGTCACCTACACAGAGATCTCCATTCATCCACCCATTGCCCTCCCCACCTTCTCTATTACTTAGCGTATCATGCTTTCTCTCTTTCTCACTTCTAATGAAGGGACTTCATCATGAAACGTTAACTGTTTCTCCTTCCACAGATGCTGCCTGACTGGCTGAGTTCTTCCTGCAGTTTTGTTCTTGTTTCAGATTCTGGCATCTGCAATTTTATTTCTTTTCTGACTCTCCCCAAATGCCTCCTGCTGCTCTGAGACTGACCATCAAGGAGATGGTCACAGTCTTTTTCTGAAGGAAAGGGAATCAAAAACTAGAGGGCATTGGTTTAAGGTGAGAGATGAAAGATTTAAAAGGGGCCTGAGGGGTGGTGGGTATATGGAACGAGCTACCAGAGAAAGTGGTTGAGGCAGGTATGACAGCAACATTTCAAAGACATTTGGATGGGTACGTGGATAGGAAAAGTTTAGAGGGATACAGTATGGGCCAAATGCAGGAAAGTGGGACTAGCTTAGGTGGGCATCTTGGTTGAGTTGGGCCAAAAAGCCTGTTTCCTGCTGACTCTATGGAGCTGTTTTCAGCCCAAAATTGTCCTTTCACCATTCAGAACTTAAACTCCTATTTTGTCCTTTTGCATAATTATACTAAGTCTAACCAAAATGTAATAACTGTCACAAAACTCTCTCAATAATACTCTTTTCTTCTGCTTGGCTTCATTCCCTTGAACTAAATCCAGAATTGCATCCCCTCTTGTTGGGCTTGCTACATACTGACCAAATATAGGTTTGCTTATGTAGTTTTGGAATCTTCTTTCGTCTATACCTTTTGCACTGAAAATAACCTAGTTAATGTTAGGGTAATTGAATAACCCCACCATTGCTGTCCTAATGCTTCAAAACATCAGTAATTTACTCTTTTTATGAGTATGACTGCAGAAACACATGTTTACACCATTGACTGTCGATTCCCCCACAACAATCTCTCTCTCGATCTTTCTGTAGCCTCTCTGTACAGCTGAGCCACCAATGGTTTTTGGTCTAATTGCACTTCTCAGGTGAAACCTCTGCTCCATCAGTATTCAGGGCTGATCACTAGTTAGAGAGTCTTGCAATCATCTGAACTACCCATGTACTGCTTTTTCTGGTTGTTTGACAGTTACCCAGTCCCGCTCTGCCAACACAGTACTAAATGTTAAATGCTAACTGCAGTCCCAGCCTATCCAATCTCTCCTAATGTAAGCCCTCCAGTCCTGGTAACATCCTTGTGAATTTTTTCTGCACCCTTTCCAGCTTAATGACATCCTTCCCTTAGTTGGGCAACCAGAACTGCACATAATATTCCAAAGGTGGTCTCACCAGTAACTTGTACAGTCCCAACATGATATCCCAATCCAAATAGGATTAAGGAGAATCCCAAAACTTTCTACAAGTATTGTAGAAGCAAGAGGGTAGCTAATGGAAGAGTAATCCTTCCAGGGATCAAAGGGGTAACTTACAGTGCCAAGGAATATGAGCGAGGTCCTAAGTGAATACTTCTCTTTGGTATTCACTAGGGAGAAGAATGTGGAGATGGGGTACACTGATATTTCTGTTAGAAATATTGACGTACATTAGTGTGGATGAATCCTTAAGGTCTGATGGGATCTATCCCAGGACATTAAGGGAAACAAGGGAGTAGATTGCTGGGAGATCTTTACATCTTCATTTGCCACAGGTGAGATACCAGCAGACTGGAGGATTGCTAATGTTGTGCCCTTGTTCAAAAAGGGTGGTTGGAACAAGCCTGGAAACTTCAGGCCAGCAAGCATTACATCAGTATTCAGGAGGTTGTTGGAGAAGATTCTGAGGGACAGGATTTATGTTCACATGGAAAAACAGGGACTGATTAAGAGGAGTCTACACAGTTTTGTACAGGGAAGATCAAAATCAAAGTTGAGTTTATTGTCATATGCACAAGTACATGTCTGCACAGGTGCAATGAAAAACTTACTTGCAGCAGCATCACAGGCACATAGCATCAGATAAGCAGCATTTACAAGAAAAACAGAAATTACACTTAAATTATACACGAGTTTTACAAGAAAAAACACAATTAGAACAAAAAAACAAAGCCCATTTTAGTGCAAGGTAATCAAAGTGGTCATAGTGTTGCTATACTGTAGTGATTAGGGTTGTTTTGATTGGTTCAAGAACCGAATAGGAAATAGCTACTTTTGAATCTGGTGGTGTGGGACCTCCAGGCTTCTGTACCTCCTGCCCAATGGTAGCTGCGGGAAGATGGCATGGCCTGGATGGTGGGTATGTTGCCTTCTTGTGGCAGCACCTCATGTAAATACTGCCGATGGTGGGGAGGGATGTGCCTGTGATGTACTGGGCTGAGTCCACTATTCTCTGCAGCTTCTTGTGTTCCTGCAAACTTGAATTGCTGTACCAGACTGTGATGCAACCAGTCAGGACATTTTCAACAGTACATATGCAGAAGTTTGTTAGAGTGTTCGGTGACAAGCTGAACCTCCTTAACCTTCTGAGAAAGTAATGATGTTGGCGCACCTTCCTTGTGATTTCATCTACATGCTGGGCCTGGGACAGGTCATCTGATATGTTAACGCCCAGGAATTTAAAGCTGCTGACTCTCTCCACTGCCAATGCCCCAATGTAGACTGGCACATGTTTGCCCTCCTTCCCCTTCCTGAAGTCAACAATCAACTCTTCAGTTTTACTAATGTTGAACAAGAGGTTGGTTCACAAATCTGATTGAGTTTTTTGAGGAGGTAACTAAGAAACTTGATAAAGGCAGAGCATTAGATGTGGTTTACATGGACATCAGTAAGGCATTTGACAAGGTCCTGCATGGTAAGCTGGTCCAGAAGTATAAGGCACAAGGGGTCCAAGGTTTGTTGGTAAATTGGATCAAATTTGGCTTGGTGATGGGACACACAGAGTAATGGTAGATGGGTGTTTATCTGACTGGAAGTCTGTAACAAGTGGTGTACCACAGGGATCAGTGCTGGGACCTTTGTTGTAAATGACTTGGATGAGAATGAAGATGTTCTGCTTAGTAAGTTTGCAAACGACATGTGGTAACAATAGAGAGAGTGCAGAAGAGATTCACCAGGATGTTGCCTGGATGGAGGGCAGCAGTTATGAGATGAGATTGGTTAGGATGGGTTTATTCTCATTGGAATTTAGGAGGCTGAGGAGATGGAGGTTTACAAATTATGTGTGCATAGATAGGGTAGATAATCTCTTTCCCAGGGCAGGAGAGTCTAGAATTAGAGGGCACAGGTTTAAGGTGAGAGTGGAACAACTTAAAGAAGATCGGAGGGGCAAGTTTTTCACACAGAAGATGGTGGTTATCTGGCATGAGCTGCCAGAGGCGTTGTCAGAGCCAAATGCAATTACAATGTTTAAAAGCCATTTGGATAGGTAGGTAGATAGGAAAGGTGCAGAGAAATATGGGCTTAATGCAAGCTGATGGGATTAGTGCAAATAGGCATCATGGTAGGCATGGATGAGTTCTGTGAAAGGACTTGTTTCTGTGCTGAATATTCTACGATTCTATGAAATGTATTGGGAGATGTCCAGAGAAGGTGGTGCTGAAGTACAGCTGGATGTTGTCAGTTTGAAATCTGATGCCATGGACAATTTTTCCAAGTGGCAGCATTGATGAGAAATAGGAGGGACCCAGAACAAAACCTTTGAGGACTCTTAAAGGAAATACTGTTATCTATTGGAACCACAAAATACTTTGCAATAGTGCCTGGGATAGTCTTGCATTACCAATGATATTCAATGGGAAAGTTGCACATTTTGTCTGATTCTTAATGTTTAATCTTCCTGCAGCACTCAGTGGTTGAAATGGTTGTTGGCTTTTGTATCTCACTTTATTGCAAGCAACTCATGCCTTCTGTTTCAATTTCTAGATACAACTGTGAAAAATCTTCAGGCTTTCAAAATTTTGCAAACGGTATTTTTAAATTCTAATTGTTCCCACGTCTCATCAATTATCCTGGACAGAATCAGGAAGATCTGGAGCTGGAATAAAGCCAATTTCTTCCTTCTGGAATGGACACAGCAAGTTTTCTTCCAGTTTGCTGAGGTGATCTACCTCAAGTCAGAGACGGTGCAGATTCAGTATTTTGAGATGCTGCGGTTTGTTGTATTCGAACTGTCTTACATACCCCATGAGGTTTTTTCAAGAGTTCAAGCCATAATTCGAGAGAATCTCTCCCCAGTTTGTGCCTTGCTGGCACTTGAATGTGTGCTGGATATTTCCAAGTACGATCCATTGCTCACCGTTGTGTTCCGAGAAACCAGGCTCCTCGAGATGCTCCTCACACGGCTTCAGAGGCAGGCGAAAATCCTGAGGAAAGCGGGTAAGCATGATCTTTGCCAACTAACTATCAGGCATCAATATTCAGAGATTCGTTCTTGACATTACTTTCTCCTCTCTATTTGGAATTAGTAATTAGGTCATTAAAAGGACTTAATTATTTCAACCTCTGATCCCAATTAGAACTTTGTGAGCATGGTTGCAAAGTCAGAACACTGGTCTTCCAGCCCTGTGTCAGCCTGAAGCTTGCACCCACAAAAATCCCTTACAGGATTTTCACATTTACTGAATTTTCCCTTAAAATACTTAGTAGAAGTTGTGCATCTACAGGGTAAGATCATCCTCGAGCCTCAAGGAATGTCCAAAACTTCAAAATAATCATTTGAAGATAACTTGTATTTATTAGTTTTACAAATATCAAAGGTAGGGAGAAAGAAGATTATTTTGGCTGTCGTTCTGTCGGTTTGTCATTTTGGTGGACCCGTTGGGTGACCAGAGGTGGAGGGAAGCCATGTGATGAAACCTCTGGAATTCATTTAACCCATCACTGGAATTAAACTACTTTTGTTTACTTTTAATAAATATCCAGGGATTCATATTTGCTCTTTTTAATTTCTTCCACTTATTTGTTTCCTGCTGAAACTACAGGGAATAGACCTTCTGATGACCAGCAGCACCAGAGAGAGGCCTTAAGTTTGATGTTAAAAGTTGTAGCAACCATGCTTAAAGGCTCTGTGAAAAACATCGGTAAGTTCCAAGTGCTGGGGCGACACTGAACACCCAAGTGGTCCTTAGGGGAATGCCAGCAGTGTTGTTTCATGGTTTATTTAACATTTTCCTAATCTCTTTATATACACTTGGAAGTAATTGTTGGTGATGTCAGCATTAGGATGCTCCTCTTTTTGGTAACATCATCTGACTAAATTGGCATTAAAATAGCAGACAATAGAATGCTCAAAGAGTATCTTAAGCATTTTGCGTTAATCTTTTTACTGATTAGTTTTCTGTTTAGTTTAAATGTCATTCCATCAAATAACTATCCACTTAAAGCAGAAAACTCAGTACTTAAAGTTACTGTTGTCACATCTTTACATTCTTTCTTGGTGATAGTGTGCAGACTACTCTGGCCATTTAAGTTATATGGTCATAAAATCTAGGCCTTTTCCTTATAACTGCAAACGAGCCTTCTTCAACCACAAGGCCAGTACTCTTCGATCAGCTTTTTGGTAGTGCACCAAATCTTAACCATTCTTCATGTGGTCAAGAATTCTGCTCATTTCCCATATGTTTTTTTGCCAATCATTTTAAATCTGTACCCAACCCAATCTGCCTTCCAGCACCCAATCCACTTGCTAAAGAAACTACTTTCCGATGATAATAGACTCACATTACCCTCATTGACTTCTCTTAAGGTTCTCTAAACATGTCCATAATTATATTTGTATCGATAAGGTGGCTAGTCCTAAACTGTAGGAGGGTAGGATGCCTCTTGCATGTGTACCACACTGAATGGCAATCCAGAGATCAGGATATTAAAGTTAGGAATGCTAACTCTGCAAATTTAGTTCTTTCAAGGGAAGTAAATGGTCTGGAAATCACAGCACCCACCAGAGATGATGATATTGATATGTTAGCTTTCTTTACTCTCTGTAGTCCACCCCCTGATCATACCTTCCCCCTATGTGTATATCAATCCTTGGTCACCCAACAATCAATCCTTGCCACTACATTGTGTCTTGTGAAAGCCACAACTTGCCAATCTGATCTTTCCTCTCTCTGATCAGTGATTCTTCGAGAATATGGGATGATCCCCTACATCAAGATTTTTCTTGATGACAAGTCCTATCGAAGCCATGCACTAGACATCTTAGAACAACTGTTCATTGTAAATGCAGAGGAGTACATGCGTGTCGTAATAGGAGTGTTGTGCTCTGCCACACAGGGAGAATTCATGTTGAAACTTGACATTTTGCAGGTATGTAACGGTTATTCTCGAATTGTCTTTTTCATTTTGGTGAGGACTAGGAAAACCTTTTATTTCTCTCTCTGCTTCAGTGAGATTCACAACAGAGTAGCAAATTTCCCAAGTGAAAAAAATTAAGAAATGTTGTATTTTACTTCACAGTGTAAGCTGTATTTTAATGCCCATGTTTTGAGAGTTAGAACAATTAATTTTACATGGTTTGGGTATAATGGCTGATGGATGGTGAAGCTATAAAATATCTCATGCACTATTTTTCCCAGGGATGGGGAATCAAGAATCAGAGGGCATGGATTTAAAGTGAGAGGGGAGACATCTAGTAGGAACCTGAGAGGCAGCTTTTTCCAAACAGAGGGTGGTCAGTATATGGAATGAGCTGCCAGAGGAAGTGGTTGAGGGAGGTACAATAACAACTTTTAAAAGACATTTGGACAGGTACATGGATAGGAAAGGTTGAGAGGGATATGGGTCAAATATGGGCAAATGGGACTATCTTAAATGGACATCTTGGTCGGCATGGATGAGTTAGGCCGAAGGGCCCGTTTCCGTGCTATATGATTCTATATCAGTGAACCAAGCTGATTAGTTAGCAAAGACCCTCATTACCTACCTTACCTCTGCTTAAGCTTCCCTTAACGTGCCCATAACTAAATTTATACCACTATGGGCTAGATGCCTCACAGCACCAGAGAAAACATTCTCCCTGCATCTACAAGTTTCAGTGAGATCACTTCTCATGCATCTAAACCCCAGAGAATACAGCTCAAGTCTACTCCATCTCCCCTCATACAACAATTGCACTATCCCAGGACCCAGTCTGGTGAACCTTCCCCTTAATAACTAGATCCCTTTTTAGATAAGGAGACAAAAACTGTGCCCAATATTTCAGCAGTGATCTCACCAAGGCTGTAGATGATTAGAGTAAGAGGTCTTTACCCCTGAACTCAAATCATCTTGAAAACATCTTTCCAACCAGCTCTCGATCTATGCCTTGATCCTGATGGATTTTTTGGGGTTAGACATTCATATCTTTGTGATGCACTGCTGATAAAATTGTCAATTCTGAATTGACCACCTTTAGTGAACTGTGGAAAATTGATGTGAGACCTGTGTGACTGGCAATGTTGATTAAATTAAGTTTGTTGTCTTCAGACTTTTATTTAATTCCCTGATTATTTGGTGTAATCAACAGCTTTCGTAAGTGAACTTCACATTTCTAAAGTTCCCTCAATATAGCCAACCCTGGCAATGACCATCTCCAATGAGAGACACCTACCCTTAACACTCGATGGCATTATCACGGGCAGGTACCCCTTCTGCCATCAATATTCTGGGGGGAGTTGGCATTCACCAGAAACTCAACTGGACCAGCCACGTAAATACTGTGGTACAAGAACAGTTTGGAGGTTGGGTATCCTGTGGTAAATGACTCACCTACTGACACCCAAAGCTCTTCCATCATCAAAAGGCATAAGTTGATGGGATACCCTCCTCTTGCCTGGTTGAATGAAGCTGCAACAGCAATCAAGAAGCTCAACATTATTCAGGATAAAGTAGCCCACTTGATTAGTCTGTCATCACCACCCTGAATATTCATTCCCTCCACCACTGGCGCCCAGTGACTGCAGGGTGTACTGCCTACAAAATGCACTGTAGTTACCTGCCCAGGCTATTCTAGCAGCACCTTCCAAACCCACCACCTCTGCCAAGTTCAAGGGCAGCAGATACACCAGCCTTAGGTTTTCCTAATCACACATCATCCTGACTTGGGAATATATTACCGGTCCTTTATCATCACTCGGTCTTATTCCGGGAACCTCCACAGACGCATTGTGGGAGTATCTTCGCAGGAAGGACTGGAGTATTTCAGGAAGGCAGCTCACCATCTCCTTCTCAAGGACAGTTAAGGAAGGGCAATGTGTTGATCTTACCAGTAACTCCCACTTTCTTAAAAATGAACTGAAAATCTAGTCTGTACCTCGTCAGAAATTCTTGGCAGCTTGCAGGATGGCTCCTTCACCACACTGATCCAAGACCTTGTGTCTGTATATGGGTCGATGTGTGGACTTCGTGAGACATGATGGATAATGAGGCATTGTTGGGAAACTGAACCATTGATGTTTGCCAAAAGGAAGTTGAGTTTTCAGTGACCAAAAGTAACTCTTTCTTTATGTATAGTGATAATTAAGTTGGGTGACCTCCCTGTTTTCCAAGAGGAGAGTAACTGGATTTGTAGAGAAGCCAATGTAACAGTGCCACATGTGAGATCTGTATCACTGTAATGGATGTTGGGGTGTCCGTCTTGACCACATGGTAACTCTTCAGCTGAATGTCACTGCAACTGTACACAATGTGGCTCAGGGAAGAGTTCCACAGGAGGTTTGGCAGTGTAAATCTTCCGAAGATGTTTTTCCTGGTGTGGGTCTCAGGATATAGGGATGCACAGTTAAGAGTGAGTTCTCTCAGTGGATGGTGAATCTTTGGAGTTCTGTACTTTGGAGAGGTGTGGACACTGAATCATTAATTATATTCAAGACAGATAAATTGATTTTTGGGCATGGGTGAGTTGAGGTTTATGGAGCACAGGCAAGAAAGTAGGGGCTGAGACCAAGATCAGATCAACCAAAATCTTATGGAGTGGCAGAGCGGGGTCATGGAGCTGCACGACCGACTCCTACCTGCTGTCTCCTTTGTTCCTGTTTTCTACCCAAATGGTAAGTTCTCCTCTGAGACATAATAGTGACAATCCTTCCAAATTAGTTCATTGGTCCGAAACAGCTTTGGAACATTCTGAAATGAGAATTAAATGGTAATAATATAAGCACCAGTCTTTCTTTCTTTTACTGAGAGGTAAAGATATTTTTAAAAAAATATAATAATGGAAATGCTATCATTAGTTGATCATCTTTGCAGGCTACAGAAAGGATTGAATTTTTAGGATGAGTAAATAAACAAAAATAATTTTATATATTTAAAAGATGTACTTATATCATTAAACTGATTTATAATTATATCCATATAGAATCTTTATACGGTTAAACTGATATATTAAACTAAATCTTGTGTGTGCATCTAATTTAGACAAATTGTGAAGCAGTCACAAAATAATAAGTAACTGAATTTATTATTTGTGCCCCTCAGGGTCCTTATTGTGTTACTCACAAATTCAGATTGATTTGCTAATATATATTTAGCTGGTAACCCAAAATAAATGTCATTACATCTCCACACTATGAGGATGACACATTGAATATTGTACACTGTATTAAATTACAGAATGGGAGGTAAATTTGCTTATGTGTAACTCAGTTTGTGCTTTATAGATTGAGGTTTAAGGAATATTAAGTCACCAAGGATTAAAGTTGTAACCATGTTAAAGATTGTACCAATAAGGTTATCTATGGCCCATCCTGAAAAGTGTCAAAGCTACTTGCTTTACTTCCATTTAGTTTTATTAAATTTATGTTCTCTTTATAACCTGTGTCACTTGTAAACACTTGAGTGACAATAATGCATTGTTTATAATAGTTTCTTACAACATTTCCTTGTTTCAATACGATTTTCGGTCTATAAGCTAATCCCTTGATCTTGCATGTAGTTTCATATTGATGAAGCAATCTAACATCTTATACAGAATCCTGTGAAATATTCCCGGCTTCTCGTGGGCTACTGCCCTATCAATAAAAGTTTGATAGTTTAGCTGTCCACAATGTGGTATACTGCCTGTATTCCTTCTCTGTGTTAACATTTAGGGGAACCATCATCCTCTATTTGTGCATAAGATGTTTAGATTAGATTGACCACTGATTTAGTTAGGACAGCCTGAATCTACAAACATCCTGTCCTAGTTGTGGGGTAAATGGTCCTGGGATAGCAATTGACACAGAGCCCCATTTGGCCCTGAATTTGTGGTGGAATCTGTGTCAAATACTATCCTGGGTCACTTAGCCCAGGACCAGTACTCTATCTTTGAAGGCTGGGGTTTTACTTCTCACCACTTGCCTCCTGAAGAAAGTTCAACCTTACTTTGCCTGGTTCATGATCAAGGCTGTGCAATCTGGAGTGAACACCAGGTGTCCTAGTGAGCCCCTGCATGACAACAAGGGCTCTTCTTACAGATAGGTTCATGGTGGGGGTGGGGGGGGGGGGGGGGGGGGGTGGTGGTGGAGAGGGGAGGTGGGTAAGGGGGAGGGGGAGTGGGACTGATGATAGATTGAGCCCTGTTCACAGGCACTGAAAAGCACTTTGGCAGCTGGCTCAACTCCAATTTAGCTGACTCCCAAAGTTACCATAAGATGACAAACACTTTGACAATCAGAAAATTAGATTTTAAGTTTATTGTCATGGGCACACATACCCAGGGTATAAATGCCATGAAAGTGAGCTTTTTTTGGAGCAGCAGCATAGCACATTACAAACATGACAAACATAAGTTAACATAAACAGAAACATTTGAAAGCTATTTAATATTATCAAAATGTTAAAATTAGACTATTTTGGGATAATAAACTTAGAACATTGAAGAACTCTTAAAAACATTTAAATATACACAAACAGAAATCAATGGAGAAGTAATCCCTTTGCCAGGTCTAACCTGCCCAAGGTTTTTTGTGTGATTCCTGTTGTAACAGTCTAATGTCACAGCTCCGGGCTCATACTTTGTGATAAATTCAGCATGCAAGTGTTGTCAGAAAAATAATCTCAAACATCTGACTGCGATTTTGGGATGCCCATATTGACCTGTCCTTAAAAGAAAATACTCAGTTTGCTCTCAGTTTTACCTGTCAGTGAACATCAGTGTTTAACTGAAATTTCCACACAATTCTTTACCATCCATCAGTTCACAAAGGCCTTGTGAGTCCTGGTGAGAGGTTTGTAAACTAAGCTATTAACTCTCTCCATGGACACCACCTGACTTATTAAGTATTTCCTGCATTTTCTGTTTTCAACACAAGGGCCTCACATATTGTTAAACAAGATGTTTTATTTTTAAAACTTTTTAATTACCCTATGAGGTATGTGAGGTTTTAGTATCACCATGTTCTCTGATTGAAAAGAATTAGAACCTTTTTTGTAAATGAAATTAGTGCCTTAACCTGTGTATATCTCCTTCCACTGCAGTCCCTATTAAATATTCTAGGAACGCCAAAGGCTTGCTCTGCATTCAGGACTGCTGGAGGATTTAATGCATTGCAGTCGGTGTTGGCAGACATGGAAGGAGCATTATGTGACCCGCCTTCAGCCCAGTGGATCTCAGTGGATCAGAATGACATATGGTGTCTTATTGAAATGACTCTCTGCACTCTAACTGTTGCCATGCACTCTGACCCTGTCAACAGTTACTTCTTCAGAACACAGGGCCACTTTGACAAAATGACAGATGACCTCAGGCTTTTTGGTTGCTTTAACAATGAAGGTGAAAGGTTATGTTATCCATTGGATGTTAGCGCCTGCAGAAAGTTCAAGGAGTTCCTAGACTTGGCCGACTGTTCCACAGTGGATATTCCACAATCGTTGAGGAGTTGTGTGAAAATATTTGGATTTCTGGATCAAATGGCGAAAGACAGTTTGTCTTCTCCCCATTGGCTATCCAGGAGATTTCATCCTCCAAATCCTAGTGAATCGAACAACCAAAGTGATGTTCAACAACTAATGAGGAGACACCACAGTGCATCCAATACCAGTGAAAAGACTACAGAACAGCTGGCTGCTGGTGATCCAGAAGATAGGTAGGTCACTACACATTCATCAATGTTCAGTGTTCAGTGCAGAATGATGTAGGAACATAAACCTAATATTAAATCTTCGCTGCTGCACAGTCACTTCCTGATTTACTTCCTTTATAGTAATGTTGCATAAGTTTGATAACAGATATTCAAATTGTTGAGGTTGCTGAACTGCACATTGTGTGATAATGGATCTAGTAGAAGATTTTATCTAAATTCTGGATGCGTAATGTCTTCATTCCGTTTTCTTTCTTACTGTTCTTTGCTTCTGCACAGTACAGTGAGGAAGATTTTGACTGGTGCACTTAAAACTATTCTGTACAAGAAACATTTTCTGATTCTGTGATTTATGTATCTTTCTTCATCAAAAGCTTTTTGAATTAGCCCAAACTGGAGTAATCTGATTTGATAGTGATAATCTAATCACTTTTAATCATAACTCTGTTCATTGGTAATAAGTTCTGTGCTTCATTAAATGGAACAGACTCACTTGTATCTGTGTTAAGGCCACGTAAAGACCTTTCTCCATTTCTCAAGTTAAAAAGACTCTAGAACATATTTGTGCAAAATTCTTAAGATTTATCCCTGAGGATTCATTACGAGGGATGAGTGGAATATAACAGAGAGAGACTGATTCAATTTCAATTCAACTGTTTGGGGAACAAAGGGATCTTTGTAAGTTGAAGAACAGTGCCCACAGATGGCATGCTCTTCTGCATGAGGTCCACATGTACTCTCCATGGCTCAGGGCAAGTGTTCTGGCAGAATGTTTTCAAGGAGGTCTCTGTAAGGTTATGAGTATAGCCCAGAATGGCCACACTTAGAGGAAGCCTTCAGTGTAGGAAATTGCTGTGCCCACAATGCCTATTCCTTGCGGATGCCTTTTCTCCTTGAGGAAGGAGTTTGAGTGACCTCCGTAATGCAGCACTGAGCAGCAAACCATGATGCAGAGTCACAGTGTTGTACAGCACAGAAACAGGCCCTGTGGCATCCATGTCCAAGCTGACCTTTGTACCTATCTATACTAGTCCAATTTAGTTGCATTTGGTCCATAGCACTCAATGCCTTAGTGACTCGATTTTCCTTGGAAGGATGTAATTAAACCGGAAAGAGTGCAGAAAATATTTACAAGGATGTTGCCAGGACCTGAGGGACTGAGTTAAGGGGAGAGGTTGGACAGGCCAGGCCTTTACTCCTTGGAGCGTAGGAGGCTGAGGGGTGATCTTATAGAGGTATAGAAAATCATGAGGGGTATAGAAAGGGTGAGCAGTCTTTTTTTCCAGGGTTGGGGAATCGAAAACTAGAGGGCATAGTTTTAAAGTTAGAGGTGAAAGGTTTAATAAGAACCTGAGGGGCAACATTTTTACACAGTGGGTGATAGATATAAAGGAACAGCTGCCAGAGGAAGTGTTTGAGGCAGGTACATTATATACATTTAATAAGTATGTGTACAGGTATATGGATGACGAGAATTTAGAGGGATAATGGACCAATGGGATTAGCTTGAATATACATCTTGGTCGGCACGGAGAAGTATGGGCCAAATGGCCTTTTTCCGTGCTGTACACCTCTATGACTCTTCTTTAGATACTTCTGACTGCTCCACTCTGTGAGAGTGCTAAATGTTGTTGACTGGGTTTGAATAACGTGGGTTTCTTTGGAAACCAAGACTTGAGTTTTTTTGGAAGAGAAGAACTTTGACAATTCAAATATTGTATTTATTCCTTTGAAAGATGCAAATGTAATGGTTTGGATAGTTATGTGATAATCAGTAGTCTGCCATTCAATTTGAATTGTGAACCAAAGTGGCTTGATTACAGTTCTGAAAAGAATGTAAATCAGAGTTGCTCTGTGCTTGGTTGTGGAGTTGAGAGTAAGTGTAATATATTTGAAAGGATGCAATGAGAAGCCTCAAGTGGTGGGAGTGCAGATCGACATTCCTACTCTTAAATTTCTGGTTTCTCCTTCATCTGATGCTAGGGGTTGCTGCTCTGTTGAAACCTTTTATTCACACCTTTGTGCTTATCTTCATGAAGGTTCCCTGCAGACCCTATGATTGTCCACCCAGGTGCTATTTGTGTCATGATGCACCTATTACCGAATATTAACTGCAAAGAAATTCCACAGGTATCTACAATTTTATTATTATTGTATAATTATAATGCAGACTGAAATATGTTTACCTCATATTTCCAGAACAATTTACCTTTTGTCTTTTTGCTGTATAACTTGATCCCAACTTTTATGAGATGGCTGTATTAAATCTCTATGTCTAAACAGTCTTGTTTACTAACAGGCATCACAGGTCAGCAAGGATGCCTTGACTTTAGGAGGGTATGAGGCAGATTTATCAAAACCTTGCCAGGGCTTAAAAGTTAAATGACTTGAACAGCTTGCATGATTTTGTTTTGTGTTATATTCACTAGAGGGTGAGAGCTGATCTGATCTAACTGTGGTGTGTGAAATACTACAGGGATTAGAAAGTGTGGCAAAAGAAAGGGCTCTTTCCTCTGTGAGCCATTGAAGCCAGACCTTTCAAAAGTAACATCAGAAAGTGGAGTTGAAATCTGGAATCACATCTTTGCTAATTATTGTGTAATGGGATCATTTGAGACTTTCAGCACTGAAACTTAAGAGTAAAGCTATCATAGGGCATGGGACAGACTACAGTGATGCAGAAGTGTCACAATAGTGTAGGATGGTCCACCCTTTGGGTTTTGGCCTCGTAGTGCCCATCACCCACCTGGATCATTACCTAATGTTCCAACCTTTGGTTGTGGAAGTTTTATTGGGTAACTGTGTGTAACTTTGAACTGATTGGCAGAGTTTGGCACAACATCCCTTCTGAACCTTGTACCAGTTTTTGGCAGTGCCATCTGAGAAGACCTGTGCCCTGTTGCACATCATGGAAATATTTTTGCTTTGCTAAACTGGGACAGATTGTGGCTGACACCTCCTCAACAATTGGCAACATACTTGATGTGTGCCAAGTGCTGTAAAACAATGGCCACTTGTGGCAAATGTAAACACTGAGCACAAGTCCCTGCAAGGGGAGCCATGCTTTTCTTGTAAATAAATATCACCGGACAAAATAATATTTGGTATACACAACTGGTATTTTCTCATTGGCTGAACAAATGTTAATAAGGTGCACCAACAAGGCAGTAGGAGAGTAGAAGTTGAAGTCCTACGTAGACATGATGCAATTTGAGATGTGCAGCTACAATCATGAAGACTTCAAGCACATAAAGCCCAAAAATAGCTACTTATTCCTGTATCCTCACTCGCAGTCCATCACTCATCCAAAGTATCTGTTAAACGTGAGGAGGGTACCCCATCACACTTCCGGGGCCCCACTACCCATTAGGTCAATCAAATGTCCTCAACTCTCCGCTGATCTGTTTACCAATTAACTTAATTCTGTGCCCCCAGTTCTTTCCCTTTACAAAGCAGTTGATAAGCCCTTCCTGTTTATACTCTAGGCCTCACATCACTTTATACAACTCAATTAAATGAACCCTTGACAGCCAACGGCATTACCGTCACTGAGTCCTCTGGCATCAACATCCTTGGGGACACTATAAACCAGAAACTCAAGTAGACCAGCCACTTAAGTATTATGGGTACAAGAGCAGGTCAGAGGCTGGGCGTCCTGTGGTGAGTAATTCTCCCCTTGACATGACAATAACTTTCTATCATGTATGAAACATGCCAGGAGTGTGATGGAATGTTCTCCACCTGCCTGGATGACTGCAGATCCAGCAATACCCAAGGAGCTTGACACCACCCACGACAAAGCCACCCCATTGATTGAAACCCATCCAGCACCATTCCCTCCACTGCACTTACGCACCCAGGTTACTCCAGCAGAACCTCACAAGCCTGCCAGCTCCACCACCGAGAAGGACAAGGCCAACGGGAGTGTGGGAGCACCACACTTGTAGGTTCCCCTCCAAGTTGCACAATTCCCTGATTTGGAAATATATTTCCTGTCCTTCACCATTACTGGATCTAAATCTTGGAACTCCCTGCTGGGGCAGTAATGTGGGAGCACCTTACTAGATGCACTGCAGCGGTTCAAGAAGGCAGCTCACCACCACTTTCTCTAGGATAATTAGGTCTGAGCATTAATTGCTGGCCTTGCCACTGATGTCTAGATCCTGAAAAGTGAAAATCTATAGAAAAATTCTTAATCTCCTTTGTTCCAAATAAAATCACCCAAAGTTCCCCAGTCTCTTCTCAAACTATAACTCTCCAACCTTGGCAACATCCTTGTAAATCTCCTCTACACCATCTCTAGTGCTACTACATCTGTGTATAGTAACTCTAAACTTGGGTTGGTGAGGTTGGAAGGTTGCTACAATTAATTTGACTTCCAGTGAAACCAGCAGGAGTAAAGTTCAATTGCCTGTAATCAGTAATTGCCTCTTATACCATTTGGGATTTATTTTGGGTTTTGTATAAATTCAACTGTGTTAATCCATGTTTTAAAACAGCATACTACATCTCAAGCAGGCCAAGTGTACAGGAAAGCTCTGATTATCCACTATCCAATGATTTGGAAATCCCAATGGTTTGGCACCTGCCTCACCAGATGATGCTTGTCGTGCTCCCTTCCCCTTTTCCTGTTACTCTGGTTCCCATGCTCCCTACCTACTCGGGTATTAGTAGAAACAATATCCGATGTTTGGGAAAATCTTCTAGTCTCGAACTAACAAAGTCCAAGTGTGCCAGATTATTGAAGTTTTATTGCATTTGTAACTTGCTGCTTCATCTAATCTAAATGATCCAGGTCACTTGAGCACAAATGGAGTTTTCATCATTTGTAGTGTTAGAAGTGAGCCCTCTCAAATGGTTTTTTCACTTGCAGATGTGTCTAAATGTGGTTGTACAGAGCTTCTTTGTTTTACAGTCTCAGCAATTCATTCACAGAAATAGGTAACTCATGCAATTGTGCAATGAGTACATTATTTAGTACTATTTAAGCAGCCACACCAAGAAATGTTATTGTAGAGTCACAATAAGATGTAGAATGTTCAAATGTTCTGGATTGTCTCTTGTCACAATATAAGCAAAAACAACTTTATCTAAAATCCCACACCACCAGGTTCAAGAATAGCTGCTTCCCTTCGACCATTCGGTTCTTGAACCAACCGGCACAGCCTTAGTCACTACAGTTTAGCAACACTATGATCACTTTGATCACTTTGCATTAAAATGGACTTTGTTTTTTTTGTTCTAATTGTGTTTTTTCTTCTAAAAATTGTGTTTAACTTATGCTTTTCTGATGCTATGAGCCTGTGATGCTGCTGCAAGTAAGTTTTTCGTTGCACCCGTGCACATGTACTTGTGCATCTGACAACAAACTGGACTTTGACTTTGATCTCTTTTCTCTTCAGCTGTCCCTGGAGCTGCAATATGCAATAGCTGATTACGTTCTATCGCTTGTCAAATCAGAAAGGAGCCGCCAGACCATGTGTGGATCTAGCCTTTTGAAGGTCTTGGTGAACTGCTTCAAGGAGGTATTGGCTGATAATTCCAACCCACTACACTTTCCCCTCATCAGGATCTTTGAGAAGCTGGCATGCCAGGCAATCGATCCACCAGTCTTGAGGTAATGTCTGCCCCTTTGTTCTATGTATGTAGTCACACTCAGACACACTCACAAGCACCCATGCATATATGTGCACACTAGTATGCCTGCACACTGTGGAATGTTTTTGATACAGTTAGTAAAATCATTTCAATATTGTATTGTATAAACTCTGGAATTTTCTCTCCAAATCCTTTTACCTCACTATGCCTCTACTCTTAAATGTTCCTTAGAACCCTTCTGTTGGCCCAATGTTTTGATTTTCTGTCTAATGTCACCGTGGTACCGAATATTCTTTGCCAAATCTCTTGAGAAGTGCCTTGGAACAGTTTATTATGTTAAAGGTGCTACATAAATGCAAGTTGTGTTGAATATGTTGAACTAGTGGACTTCTAAAATTCATGCTTCGTAAGTAATTTTCGAGGATGAAATAATTTATTTTGTTGAAAGCTGTTGTAAATATTAACATCACATATATTTTATAACTGAATGCAAGATGGATCTCTCTGTTTTGATGCAGAACTGGCTTCCTCCAATGTCAAAGTCATTTCCAATCCAGCTCCAGTCTTAGTCACAGTTGTATAGAAATTGGTCCCCATCACTCGCCTGATATGTTCCTCAGTCAGGGCAGGAAGACAACAAATTAAGTATCTGGAGTGCTTCTGTGGAGTCCTTGATGCCCAAGTATCTTGGACAATAAACTTATGCCTCCAGGACGGATTGATTACCATCACTTTGATGTTTGTTGGAGCTTGCACTTTGCAAATTGGCTGCTGTGCTTCCTACTTTGTAATGTTTCAAAACTACAGTTTGCCTGTCAACTGCTTTGAGATGTTCCAAGGTTGCAAAATATTTGTTTCCGTTATGTGCAGTGAAACAGAAAATATGTTACTGAAACATATTTTCTTAAAAACTGGCTAATGTATCTTGTTAATATTTCTCCTAGAAAAGGAGACAACAACAAGAGAATATTGATTAAAAATCAAACAGCCTCCAATAAGCTCTTATACCTTCCCTGCTACATTTTCTTTGATTGAAGTGGCTTTTTATACTCAAGTTTTGTGAGAATAAAAGCTGGTCTGTTCTATGGTACAAAACTGATTTTTATCTGGAGGAACTATTTTAGTTTATTTATTTTTCTGATCTGGGCATTGCTGGCAAGGCCAGCATTTATTGCCCATCCCTAATTGTCCTTATGAAGGTCATGGGGAGTCATCTTCTTGAATCATGTATTCCTTCTGGTGAAGGTGCTCCTGCAATTTTGTTGAGGAGGAAGTTTCTAGATTTAGACCTAGGGAAACCTAACAGTACTGTTACAAGATTGCAGCATATACGTAACAAAGACAAGACCCCACATATAAAAGGAAATATTGACAATGATGCCTTTTGATAACAATAGGGTTGGTTCCTGTTTCGGATCACTGCATCAGAGAAAGGTTTTCATTTACATGGCACCTAATCGCATTTTTCAAAGTGTCTCATAATGCACCAGATGTCTTCGTAGAACAAAAAAACACATCCTAGATAATAGGGTGGTAATTTTCTGTGAGAGCATAAGGATGAATGACCAATAGGAGGAAGGTTTTGCAAAGCCCTGTGAGAACTTTCTGCTTATTTGTCTATTGCAGCAAGATCTACAAGGTCCACCTGAAGCATCAGAGCAAAAACCCAAGCCTTGGCTTCACACTATAAGAAAATTGTTAAAGTCTGTGAAATTGGCAAGAATTTTCTCCATAAGACTTGCATTCAATTATCTAAATTTTAGCTGGTGGGGCAAGTTGTTTGCTTTACTCTATTGGGTAAATAATTTGGAATAATACTTGAAAGGAAATGATAGGGTGATGGGATAAAAACAGAGGAGCAGGAGAGTTCAACAAAAAGCTCCAACACCTAATAGTTTGAATGGTTTCCTTTAACGATATGCCATTCACTAATTCTACTGCCTTCTGATTTACTACTCGTAGAGACTTCTTGCGCCTTGGTGATCCACTGAATTGTGCAGTTGGAAAGACCCAGATGTGTGCTTTATCTCGTAAACATCAAACCACTTTGTCCTGGCATCAGATTGACTCCAACGGTAAGGCTGGGCTTGGTAAGAAGGGTAGGTTGTCAATGATCCAGCCTCCATAACTCTCAGGGGAAGAGAATTACAGAGGTTCACTACCCTCTGTGAGAGGAAGGAATATGCAGGTCAGTTTTAAATGAGAGGCCCCTTGTCTTGTAAATGTGTTCCCTCGTTCAAGATTCTCCCATTAGTGAAAACGCCTCAACAGTTACCTTGTCATTCCCACTCGGGATCTCAATAAGATTACCACTCATTCTTGTAGACTTCAAAGAATATAGATCTAATTTCTTTAGCTGCTTGTGATAGGACAACTGTCTCATCCCAGGAATTAACTCGGTGAATCTCTTTTAGACTGCCTCCAATGCTGGCATATCCTTTCTTAAATTAGGGGGCCAAAATTGCAGTACAAATCCAGGGGACTCTGGATTTGGCAGCCCCACCCTGTTTCTTTGTGTGCTCATCAAGGACCCCCACCATCTGGCCATGCCCTCTCCCTGATGCTGCCATCAGGCAGGAGGTACAGGAGCCTGAAGACCCACGCCTCAAGATTCAACAACAGCTTCTTCCCCACTGCTGTCAGGTTCTTGTACTGACCTGAAAAACCCCAACACTTACTCAGACTATATATATTTTTCTCTCTCTCAACTTGTACTAGTTTCATTATGTTTATTTTGTTGTTTAGTTTTGTGCACATGTAACATGTATAATTTATGTTAATTTTTTGTTAACTTTATGTTTGTCATGTTGGTAATGTACTGTGCTGCTTCTGCAAAAAACTTATTTTCATTGGCATTTATACCCTGTGTATGTTTGCCTATGACAATAAACTTGAATACATTTACCCTGAAACCCTTTGAATCTCCTCCTTGAGTACCTCCAATGGCTTCGAGGTGGATTGTCTTTCAAGTTGCTGTTTTCCAGTCACTTTCACTGAATCACTCCTCGGTCAAGTAAAACAACCCTTGCCTCAGTTTAGAAACTTCAATTTAACCTTTGTCCTTTTCCATTTCTATGCTAAATCCAACTGGATTATGATCAGTGCCACAAAATGCTGTTTGTCATTTTGTGGGTCGTTCCAATTTGGATTGCCCAACCTTTGAAGTTGTTATTGTGCTAAGGATGACTAGAGATTACAAATATATTTTCTATTGTTTTCACTTACTGCTAATCTACTACCCTGGCCTTCTCTTTAATCAAGCTGAGCAGTGTCAGACACAAATTCTGGAGATTTGAACCTCTTCTGCTGAAATACACACCTGAGTGACTTTGAGCGCAGAAGTTCAGGGTGGGACTGAGCACTGAGGGGTTAATCTGGAAGCATGTCATGTGTCTTGCTTTTGGACCCAGGCCAAACAAGTGAGGAAAAGCACCTCCTTGATCCACTCTAATAAGGATAACCAATTATTAAACATTAAATGGTCTGCATTATATAATCAAGAATTCATGCCTGAAGCCAATACTATGCTAATGTATATCTTGGCCAATAGACTCATTCCACTATGTAAAGTGTTTTGTGAATCAGCTTTGTTACTGGTTTAATTGTTCTATCTCATTGAGCTAAATCAGCTGACAATGGCACTTTGTAAATAAAGAGCAGAAGTTAAAACCCTGCTGAAGATTCAGATAAGGTAGGTTAAGAATGTGTTTGCAAACCAGGAGTTGTATGATTTAGTTTTTCAGTGGATTTTATTACTTACCCAAGAACTTAAAGTTTTCTTTACCAGCTTAAAACTGGCAGCAATTTTCTTACATGTTTTCCAAAATACTTCCGTTTACTTTTTCTCAAATGTTATGAAACTTATTCATCTTTAACATAAATTTGAAAAGCAAATTACAGATTTTTCAATCATGCAAATGAATGTGGGATAAAAATGAATCCTATTGAATTAAAGGATTCACAATGGCTTATCCTTCATGTGCCGGATGTTTGCCAGGAGTCACGTGTTTCATACAGGCAACCCCCACGTTACGGCCGTTTGGGTTACAGAAATTTGTCCTTACAGAATTCACAACTCACTGCACAAAAATTTGAGATACAGAATAAAATTTTCTCTTAATGTGGAAAAAATAAATAAGTAAGCAATTTTTTTTCAACTCGCATTTCTTGACATATTCACAGATGATGCGGCTTCGCGTTATGGAAAATCACGATATGGACCGTTTTCAAGGATCACAACCCCCTTCCGTAACGTTGGGGTCATCTATGGTTATTAATTCATGCAGATAGGCTGAAGACAAAAGTGACTGCAGATTCTGGAATCTGCAACAGCAAACTGAACACTGGAAGAACTTGAGGACCTGATGCACGGTCCCGACCCGAAATGTTGACTTACACCTTTTGACTCCACAGATGCTGCTCGACTCACTGAGTCCTTCCAATATTCTGTTTGTTGTTTTTTATAATGTATTAAAAGCAGTTAACATCAGTGAGTGCAACAAAAGGTGTTGTTTAATTCCTGAGCTCTTTCGTCTTTCCCTATTTCAGAGAGAGGCAGGAAGACAAGCCACTCTCGAAGAGGCTCGCTTGTGGCAAAGAACAGACCACTTCTGGCTTTCAGTTTATTCCACTTGCCAAAGCAAATGACAATACCACGGCATCGAGTCATGAGCTTGGTTTCCATGATGTCTTCCCGACATTTCCATCCAATAAAATCAACTGCTGCACCCTCCTTTACAGAGTTTGACATGTCCGTCGTTGGCTATGGGTATGAGAAATCGATATAAAACCCAGGGAGTGATTGATTTGATAGACTAATAGTTATGGATAATGGAAATTGTCCTCAATTGTGTTGATGCACTGGAGAGCTAAGGGTCTAGTGCAAACATGAAAATGAAAGAAGTTAGCATTAGTAAGTAAATACTGCCAAGGATGTGAATGAGCTTGGAAACTGATAAATGCTAATGACCTGAAGATCTATATCCCAAAGTTTTGAAAGAAGTGGCTACAAAGATAATGAATGTGTCAGTTATCATCTTCCAAAATTCTATACTTCTTGGAATGGTTCCTGCAGGTTGGAGGGGAGCAAATGTGACCCCACGGTTTAAGAAAGGAGGAAGAAACAAGGGAGCTACCAACATCCAAGATACTTGGGAAATAATCTGGTTAAGCAGAGTCAACATGGGTTTATGAAAGAAAAATCATGTTTGAGTAATCTATTGGAGTTCTTTGAGGATGTATCTAGAAGAATAGATGAGGGGGGGTGAGGTGCGGTGTATTTGGATTTTCAATGGGCCTTTGACATGATCCTACAGTATGAGATTAGCAAGCAAAATTAAAATACTATCATGAACTGATAATTAATGTGGGGAGAGTAGAGTTGTAGGGAAAAGTTGTGAAGGAATGAGATTGCATTGTGAGCTAGCATTGGCTTGATGGGCTGAAATGGCCTCTTTCTATGTGGTGAGGAATTGTGGGTGAATATAGAAAGGAAACAAAAAATATGAATAAGCAACACACAAAAGAGATGGAGGAACTCAGCGGGTCAGGCAGGGTCTCGACTCGAAACATCACCGGTCCATTTCCCTCCATACAACACACACACAATGCTGGAGGAACTCAGCAGGTCAGGCAGCATCTATGGAGGGAAACAGGCTGTGCTCCTCCCCCTGCCACGACCTTCTTATTCCGGCTTCTGCCCTCTTCCTTTCCGGTCCTGATGAAGGGTCTCGACCCGAAACGTCGACTGTTTATTTCCCTCCATAGATACTGCCTGACCTGCTGAGTTCCTCCAGCACTTTGTGTGTGTTGCTCCAGATTTCTAGCACCTGTGACCTCTTGTGGCTCCAGTATGAATAAGCAAGTCCTTTCTATTTTGGTAGTGGGGAACTGCAGGGATCGGAGTATTGGCCCTGGCTATTCACAATATGTGTCAATGATCTGGCAGAGGGTCACCTGTAAGATGTGAGTTTGCTGATGATGTGAAACTCAGTGGGAATGTCAGTACTGACGAGATTACAAAGACACTTCAAGGAGGTGTGGACTGACCCAGTGAATGGGTGGGAACATGGCAGATGAAATATAATGTGGGAAAATGTGAAATCCACTTTGGTAGAGAAAAATAGAAATATTGAATATTTCTTTTCAATGGTGAGAGGTTGGTAAAATGTTGATGTTTAAAGGAATCTGGGTGATCTTGCAAAGAAGTCACTGAAAGCAGGGAATTTAGAAGGCAAATTGTTTGTTGGCCTTTATAAGGAGAGCATTTGAGTACAAGAGTAGAGATGTCTGACTACAATTATACAGGTCCTCGGTAATACAAAACCTGGAGTATTGCATACAATTTTGATGTCCTTACCTAATAAAGGATATACTCGTGACAGAACTAGCGCAGCACAGACTCACCGGACTGTTTCCTGGGCACAGCACTGGGATGGATGCTTTTCATCAGTCAGCTAGTTGTAAAATGACAAGTAGACCTACAACAGCATTCCTAACCTGGCTTCTATTCAAGGTCTAGCAATCCCAGTCATGTAATTATGGTTATTAAGTTCAGATGGGTGGAGCGTCAACAGATGGTGGATCCACAAGGAAGGAGAATTAGAGCTGATGGTGCCTCACTGTTTGCTTGCTTTAACTGTTATTATTTGAAGGTCGACTGCCAGTTTTCATTCAGTGCAGAGTCAGTTTGGGGAAGGCTGTTCAATACAAAATACCATATGTACCTCAAACTAAAATGCTTGTGCATCTGTGAGAATGAGGCCATCCGACTCAGCACTTTTAAATGTTCCAGACTGTGGGCAGTGATGGCATATACCACCCAACCCACTTGTCCTGAAATGATGCTGGATTGTTTTACTGAACCATTGCAGTTGCTCTGGCAAGTGTTGTTTCGGAAGTTCCAGGGTTTCAACTCAACAATGAAGAAGCGGCGATCTATTGCTAACTCAACGTGGTGCAGGATTTGCAGGGGAACCTGCAGTCGACAGTGCTGTAAACCTGCTGCCCTTCTCCCTGTTGAGGGACGTCACAGGTCTGAGAAGCAATGCTAAAGGAGCATATTACATCTCTACAGTGCATCCTGCCAGTAGAATACACAAGGTGTATGCACAGTTTTCTCAAAAATTCATGACAGAAAATTAGTTATTTTGAGGGCCTTTTTCAGTTTCTGTCTGTGGGTGGTGACTTGATAAAATCTGGTCAAAGAAGCTGTTCAAGGAACATTGAGAGAGAGAGGCACTGAGAGGATGGCAGTTTTGTGCCCATGAGATGTTTGTTTAGAGTGCAGGACCTGCTAGATGGTGACAGGAAAGCTGGGATATTGCAGGGATGTTTGTCCTGAGGAGTCTATCACTGGTGATATTGACCCTTGAGAATTAGAGGGGAGGGGTGCAGTGGAGTGCAGGGAGAATGAAAGAGAAAGGAACGTAAGATGAAAGTAAATCAAAAGGGAGGAGGACCTTAAACATTATCAGTTCTTGAAAGCAAATGTAACTCTTTGAATCTTTCAACAGGTGCTATTTCTTGCCCACATTGGCCACAGTGTTGGGGTCTAATGCAGATTCTCCAATTGTCGGTGGAATTGGGAGTGGTAAGCAAACAGCTCCATACCGTTATCTTCTATTTTATGACTATCCTCTTTTTAGACGATAATTGGCAGGGGCAGTTGGAATGCTTTAATCAAATCATTTCCCTTTTTGTATCTTTTCATGTATTAACAAACAATGTTGTGTTTCATTCACGATATTACAGTGCATATAACTTGCATTTTATTATGCTTTTAAGGTAATAAAATATTGTGAGGTGTTCCTTGAGCATGTTCAGACACTAAAACAGGTAGCGATATTAGGATAGGAGACATAATGCTGTCAAAGAGGAAAGTTTTAGAAACCATTTTAGACAAGAAGGAAGAGCCAAGGTTTACAGAAGGAATTTGAGAGTTCAGGGATAAGAGATGAAAGCACAACAGTCAGAGGCAGGGAAATTCAGCATGCTAGAATCGAAGAAACACAAAGATTTGGAGCTTTGCAGGGCAGAGATGGGGAGGGTGATATCTTGGGTGGCATAGTGGCTGTGGGTGACTCAGTGGCACAGCTAGTAGAGCGTCACAGCGCCAGAGACCCGGATTCAATCCTGACCTCAGGTACTCTCTGTATGGAGTTTTCACATTCTCCCTGTGGGCATGTGGCTTTCCCCTGGGTGCTCCGGTTTCCTCTCACATTCCAAGGATGTGTTGGTTGGTGGGTTAATTGTCCATTGTTAATTGTCCCAAGTGTGTAGGTGAGTGTCGGAACCTGGGGGGAGTTGCAGAGAACATGAGGAGAATGAAGAATGAAATTAATGTAGGATCAGTGTAAAATGTGTGGTTGCTGGTCAGCACAGATTCGATGGGCTGAAGGGCCTGTTTCTGTGCTGTATCTCTCTGTGACTCTATTTGCAGGACAGAGGTGAGGACGGGTGATACCTTGGAGCATTTCCACATTTGATGGGAATTATAAATTCAAGATGTTGCTGAATTGGAAACCAGTGTGGGTCACATAGCTGATTGTGTGGGTGATTCACGGGCAGAGCTTTGGATGAGCTGAGGATAGGAAGTGGGAGGCTGACCTGGACAACATTGGAACAGTCATAGCTATCCAATAGGGACAGCAGCTCCCAAAGCACACTGACACATAGAACTTTGCTGTACTCCTAGCCAGAACTCTCATTGTCCGAGGATGGCTCATGTCAATGAAAGGTAACAGGTATGGAGCGTAGGTATGGCACATTTCAACAGGTTTTGGAAGGCTCAAAATCTGAGCAAGAAGGCCAGCACACAAGCTGGTTAGTGACAGACTTCTGCTTTTTTATTCTGTTTTCGGTTTCTCTCTCAGGTTGCCGGGGGTTTCCACCACCTGTTGGACTGACATACTCCACGTGGTTTGTGATTAACAGCTTCAGTTCTGCTTTTGATGCCCATCCTGTTCGATTCCTGACACTCTTCCGACACATGTCGAAGATGGAAAAAGATTACACTTGTTTATCCATCAGCATTTCAGCACCAGGGAACCAGCTGGTCATTTCCACACAAGAGGAGGTGTTTGAACCATTGGGTACAGTGTATTAACACTTTGTTATAACACTGAACTATAATTTTGCACTTAATATTATAATGTTTTAGTTCTATTTCCTGTAAGCTGAACTGGTAAGTATGTGGCTTCTGGTAGAATTGGACCAAAGATTATCCCATGTCTGGTTCACAGGTGGTGTTACTGACCCTTAATTGGGTGATGAGGCCCCATGGCTCTGGGGTCTTCTCATTCCTTGGCGCGGTTGTAGGGGGATGGTGTGCCACTAATTATTTAACATAGGTCCCTGCTTATCACTATCCATTCTTGAAGGTGTGTGTGGGAAGGTAGGGCAGTGAATCCATAGTTAAACATTTTGGTAATGGAAGTGAAAGGGAGCTACAGGTTGGGAAAAATAAAACATAAGCGATATACTCAAGTGGAAACTGGCTATGGAACTGTATTGGCAGAAACAGGCCACCTGGGTTGGGATGTCCTCCCTGGTCTTTATCCCTGACACGTGCCTACTGCAGTAACTCCCTCCACACTCACAAACGTACACACCCGTGGGCACATAAACACACAACTTTAGTTAACCACATCAATATATACATTCACCCCTTTGAAAGACCAAGCTATTTGCCTCAACAACTCTCATGTGCTGTTTGTTTCAACTACACCTGTGGCAACAGGTTCCATGTTTGGACTAATCTATAGAACCATAGAACACTACAGCACAGAAAACAGGCCATTCAGTCCTTCTAGTCTGTGCCGAAACTTTAATCCGCTAGTCCCATTGACCTGCACTCGGTCAGTAACCCTCCAGACCTCTCCCCTCTATATATCTATCCAATTTATTCTTAAAACTGAAGAGTGAGCCCGCACTTACCACGTCAGATGGCAGCTCGTTCCACACTCCCACCACTCTCTGAGTGAAGAAGTTCCCCCTAATGTTCCCCCTAAATCTTTCCCCTTTCACCCTAAAGCCATGTCCTCTTGTACTTATCTCTCCTAATCTAGGTGGAAAGAGCCTGCTCACATTTACTCTGTCTATACCCCTCATAATTTTGTAAACCTCTATCAAATCTCCCCTTATTCTTCTACGCTCCAAGGAATAAAGTCCTAACCTGTTCAATCTCTCCCTGTAACTCAACTCCTGAAGACCCAGCAACATTCTAGTAAATCTTTTCTTAAATCTTAAATAGGAAAGAAAATTTTCTCAGATTCCCATTGGATTCATCCACACATTTATGGGCCCTGTTTCTAGTCTTGGCAGTAAGTGGAGACATGCTGTAGTCCATTACCAGTCTTGAAGACCGTTGTCATGTCTCTGCTCAGTTCCCTTTTATGACAGAAAAGACTTCTCCTGATAATCGTAACCACTTAGGCCTGAACTGATTCCAGCAAATCTTTCTGAATTTTCCCTGTGACATATTTTTATGATAAAGAAAATTATACCAAATGACCGAGATAATTAGTATCCCTCCTTAAATATTTTACATTTTCAAATTCATTCTTATTCTATTCAGCAAAATCATTTGAAGACTTTTAAAATAATTGATGGTTTTAATCTTTCTCAAAATTTGGAAATGTGGTGCCAAGATTTTAGAATATTTTCCATTTCTTACTTTGCCATAAATGAAGGATTCCAAGGACATGGGAGAGAATGAGAGGCAGATGTGTGTAGCATAAACAATGTAATGGATAGCTAGTTCCTCCTTCAATCTTCAAATCTTTGTCTGATCCTGGCTTAAAATTACATGCAAATAAAACAAAACTGTAGCGGTGCAAAAACTTAAGGTGAGAGGGGAAAGGTTTAAAGCGGACCTGAGGGGCAATATTTTCACACAGAGGGTGGTGGGTATATGGAATGAGCTGCCAGAGGCAGTGGTAGAGGAGGGTACATTTACAATGTTTAAAGGACAGGTATCAGAATCAGATTTATTACCACTGACTTATACGTCATGAAATGTGTTGCTTTGAGGCAGCAGTACAGCGCAAAGACATGAAATTACTGTAAATGACAAAACAAATAAATAGTGCAAAAAGGAATAACGAGGTAGTGTTCATGGTTCATGGACCGTCCAGAAATCTGATGGCGGAGGGGAAGAAGCTGTTCCTGAATCGTTGAGTATGGGATCTTCAGGTAGATGGATAGGAAAGGTCTAGAGGGATATGGGTCAAATGTGGGCATCTGGGAGTAGCTCAGGTCGATGACTTGGTCGGCATGGATGAGTTGGACTGAAGAACCTGTTTCAGTGCAGTATAACTCTATGACTTTATGCTGGAAATCTGAAACAAAACCAGAAACTGCTGGAAATACTCAGCAGGTCAGGCCACATCTGTGGGAAGTTAATATTTCAGGTCAGACACCCTTTGTTAGAACTGCAAAAGAAAAAAAAGAAGCTTGCTAAGCTGCAGGAAGGGTGGGGAGAGACAGGTCTCTGATAGGGTAAAACCAGAGTGACCATGGCGATAAACTATAAACAAGGCTATCTGGTCAATGAGTGAATGGGAGCAGTTAACTCTCTACCACGTTTCCAATTCCCTGGTCCCAACAATCTCACTTACACCTCCCTTTACAACAGTTGATTTCAATCTCTGTCCCACATCAGGATGGTCTGAGGGATCTTGGCTTCATCCTGGAGCAGAGGCCCAACTAGTTCCCCTCCATCAACACACTCATTGCCTGGCTGAACTTGAACAACAACTCTGCTCACTTCCTGATCAACTGTGTAGCTATGGGCACTCACATGGGGCCCAAGCATGGACTGTCCTTTTTGTTTTTGTTTCAGTCCTAACCAGGCCCACTCCCACAACTCTTTCTCCGGTACGTCAATGACCGCACTGGTGCTTGCTTCCAGTTTCATTACTTTTGCTGCCAATTTTCACACTACCCTCACCGTCAGATGGTCAATCTCCAACTGTTCCCTTCCTCTTCTGGATCTCTTTGTTTCCATCTCAGGAGATTGACCAGCTACTAACATCCATTACGAGCCTACTGACAACCACTGCTATCTCGACTACCCTATGCCCAAGCGCCCTTGTGTAAGGACTCTGTTCCATTCTCCCAATTCCTCCATTTCCACTGTATTTGCTCTGATGATGACTCTTTCCTTACAGATCTTCTTTCTTTCTGAACGGTGGCTTCCCTCTACCATCGTTAACAATGACCACATCTTACACACTTCCCTTCCCATGCCTCTATTCTCACCCCTTCTCCTCTGGAACAGAGCAAGGATGGAGTTGCCCTGGTCCTCACCTTCCACTCCACCAGCGTCCACAATTCCACAATCAACACATCATTCTCTGCACTTTCTGCCACCATCAGGCACGACTTCCCCCCTCCCCTTTCAGCGTTTTGCAGAGACTGTCCCCTTTGTGACTGCCTGGTCCACTCTTCCTTTCCCACCAAACCGCCCCCCCCCCCCCCCCCCACAGCACTTTCCCAGTGCAACGGCAGGTGATGCAACACCTGTCTTTTCACCTTTCCTCCTCCCACCATCCAGGGACCCAAACAGCCTTTCCAGGTGAAGCAGTGATTCACTTGCACTTCTTCCAATCGAGTGCACTACATCTGGTGTTCACAGTGCGGTCTCCTCTTCCCTGGAGAAACCAAATGCAGATTGGGTGATCGCTTTGTGGACACCTACGGTCAGTCAGCAGGGGTGACCCTGCGCTTCCTGTTCCTTGCCATTTTGACTCCCCATTCCACTCCTACTCTGATCTATCGGTCTCTGGCCTCCTATGTTGTTACAATGAGGTGCAATGCAGGATTGAGGCCCCAGCGAGGACTTGCATTTATGTAGCACAGTGGGATATCTCAAAGGACTTTACAGCCCCTAAAGTACTTTGGTAGTGTAGGCACTGTGTTAATGTAGGAAATGTGACAGCCAATTTGTGCTCAGCAACCAATGAGACAAAGAACTTAAGAATCATTCTTCTTGCTTCATTGCCAACTACCAACGTCGAGACAAGAGACTGCAGATGTCAGAATCTGGAGCAACAAACAATCTGCTGGAGGAACTCGGCCGGTTGAGCAACATCTGTGGGAGGAAAGGAATTGTCGATATTTTGGGTTGAGACCCTGCATCAGGACTGAATGCGTACTGAAACGTCGACAATTCCTTCCCCCCCCACAGATGCTGCTTGACCTGCTGAGTTCTTCTGGCAGATTGTCTGTTGCAACTATCAATGTTTTTTTGATTGTTGTTGCATGAAGTGTTTGTGAAGGTTCTGAAACAAATTCACTCATTGTGTGTTGGATTTGAGACATTCACAAACTTCTTTCTAACCTTCTAACTGTCCTTTAATTAACCATTTCTTCTCAAATGATTGATGGCAGTTATAACGTAGGATTGGTTAATGTCCTCCACAGTCAACCATAAGATGTCTGTATTGTGTGAGTGGTAACGTGGCCTTAAAATAAAAGGATCTGTGCAATGCTTCCAAGGAAAGAAAAACATGTCCTCCTCACTGGAATTGAATGGGTTTGTAAAAGGGAAAGGAAGTGGAGTTGAAGTAAAACAGTGAAAGACACTGGGGTTGGCAGCGGAGGGCGATTATAGACATTGACATGGAAATGAAGCCCCTTTTGTTTGTACCACGATAAAATAAATGCTGCACCTTCAACTCTGCTTCTGAAATTCATTACTTTGATGTAAATGGAAAATGTATACGCACAATTTATATTGCATGATTGGTATACACAAGGTGAACAAATTTTTACCCTGAGTTTATATTGTAAAATGGAAGAAAAAGCACCATCATCCTGTTAATTTTGAGGGTGTGATTTAGTAATACATTTACATGGCAACATGTCTGCCCAATCCAGTGCCTCAGTTGGTGCCTGTGACTGTTGACCAATACAAAAGTTGCCATACATTTGGAAATGTTGGAACAACACTGGACTGTTCTGTACATTGGGACGTGGCGGTGATTAAGTTACTGGACTGGAGTTCTGGTCTGTTGCTCGAGAGATACATTTGAATCCAACAACAACTGAGAAAACAGCACGAACTTTAAATAATTGCACAAACAAAGTACAAAAGTTAATGACAGTAATGGATTGTTATAAAACACTTGCTTCACCAATGTCCTTCACGGTAATGGGCCCCCTTCCCCTTCCACCCACCAAGCATGTCAATCCCAGTTTCAGCATCATTGAAGCCTTACTGCTGAGCTTTAGATTACAGTTTCCCTATCCTCTTGGAGGCTTTAGGCTTTCACACGACAGTTCTTCCCAGTAGCACGAGTTGGTGTATTGCCTTCTCACATCCTACAGCACAACACAGTACAGAGTGGTTTGCAAAGCACTCTGCAATGCAGTAAAAGTCCAACAATGCACTAACCAACCATTCAGAAGTCCTGGTGGTTTGGTGTCTGGCTCACCAGCTGATGCTTACCACGGTCCCTTTCCAGTCACCGCTGTCCTGGTTCCTGGCCTCCCTCGAAACTCACCTGGTTGATTGTTAAATATTTTATAATTCTGTGTTACATTTTAAAAATGTGACTTAAAAGTGTGTTGGGGTTTTAACAGAAAAAAACATTCTAATAGTCTGGAAAATCTCCAGTCCAGCACCATCAAAGTTCCGAGTGTGCTGGATTATCAGAGTTTTACTGTGGTAGGTAGGAGCCAATTTGTTGGTGTTAACATTTACTTGTACTCTAGAGAATGTGTTGCTAAAACCCAAGTTTGAGCTATAAGGACAAACTAGGGTTTTTTTCTCTGGAGCATCAGAGGCTGAGGGGAGACCTGATAGGAGTTTGTAAAATTATGAGATATAGATAGGGTAGAATCTTTTTCCCAGGGTAGAAATGTCAAGTACTAGAGAACATGCATTTAAGCTGAGAGGGGGAAAGTTTAAAGGAGATGTGTGGGGCAAGTTTTTTTACACAGAGTGATGGGTGCCTGGACTGCGCTGCCAGAGGTGGTGGTGGCAGCAGGTACAATAGTGGTTTAAGAGGCTGTTAGACACATGAATATGCAGGGAGAGGAGGGATGTGGATGATGGGCAGGCAGAAGAATTTAATTTGCCATCGTGTTTGGTCTGTTCCTGTGCTGTACTGTCTGTCCTATGTTCTAACCATCTGAACAATTCTTCTTGATGTCCACTTCAGAATGGAACACATCAGAGCAAGCCCAGCAATCTTCCACATTAACCACTGTTGAGTTCGACATCTCCAAGTATTTGGTTATCGGTCAGTGGCACCACTTGGCTGTGACACTGAGCAAAGATGTTCGAAGAAACAGCACTGTCCTCGCCTACTTAAATGGAAAAGTCATTGGAACATCTAAGGTGAATTGTGGCTTTGAGTTTTATATTGAAATCAATTTGTAAATGTGCATTTTCCATTGCATTCATGTATTTTAACACTGAAAGAATTAAGTTATTGTTTACTTTGTGAGCTGTTGTAATGTTAAAAAAATGGTTTTCACATGGATCCTTTTAAGGAATTTCTCTAACTGGTGTTCGGCACCCTCAATCCTAGTCTTCACCGTGATCCACAAACTATTCTCACAATATTTTTTTTAAATCTAAATTTAAATTTTATTTACAGCTTGGTAACAGGCCCTTCCGGCCCAATGAGTCTGCGCCGCCCATTTTAAACCCCCAAATTAACCTACCCGTATGTCTTTAGAATGTGGGAGGAAACCGGAGCACCCAGAGGAAACCCACACAGACACGGGAGAACGTACAAACTCCTTACAGACAGTGACGGGAATCGAACCCCGATTGCTGGTGCTGTAATAGTGTCGCGCTAACCGCTACACTACCGTGGATTTCCTTTCTTTATCCACCTTTGCAGCCTTTCCACATTTTATGTCTGTCACCCTGCTATAGCACAAAGTTGTGTTTATGGACGGGAATTGTGCAGCCTGTACGGAATTTTAATAACCTGTATAGATGTATGGAATATTTCAGGGTTAATTGATTTAGAAAGGGAAGTTATTAAAGAATTGTTTGTAAAGACCGTACCAATGCATCTTGAATTTGCAGAGAGTGGAAAACCAGAATGATATGAATTAAGATTTTTCTCAGCATCAGAAAATCACGATTATAGTTGTGGGACTTGAGAAATCATGCAGCAAGTAGATGATGCTTTGACTATTGCAATGAAGTTTGTCATTTGTTGTGAATTATCCATTATAATTTTGCCTTACTGTTAACAGATGCAGTACATTCAGACATTTCCAGGAATGCATTTTTCTTTGGATTCTTCAGCGGTCATTGACGTTCATGGACTTATTGGAACTCCCCAGATCTGGAAGCAGAGATCTTCCTTAGTTTGGCGTCTCGGCCCCACTTATCTACTTGAAGAGGCGATTTCTTCAGAGACAGTTGAAGTCATTTACCAACTGGGGCCAAACTATTTGGGCAACTTTCAGTCTGTTTATTTGCCTGGTAGGTTGGTGACCCATAGACTACCAACAGAAATTCCATTCCAGCCAGCTCCCTAACAAATTCCTCACTTCTTATTTTACAGTGAATGATTTGACCAATGTGCCAGTGCCTTCAGTTCTTGTGGCAGAGGAGAAGCTATCCTTTGGTATCAATGTAATATCTTCAGATGTGATGACCATAATAGGTATAAGAAAAATGTTTAATGAAGTGGACAGCCGATTAATATCAAGTGAGGTACGTTCACCAAGTTTTTTAAAATTTATATTCCTGGAATTTAACATCTTTTTTTGAAGATTCTCAGATTTAGCGGAGGCTTGTAAAATTGTGGCAGCATTGTATTTTGGGGTTGGTTTATCACCTCTGGATTGTGAGTGACTTACAAGGTGTCAATGGTTTAGAATTTTAACTTTTCACTGACAAAAGACCTTGTGAGGAATTGATTTGCTGTTAGAGTGTGAACTGTTTCAGTGTGGGAGATAGTTGAGAAAGACATCAATGCCCTCCGCACCACTGACAGCATCTACAGGAGGCGCTGCCTCAAGAAGGTGGCATCCATCATCAAAGATCCCCACCATCCGGGCCGTGCCATCTTCTCACAGTTACCATCAGACAGGAGGTACAGAAGCCTGAAGTCCCATACCACAGGTTCAGGAACACCTACTTTCCTACAACCATCAGGTTCTTGAACTGTACTGTGCCGTACTGTTCTATGATTCTATGATTTTATGACCTGCACAACCCTAACCCTACCTCAGCAACAGATTACTCTGGACCACCTTTTGCACTACCATGGATTTGTTTCTAATTGTGTTTCTTTTTTGCAATAATGTACTGTTTTGCAGACTTTTTTAATGTATAGTTCATGAATAATTTATGTTCTGTGTGTTGTCTGCACCAATGTACCTGTGATGCTGCTGCAAGCAAGTTTTACATTGCACTTGTACCTCACTGTACTTGAGCACATGACAATAAACTTGACTTGACTGGACTAGGATAAACACCCGGAGCGAGGGAAGTGGAAAGGATATTGGGAGTACAGCGACTGATTTGGGATTACTCTTCCTAAAGCCTGCCAGTGTCCCTTTCTGTGCTCTGAACATGAGGAGCTCATCACGTTCTGTGCTTCCATTTACTCAGTTCATCCAACACCTCCTGTTCCACCGGTGTCCACCAGTCCCACACTGACTTCACCTACTACTTCAGAGCCCACAGAACTGGGGTGGCAGCAAGATCTCCTTGACTGTGAGAGACTTCCTAGGAACAGGATGTAGCACTGAAAATCCATATTATGAACTTCCCAGCAACATTTGCCATTCTGCTGTTAACTTAAAAAAACAAGAAGACTAGAATATCCCATTAGCAGTTTGTACTGCGAACATAGAACAGTAAAGCTCTGGAACAGGCCACTTGGCCCATGATGTCTGCGCCGAACACAATGGCAAATTAAAATAAATCTCTTCTGCCTGCACATGATCCATATCCCTCCAATTCCTGCATATCCATGTGACTATCTAAAATCATCTTAAACACCACTATCGTATCGTATTCCACCATTACCCCAGCTCCACCACCACTCTCTGTATAAAAAGACTTACCCTGCACATCTCCCATAAACTTTCCCCCTCTCACCTTAAATGCATGTCCTCTGGTATTTGACATTTCTACCCTGGGAGAAAGATACCAGCTTTCTACCTGATCTATGTCTCTCATAATTTTATAAACTCAAGAGAGAAAACAACTCAAGTTTGTCCAACCTCTCCATATAGCTCATACCCTCTAATCCAGGCAGCATCCTGGTGACCCTGTTCTGCACCTTTTCCAAAGCTTCCACATCCTTCCTGTAATTGGGGTGACTAGAATTATACACAATACTCCCAAGTACGTTTTAGAAGCTGGTTGAATAATGTTGCAACCTTCACAAGGTGCAGATGCTCCTCCATTTCTGGGCTTTTCCACATCCTTTATTTCTGTTGTTCTCGAGTTGGCAGCCATGCCTTCGGCTGCTGAGCTTTGAACTTCCCTCTCTAACCTTTATTGTCTCTTTCCTTAGACAATTCAGTCATCCTGAGCTGCTTTGGGACAGGTTCACTGTATTAAAGATGCAATATGTGTACGACTTATTTTGATTGGTAGTACCTGGTTGGAGCTTTGTCTTCATTCCAAGCCACTGGAATGAGCTGCCTCTCTCTGCCCTCCCTGTCATTCCACGTGCTGAAATAAGCAGCAAAATACGTCACATGCCTAAAAATAATCTTAATTTGACTCCCTAATAGCTGTTCATCAAGGACTTGAGAGATACTGAGTTGTTTCCAGTTTTCTGCTATTAATGTTGTCGTGTTCACTTTTCCTTTTTGTTGTGGGCAGTTGGGAATTTCATCGCGAGATGACGCAATGCCCATTGTTATGGTGAAAAACACGGCTAGCCATCTCCAAGGACCCGCGCGAACAATTGGGGCACCACTTGCAAGCTTCTTTGGTAAGAAGCATGAAGTCACTTTCCCGTAAATTTAAAAGGTTATGGGTACTGTAACGACAGGTTCATAGATATACAGTAGATAATTAAATATTGTTCAGTAACTTAGAATGTTGCTCTTTATTATTTGTAAAAGTCTCATGGAGAGATGTTTTTCTCTCTACCTGTCCTAAGAGTGTTGCCTTCAGCTGCAGTGTGTGTTGTTCCACACATACTGAGCACATCGACCTCGTGTGTGAGCTGACACAATGGGTCAAGTACTGAGAGTGTATGCACTGTCTGTCTGTCAGATGACCTACTGAACTGAGCCCTCTTCTGCCCTCTCAATATTTTTAACAAGTCTGATGACATTACTCAAAGAAAAGCAAGTTCTTATTGGTGCTTGCAGGAGCTTACTGTGTCAGATTTCCTCCATTACAACAGCGAGCTTCAAACAATACCTGATTGGTTGGGCTATTTTGGAATGTTCTGATCTGTGAAAGCTATTACGTAAATGCAAGTCTTTTTTTAAACATTGCTCCTTCCTTTTTTATCTTTGTAAGAAAATGCTGCTTTTATTATTTGAACACTTACAAAGGCCCAATTATATTTGCATCATGCCTAGGGAAATCCAGCCATGTACACTTTTTTCTATTATTTGTATTGATAAATTCATTTCAGTCTGGCAGTCTGCAGCAAAATCTTGGCTAATTTGTCACTTAGGCTCCAGGCTCCCATTATTACCGTCAGGATGGATATAGGGTATCAACAAATGGCTCAGTATAAAAGTCTTGCTGAAGGATTGACAAGAGCCCAAGAGCTTGCAGAGATTGATAAGGGAATTGTTTTGAAGATAATCCTAACTATTTATTTGATTGCTGTAATTAGTCCTTGGAAATTGTTCCCTTTGTCTTTAGAATGAGGTGACAAACCAGAGCCCCTAATGCCCTGCACAAGTGAATGGTCCCTCGATGCACTTTCTAATGAGCGGAACTACTAAAGGCTGAGGCCCTGGACAAATTGCACTGCCTAATCTCTGTATCATTATTTACCCCATACTGTGACAGCATTCTGTTATAAACAAGTCATCAGGACCTTTTAGGTCTTTCTGCTGAAATATTTTGAAAAGGTTTATTTTATTGTAGCAATTACACTGCGTTCTATTCCCTTTTGAGAAAATCCTTTAATTAAAAAAACAAACTATATCAATACTTTACTCTGGCATGTATGAATTTATAGCACCTTTAATATTAATGTTTCCTGTTATATTGCACTGTAGTGCCAGTCTGCCTCAATGGTAGCAATCCTCCCTGAGTCAGAAAGTTGCAAATTCCAGCTGAACTCTGTTGTGTCTGTGAACAACCTGGGCTGATGTTTCTCTGTCCAGCCAGGGCTATTGTATTTTCATAAGTGATAACCTACAAATGAGCCATCACACTGAGACCTTGTCTACCTGGATGTAAAATGTCCTTCATTATTATACCAAAAAAAAAACAATAACCTCCAACTAATACCACCAAAGCCCCATCATTTGATCAATTATTGACTTTTGATGTATGCAAATTGATTTGCAGATCTGCCCAAATAATAATAGCGATTGCCTTCCACAATAAAGCTCATGTAAATTGCATATTCTGTAACCAAAGTTGACCCAAAGTGAATTACTTTTGAAATGTAAAATGTTAAAACTTGCGACTTTTATTGGAAATACTCAGCAGATCAGGCTGCATCTGTGGAAGGAGAAACAGGGTCAATGTTTCAAGCTTCTTTTGTCTTCTTTTCTGTTCTGACTAAGGGTCTCTGACCTGAAACGTTGACTATGTTTCTCGTCCCGTAGATGTGGCTGACCTGCTGAGCATTTCCAACATTTTCTGTTTACGTTTTAGATTTCCAGCAGCTGCAGTTTATTTTTTCATTTGCCATTTAACAGTCTTCCATAGACACTGATTTTCCAGCAAAACTTGCTCTCAGTATTCTAACCCAACTAAAATGCTGACAGTGGCCGTCTTTGATCAGTTTCCCTCAGAGTTGGGATAAGGGAAATTTGGGGAGGCGAGGTCCAACTAATAAAAGTGTATCCACGTTCAGACCCTTAAACAGCTCCTCGAGAGTTGGATTATAATGTGGAAAAATGTGAGATCATCCCCATCGGTAGACCAGATACCTTTTAAATGGTGAGAAGTTGAAAGGTGTTGGTGCTCAGGGGAGCCTTGGTGTCCTTGTACGTGAATCATTGAAAGCTTGCATACAGATTCAGCAAGCAATTAGGAAGGCAAATGGTGGATTGAACTTTATTACAAGAGGATTTCAGTCCTAATTGGTAAATGGTTTATTATTGTCACATGTACAGAGGTTCAGTGAAAAACTTCGTTTTGCATGCCATCCATAAAAATCATTTCATCACCTCAGTACATCGAGGTAGAATAAGGGAAAAGCAATAGCAAAATGCAGAATATAGTGTTACAGTTACAGAGAAAGTGCAGTGCAGGCAGACAATAGTGTGCAAGGCCATGACGATGTAGATTGTGAGGTCAAGAGTCCATCTTAGCACACAAGAGGTCCGTTCAATAGTCTTATAACAGCAGGATGAAAGCTGTCCTTGAGCCTGGTGGAATGTGCTTTCAGGCTTTTGTATCTTCTGCCTGATGGGAGGGGAGAGAAGAGAGAATAGCGGGGTGGGTGGGGTCTTTGATTATCTCGGCTATTTTACCAGGGCAGTGAGAAGTGTAGACAGAGTCCATGGAGGGGAGGCTAGTTTCTGTGATGTGCTGAGCTGTGTCCACAACTCTCTGCAATTTCTTGCGGTTTCAGGCAGAGCAGTTGCCGTACCAAGCCATAATGAGCTGCAAGAGACATGTTGCTCCAATTATATAGGACCCTGGTGAGACTGTATCTTGAATATTCTGTACAGCTCTCATTTCCCTACTTGAGGAACGATGTAGTTGTAGGAGGGAGTGCAGTGAAGGTTCACCAGATTTATTCTTAGGATGACAGATTGGTGGTACACATTGAGATTAAGGAGACTAGACCTGTCCTCTCTTGAGCTTAGAAGAAACCTAGTGATCTCAAAGAAACATCCAAAATTCTTATGTGGCTCAACAGGGTAGATGTTGAGTTGATGATTGCCCTGGCTGGGGTTTCTAGAACGAGGGGTCACAGTTTCGAATAAGTGGTTATCCATTCAAGAAAGAGGTGAGATCTTCACCCAGAGGGCAGGGAATCCTTGGAATTCTCTACTTGAGGCCTGTGAAGGTTCAGTTACTGGGTGTATTCAAAGCAGAGATTATGAGGGGAATGGATAGCGTAGAAATTCACATTCTGTATCCCAAGATAAGGGAGTCTAAAACTAGAGGGCATAGGAAAGGTTTAAAGGGGACCTGAGGGGCAAGTTTTTCCACACAGATGGTGGATAATATGTGGAATGAGCTGCCAGAGGAAGTGGTAGAGGTAGGTACAATTACAACACCTAAAAGACACTTGGACAGGTACATGGATAGGAAACGTTGAGAGGGACATGGGCCAAATGCAGGCAAATGGGAATGGCTTAGTTGGACACCTTGGTTGGCATGGACGAGTTGGGCCGAAGGTCCTGTTTCCGTGCTGTATTACTCTATCACTCTGTGACTCCTACATGTGTTTTATACCAGAGAACAAAGAGGAATTTCTCTCCTGGTAAATTCTATTCCATGCCCTTTTGAAATCCAAATAAAAGACTCTGAAAGTAAAACATTATCGACGTTAGAAATCTGTGATTGAAACAGATGATTCACTCAGCGGTCAAGCAACAATTATGAAAAGAAAGCCACCATCTTATTGGTTCGATGACCTTGAATTGGATCTCAAAATGAAAAGGCATCAACCTGAAGGGTTTTCTGTTTCTTTCTCTGCAAATGCTGCTGGACCTGCTAGGTGTTTTCAGAGTTAAATAACTCTGTGTAGACTTCTATGTATTATTGTGTTTAAACGTTTGGTTTGAGGATCGTGGTGTGTGAACACTGAACTGCTTGGGTTTATCTTTTAGGAGTCAGAACATTCATTTCCAATCCTGCTGCCAACTGTTTACAATTCCTCGGTGGTCCTGCTGTGATATTAGGCTTGGTTGCCATGGCGTCTGATGATGGTGAAATGTATGCAGCTATTAAAGTTCTGATTTCTGTTCTGAATGGCAGTACACTGTGTGAAGGGGAGATGCAACGCATTAAAGGCTACAGGGTAAAATGACAAATTTAGAAATTATTATATTGGATGCTAGAACTTGAAATGGTCTCGTGGAATCCTAATACGTGTATTGATCATCAAAGTTCATAACATTTTTGAAGGTCAATTAGGATCAGTTTATCAGTTGATTCTTAACTATAATCTTGTAAATGTTATGTTGTCAGATTATTTGCATAACCGATACTTGATATTGATGATACACAGTGGAAGTCAAATCAAAGAAAGATTGACAAGGATCTTTGTTTAGAGATTGCACCCATTGGTGCCTACACCTTTATGCAAAATTACATATAAATTATTATTTTTCTCTTGCTTTGAAGTGTTCATGCCCACTTCCTGTTGAAGTCCTGCCCAGAGAGAAATTGTGATTTGTCCTCATGAGGATGTCACTTCCCCATCACACATGGTGATGTCACCAGTGTGTGCAGTTCCCAGAAGTTACTTGCCAACAGAAATTGGATCAAACAGTCATGACTTACAACCTTTGTTGTTAACTCCCAGTTCAATAAGGAACACCTCAGACAGAACCAGTGACTTCTGTGTGACATTGGGTTCCTGATGGAATATCACCCTTTTGTTTTGTAAATCCTTTCCAGACATTTTAGTGTGTTAAGAATCTTAGCACATATTGAGGTACAGTGAATGTTTAGTCCACAGACCATTCAATCTGTGACCCCAACACTGCTGCTTCTCACGGGAGTTTGGGGTCTCTGCAGAACCAGGTCTGATCAGGCTGCTTCATGACATTTCCATCCTGAGACCTGCGTTCTGTTACACCACCTGGCCCCACTCTTGCTTTTTGTGATTTTATCCCCCTTTCCCTACCAGTATCTCCAATGTTCCCTGCAAAATACCCCACCCCAGTTTCCCTTCTTCCCTCTGTGGTAGTCACAGAAAGGTCACTTTAATGGCGTTGACCAGCTTTCAAGTGGCAGTATGAGAATGAGACAGCAGCTCTAAGTTTGGCTGAGTTGACTCTTAATGCTTCTTGAAGGAAGTAAACTGCAAGAATAATTTCTTAAACCAAGGAGGTCCCAGTTTTTTGGGTGAACCACAATGTGTCATTACGACACCCATTTTATGCACCGAAAATGGATGAAATCCGATTTCTTGGCACGTGTCCTTCTAACCTTATACCAACAGGGGTGAAGCTACGTTGCTGATCAAATGATATCTGGATCTGTCTCTGATTCATTGGCCTTGTGGAAGTTGATAAGTTACTGAGTTTAGTTACGTAGTCCACATCCTATAATTACCAACCATTATTACATTTCTTCTACTTTTAAATGCATTGTGGTATTTGTCACACAAGCTGGAAGAAATCAAAGAATTCCCCCACTCCGGGGCTGAGAATTTGATTGGCTACTTATGAGAGTCCTCAAAGAGTATAAGTAAGACAATACAGACAAATAAATATTTCAATTAGTCACAAATGTTGAGGATAAATAATCCAGATGGAAAAGTTGTACCTTTCAATGAGAAAGTCATAATTATTCATATTCCAAGATGATCCAAAGTGTCAAAAATTTTATCTGAAGTGTCAAAAAACTTTGTCCTTGAAGCACTTATTGTTTGCAGTAAATGGGTATTTAAATTCCTTTAATTACAAAGTCAAAACATTCTATGTGTTTCAATATATAGTTAAAAATATGGAAATAATGACAAGACCCCCCATAACTTCCTCCTGACAATTAAGTTTGAAATAAATTGAATTTTCCAATAATTTTAATTAAGCAACATAACCAAACCATAAAACAGGGAGCTGACCAAAAAATGAAAAGATGAATAATCAGATAATTTGAATTAAGAACAGACAGAATGTTTCATTTATGAAAAACTCTAATGTTTAGTTTCTGATGACCTGTAATTCCCACATTTTGTGTAGTTACCTCCTGTCTATTGTCCTAATGCAATGGTTGTCACATTTAGCTCTTTAAATTCCATACAGCTCTTGGCATTGCTGCTGAAAAGGAAAACCCGATTGTTAAATGCCAGGATTTTTCAACTTGTACTGACCATAGTTGGAACCGTGGAGCTGGGCCGAGGAAGCGCAACAATCCAGAACCAGTGTGCTTTTAGAGATCTTCTTTGTGATTTTGAGGTAACTGGACTTTGAAAATAACGTCATCCAAGGCTTGTCATTGACCCTGCACAAATCTTGCACGTAAAAGCCGTTATGACTTGGAATGATTCTGTTTATGCCTGGGAATCTGCAAACACACACTCACATGTATGCAGTTGTACACGCACATACATGCGTACACACACACATGCACACGTGCACACAGGTAGTGTTCAGAACTGAGCCCCTGTATTCTACATCTATTGCAGGGACACTGAGGTGTTGTAGCACACCCAAACTGCCAAACTTGCTTAATTCATCTAGCTCAGCATGGATTTGGGATTGAGACAGGTGCTTCACCTTGACCTTCATGACAATAGCTAGATTAACTACCCAATCAGTGGACCTAAGAGCATTGGAAAAACATCGTCGGTAAATTATGAATGGATATTGGTCTCAATCATGCTGCTTGTGGCCACTCGTTCCAAACAGAGTGGCTGGTGATCGGCCAATGTACGTGCTCTGCGGGACCTGCTGAATAATTCAGGTGGTGGCATTGCTGGACTCCTGGGGCAAGGTTCCATTATGTCAGGTTTCACCAGCATCTACACAAAGACGTGTCTCTCAGACACTGCACCAGTTCAGATCTGGCACAGGACCGAGGACTCCATTGGTCTCAATGGGGAATCTTTTCCTGCAGATTTGAAGGCAAAGGGGGAGAACATATATAAGATCAAGAATAGGCCATTTGGCCCCTCGAGCCCGCTCCGCCATTCAACAAGATCATGGCTGATCTTCCATCTCAAACACATTTTCCTGCCCTGTCTCCAGATCTTAATTGATCTCTGTTCAGAACACAAGCAATGGCCAAGCCTCCTGGGAAAGAGAATTCCAAAGATTCACCTCATTTTGAGTGAATCTACTGGAGTGACCAAACTGCTGGAGATTTTTGAGGGTAGAACAAGTAGAATAGTGAAAGGGGAACCAGTGGATGTGGTATATTTGGATTTTCAGAAATCTTTCAATAAACTCCCACATAGGAGATTGGTCAACAGCATTGGAACACAGAATTGGGGATCATCTACAGATGTGGATTGAAAAGTCGTTATCAGACAAAGCAAAGACTGGCTATACACAGTTCCTTCTCTGGGATCACTGCTTGAGTTCCAGTTATTCACAATCTGTATCAACGATTTGCACAAAGTTTGTTTCCAAGACTACATCGGTTTGTGGGCACAGAAGAGGATATAAAGAGGCTTCTGGTGGTTATGAGCGAGAGGGCTAGAACATGGCAGGTTTAATACACAAAATGGAAAAACAGTATTGTTTAAACGGTGAGAGACTAGGTACTGTTGCTGTTTATTGATGTGCTTCTACACAGGTCACAGAAAGCTACTATGCAGGTGAAACAAGTAATTAAGAGAGCAAATGGTATGTTAACCTTTATTATGAGAGGATTTGAACACAGAAATAAGAAAGTTATATTGAACTACTGCAGTTATATTGAACCTTGGTGAGACCACACCTGGAGTATTGTGTACATTTTTGCCTCCCTACCTAAGAAAAGATATACCTGTTTTTGAGGGAGCACAGTAAAGATTCACTGAATTAATTCCAGGATGGCAGGTTTACAAATAGAAGAGAGTGCATGGACAGGTCTAGTCTTTGGAGTTCAGAAGAATGAATGAAGCTCTCAGTGAAACTTACAGAATTCTCACAGGGCTCGACAGGGAGGAGGTTCCTCCTGATTGAGGAACCTAGAAGCTGAGATCACAGTTTTAGTTGTTCAGGGGTTGGCTGTTTTGGACTGAGATGAGGAAAAATTTGTTCACACAGAGGGTGGTGAATCCTTGGAGTACCTTACCCTGGAAGGCTGTGAAGTTCAATCACTGAATTCATTCAAAACATTGATAGGTTTTTTGATATTAAAAGAATCAAGGGATTAGGGGGGATAGTGCTGGAAAATGGGGTGGAGGTAGCAGATGTGCCATGATCTTGGTGGGTGGCAGAACAGGCTCGAGGGGCTGGATGGCCAACTCCTGCTCCTATTTTTTATGTTCTCATGAAGACATTTTCCCTCTGAGACAATGATCCCTTTACCAGGCTCCTCAGCATGGGGAAACACCCTCCCCTCCTCTCCCTTGTCAAGCCCACTAAGAATTCATATGTTGCAATGAGGTCACTCCTTATTCCTGCAAACTCTAAAGAATAGACACCTGCCCCACTCTGCCTCCATCTTAATAAAAAGTAACTTTCCTTTTCATTATTCTGCTTTAGTTTAATGTTATTAGTTTCCAGTCCTTTTCATGTTTCTAACTAACAATTTATTTTTTTAAATAATTTTCATATGATTTAATGATTTATTTCATTTTTAATCATTTTAAACCTCTGAATGCCAAGCGCTAGTTAAAAACAATGAAAACTGTGTGTCACATTCACAGCTGGTAAAGTTCCATCCCCAACTTTGCTGGTTGTCAAAGTCTATTGGGTCATTCACGGGGTGAGGCCTCAGCATCAAACTGCACACAGCCCAGCCACTAACCAAATCTTTCTGTCCAACTCAAGGGAGCAAGCACTCTGCCCTGGGTGGTGATTCCAGCAAGTGTGGTCCAGTGTGATCTGATCCATTGTAGGGGTGAAATTGGCATTTGCAATGGTGCAGAGTGGACAACAATAAATCACTCAGTGCTTTTGGACACTACCTAAGTGTCTTTACTGATAGGCTAACACCCATTTTTTGGGAAAACTTTAACTAGCTGCCTGTGCTGTTACCTCCACTGCACAATGAACTGGTGTCTCATCTTTATTAATGGAAAGATATTAATTTTTTTTCAGATTTGGTTGCATGCACCTGAGAACCTCGACCTTCTGCTTCTTAGACACTTTGTGGAACTTCTCCGAAGCAGGTAACAACGTGTGTTGGGACGCTGCCATCTGATCTTTAGACCTTTCATTATATTTTTTGCTTTACTCTTGGGATGTTGGACAAGTGATTCACTGATTCAGGATGTGCCGATGGAAATTATTCAATCTTCTTCTCTCTGCAAGTGAAAATATTGATGGTTACATTCAGTAAATCAATGTAATTGTGTTATTTTTCTGTAACTGAGCTTTTGCATCATACATCTTGCTAGATGGCTGTGCAACTGCTTGTCACTTCACGGGGGTCCTCTCATTTGATAATCTTGGATTATGGGCAGTGTTGGCAGTGTTGGCAGTGCTGGCACCTGTTATCCATCTCCAGTAGGAGAGTGGTGATGTGCTGCTTGAAGACGAGGCATGACTCTGTGCTGAGGTGGGCATGCCCAGGATTTTGACACAGCACTGATGAAGTATCAGGAAGTTACTTCCATGTTGGGATGGTGTAGGACTTGGAAGGAATGATTCCATTCGGCACTTGATAACTTTGAGGTCCTGAGTGGTAAAGTTCACAGCTTTGGAGCTTTGAGTTTCTGTGGTGTTTTCAGTATTTGGATATTTAAGCTAGTGGATGTTATGCCAATCAAGCTGACAGCTTACTATCAAGCAACCCTGCTTTTCTTGGGGAAATCAAAAGACTTTGTGCCTGATTGGTAAAAATTACATTTATTTCCCATTTCCAATATCCCTAATATAAGAAGGTGCAGTGAGACACACCCCTTGAACTGCGACCTGCAGGTAGTGGTGTTCCATACACTTGCTGCTCTACTACTTGCTGGTAAATGCAGTGGATTTGGGAGGTGCTGACAAAGTAGCCGAGGTGAGAATTTTGTTGATGGTGCACACTGCAACCATTATTTTAAGATTTCCTTATTAGTCATATGTACATCGAAACACACAATGAAATGCATCTTTTGAGTAGAGTGTTCTGGGGACAGCCCACAAATGTCACCACGCTTCCGGCGCCAACATAGCATGCTCACAACTTCCTAACCCGTACGTCTTTGGAATGTGGGAGGAAACCGGAGCACCTGGAGGAAACCCACACAGACACGGAGAGAATGTACAAACTCCTTACAGACAGCAACCAGAATCGAACCCGGGTCGCTGGCGCTGAACTAGGGTTACCCTAACCGCTACACTACAGTGCCTGCCCTAATACATGCCTGTGATGGTTGAATGTGAACATTCAGGGTGGGGATGGGATGCCAATCTCACGGGTTGCTTTGTCCTGAATAGCAACGGGGGAAGTACACTCATTCAGCATTGCAATTCAGGACAAAGCAACCCACTCCAGGAACGTCCCTGTCCCCACCATTCGAGGATAGGGATGTTCTTGGAACCTATTAATACATGACACCTGTCACTACATGACTGACAGATATAATTCTTTTATTAATTTTTCCATGTTAGAAGTACATTTTAAACAGTTATCACCTGGAGTTTACAGAGGAACACATTAATGCAGTATATTGGTTGGTTCTGGGATTTGGCTCACCAAGAAAGTCAGAATAGGGTTACCTTCTTGAACTTGTGACTGGATAGGAACATTGCTTCACATCCTCTAACTGAGAAAGACAACTTAGGCTGGTGAGATGTGTCAAATTGGTTGGTGTAGTTTGGGTAAAAATACAAAAATAAATGAAGATTGAAAAGATGAAATTGGCTCACCTCCTGATCAAGTGGTGAAATATACAGTTTATTTTCAGATCCTTTCCCGACTTAAATCAATTTTGCTTTTGTCCCCCCTTTTATGTGATTTCCCTGACATAGAACCTTTAAGGACTACTCCTGCTTCCTGTCTTATAACTGCTGGTCTGGGATTTGATAATGTCACAAATTGCTTAATTCTTTGAAACTATTGCTATAAGGAGAGGTTGGACAAACTTGTGTTGTTTTTTTCTGGAGCGTCAAAGGCTGAGGGCAGACCTGATAGTTTATAAAATTATGAGAGGCGTAGACAGAGTAGATGGTCAGGATATGGTGCACCAGCAGTGGACTCAGCCAGTTCCATCACGGGTACAGCACTCCCCACCATCAAGGACATCTACAAGAGGCGATGTCTCAAGAAGGTAACACCCATCATCAGGTATCCCCACCATCTGGGCCGTGCCCTCTTCTCAATGCTGCCATCAGGCAGGAGGTACAGGAGCCTGAAGACCCACACCTCAAGGTTCAACAACTGCTTCTTCCCCACTGCGGTCAGGTTCTTGAACCCACCTGAAAAACCCTAGCACTACCTCGGACTTCATTTCCCTCAACTTGCACTAATGCTGTTATGTTTAGTTTTGTTTATTTTGTTTGGTAAGTTATATATAATTCATGTTAATTTAAGTTTATGTAATTGATGTTTGTCGTGTGTGTAACATACTGTGCTCTGCTGCAAAAAACTAATTTCATGGCATTTATACCCTGGCTATGTACGTCCATGACAATAAACTTGAATCTTGAACTTGAATCTTTTTCCCAGGGTAGAAATGTCGAAGACTAGAGGGCACAGCTTTAAGGTGAGAGGGGGAAAGTTTAAAGGGGATGAGAGTTTTTTACACAGAGAGGGGGGGTACCTGGAACGGGCTGCCAGGAGTGGTGGAGGAAGCAGATACGATAGTGGTGTTCAAGAGGCTTTTAGTTAGAAACCGGAACATGCACGGAAGGGAGGGACATGGATCATGTGCAGGCAGAAGTGATTACTTTAATTTGGCATCGTGTTCAGCATAGACATTGTGTGCTGAAGGGTCTGTTCCTGTGCTGTACTGTTTGGTGTTCTAATTTCTATAAACTATAAGTTCTCAAATTCGGAATGTGTGGTGGTGAATAAACATCTTCACCCCAATATTCACGTGTTGTTCCTGCAGTGATGGATGCAGAAATGCTGAAGTAATGCACAGACTTCAAGTGGCACAGAGACTTGTCTTTCTTCTGAATGACCCAAATAATACCAGAACAAAGGTTCATCTCATACAAGCTATCCTTGCAGGGTTACTGGAATGTTGCTTCAGTATGACAGATTTTCTCAGGTAACATTTTTTGGGATTGCTTTATGGATTTGTGTTCCTGTTGCTTTTGTTTGAATGTTTACTTTTTGTCAAACAGATGGAAATATTCCTTTGGAAGAATTCTTTCCAATCAATCTTGTTATTTATAAAAGCTGCTGGTGGACTAATGTCCTTCAGGGAAGCAAACCTGGCCCTCTCATCCCTGTCTGACCCACACTGTGCTGGTCTTGGGGCTTTTTGGTATTGGGAATTAACTACAGTTCTATCTGTATCGCCTTCTTCTCAAGAATCACAATGTATGTGGTCAGCTTGGGTTTTGTTTCAGATATCCAACAGATTGTTTTTGTATTTTTTTCCTCTTTTACTGTTGAGTTAACGTGGCAACAATTCAAGTGTGGTTAAAAGTGCAAGGATATTGTTATTTCTTGGCTGCCAGTTAAATGACTGACATAAATAGGAAAGAAACAGTAGTATAATTAGAGACATACTTAAAGGTTAATTACTATTGAAATATTTAATATTCTGTGTTAAAGGATTGGACTATTCCTTACCTACACTTTGCCTCCAGCTTCTATGAATGAAACTTTTATTTCACTGGAAAGAGTTTCTGATCCATCAATAGATGGTGAGACTTTTCTAATTTATTTAAAAGAATTATATGGTTGAAGTGTGTGCTTTGTATCTCTCACAAATGCTAAATCCAGTCTATCTTGCTTTCAATTCTTTTGTTATTTGAAGTCATAAGTCAAGTTTCTGGAAGGACGATTTGGCTAAGAAATCAGCTGTTGAAGATGCTGTTGGATGTCTTGTGTTCAGATCACCTCAGTCTGAAGTAGGTATTCTCTTGAACTTTATTCATTTTCAAACTCCTCCCCCTAACCTGAATGCTCTTTTTTTTTCCATATTGTTTTTGTCAGAGATCAGGAGAAAATGTTCACATCTCTGGGGCCTGATTGGTTCTTCCTCTTCTTGCAAGCTCACCTTCATCCGACCACTGTGATCCTGAGCACAAGACTAATGCTGCAATTCCTGTACAATCCGGTGCTGCTGACCAAGTTCAGAGATGGCATGGCAGGAAATGTATGGTTGGAGAACAGTACGGCAGAGTGCAATATCTTAATGGGTATGTGATAATCCAAATAACTCCAGAGCTTTCAGCTTATCTCCACTAATCGTGTAGAATCAGAATCAGGTTTATTATGGCTGATTTGTATATCGCAAAGTTTGTTGTTTTAAAACAGCAGTACAGTGCAAAGACATAAAATTACTTTAAGTTACAAAAATAAATAAATAGTGCAAACAAAAAGGAATAACGAGGTAGTGTTAATGGGTTCATGGACAGTTCAGAAATCTCATGGCAGAGGGGAAGAATCTGTTCTTGAATCATTGAGTGTGGGTCTTCAGGCTCTTGGACCTCCTCTCACACCTTGCTTTTTATCTGTAAACTCTATGGCATTTGATGACACAGCAGTAATTTTTAAGTGCAATGTCATGTTTAACAACAATGGAAATGATCACAAGTATTACGCAGTAACAAATCTTTACAGAAAATCAAAGTGAGTGTTTGTTTTTGATCTGTTGTTACAGACAATATAAAATCTCGCCCCCACAACTGCAATAAGACTCCATGCTTAATTCCTGGATTGGAAATGATTCAAATGTTTTTGAATCATCACATTGCCATACCTCAGCTGTATGTGCTCCTGGCCGCATTGATCGTACAGAAGCCGCTCAATGAGATGCCAGAAGGCGTGGAGGTAAGGTCTCACTAATTGTGCAAAATGAACCTTGAAATTTTAGTTATTAATGCTATTTTAAGGTGATTGACACACTCAGTAATTGATGAGGCTGCCTGGATGCAAGTAACCAGCACAACTTTAGCAGGACGGAAGAATGAACAAACTGGTATGTTCACATCCGTGGTTATCAAAAGCACTTCACAGCCAGTGTCTCACTTTCGAAATGTGCTCACTGTGAAAATGATGGGAAGTGTGCAACTAATTATCATACAAAGTCCCAAACACGGCAGGGCTAAATAAGCAGATAATCTGTTTAGATAATATTGGTTGAGGGATGATTATCGTTGTCTGGAATTTCCCAGCTCTTTGAAGAGTTTCACCAGGTCTGTACCAGCCACTGAGCTGGCAAAAAAATGAGTTAATGCTTCTTCCAAAAGGCAGTGCCTCTGATAATGCAGCAGTCCCTCAGTGCTGCACAGGAGGATGAGTACAGATTGTGTGCTCAAGCCTCTGATTCAGAGATTTAAAACCAACCCTGACCAAAGCTGAAGGTAAATTTGTCGAGTAATTTCTTCCATATTATAGCAGGGACAATGAATAGTTCATGGTTGAAATCTGAAAAAAATAGGTAATTTTCACAGCTTAATGATGGTTATAGTTATTTTTTATATAAAAGGCAATGCCTAATGTTATTCACTCTGACGAGAGAATTATATGCTGTCAGTCAAAGGACAGTGATAACAGCATATAATTCTCTAATGGAACTTGTGAATGAATTATGCCTCTTTTACCATTCTGTGGCAACTTTTATTTAATGTTTTGAGTTTAAATAATTCATAAAACTTTACTATATTTACCGATGGCACCACACTTTATGAAAAGACCTTATTATACTAAAGATTTTGTGTGGCATTCAGATGCCATTATGCAGATACATTTCTAACCTGGCTGCTCCTGTGTGTGGTGTTTCCACTGCTAATCTGAAATTATGTTATGTCAGTGGAGCATCATTATACTCCCACTAGTTCTGGTCAATGCAACCATTTTCCCTTCTCTGCCAATGTTATTGATAGATTTGTTGGGTTCCTCTCCATATTAATGTTACATGTTGTGTACAAGTAGTTGGAATGATCATTATCCTGTTCGGGTAATTCTGACAATAACTGCCAGATACTCTGACCTCCCAAACCTGCTTAACAGCACAGAGGTACACCATGAAGAGGCAAGAGATTTCAAGGAGGCCCAAGTCTGCAAACCAGAACAATTTTGTCAGTGACATTGAAGGGAGTTGGTGCAGGGAGAGGGGCTTGTGCTGGTAATTAGGTGTGTGAGCAGCATGTCACAGCTGGGTGTGGTGCAGCAGTGGATTGGTGTTCCGAGTGTAGTAAACCGAATATGAAACCCATGAAGCAGACAGTAACAAGTAATTCCCAGCAGGATGGAACAAGGTACAGGCAGGTTTTTTCACAGTGGCCTGTATTGGTATTACAATATATAGATGAAATCACTGGGTCAATTTATGGCTGTATAAAGGATTGTAGAATCTTAAAGCATTACTGACCCATCACATTATATGGAGATAAAATGGAAACTGCTGAAATGTTGTTATAAAGCAGTTTGATATGGCATTTGTAGAAAATGGTTCATCAACTATAATGTGAAATTGCTGACGATTTAAATGCAACACCAGCATTAATAAAAATACAATATTCTAACTTGCCTTCTGCACAATTGTCAAAGACAGACTGGATATTAAATTGTGTTACCATGACTGCTTGAGAAATATAAAGAAGACTAAAGATTTTTCAGATCAACATCTTGTTAAACTACGTCTCATAAATTCAGTAAGCCTTTAACTCAGCTGAGTAAGAAGTGTGGGAAAAGATCAGGCATCATTCTGGACCTCGTGAATGCCAGTTGGCCATTAATTTAGCCACGTGCAGACTTTGATAATCTGGCACCCTCTGGATTTTGGTGGTGCCGGACTGGCAGATTTACTGGACCATAAATATCCTAATATACTTCTAATTTGCTTTCCTTAAAGATGTTGCATAGTAGTATTACAAATTTTCCTGTGCATGTGGTTAGTTTAAAGGGAATTCAGGAAACAGAGCCTTGGTTAGTGTGGGATATGGGACCTTGGTGAGTTTAAAGGGGGTGCGGGAAATGGGGCTGCGGTGAGTTTAAAGGGATCACATGGAACAACGCTCAATGAGTCAGATATCGAACCATTGTGATTTAGAACTATCTAATAGCATATTATCTAATTTTGTCTCAAAGTAAATAGTACAACTCCATTATACATGAAAGATAGAAAGTTAACTGTTCTGCTTTCCAAGTGATGTTGGCTGTCCAAAGGATGGGTACTTAAACTATGATTTTCTATTTAGTTGGACCTTGACGCCAGGATGACTTGGCTTCTTGGACAAGTGAGACCAGATCCAAAGGAAAAGTCCATAAAAATCCCAAATGGATTGTGCATTGAAGCTGCTTTGATACTGCTCGGGATGGTGAGAGCCATATTAAGCAAGGTGAGACAACTCACGTATGTTCAAGCATGCTCTAAACATTGGATTCTGCAGCACAAACAATGCTGCTTCAGTTAGAGAAGTACCAGAGATACACACTCCACACAAAAGCCAACAGATCCGTTCTGAACTGCCTGTTTGTATTACATGGCTGTGCAGAATTTCAGGAGTCCTAAGTGAAGGCAGAAGTCAAATAGTTCCAATTGGTGTCCTCAATCACTGGGCTCTCCACAGAGTAGGAGAATGCACACTTATCCAGGTTAGACTGGGAAATCCATGCATTGAACCTGTGCCAGCTAACCTGATACAAGCCCAATTGACAAGTTCATTTTAATGGGATGGACTTTGTTCAGAAAGGTATGGACGAGGTAATTTTCTTTTGCTTTTGATTTAATTGCATTAGTTTCAATGCATTAATTGTTTTAAAATATTTTTAAGTCTTCTCTTACTTTTCAAAAATGTTAAACAAAGATTTAATAATGTTTTAATTTTTGGTTTTTGAATGTCCATGAATGTCGGAGACATTCACAAACATCCAATCTCTTCAGTAGCTTTCGTGGTTGGTAAATCTGGGCCTGGTTTAACTGGGTCTCATGGTGGATCCTGCCAGTTTGGATGGAATGTCCTGCCCTGTGATGGGCTTCTCTGATCAGGTGGGAGTTGCACAAAGCCTGCACTCGTGGCCCTGCTCTTGGTAAGGGTGGATTTCCAGAGCAGGGGATGTGCTAGTCAGCCGAAACTATAGGCTCTTATCTGTGGCCTGACATTGTCAAAAGGACTCCAGAGTCTTACTTATGTCTCGTCCAGGAGGTGCAAAAGGCAGCCATGAGGGGGATAAGTCAAAGTCGAGTTTATTGTCAGATGCACAAGTCCATGTGTGCACAGGTACATTGAAAACCTTACCTGCAGCAGCATCACAGACACATAGCATCAGATAAGCAGCATTCACAAGAAAAAAACATAAATTAAGCATAGATTATACGGCTTAGAGCATGGATCATCACATGGAGTTATAATACCATTGCAATTATCGAAACATGATTGAAGAAAGCTTAATGTTCCATGGTACAGAAATGTCAGACATGACGGAGGCAGGGTGCAAAAGAGGAGGTGGAGTCACACAACTGATTAAGGGAGAATGTTACGGCAGTACCTACAGAGGGAACTTCCAATGAGGCCATGCAGTTGGAACTTTAAGTCAAAGTCAAAGTTGAGTTTATTGTCATCTGCACAAGTACACGTGTGCACAGGTGCATTGAAAATCTTAATTGCAGCAGCATCACAGGCACAGAGCATTAGATAAGCAGCATTCACAAGAAAAAACATAAATTAACCATAAATTATAAACAATTTTTACAAGAAAGAACACAATCAGAACAAAAAAAAATACAAAGTCCATTTTAGTGCAAAGTGATCAAAGTGACCATGGTGTTGCTAAACTGTAGTGATTAGGGATGTGCTGGTTTGTTCAAGAATCAAATGGTTGAAGGGAAGTATCTGTTCTTGAACCTGGTGGTGTGGGACTTCAGGCTTCTGTACCTCCTGCCTGATGGTAGCTGTGAGAAGATGGCATGGCCCGGATGGTGGGGATCTTTGATGATGGATGTTGCCTTCTTGAGGCAGCACCTCCTGTAGATACCACTGATGGTGGGGAGGGATGTGCCCGTGATGTATTGGGCTGAGTCCACTACTCTCTGCAGCTTCTTGCATTCCTGCACATTCAAATTGCTGTATCAGACCATGATGCAACCAGTCCAGATATTTTCACCAGTACATCTGTAGAAGTTTGTTAGTGTTTGGTGACAAGCTGATCCTCCTAACCTCCTAAGAAAGTAAAGACACTGGCGCGCCTTCCTTGTGATTGCATCTGTGTGCTGGGCCCAGGACAGGTCATCAGATGAGTTAACAGCTAGGAATTTAAAGGATAATTTAGGAATAAGAGAGGGGCAATCACTTTGCTGTGGTAATACTATTGTCCTCTCAATAGTCAGTGAGAATTAGAGGAACAGATATGTAAGCAAATTGCAGAAAACTGTATTGGTATTGTTTTATTATTGTCACTTGTACCGAGGTACAGTGAAAAACATGACTTGCATACCGATTGTAATGATCAATTCATTACACAGTGCATTGAAGTAGTACAGGGTAAAAAAAAAAGCAGAATACAGAGTAAAGAGTCACAGCTGCAGAGGAAGTGTATTGCAGGTAGACAATAAGGTGCAAGGTCATAACAAGGTAGATTGTGAGGTCAAGAGTCCATCTTATCGTATAAGGGAACTGTTCAATAGTCTTATCACAGTGGGATAGAAGCTGTCCTTCAGCCTGGTGGTATGTGCCCTCAGGCTCCTGTATCTTCTACCTGATGGGAGAGGAGAGAAGAGAGAATGTCTGGGGTGCATGGGGTCTTTGATTATGCTGGCTGCTTCACCAAGGCAGAGAGAGGTATAGAAGAGTCCAGAGGGGAGGCTGGTTTCTGTGATGCGCTAGGCTGTGTCCACAATTCTCTGCAGTTTCTTGCAGTCCTGGGCAGAGCAGCTGCCATACCAAGCAGTGATGCATCCAGATAGGAAGCTTTCTATGGTGCGTCAATAAAAGTTGGTGAGTGTCAAAGGGGACATGCCAAATTTCTTTAGCCTCCTGAGGAAGTAGAGGCGCTGGTGAGCTTTCTTGGCCACGGTATCTATGTGGTTGGATCAGGACATGCTGTTGGTGATTTCACTCCTAGGAACTTGAATCTCTTAACCCTCTCAACCTCAGTACCATTGATGTAGACAGGTGCATGTGCACTGCCCCCTTTCCTGAAGCCAATGACCAGCTTTTTTGTTTTGCTGACATTGAGAGAAAGGTTGTTGTCTCCTTCCTACACTCTGACTTATTGTTATTTGAGATACAGCCCACTATGGTGGTAACAACAAGAGCAAGAAGGTCATAATACTGGGGAATTTTAACTTTCCCAATGTTGATGGGATTGCCTTCGTGCAAGAGACTTAGATGGGGCATGAAGTGTTAAGATGTTAAATGTTCCCAAGAGAGTTTTCGAGACAACATGTAGAGATTTTTACTAGAGATCGATTCAATAAACAATAGCATATCATGATTGTTTGATGGGACTCACTTTGAAGCACATTGTAGAGTGCTGCTGTACTCTTACCAGAGGATTAATGCTCAGCACTTGGCAAAGTTTGTGGTTTGAGCTCTACTTATTACACCATAGCCTTTAGGTAACATGAATATTATTAATAGTTTTATTGGTGGCAGAAATGGTTAATTTCAGTGTTGTTCATGTCTTCATTATATATCACAATCTACTGGTTGTTTTTTAGAAATACTTTTTCATTTTTAGAGATGATAATTATTAATTTTCTATTATCAGTCAATCCAGAACTCTTTTCTCTGGATGTGCTTGTGTGTCTCTGTGCTGGGTAATTGTGCTGAAGTATCATCTACTAGATTTGAAGATATAAACGAGTAATTTTGATGTTTCCTTTATTCACTCCTGCACTGGATCATTAGTTACTAAACCCCACAGACCCCCAGTATCATGCTCCTGCTCCTCTATCCACATTTATTGCTGCTCTGTCATCCAGGCCTTACCACATAGATTATTGACGTCTCGGCTCTGACCAGCAATGTGGGCGTTTACCAGCTATGAGCCATTTGAACATTCTCCAATCTTCATTAAATCTCTGCTCACTTGAAATGACTGAACATTGCAGGACAATGGTCTACAATGTGAAGAATATTTTCCACCCATTTAATTCTCAAGCTGCCCCAATTCCTCTGGCTCTACTGACCTAACTTACTCTTGAAGCTACGTTTTGGGCTTTGCTTCCGGTTAATGACGTAATATTTTCTGTCACTCAGAGGTCGACCTTCTCTCTCATTTGTTGAAGCTGAGCGTCTCTAATTTGTCCTCACTAATCACCCCCGCAGCAACTTTGCTGCTCCTGTTCCCTTGACCCTTCCCTGCTCCTTCACTGTGGTCATTGCTCTCACAATGAAACTCAAAGATACTGCAGATGCTGGAAATCTGAAACAAAGACAGAAAATACAGGACACACTCAGTGGGTCAGTCAGGATCTGTGGAAAGAGAAACAGAGTTAACACTTCAACTGAAAATGTTAATTCTGTTTCTCTTTCCATGGATGCTGCCTGACCTGCTGAGTGCTTCAGTATTTTTTGTTGTAGCACTGTCACAAAGTTGACCAGTACCAGGTAAGCAAGGTGGTGAAGAAGGCATTTGGCACACTGGCCTTCATCAGTCAGGGTATTGAGTATAGAAGTTGGGATGTCATGTTGCAGTTGTACAAGACATTTGTGAGGCTGTACCTGGAGTACTGTGTACAGTTTTGGTCACCCTGTTATAGGAAAGATGTCATTAAGCTGGAAGGAGTGCAGAGAAGACTTACGAGGATGTTGCCAGGACTTGAGGGACTGAGTTATAGGGAGAGGTTGGGCAGGCTGGGACTTTATTCACTGGAGCATAGGAGACTGAGAGGTGACCTTACGAAGGTGTATAAAATCACAAGGGGCATAGAAAGGGTGAATGCACACAGTCTTTTTCCCAGGGAAAAGGAGTCAAAAACTAGAGGGCATAGGTTTAAGGTGAGAGTAGAAAGATTTAAAAGGGGCCTAAGGAGCAACTTTTTCACGCAGAGGGTGGTGCGTATATAGGATGAGCTGCCAGAGGAAGTGGGTGAGGCAGGTACAATAACAACATTTAAAAGACATTTGGAGAGGTACATGGATGGGAAAGGTTTCGAGGGAAAATGGCCAAAAGAAGGCAAATGGGACAAGCTTAGATGGGCATCTTGGTCGGCATGGACGAGTTGGGCCAAAGGGCCTGTTTCCGTGCCATATTACTTTATGAGTCAATGACTAGGACCCTAGTACCTGTGCAATACCATTAACAACTTACTCCATACAGCAGCTTGAATGTAGAAGTACATTGATTGCTATCTGAGGTTTAAAATCATTTAAGGTGGTCTGGTTCAAACAGTAATAGGATTTTTGCTTACAGCCTATCTCAGGAACTGACTCGTGGGAGGTCACCTATCCTGGCAGTGTGATGCAGTTCTTTTATCTCACCTACAATTGGTTCCCAGATGACCCTCTGTGGAAGTCTGCGGAGTTTCTTCAAGGCCTGGCTGCTGCTGCTTTCCAGGTTGATGAATCACCCAGTTGCCCGGTATGAGTCAATGCAGTTTAATATCTTCACTCCAGTGCGTGTTCATGGGTTTTGACATTCCATTTAAATATCATGAATAGATCTCAAATTAAACTTAGAAGTACTTTAATTTCCTCTGGCTGACTCGTCAGCAATCTCCTTATATTTATACCAGAATTAAAAATTACCTCAAATATTGGAAGAACAAACAATTTTAAAATGTATGGCCAGTGTGTTAGCAAGAAGTTAGTATCTGTAGCTTGTGCCCACTTCCAATAAAGAACCAAATCTGAGATTTTCACTGGTCTTATTCCCTCATGTGATGACTGAATGAAGAACGTGAAAAGTCTTCCACACTTTCTGTTTCAGAATATGTGTTGACAACACTCTGTTAGCCAACAAGTTGGAGGTGGGGCAGGGGACATAACCAGGTCCAGTGTACAACAGTTTACTCAGAAAACAAGCTGCTTCGGTTGTGAAGAAAACAGAAGTTCTGACAAAAACTACAGCAATGCCAAAGCAGAATGCTGTAGTGCTTGAAGATGTTCTTCTAACTGTTTCATGTCCTGTAAAGTCTCTATGGCCTCAGTACACAATGCACTTGCCTTCTGCATGCACTGTTCATTCCTGATCTGTCCAAGTCTCTTTGTCCACCCCCATCCATGGGCACTTTCCCACCGACCCTTCATTCCCATCATAGTAGCTGCAAGTGTTATTTTTATTGCGATATTTTCCCTTGAGAGTTGGTAGAAGAGATCCGAGAGAACTTACAGCCCTGATCAGTAAAGAAATTTATGTTGAGATTGACACCATGTGCACTCCCCATACCTGGTGACATTGTCATGTGGAACTTGCATGTAAGATTTTATTCTTTATGCAACTTTCAAAGACGCTTTAGGGTGATCCTGGTTTAAACAGTGAACCAATTACTAACCCACAATATCTAGTTATATTATAAAATATGGTGAGTCAGTGATTTGAAATTGATACGTTATTGGTTCTCTCAGATACACTTCTTGCACCCAAATGTATATCAGAGTTAAAATGTGCAGGTGAATGTCAATTTTGATACAGGATTTGGTGAAGCAAAACACTGTTGTTCAAGTGAATGCCTTTTTGTTTGCATTTGTCCCCTGGATCAGACTGATTCAAGAAGGTCGTTGCAGGAAAACCCAATTTGTAAAGTTGAAGCACAACTCCAAATGTCAGCCCACCCTGCCCTGAAGCAAGTGAAAGATTTCATTCGCATTCTCCTTCTGGATACTTTGTTCAACATTCCTGCAAACAAGCTGCTGCATCCAGTTGAGATTCTAGTCGAGGTGGGTATCTGCATTTCATTTGCATGAGATGTTCTGAGTTTTTAATCTTTGGTTTCACACTTTGTCCGTATTTTTGAATGTTATTTTCTTGCCTTGAAATGATGACATGCATTAATATATTCACTGACATTCACTGACAATCTCTCATCATTTTATTTTAATAAACCAGAAATTAAAGACAGATTGCAGACTAAAGTAAAAAAACCTGGCAGGCATTTACTAATCAATTGTCCAGGCAGAAATTTTAATTTTACATTTACATTTTAAGGATATTTAAGATATTTATTTATTAGTCACATGTACATTGAAACACACAGTGAAATGTGTCTTTTTGCGTTACTGAGAATGTGCTGGGAGCAGCCCGCAAGTGTCGCCTCTTTTCTGATGCCAACGTAGCGTGCCCACAACTCCTAACCTGTATGTCTTTGGAATGTGGGAGGAAACCAGAGCACCTGGAGGAAGCCCATGCAGATACCGGGAGAATGTACAAACTCCTTACAGACAGCGGCCGGAATTGAACCTGGGTCGCTGGCGCTGTAATAGCGTTATGCTAACTGCTACACTGCTCACATAATTTCAGAAAGAAAAATTATTCTTTATTGTTTAAATGTAGCACAAGACATTCTCAGATTGTTTTATGTTTGGAAATAATTGCCATATTGATACAGTACTGATGTATATTTTTACTGGACTAAGTTTCCATGTTTACTGGACATAATTCTGGACTATGCCCTGACTGATACATACTGATTAACGTTTCAGTCATTACACCCTTCTACAATATCATTGATATCTGTCACATTAGTCATGTAATATCAGTCACATACTGGAAATGACAATAGGAAAAGATGACCCAGACCCTCAGCCAGTGGCTTTCCCCAGCCCAATCTCCATGTTCTTTACTGCCAAGTATTTTTTGATATTCTCTTCTGACTCCCTGATACTGTGGCAATTAGCATCTGTTAGCTCCTCCAAAAGTCCAGATAACCTCCCTCAATCAAGGTGGATAAATCCCCAGGATTCTGAAAAGGTGTCCCCTCGGACCTTGTGGGAGGCCAGTGCAGAAATTGCAGGGCCCTGGCAAAGATATTTAGAATGTCCTTAGCCACGGGTGAGGTGCCAGAGGACAACTAATGTTGTTCCGTTGTTCAAGAAAGGCTCTGGGAATAAGCCGGGAAATTATAGGCCGGTGAGCCTGACATCGTTCATGGGTAAATTATTTGAAGATATTCTAAGAGACAGAATATATAAGTATTTGGATAGACAGGGCCTGATTAGGGATAGTCAACATGGCTTTGTGCGTAGTAGGTCATGTCTAACCAATCTAATAGTTTTTCGAGGAGGTTACCAAGAAGGTCGATGAGGGAAAGGCAGTGAACATTGTCTACATAGACTTTAGCCAAGGCCTTTAACAAAGTTCCGCATGGGAGGCTGCTCCAGAAGGTTAAGTTGCTTGGCATTCAGGATGAAGTAGTCAATTGGATTCAATATTGGCTTAGCGGGAGAAGCCAGAGAGTGGTAGTAGATGGTTGTCTCTCTGACTGGAGGCCTGTGACTGGTGGTGTGCCACAGGGATTGATGCTGGGTCAGTTGTTGTTTATCATCTATATTAGTGATTTAGATGATAACATGGTAAACTGGATCAGCAAATTTACGGATGATACCAAGATTGGGTGCGTAGTGGACAGCGAGGAAGGCTATCAAAGTTGCAGTGTGATCTTGACCAGCTAGGTAAATGGGCTGAAAAAATGGTTGATGGAATTTAATGTAGACAAGTGTGAGGTGATGCACTCTGGGAGGGACAAACCAGGGCAAGACTTACAGAGTGAATGGTAGGGCTCTGAGGTGTTCGGTAGAACAAAGGGACCTGGGAGTACAGATCCATAATTCCTTGAAAGTGGCGTCACAGGTAGATAGGGTCGTAAAGAGAACTTTTGGCACTTTGGCCTTCATAAATCAGGGCACTGAGTACAGGAGTTAGGATGTTATGTTGAAGTTGTGCAAAACGATCGTGACGCCGAGTTTAGAGTATTGTGTGCAGCTCTGGTCACAGACCTACAGGAAATATATCAATAAACTTGTAAGAGTGCAGAAAATAATTGCAAGGATGTTGCCGGGACTTGAGGACCTGAGTCATAGGGAAAGGTTGAATAGGTTAGGACTTTATTCCCTGGAGCGCAGGAGAATAAGGGGAGATCTTATAGAGGTATACAAAATTATGAGGGGTACAGATAGGGTGAAGGCATGCAGGCTTTTTCCCCTCAGGTTGGGTGAGACTAGAACTAGAGGTCATACGTTTAGGGTGAAAGGTGAAATATATAAGGGGCATCTGAGGGGAAACCTCTCGACTCAGAGGGTGGTGCGAGTGTGGAACAAGCTGTCAGTGGAAGTGGTAGATGTGGGTTCAATTGTAATATTTAAGAGAGGTTTGGATAGGTACATGGATGGGAGGCGTTTGGGGGGATATGGTCCGGGTGTAGGTAGATGGGACTGGGCAGAAGATCAGGTGTCATGGACTACATCTGATGTACTGTTGGAAGTATCCTGACTGGTTGCATCATGGTCTGGTACGGCAATTTGAACGTGCAGGAACATAAGAAGCTGCAGGGAGTAGTGGACTCAGCCCAATACATCACGGGCACATCCCTGCCCACCATCGGTAGTATTCTCAGGAGGCGCTGCTTCAAGAAGGCAACATCCATCATCAAAGATCCCCACCATACAAGTCGTGCTATTTTCTAGCAGCTACCATAGGGGCAGGAGGTACAGAATCCTGAAGTCCCACACCACCAGGTTCAAGAACAGCTACTTCCCTTCAACCATTCGTTCTTGAACGAACCAGCAAAGCCTTAATCACTACAGTTTAGCAACACTGTAACCACTTTGATCACTTTGCACTAAAATGGACTTCGTGTTTTTTGTTGTTCTGTGTTCTTTCTTGTAAAAATTGTGTTTAATTTATGTTCAATTTAAGTTTTTCTTGTGAATGCTGCTTATCTGATGCTATGTGCCTGTGATGCTGCTGCAAGTAAGTTTTCCATTGCATCTGTGCATACATGGATTTGTGCATTTGACAATAAACTTGAATGTGATTTTGACTTTGCCCAACTAGATATTCTTCAGAGCAGAGAGAGGAGACCATAATGTTCTCTACTGAAAACAATTCCGTTAATTGAGCTGGCATTAAATTGTAGAGAGTTGTGAACGCAGCCCTGTCCGTCACGCAACTAGCCTTCCTTCCGTTGATTCCATCTACACTTCCTGCTGCCTCGGGGAAGCAGCCAACACAATCGAGGACACCACCCACCCTGGTCATTCTCTCTTCTCCCCCCTTCCATTGGGCAGAAGATACAAAAACCTGAAAGCACGTGCCACCAAACTCAAGGACAGCTTCTGTCCCGCTGTTATCAGATTCTTGAACCGACCTCTCATACACTAATGATGAACTCTAGATCTCTCAATCTATCGCATCGTGGCCCTTACACTTGCACTACATTTTCTTTGTAGCTGCAACATTATATTCTGCATTCTGTTTTTCTTTTTACTATCTTGATGTACTTATGTATGGCATGATCTGTCTGGATGGTAGGCAAACAAAAGCTTTTCACTGTACCTTGGTACATATGACCATAATAAACCAATTCCAATATCAATTCACCTCAATTGGCTGAAAATAATGGGAACCAATTACTCTAAATAATTTGCGATCCATTAGAGCGGTGGAGTGTTCTGGGAACGCTGTCAGCGTGCAATTATCATTGGCAGTAAGTTTCATTGTTATTTGCAAAGGCTGTTTCATAAACAATTTTTGATATAGTTCCCACACCTGTTTCTTTACTGCAGGGGTCACCAGAGAAAGCAAGTGAAGAGCAGAAGAAGACATTCCAAACTGAAATGTTACTCTTCATCATGGACATTTTTCATATCACCACCGAGGAACATCCTGTGATGAAGCCCTTAGTCAGAGAAGGTCAGTCACAGACTAAAACCTAGAAATTCCTTCATTATGAAGATTTTGATGGAGTAACCAAATGCTGCTCTCTATATCCTGAGTCAGAGTGAGTTCTGTTTGTCCATTGTCCTTGTACTCCGAACTAGATTGTACCTTGTTTTCTAATCACTTCATGGCCTCATTTCCATGAATGTCTGGAATTCTCCAGTCTTACAAACCTCTGAGGTAACCCACCAATCCTGCCCGTTGGCTTCTGTTTCTTCCACTGATGGGACCTTAAGTTAAGGATTCTCTTTCCTAAGATTTCTTCCTCTCTTTAATTCCATGGGAGTTGGTCAGACACTGGTATCTTGCAGAGACTGACTCATCTGCAGATTCCTCAATGCCTTTCTCCTATCTACAAGACACACAGAGTAACATGAAAAAGCACTATCCACTTGCCGAGGTGAGTGAATAAGCTTGCTATGATCCAGGAAAGGAAGCCCATTTGATTGGAATCCTATCGATTACCCATAACATTCATTCCCTTCACCACCAAGAAGAAGAAAGGCAGCAGGTTCATGGAAACATCACCGCCTGCAGGTTCCCCTCAAAGTCAGACACCCTCCGGATTTGAAAATGCATCACTAGTCCTTCATTGTTGGTGCATCTAAAAGCTGGAACTCCCTGCAGTTCAAGAAGGTGTTTTACCACTGTCTTTTCAAGGGCAATTAGTAATGGACAATAAATGCTGGCTTTGTCAATAACCCCCAAGTCCCATAATTCAAATAAAGTTGACGAGAAACATGACCAACAGCAAATGTGACTGTAAGTATGATCTAATGTGTTTGAAATACTTCAAGATAATGCCGATACATTACCAACAATATGGATAACACATTTAAAATAAGCACATTTGATGGAAACAAATTCAGGTGGCTACATTCATATGAAATTCCTTTACCTGTTAATTTACAAAGTTAAGGTGGTTGACAAACAAATTTTATGGGAATTACTGTTAACACTTTTAAATAAGCCCAGCTCACCAAGCTATGATAAAGGATAGGAATGTGTACACGCATTCTTGCACCCAACTGGCATTTGGCCAATCCCCCAACAACACAAGTGATGGAGCTGACTCATAAATTGTTATAAATAAGTCATGAGTTGGCTTTAAAGAGTCCTTCATGTGTGACGAACCACATTTATTAAACTGTGGTCTGATGGATTATTATCGTTCCCCATTTTTTCCATGTTATTTCTTAGGTCTGAGTCAGACACAAAGCACTTCTGAGGGGAGCCTGGTTATACTAGTTGGAAACATTACCTACTTCAGCCAAAGAATTGTTGACAAGTTGTATGCCAGAATGTTGGATGTGAACCCTGAACAGATCCTTCGTTTCCTGACCAAACAGATTTGTAAGGTACAGTGCCTTACTTGTTAAATAAAATTTTTCAGATAGGGAGCTTTATTACTTAAGTTAAGATGTTAAAAGTCAGTATTGGCTGATAAAAATATGCAAAAGCAAAATACTTAAATTTCTCAGTTCCAAGTTGACTAAGTATATCTACAATGTGTGTTAAATTTGTAATACTGCTAACTCTGGAATAAAACTGGGCCACTTCTGTAAAAATATAGAGGTAACTCTGAAACTGAAAAGCAGGAAAAAGATCCAAGTAAGTTGGACTATTTATTGCCAATGGATTTACTCCATTTAATCATTATTAATGAAAGTAAAACAAGAAGTAGAAACTCAAAGTAATTGCATAAAAAATTCCAGAAAAAAATTTAATGATAATCTTATTTATGCCGTGTCACTGTTCAATGCTTCTAAATCCTTCTCTTTCTAAATATTTCAGGTGAGAAATCTGTTGTCATCATTTCACACAAGAATAACACAAGAATATTGCATTAATATCCACTGCTATTTTTGCTGTGCTTGCTTAATTATTATTTAATAGTATTGGTCTGAGTAATATAGTTTGATGGAATCTTGAAGAACTTGGTCCTTGAAACTTGTGTCTTCTGTCCTAAATTTCAAGTTGGATTTGAATTCAGATTGAACTGAGTTGGAATTGGAATTGGTATTGGAATTGGTTTATCACTGTCACTTGTACTGAGGTACAGTGAAAAGCTTGACTTGCATACCATTCATACAGATCAATTCATTACACTACATTAATGTAGTACGAGGTAAAACAATAACAGAATGCAGAATAAAGTGTCACAGCTACTGACAAAGTGCAGTTCAGGTAGACAATAAGGTGCAAGGTCATAACGAGGTAGATTATGAGGTCAAGAGTCCATTTTATCATACCAGGGAACTGTTCAATAGTCTTATAACAGTGGGATAGAAGCTGTCCTTGAGCCTGGTGGTACGTGCTTTCAGGCTTTTATATCTTCTGCCTGATGGGAGAGGGGAGAAGAGAGAATGTCCGGTGTGGGTGGGGTCTTTGATTATGCTGGGTGCTTTACTGAGGCAGTGAGAAGTATAGAAAGAGTCCATGGAGGGGAGGCTGGTTTCTGTGACACACTAGGCTGTGTCCACAACTCTCTGCAGTTTCTTGCGGTCCCGGGCAGTTCTCTGTTTCTTGTCAAGGCAGGGAATGTTCGTTTGTTTAGGGTCTTGATTCAAAACATTGACCACCCCTCTGCCTCCACAGGTGCTGCCTGACTGCTGAGTTCTTCCAGCAGTCTCTTGTGTCTCTTGTGTCTCTGTGTTCATTTTAAAGAGTTTGCTGTCAAACAGTGAAAGGCAGCTATGTAAATGCAGGTGTCAATGTTACAGTTTATTCCTCAGTGTGCAAATTGCATAATTTCCCTCACAACTCCCAAGAGGAGATTGTACATTAAATGAGGAAGAAATTAATCTGATCAATCACATTGCAATTATTCACTTTAACCTTAACTCTGTCCCCTGTTTTATCAGCATAACTTTTCCAAGATTGTTTACAGTCATTGAGTTCAATGCCTCTTTGCTGTACGTACTTTTGATTTTACCTATCAGTGTTTTAAAGGCAGATTAATTTGCATTTAGTCAGCACCGATCACATCCTGAGGATTCACAGTCGATGGACTGAAATGAAGACACTGCAGAAGAGAAATGCAACTAATCCCAGAAACAGCTAAATGTTGACTGAGTCGTGTACCTGTTTTTGATGCATCTTGCCTCCTGCATGGAGCCAGGCCAGTGTTGTAGGGCCGGTCTCTTCACCCTGAGCGGGATACTTCCGGTTGCACCTCTCTAAACTCCCTTCACCCCCGAACAGGATATCCTCGGTCTCCCTCTCGGTACCTGTGAGCCGTTGGACATGGCAGTGGTTTATAGAGGAAGGAATGTGAAATAGAACAGAGGACAAACTCTCAGACCTTTTGCCAATCTGCTCTCTTACTCTCACTCTATAGAGCAATTCACCGTAATGTTTCCTTAAGAAAATGATCCCTCCCCCAAGGTAATCAGTCCTGCAGCACAGTATCTGACCCAGCCGCAGCCAATGGAGCAGACCTAAGGATTCACACTTTCAACTTGCTCTGGAGCTTTTCAGTTGAATGTAATGAAGAAGCACTTGTGAAAGTTGTTTGGACATGACTTATGTTTATTGAGCGGGGTCAACTTGCAGATCATGGAGTTCTGAGTGACTTTTTGGAACATCGGAATAAAGGACCAGAGACCATAGATGAACAGATCTGATGTCTGGGGGAAAAAAATGCACTGTTCCTTGACAGTATAAATTCTCTTGTGAAATATCCACACACAACCCTTACCCATTTCTCTGTATTCCTCATTGATATATCACCTATTTAGAATACAAAGTAATTGCTTATCTTCTGAGTGTGAAGCCAATGGCATTTGGGAGATTCTGTGCTTCTGCCAAACATATTGCCTGAAAGGTGCAGTCTTCGGTGAACTGCCTGCACTTGACTAAGTTTGAACTTACCCCATGTCACAGTGAAAACTTGTTGGGTGAAGGTGAAGGCCCACCCTGTGGGGGTAGAACATAAACTGAGCCTCACGCGTGAAAGGGTTAAAAATACTTTAAAAGGTGGCTAAGCCTTGGATTCAGTTGTCAATCCTATCAAAAACTGTCAATGTTACTGACATGCAGAAGCATTGAAAAACATTCACAATTTATTAAAGTTAATCAGACTACTAAAGAAATTAAACACAAAATATTAAAAACAAGTATATTAAACACATTAAGTATTAAAATAAACTTAAACACAAAACACTTCTAAAGTTGCCGACCCTTCGTTGGCTGCAGGTTGCTGAAGTAGGTTCCATGGCAGTGTAGCAGTTAGCGTAACGCTATTACAGCACCAGCGACCCGGATTCAAATCCGGCCACTGTCTGTAAGGAGTTTGTACGTTCTCCCCGTGTCTGCGTGGGTTTCCTCCGGGTGCTCCGGTTTCCTCCCACATTCCAAAGACGTACGGGTTAGGAAGTTGTGGGCATGCTATGTTGGCGCCGGAAGCGTGGCGACACTTGTGGGCTGCCCCCAGAACACTCTACGCAGAAGATGCATTTCACTGTGTGTTTCGATGTACATGCGACTAATGAAGATCTGATCTTATGGTGTGCTCTGCTCCAGGACTCTGGAGTCTGATTACTTCGGCCTTTCTCTTTTTTCCTTAGGTAATGGAACTTGTTTACTCCCAGAAAGATCACGTTGTGAGCAGCCTTTACAGTAGCCTAAACAGAGCCATTCTATATTGCCTATCACGACCTAGACAATCGTCTTCAGATTTGCTAATCCTGGTGAATACTCTGAAGTTCCTGCAAGAACAATGGGATGTCATCTTTGCAACATACAACTCCAGTTTATCATTCATCATTTGCCTCATCCATTGCCTTTGTCAGATTAAAACTGGAAGGTAAATACACTGATATCTCCTTTTGGAGGGAAGCATTTTATTGATTTTAATTCAGCTAGTAATTGCAACTTTAATCTTGAGATGAGATAAACTGTCTGTTGTGCCCAACCTTTTTAATGATGTCCACAAACCCTGCAGTCCAAAATAGACTCATAGTTTTAGTTGTCCTATCATGAGCAGCTTAAGAAGTTGGTTCTGTTATCTTTGGAGTTTAGAAGAATGAAGGGTAATCTCATTGAAGTATGAAATTCAAAGGAGCAAAGACAGAGTAGATGTTGAAATGTTCCCACTGGTGGGAGACACCCAAACAATGGGATCTAGTGGCAAAATAAAGGCGTGGTTGTTTAAAACTGAGATGTGGAGGAATTTCTTCTCACACAAGGTAGTGATTCTCTGGAATTCTCTTTCCCGGAGGGTTGTGGAAGGTGGATCACCGGAGGTATTTAAGGAGGAAGTAGATACATTTTTGAAAGATGGGGGAATTGGCACAGAAGAGAAGTTGAGGCCTGGGGCAGATCAGCCATGATGATATTGAATGGAGGGGCAGGCGTGAGGGGGTGAGTGACCTACTCACATTTTCTTGTATTCTGATCATTACTATAAATTGCTTTCCCATTGATACACCTTCCACCTCCTCATTCCCTAAAACTAGATCCAGAATTTTTCCCCTCTCATTGGGCTTGCTGCAGAATATACTTTAGGAACTTTGTATCCTCTGTACCTTTTACATTGCCTGTATCCCAGTTAACATTCCAATCACTGAGATCCCCACCATCACAGCCCATGCACCTTCCCAGTTATCTCAGATGTGTTGAACATTCTTTACTCATTCCCTTGGATTCAGTGATACTCTCCTTATAGAACATAGAACAGTACAGCACAGAACAGGTCCTTCGGCCCACAATGTTGTGCCGACATAGCTATTCCCTCCTACCTACAGAATGCCCCTATCCCTCCATTTTCCCCTCATTCATGTGCCCATCCAAGCCCCTCTTAAAATTCCCCAATGAATTTGCCTCCACCACCCTATCAGGCAATGCATTCCAGGCATCCAGCACTCAGTAAAAAATGTACCCCTCACATCTGTTCTGAACCTTGCCCCTCTCACCTTAAATGCATGCCCTCTGGTATTGGATCGCCCAGTAATGGGAAAAAGATATTGCTTGTCCACGCTACCTACGCCCCTCATAATTTTATACACTTCCAACAGATCACCCCTAGCCTCTGCCGCTCCAGAGAAAAGAGCCCAAGTTTGTCCAGCCTCTCCTGATAGCACATGCCCTCTAATCCAGGCAGCATCCCAGTAAACCTCCTCTGCACCCTCTCTAAAGCCTCGACATCCTTCCTATAGTGAGGTGCCCAGAATTGCACGCAATACTCTAAACGCGGCCTAACCAGAGTTCTATAGAGATGCATCATAACTTCTTGACTCCTATACTCAATAACCTGATTAATAAATGCAAGCATTCCATAAGCCTTCTTAACCACCCTGTCTATCTGTGTAGCCACTTTCAATGAGTCATGGACTTGCACCCCAAGGTCTCTCTGCTCTTCAACACCGTTAAGGGTCTTGCCCTTAAGAGTGTACTGCCTCTTGACATTAGTCCTACCAACGTGCAAAACCTCACATTTATCCTGGTTAAACTCCATCTACCATTTCTCTGCCCACGTCTGCAACTGATCTATATCACGCTGTATCCATCGCCAGTCTTCTACACTATTCACAACTCCACCAATCTTGGTATTGTCTGCAAACTTACTAACCCATCCATCAACATACTCATCCAGGTCATTTATGTACATCACAAACAGCAGATGTCCCAGTACAGATCCCAGTGGAACACTACTACTCACAGGCCTCCAGCCCGAGTAAGTCCCTTCGACCACCACCCTCTGTCTTCTATTGGCAAGCCAGTTCTGGATTCACACAGCCAATTCTCCATTGACTCCATGCATCTGAACTTTCTTGATTAACTGATTTATGTGGGACCTTGTCACATGCCTTACTGAAGTCCATATAGGTGACATCCACAGCTCTACCTTCATCAATCTCTCTCATCACCCTGTCAAAAAACTCAACCAGGTTGGTAAGACATGACTTGCCCTACACAAAGCCATACTGGCTTTCCCTAATCAAGCTATTGGATTCCAGATGCTCGTGTATCCTATCTCTAAGAATTTTCTCCAGCAATTTCCCTGCAACAATATTGTGATTACTCCTTTTTTGTACTTTTGTTCAACCCATCTATCTACACTTGGGGACCTTCTAACATCTTCTCACAGCTGTCATTGCTGCCCCCACCTCTCCATTTTTATTTACTGCTCCCCCTCCTTATCTTGCCTGAAAACCTGGAATCAGGAACATTAAACTGCTCCCATTTAAGCCTTGTTTCCATGACAACTACCATATTGCACTTCCATGTGTCTGTTAGTGCCTCCAGCTCATCTACTTTACTTAGTCTTCTTGCTGCATTTAGATACCTACCATTAAGCACAAACAGACTCCATTCTTATTACCTTCATTGCCTTTTGTATCCACCTCAACAGCTGGGGATTGGGGGTTATTGTGACTTGTGACTATTCAGATGCTGGTTCCATCAAAGTCAAAGTCGAGTTTATTGTCATGTGCACAAGTCCATGTGTGCACAGGTGCAGTGAAAATCTTACTTGCAGCAGCATCACAGGCACAGAGCATCAGATAAGCAGCATTCACAAGAAAACCATAAATTAAACATAAATTATACACAATTTTACAAGAAAGAACACAACCTATAAGCACCATGTTATCTAGGTCTTTGTAAATATCATAGGTGTGTGCCTTGAATGTGTAATATAGGAGTCTAGAACTCAGTGTTTATGGACAATGTTTGGATTGAGGTTGATGGAGAAACAGAGGATAAGAAAGCTGCAAGTTAGGGTTTCCTGAACATCTGCACTTTTTAACCCACAGTATTCTTTTTAGAGTTCTTTTCCTTAATGCTACAGTGAGTAAACTTCTATAATTTGGTGTTTTCTGTCTGATAGCTCTCTTGGTTGATAGGTTAGCTGGTGGTCAGAGGGGAAAACCTGCATCATACAACACAGGAGCCAAGAAGGAGAGTGTGGAGAATGGTTGGGGATCCAGTAGAGGGTTGGAGGTGATTGCAGAGACTGCAGGTAGTGGTTGGTGGAAGACATGGCCAGTGATGGAGATGGTGTGGTGGAGGGAGAACTTTGCCAGGGAACTGGAGATGGTTGTGATGCCCGGCGGGATATCTGACAGACCTGGGAGGGGCCACAGAAGAAGTGTGCTCCCACTCCTGGCCTACACCAGTGCAATAAAAGTCCTTCACTGACTGAGCCAGGACAGCTCCCTGTTTCCAGCTGCTGTATTTCCTGAACCCAGGGATACACAGCATAAGTTATCAACGAACAACTTCTTAAGTTGGAGGGATCCAGTGTGTAAAAGACGTTTTACTGAGTGACCCTCCTCGTGGGACAAGACTAGTCACCTGACCCATAGTCACATTGATATGCCATTTCCTTTGGGTAGTTCCTCTGGCAGGATGTTATCTTGTCCAATTTTCCAGTTATCCTGACGGCTTTGGAGTGGGAACCGGCAGCAAAAAGGCCTCCTGGAGTTTACAGCCAGCAGCATACAGTGAACAATATGATGGATCCTTCGAATCATTCCACACACACAATGGTAAGGATTGTCCGTTCAAAGCAAAAAAAAGTCTAATGAATAAATGATTAGTTAATTATCAAACAATTTGCCTTCTGAAATTGTTCACCTTTATTCACCCGGAGGTCACTAATTTTGTGAGGTAGTTCGACTCATTTTGGGGGGATGATGGCTCGGGGATTGTGGTAATGGGAGGTGACCCAGAGGGCATCAACTGCCTGTCACAAGGGGTGGGGTTGGAATCACATCGGCCACACTTGATAGCAATGCTCAGTTCTTTTCCTCCAAAACGATGAGTGATCCAATTGAGTGTTTAAGCGGTTTGACTGGATCCATGGTTATTTTTACCCAGAGTTATTGAATTCATTTTCATGTGATGTTTGGAACTTGTGATTGTTTGGTTGCTGGCTCTGTCCTGTGACCTGTAACCACCACGGACTATAACCTCCACGGACTGTAACCATCATGCTCTCCTGTCTTTTTACACCAGAGAGCAGTGCATAGATATCGTGAATTGTTTGGAACTTGGCACAATGTTTTTGTTCATTCTTTGGGATGTGAAATCTGGGTTTCACTGGTAAGGCCAGAATTTGTTGCCCATTCTCACGTGCCCTGAGCAGGTGGTGGTGAGCTGCCTGCTTGAACCACTGCTGTCCTGGAGAAAATACTCCAGTCCTCTCTGTGGCCATGTGGGTTTCCTCCTGGTCTCTGGTGTCCTCCCCACATCCCACAGATGTGCCAGTGGGTTAATTGGTTACTGCAAACTACCCTTTTGTGTAGATTAATGGCAAGAAGACTCAAAGAGGAGTTGATGCTGTGTGTGTAAGAGACAATGAGTTACAGGGAAATGTGGAAAGGGGGGAATGGGACTGCTGGGATTGCTCATGTGGAAGCCGGCATTGACCCTATTGGGCCAAATGACCTCCAGCTATGTTATAATAAATATACTCCAACTGTTGGAGTGTTTTCTCTTGATGCCCATTAACTTCAGTTTTACCAGGGCTCCTTGAGCTCAATCCGATGTTGCCTTATCATCAAGGGCAGTCAATCCCATCTCACCTCAGGAATTCAGCTCTTTGATTTCAGGCGCTGGATTGGGGTGGTCCTCGTAAACCCAACTGGGGAACGGTAACTAGGTTATTACTGAGTGAGTGCCACTTGAAAGTCCTGTCAATGATGCCTTCTGTCACTTTACTGAAGTCTGATTTCATGGTAATTAGCCAAAGACGATTTGTCCTGTTTTTTGTGACAGGACATGTTAAGGGCAACTCTCACATTACCAGCTAGATGCAGCGCTGTAACTGTGCTGGACAAAGGCACGGCTGGTTTCCGGAGTGCAGGTCTTCATTTCTACCATTGAAATGTTGCCATGGTCCCATGGCCTTTGTTGTATCAAGTACCTTGTGTCTCTACTTGACATTGCAAGGAGTGAATCAACTTGGCTGCAGACGGCTTCTGTGACAGAGAGGATCTCAGGAGGAAGCAGAGATCACCCACTTGGTACCTATGGCTGAACATGGTTGAAATGCTTCAGCCTTTCCTTCAGAATTCACGTTCTGGACCCCACCATCACCTATGGAGCCTCTTCCTCCTCCTGTAGGCTGTTTAATTGTCCACAGCTATTCACAACCAGATGTGGCAGAACCCCAGAGTTTTGATCTGATCTGTTGACAGTGGGAGTACCTAGCTCTGGCCAGCTGCTTGCTGTTATTGACATTTTATCTGCATGTAACCCTGCGTAGTTTTACCCATCTTCTTTAGGTGTGCCTGCTGTTGCTCCTGGCATGCCCTTCTGCATGCATTAAATTGGGGCTGAACCCCAGGCTGACAGTAATGGTGGAGTGAGGGATGTCTGGGCCGTGAGGTTACAGATTGTGGGGGTGTATCGTTCTGCTGCTACCCAATCTGTTCCGAGCCAATCTCATTTTGCACGACTGTAGTGCCACACTTCGAGGGAGGCGTCTAGAAATAAAGACAGCACTTTGTTTCCCCAAACACTGTGCAGTGGCCACCTCCACCAGTGCTGCAGTGGTAGGGACACTCTCGGGTTGATTGGTGAGGGCAAGGTCAAGTAGGTTTATCCCTGACCTGCCACAGACCCAGCCTGGCAACCAAGTCTTTCAGGACTCATCAAGTCACACCTGCTGATGGGCCTTGAAGTCACTGTCAGTTGTTTAAAAGAAGGAGCACTGATTCATCAGCCAAGGGAGGACAGTGAGTTGTAACCAGGAGGAGGTTTCCTCTTCCATGTTTGAGCTGATGCTGAGGCTTCAGAGAGTGTGGATTCAACATGGAGAACTCTGAGGTTTATGCTCTCCTGCTGATATGCCACTGTTGGTGAGACAGGATGAACCCAGGGACTGTGGGGGAGTCAGGCATGTGGTCTGTGAGGAGATTGAGAACTGAGAACCCCACATCATTCCAGGCAATTACATACAAACAATTCAGATTCCCAATGTGTGCTCCTTTCCAGCTTTGACTTGCTCTATAATTTGTCTGTCTTAAAACATTCAGCAATGACTTTCCAGAGGAAATCTAGGAAAAATATTTAACCGTTCTTTGTATTAAATAGTTCAATTGCACATGAAGCCAATTTTCAGTTTCTGAACATTGTAGACAGGTTTGTATGTCATCAGTGAAATAGTGACAAATATAGTTTTGATAGATAAATTTTCTATGCTTTGAATTGCAAGTTCAAAGAGAAGTTTTCGATTTGGTTGAGTGGGTGTGGAATCATCTAATGGCACAGAGAAGACTGGCCCTGGAGGATTGCTACAAGATAGACCTCTCCGTAAAGCAAGGGTCCAGCGAGAAGGGTTGTTGGCATTTCTGAGGTCTCACCTCCTCTGGGAAGAATCGGGCAACAAAGGCATGGCTTCAGTATATAGGTCAGTGCATTGAAGAACTACAAGGTTTGATCTCAAGCTGAAGCAAAGTTGTAAGTTTTTCTTAATCTAAATCAAAAACAAAATGCTGGAAACAGTCAGCAGGTCAGACTGCATCTTTGGAGAGAGAAACAGAGTTTAATGTTTCAGGTCAAAGACCTGCTGAATGTTTCTGCCATTTTATTTCAGATTTCAGCATCTGCAGTTTTTTTTGTGATCTTCATTTATTATCTTCTTAATTTTATTGCCCAGTACCTTCACCCACAGGAGACACAAGGCACTGCTGATGCAGGAATCTGGAGCAAAGAAGAAACTGCTGGAGGAATCCGATGGGTCAGACTGCATCTGGGGAGGCAAAGGGATGGTTGGCATTTTGGGTCAAGAACCTGCATCAGATGTAGGGTCTCAACCTGAAATATTGACATTCCCATTGCTTCCACTTTTGCAGTCAGGTTTATCCCAGGGAAAATAATTGCAAGATGACAATATACTGGTGGTGTGGTGCTATGAGCATTCAGATTAGGAACAAGGTAGACCGGTTGATCTCTCGTGTTTGCTCCACCAGTTAATAAGATCAGGGTTGATATGATTTTAATCCCAGCCCCACATTTCTGACTAGTCATGATAACCTTTCACACCCATACCCCGCACGTAACAAGTATCAGTCTGTCTCTGCCAGAAAAATACCCACTGTTTTGCACTGTCCATAGACTCACACCCTCACCTCAGCCTTAAACGGGTGACTCCTAATTTTCAAATAGTGAAGCCTAATTCCAGATTCAACAATAAAAGGAATCATCCTATTAAGGCCCTTAAGAATCTGATATGTTTCAATCATCTCTTCTCACTCATCTAGACCCCCATGGACACAGGCCTATCCTGTCCAACCTTTGCCCTACGCAGGTATTAGTTTAGTCAACCCTCTCTGAATTGCTTCTAACACGTGAACATCCTTCCTTAAATTAGGAGACCAATACTGCTCCACAGAACTCCAAATGCTTTCTGACCAATGGCCTATACAACTACATGGTAATCCTCTCTATTTTTGTATTCGATTCTCCACACAATAAATGATAAAACTTTGCCTAAATTTCATAATTATTTGCTATACTTTTCTATTTAGCTTTTAGCAAATTATGTATTTGGACACCCAGATCCCTCTGCATATATTGAACGGTCCCCTGGTACGATAAGATTGACTCTTGACCTCACAATCTACCTCGTCATGGCCCTTGCACCTTATTGTCTGCCTGCACTGCACTTTCTCCGTAACTGTAATCACTTTATTCTGCATTCTGTTATTGCTTTTCCCTTGTACTACCTCAATGTACTGTTGTAACAAAATGATCTGTATGGATGGCATGCAAAAACAAAGTTTTTTTCTCTACCTCGGTACATGTGACAGTAATAAACCAATTTACCAATTTATCTTAGAACTGGGCAGTCTCTCACTATTCAGATAATATTTTATTTTATATTTTTTCCTGCCAAAATATACAGTTTCACATTTTCCTACATTATATTCCTATCATTGTTCCCTCACTAAACCAATCTATATCCCCCTTATGACCTCCCGATGCCCTCTTTATAGATTACTGGTGTTTATGAGAGTGGACTCAGTGAAGTAAACATTTATTTTAATTGAGGTAAGGCACACTAGCTCATTTTTTATTTTAACCATCCACTATAACCATTAAGCATTTGTACGTCAGCTATATCAGGTCAGGCGACAAAAAGCTCATTTTATCTTTTCTTAGCTGTGCTGCAGCAGAAGTATAACTGATGCAGCTTTCATGTTTTCCACATGAGTCACCTTGTGGTAATCATAAGCATTCATTCAAGGTAAATCGCTGAAGGTTGCATGATGCTCCTTAAACAGGATCTGCTTTTATTCCCCAGCTTCGGAAAGAAAGAATGTCTGCAGTAAAGGTGTCCCAGTACAGCTTCAGCAGAATAAAACAGAATGGTTCTCCGAGAGCTTGTCAACGGCTGTGCGTTTGGTGGGCAAGCGGCTTTCAAGAGAGTCTGACGATTTGACTGCAAAGGTATCTGTTCCCAAACTTGTTTCCTGTTGCCTTTGTACAGCAGCTATACAACTTGGCTATTGCTTATTGAAAACTCACTTTTCCCTCACCCCTCTGCTGATATTAGCACAATAGCAAAACACTACAGCTGCTGGAAATATAAAGTAAAAAAAAACAGAAAACAGGTAGCATCTGCAGAAAGAGAAAAACAGAATTAATATTGGTAAATTGATTTATTATTGTCACATGTACCGAGGTACAGTGACAAACTTTGTTTTGCATGCCATCCATACAGATCATTTCATCACATTGGTACATTGAGGTAGTACAAGGAAAAAGCAATAACAGAATGCAGAATAAAGTGTTACAATTACAGAGAAGGTGCAGTGCAGGCAGACAATAAGGTGCAAGGCCATGACGAGGTAGATTGTGAGGTCAAGATCCAATCTTATCGTACAAGGGGACCGTTCAATAGTCTTAAAACACCAGGATAGAAACTGTCCTTGAGCCTGGTGGTATGTGCTTTCAGGCTTTTGTATCTTCTGCCCGATGGGAGGGGGAGAAGAGAGAATGTCCGGGGGTGGGAGGGGTCTTTGTTACGTTGACTACCAAGGCAGTAAGAAGTATAGACGGAATGCATGGAGGGGAGGTTGTGGAGGGGAGGGGCGCTATTCCTAGGATCCCAAGGGGCATGACATGATAGATATTAAGATGATTCCATGAGTGGAGAATCTCGAATGAAGGTGTATAATTACAAAATAAGGGGAAGTCATTTAAAACTGGGGAGTAGAAATATCTTCTTGCTGAGGTTAGTGAATCTCTGGAATTGTCTACCCCAGAGGGTTGGGCAGGATAAATCATTGGATGTATTTAAAAAGTAGGTCCATAAATGTTTGAAAGCTGGGGGAATTGACAGCAGTGAAAAACTGGCACAGAAGAGGAATTGAGGCCTGGGGCAGATCAGCCGTGATTATATTGAACAGCAGGATATGCTTGAGGGGCCGAGTGGCCTACTCCTGCTCCTATGTGTATGTTCTTGTGGAACCTTCTTTGATTGGTGCATTTTCACCAAATGAGAAATGAAGCATTGCTCGATCTGTGTCTGGAGAATGAGGTGGGCAAAATGGACCATGTGTCAGTGGGAGAAAGCTTGGGGAGCAGTGATCATCGGATCATGGGGTTTAGACTATTGCTGCAGAGCAGCAAGGAGCTATCTAAAATAGAATGTCTTACTTGGAGGAAGTGGGATGAGGAGGGGCCTGGGCAGGATGAAATGGAAGAAAAGGTTGCCAGGTAAAGGTGTTACAGAACAATGGGAGATCTTGTAAAACCAGACTTAAGGACAGCTTCTACCCTACTGTGATGAGACGATTGAACGGTTCCCTTATACCATGAGATGGACTATGACCTCACGATCTACCTTGTTGTGACTTTGCACCTTATTGCACCACACTTTCTTGTAGCTGTGACACTTTACTCTGAACTGTTATTGTTTTTACCTGTACTACATTATGCACTCTGTACTAACTCAATGTAACTGCACCGTGTAATGAATTGACCTGTACGATCGGTATGCAAGACAAGTTTTTCACTGTACCTCGATACAAGTGACAATAATAAACCAATACCAATACCAATCCAGTTTGGCTTGGTGACAGGAGGCAGAGGGTAGAGGTGTAAAGGTATTTTTTCTGATTGGAAGACTGTGGACCACAGGGATCAGTGTTGGGACCTTTGCTGTTTGCGATATATATTAATACCTTGGTCATGGAATGTAGGAGGTTTGATTAGTCAATTTGTAGATGATTCAAAAACTGTGGTGTGTGGACAGCGAGGAAGGTTGAATAAGGCTACAGGAGGATATGGATCAGCAGGGAAAGTGGGCAGAGCGTTGCAGATGGAGTTTAATCCCAACAGGTGTGAAGTGGGAAGTCAAATAGGGGTTAGGACATTCTACTGTAAACTGTAGGGCACGAAGAATGTTGATGAACAGATAGACCAAATTAGGGACCAATATCCTTCTCTGCTTTGCCTATTCAAGTTGCCTAGCTGAGTGCCTCTTAAACACAGTGATTGTATCTGACTCCACCACTTTCCTCTGGCAGCACATTCCAGATATTGACCACAGATATCAACCACAGATATCAAGTCCATAGTTCCCTAAAAATGGCAACAGAGGTAGATAGGGTGATGAAGAAGCATGTAGCATGCTTGCCTTCAACAGGTTGGGGCACAGAGTATAGAGTTAGAACATTATGTTGCAACCTTACAACACACTGGTTAGGCCACGCTTTGGAGTACTGTTGCATTTCTGGTCGCCATACTGTAGGAAGGATGTGGTTGTGCTGGAGAGAGTTCAGAGGAAATTCACCAGATGTTGCCTGGATTGAAAGACTTTAGTTATGGGGAGAAAATGAATAGTCTGGGCTTGTTATCCTTAGAGTGGAAAGAGGCTGAGCATATAAAATTATAAAGGCAGATTTAGGGTAGATAGTCAAAAACTTTTCCCCATGGTAGGGGTATCAAAACAAGAGGCATAGGTTTAAGGTGAGAGGAGGGAATTTTAAGGGATCTGACGGGTAGGTTTTTTTACACAGAGAGTGATTGATATCTGGAACGTGCCTGCCAGAGGAAGTGGTGGAGTCAGATACAGTCACTGTGTTTAGGAGGCACTCAGCCAGGCACTTGAATAGGCAAAGCATAGAAGGATATGGTCCTAATTTGGGACAATGGGATTAATGTAGCTGGGCAAACAAGTCGGCATGGACGTGATGGGTTGAAGGGCCTGTTTCCGTGCTACATGACTATGACTCAACTGATGTTTGAAAGGTAAATATTTGTCTATGAAGCATCAAAACTGTTCTTGGCTGAACTGTATCCATTGCACCAAATTGACACAAGGAAGTTCATAAGTCAATGCAAGTTTCCCAAGAATGATTTTCCTTTCAATATTGCAATATGTTTCAACTAAACAACTATAGAATGACCAGAGCTTATGGCCTTTTTAATGGCTATCTAAAATTGTTCATAGTTCTCTGCCAGAATTTAATTCAAGCAGTTTCTAGATCCCTTGAAGGCAGTATGGAACTAAATCTCAGTTAGTGGAAAGCCCTGGCTTTCACAAACTTATAATTTCTTCCATCTGTCCTGCTGATTTAGATTATATCAGCTTGGCTGGTTCTACTGTGGACCTCTGAGATCCTAAGATAGGGAGGTCAAGGCAAGACTCTTGAAAATGTACTCGTTAAACTCTGGAATTTCCATTCAGATTTAGACTTGGAACCTTTGCAACAGCAACGTTCCTCTCCGTCCCTTTACATTTACCAGGCACGTGTTAAATTCCATTGCCAAATGTAATTTTCCTTTGTGTAGACGTTACTCTGGGAATTGTTGGTTAGAACTTCTCCACAGTGGAGTACATACCTGATCTGAGGAGTGGAGTGTTATTTGCCAGGGTGAAACTTAGAATGAATGTTGTTGCATCATTCATCTTACAGTGTAAAGTAGCTGCAACTTGACATGAAACCTCCATCTGAAGTTGTGAAAAGAGTAAGGATTTGCCAGTCTTGTTGTCTTCGGAGAACTGCACCATTCAAGGTAGCATAGTTTAGATGGGAGGATTACTAAACAATGAAATTTCAGTCACAGGTACAAATGTAAGCTGTGATGTCATAGCAGAAAGCATAGACAATTTGCCCAAGGGTCTGTTTAATTATTTTTAAAAATTAATTTTGATTATTACAGCTGATTACACCTCAGTGAGCAGTGTAATTGATATTTGTTAATTTATCCCTTGGAACATTTTGTAGAACAAGCTTTTGCTGTTGAAGGTTAAAGACTCTTTTATTGGTTTTCCTCTAAATATATCCACATCATTAGTTCTTCCAGTGAAAATGTTACCATCTGGAAAATGCAGCTTTGAGACATAACTCATGCACGAATGCATGAAATTAGTGTTTTTGCAACTCCTGCTTTAGTTCCTAGACAAAAAGACTGTAATTAAGTAAATTGTGATCAGACAAAACATTATTCATCATCTTGTGATCTCCCTTAACATGTACCCTTCCGACAACCTATCAAGCCTTTGATAAATGACTGCACCGTGAGCCTTTTATTTTGTTAATCTTAAATGTCTCTTCATTTTCTTGGTGTAAAAGATCATTATAAGTACCAGTGATCAGTTGTGAGTAGTCTAAAGTTTTAGGATACTGTTGAAATTTTCAAATATAGTTCTTGGAGATCAAAGTAATGTCTCCAGCTTTCAAACTTAAGGTTCCTATACAATTATAGATATTTTTCCATGCTTACATAATTAGATAGAAACTAAATTAATCTATCTAATCTATTTTCCTCAACAATAATTGGATAAACTTACATTAATGTATTTACATAAGTTGCCCCATTTAATTGCTAACTCAAGTGCTTCATGTAGAGGGGTGATTTTTACCTCTCAACCAGCTCAGTCCCATTAATGCCACTTCTCAATTATCCCTTGTGTTTGTCCTGCTCGATAGCACCTTGCCTTCTCTCCTTTCTTATTCTGTAAACATCGCCAAAACTGCATGATTAGAAAGACATGGTAAAGAAACAACTGCATTTCTCTCTTTCCCTAGATATCTGCCTGTCTTGTGACCAAAAATGCTTCAATACTGATACAACAGATCTTATATTCTGGTTCAGCTTTGTTACAGATAGCAAAGAATTCTAAAATGTTGACTTGTCCTTCCAACTACCAATATATAATTAATAGTCACATCAAAGTTTACAAAGGCTCCAAAACAAACTTGAATAAAGCTCCAAATAAACTGAATCTCTATTTAGAATCAGAAAATGGCTTTATGTTATGCAAGTCAGTTATGTTTCTCTGATTAGCTGATTGAAACCATTCCTAATTTTGAACGCTTCACAGACATTCTGTTAGTTTGCTTTGAAGTCTATTGTGACTTAACCAGAATAATATACTGCTTAACAACTGTGACTTCAAAAGTACTTTTTTTTATCAGTAAAGCAATTTGAGATGTTCTGAGGTTGGATACAGTGTTAGACAAATACAATACAAATCTTTTTTGTCAGTGGTCTTAATAATTGCCTTATAATAGGCATTAAAGTTCTGCTAATATGCTTATAATCACAAAATACAAAGTTATACCTGGAGATTGTTCATTATATAAATATCAAAAGTGAAAGGAAATTATTTCGTGTTGGTTTCTTCTGACTTATTAATGGGAATTTGCAAGTGTATCCCAATCTGTAAACTGTCTAAAAATATCAACTGCTGACTGACCTCAAGATTTATGGTAATTGGACTTCAGTTTTAAAGAAAAAGACTTGATTAAGACCAGTTCCATTCTGCAAATGACAGAGCAGTATATTGCTTCTGATAAACTATAATCAAATAACTTAAGGTCCGATTCATTTAGGTAAGGTAAGATGATATAAGATATGTTACTTGTACATCACTTGTCTGCCAACACAGTGGCTCAGCTAGTTGAGTCGCTGCCTCACAGCCCCAGAGACCCGAGTTCGATTCTGACCTGGGGTGCTCCCTGTGACTGTGTGGGTTTCCCAATGCTCTGGTTTCCTCTGGGCTTCCCAGTGCTCTGGTTTCCTCTGGCGTCCCAAAGACATGCAGGTTGGTATGTTAATTGCCCACTGTAAATTACCTCTAGGTAGAATGTGGGGGGAGTTGATGAGAATGTGGGGAGAATAAAAAGTAGGGTTAATGCAGGACCAGTGTAAATGGGTGGTTGATGGTCAGCAAGACTCACTGGGCTGAAGGGCAGTTTTCTGTGCTGTATAACTTTTCTATGAACCACAGAGTTGGAAGTGTTACTTTGTTTCAGCCACAATTATTTTCACAGGCGGTATATTATTTTACAACCCAATAATCTGATTCAGTTCTGCTTAGCTGTAACGTTGTAGGAATCGTTAATTCCTTTGTATAATCATCAAATTCTATTGCAAAAAAAAAGCTACAACTATCTGAAAACTCAAAGGGATCTGTCTTAAAGACCTCCGATATTAAATTGGAGTCGGGGTCTTGTATTATCATCCTGTTTAGTGAAAAACAGGGACAAATCTTTTGTCAGCCTTTGACTGTTCCTATATGGGTAAAGCAAGAAAGCTAATTTTCCTGGTATTTATACCCTCTGTTGTATGTATGCCCGTGGCATCAATAAACTTGGATTTGAACTTGAAGTATTAAAATAATCCCTGAAAGTGGTTTAAAGACATTGTACGATTCCTCTGACTCCCACTCCATTATTGCCATCTTACCTGGTCCTCTGTTCATTGACCTGTAAGTCAACATCAAGTACATTTTGTTTAGGAAAAAAATCAAGGGTAAACTGCTGGCTTCGGTTTTAAAGTAGTGTTTAACTTTTGAATTGGAAGTCATAGCAACAGAGAAAGGTACAGTGAGCTCACATGTAAGTCAACAATGAGTGTGAGTTGTTAAATGCCACGAGAACCGTTCCTTGAGCTGGAACTGCTTCCATAGCAGCCTCCTGATAGGTGTGCCTCACCCCCAGATACAAAAGAAGGTTTTATGTTGATCATCCTGTGGTAGAAACAGAGCATCACTAAGGTAGCATCATCAGCTGGGTTAGAAGGTTCACAATTGTCCTTGGTTGGTTTTGCCAAATGAACAGTGTAGTAATGTGCATGTATGTGTAAATCTATGATTACAGCATTTTAAAGACATTTAGACAGGTACATCGATGGGAAAGGTTTAGAATGATATGGGCCAAATGCAGGCTAATGAGACGAGCTCAGATGGATACCTTGGTCACCATGGACGTGTTGGGCTGAATGGCCTGTTTCCATGTTGCTTGACTCTATGACTGTGGCTATGGAACTCACATCTGGAATTTGATTCCATTTATTTCAATAGGATTGAATTTCAGGTGTAGTGTTCAGTTTGGATATGTTAGTACATCACATGCTTAAAGCTTGCCACAGAGGATGACGTTTTACTTTTGCATGCTGAGACCAAGATGTTTGTTTAAGTTACACAAAGGAGGTAACAGGAGCTGTGGACTGCTGTGATCTCATTGAACAATGGGGAAGCTTTATGATTGTATCTGGGATTTGGGTGCCACAGTGCGCTGCAGCTTGTAGAACCACTCCAGTGACACAAGTTCGATCCTGACCTCCGGTGCTGTCCTGTGTGGAGTTTGGACATTCTCCCTGTGACTGCATGAGTTTCCTCCAGATGCTCCAGTTTCCTCCCACATTCCAAAAGCATGTAGGTTGTAGATTAATTGCCCCTACTGTGTTTGTGGGTGGTAGAATCTGGGGGGAGTTGATGGGAATGTGGGGAGAATAAAATGAGATTAGAGTAAATGGATAGATGATGGTTGGCATGGACTTGATGGGCCGAAGGGAATGTTTCCCTGTTGTATGACTCTATAACTCTAACTTCAGTCATGCAGAAAATCACTTTTGTGGCCATAGAACCTGGCCAGAAACATAGCCAGGAGTCCTGATCTCATTTCCTGAACAGTCAAACTATCTTTCTAACCTGCAGCTAGAACATAAAATCTGAAATATAGAACGTAGACCAGTACAGCGCAAGAACAGGCCCTTCTGCCCACCACGTCTGTGCTGACCGTGATGCCAATCTAAACTAATCCCATCTGCCTGCACGTGTTCAGTACCCTTGCCCGTTCATGTGTCTAAATGCCTCAAACATTGCTATCTTATCTGCTTTCACCTCCCCTAGCAATGGGTTCCAGGCACTCACCACTCTCTGTGTAAAGAAAAACTTGCCTTGCAAATCTCCTATAAATGCCCCCCTCACCTTAAACCTATGTCCTCCAGTGTTTGACATCTCCACCCTGGGAAAAAGTCTCAGATCTCCCCTCAGTCTCCAGTGCTCCAGAGAAAAGACCCCAAGTTTGTCCAACCTCTCCCTACAGCTAATATACTCCAGTGCAGACAGTATCCTGGTGAACCTGTTCTGCACCCTCTCCAAAGCCTCCACATCTTTTCTGTAATGGGGGTGACCAGAACTGCACGTAATACTCCAAATGAGGCTCAACCAAAGCTGCAACATGAAGGTCCTCAAGATGGGACTGAGAGGAATGGTGAAGGGTGGGTGATGAGGTTCTGGGGGAGCAGGGTGAGGGGTATCACACGGGTCCAGGAGGAGTGGGGTGGGGGGTGACGACAGTTTGTGGGGAATGGGATATAGGGTGATGATGAGGTTCTGGGGGGATAGGATGGGCTGACAAGCATCTACAGGGAATGGGATATGGTGCAATGAGGATCTGGGGGAATGGGGTTGAAGAGGGTGTCGGGGGAATGGGATAGGGCTGCCACGTGGATCTGGGAGGAGTGGGGGTTGGGGGATTACAGGGGTCTGGGGGGAATGGGTGGAGGGTGCTGAGGGTCTGCAGAATGGGATTGGGGATGATGGTGATCTGGGCATTTGGTGATGACGGGTCTCAGGCCTAGTGGGATCAGGGTGACAAGAGCCTAGCAGGAATGTGTGATTGAGTGCACTGAGAACAACCTTGCAGCAAACTGAAGGACTTTCCTCAGGAGGACCATGAAAGTTTTTTTCCAATTAGATCAGTTCCAAGGCCATAAATGTTCATCCAAATTTCACACCAAGTTTCCCTCTGCTGGTTGTCCATTTTTCAGACCAGCAGTTGACCATCCTCACTTTTCCTCGGTCTGCCATTAAGCAGGGCTGCAGTCCTCCTCCTGGTGCCTGTTGAAGCCATTTCGCCAGACTTATCAACATGGTTCAGTAATTTCATTAGCTGTTTGAGCTACCTTGTGAACAAATTCGTTGCCCACCATTATCACCGACTCTGTTACCACCCCTGCAGGTGGAGGGTGTGTGGTAATGCGGACATTGTGACTCTGCAATGGCATGTGCATAGATTGAGTGATTGGGTGAAAACCTGGCAAATGGGAAAGTGTGAGGTCATGCACTGTACCAAGGGGAATCAAGAGGCAGATTATTATCTAAATGGAGAGAGACTGCCAATGAGTGAAGTTCAGAAGGATCTAGGTGTTTTAGTGCATGAATCACAATAAATTATCTGGCAAGTAGTCAAGCAGGAAAACACACACGTTGCCCTTCATTGCAAAGAGGTTGGAGTTTAAGAATAGGGAGATTTTGTTACAGATGTACAGGGTGTTGGCGAGGCCACAGCTGGAATACCGTGTACAGTTTTGGTACCCTTATCTAAAAAAGGATATAAAAGTAACATTCGAGATTCACTAGGCTAATTCTTGGGATGAGATGTTTGTCCTATCAAGAAAGGCTAGACAGTTTAACTTTATAGTCCTTGAAGTTTAGAAGAATGAGGGGTTTGCAGACAATATGAAGATTGGAAGTGTTGTGGATAGTGTAGAAGACTGGCAAAGGATACAACAGGATACAGATCCATTGTAGATATGGGCGGAGAAATAGCAGATGGAGTTTAACCTGGCCAAATGTGAAGCGTTGCACCTTGGGAGATTGAAAGAGACAGTACACTGTTAATGGCAAGACCCTTAACCGTGTTGATGAGCAGAGGGATCTTGGGGTCCAAGTTCATAGCTCCCTGAAAGTGGCTACACGGGTTGATAGGGTGGTAAAGAAGGCATAAGCCATGTTTGCCTTTATTCGTCGAGCCATTGAGTTTAAGAGTCAGGAAGTTATGTTATAGCTTTATAAAACTCCAGTTAGGCCACATCTGGTGTATTGCATTCAGTTCTGGTCGCCCTGTTATAGGAAGGATGTGGAGGCTTTGGAGAGGCTGCAGAAGAGGTTTACCAGGATGCTGCCCTGTTTAGAGGTCATGCGCTATACGGAGAGGTTGGACAAACTTGGGTTGTTTTGTCCGGAGCGGTGGAGGCTGAGGGGAGGTCAGATAGAGGTTTATAAGATTATGAGAGGCATAGATAGAGTTGACAGCTGATATCTTTTTCCCAGAGTTGAAATGCTTCATACCAGAGGGCATGCATTTAAGGTGGGAGGAGGTAAATTCAAAGGAGATGTGTGGGGCAAGTTCTTATTACACAGAGAGTGGCGGGTGCCTGGAATGTGTTGCCAGGGGTGGTGGTGGAGGCAGATATGATAGGGACATTCAAGAAGCTCTTAGATAGGCACATGGATGTGAGGGAAATGGAAGGATATGGACATTGTGTAGGCAGAAGGAATTAGTTTAGTTGGGCATTTTATTACTAATTTAATTAGTTCGACACAACATTGTGGGCCGAAGGGCCTGTCCCTGTGGTGTACTGTTCTATGCTCTGTGAAGGGTGATATTATTCAAACTATAAGATCTTAAGGGGGCCTGACTGGGCAGATGTTGTGATGTTTCCACTAGTGTGAGAGTCACAAACAAGGGGACTTGGCTGCAAAATAAGGAGCTGGTCATGTAAAACTGAGGTGCATGGGAACTTCTCTCAGAGGATAGTGGTTCTCTGGAGTTCTCTGTTTCTGAGTGTGGTGGAGGCCAGACTAGATCATTGAAGGTTGAGGTTAGATATATTTATGGTTGAGATAGATAGATATTTAAAAGATTAAGGGTTATGGGGAACCGGCACAGAAGAGGAGTTAAGGCCAGCATAGATCAGCTGTGATCATATCGAATGGTAGGTAGGCTTGAGGGGCCGAATGGCCTTCTCCTGCTTGTATTTTCTTATGTCCTGGTGCAAGGTCCTCATGAGGATCTGGTTAGATGCTAAACAAGGTTAAATTCTTCCTTTCTTTTTTTGTGTGTAAATTTGTGCCTTCACTATTTTCTCCAGTCACGCACAGAACTGTCACTTTAATGTTACACAAAAGTTACTCCAGTCAACATCAGACTTCATTTAATATGAAGATTGAACGCTACCTTCAGGGAACATAGAATACAGAACAGTACCGCACAGGAACAGGCCCTTTGACTCACGATTCTGTGCTGAACATGATGCCAAATTAAACTAAATCCCTTCTGCCTGCACATGATCCATATACCTCCACTCCCTACATATACATGTGTCTATCTAAAAGCTTCTTAAACGCCTCTATCATATCTGCTTCCACCACCACCCCTGGCAGCCTGTTCCAGGCACCCACCGCTCTCTGTGTAAACAAAAAACTTGCCCTTTAAACTCCCCCCCCCAAACACATGTCTTCTAGTATTTGACATTTCTACCCTGGGAATAAGTTTCCGACTGTCCAACCTATCAATGCCTCTCAGAATTTTATAAACTTCTATCTGATCTCCCCTCAGCCTCCGCCGCACCAGAAAAAAAAACAAGTTTGTCCACCTTCTCCTTATTGCTCATATCTTCTAATCCAGGCAGCATCCTGGTGAACCTCTTCTGCACCCTTTCCAAAGCCTCCACATCCTTCCTGTAATGGAGCGACCAGAACTGCACACACTACTCCAGCTGCAGTCTAACCAAGGTGTTATATAGCCGCAACATGACAGCAGAATTATTTATTTATCTCTTTCACATTGCTAGTTAATATTACCTTGTGATAGTTTGGTTTACTATAGCTGCTTTTGTGAATTATCCTGCTGGTTCAGTTGCCTGACATTAGCAGGCATGTTGGCAGTGTACAGAAGAATGAATCTACAAATCTATCCGTGAATTTTGTCTGAAAAATTAATGTATCATTTGCATAATATGTTTATCTGCATATTACTGAGATAATTAACATCCCTTATTATCTAATTAAGTTCATTAAGTGTCTACCAACACAGCACCATGAAGTTGACATTATGTTCTACTGTCAGTAACTGCACTGTTTTCTTGGGAAGTAATTAAAATGTAAATTAGCATGATGTTAATTGCATTTGGGGAGGCTTGTGAATTGCACATAAACCTATATACCTTTATATGGTAGTTACACTGAATTGCCTAGGCCTTATTGCTCAAGGAGGCCATTTGGCCCATCTGGTGCAAGGCAGCATTTCTGCTCCACATGACTCCTCCCACTCCTGTCCATCTAATGCTTTCATCTTCTCATCTGGACCCTTCTCCCTCATGTCCCAATCCAGCTTCTCCATAAATGCATCATTAGCCAGCTAGATTTTTATTATCCTTAATGCAATATTATCATGGCCAATTTAATTCAAATTTTTTTTTCTCACTCAGTTGAGAAAATCGCCATTACATGCTTTTGGGCTGCTGTTATCTCCACATTACATGTTTCTTATGTGGCAAGTTACAGCTTAAGTAGACTCTTGTCATCGTATCTTGGTCTGCCTGCCAAAGTTTGGTATCGAAACAAGTTGGTCAGCATCTGAAGGGTAAAATGCTGCTTAACCATTTTGTTTGGTCCCTGTATCAGAAATCCTCAAAACACAGCAACTACCTGTTAAGACAGAGGGGTTTAAGAATGAGCTGAGGTAGAATGCCATGCAGCTTAAACTGAAGCTATAAGCAACAGGAGGTTGAGGGAATGAATGCAGTGATGCCTAGTAGATCCTTTAGTTCTTGGTATGTGTTTATTGGTCATTGCTAGTGGGAATGATGGTAGAAGACCCTTTCTGTGAATGGCTTGTCTTTACTGTGACCGTACCCACGTTAGTGGAAGGTCCGTGATTCCGACCCAAGCACAATGAAAGCAGTGTCGGAGCGGTTTGAGGCACTCCTGCAGTATTAGTGCCCCTGATCATCTTGGAGGTCAAGGTTAGGGGATAGGAAGTCAAATGACAAAGCAGTTAAAGTTTTGAGAGCAGCAGCCTCAAGCATAACATACGTAACCAGAATATCAACGGTTGTCAGTGGAACCATAAACATCAGCCACAGGCAGGTCCTGAGAAAAGAACTGTGGCTATGAAAGTAGATCAGAAGGAATGCAAGGCAGGGGCACAGTCGGAAACCAGTCTTTGAAGCTGGAGTAGAAGTGGCAATGATCCTCCAATTCACCTGGAGCAAAGCAACACTCAGTGTGAATCTCAGGGTGTCTCCTAACACTCAACCCAAGTGTGATTCAAGTAACTGCACCCTGAATTATGTTGCAAAGTTTCTGCTGAAACAAAGCACCAATCCCATCTTGTCAGGCAGCTTGGTAACTGCTCAGTTTGAACTATGGACAGACAGAATTTTCTATATGAAAATGCACAGTGGAGTATTTAGCCTTGCTCCTTTTAGTATGAAAATAGTGGTAGTTTACAGTGTTAGTTATAGGAGGACAGTTTTAATGCTAGTTTAAGATCCACTGCCATAACTCTGGTGGTGAATTATTGCAAAGAAATTGGTTGGCTCAGTTTTACAGTACTAAAATATTGTTGTTTGAAGTGCTTGCTCTGAACGTGGTCCCTCTAAAATGTCTCATTGTTGACTGAGGTCAAGTGTGCTGGTGTGATGTGCATCCCAAACACTGCAATAAATCACTAACTATGCAGGTCTGCCAGGACTAGTGTGGATTTCATTTAGCTGCTAGTAGTTTGAGACCTGGAGTTCACAGCGGGGCATCAACCTTCAACGACACACTCCCTGTGGCAGTCAGACAGGAGCCACATGTACAATGGCTGCCAGAGAGGAGTAAGGCTGCAAGGGAGAGGAAGGGAGCTCCATGATTTTCAAAAGGCTCACTGCATAAATCCGCCCACACCTGCATGCAGCCACCCACATCTCCACACACACACACACACACACACACACACACACACACACACACACACACACACACACACACACATGAGATGAGTGTGTGTGTGTGTGAGATGAGTCAGACAGTTATATAGCACAGAAAAAAGGTCCTTTGGCCCGATTCATCCATGCCGACCAGGTTGTCTACCTGAGCTATTCCCATTTGCTTGCGTTTGGCCCATATACCTCTAAATATTTCTTATCCATGTACCTATCTAAATATATTTTAAATGTTATAATTGTACCTGCCTCTACAGCTTCCTCTGGCAGCTTGTTCCATGTACACACCACCCTCTGTCTGGAAAAAATAGCCCCTCGGGTCCCCTTTAAATCTTTCCCGTATCACTTTAAACCCATGTCCTCTAATTTTAGATTCCCCTCCCCTGGGAAAAAGACCGTGACCATCCACCTTATCGATGCCCCTCATGATTTTGTAAACCTCTATAAGGTCACCCCTCAGCCTCCCACACTCCAGGTGAAAACAGTCCCAGCCTGTCCAGTCTCTCTCGGTAATGTCCTTGTGAATCTTTTCTGCACCTTTTCTAGCTTAGTGATATCCTTCCTACAGCTGGGCGACCCGAACTGCACACAATACTCCAAGTGCGGCCTCAGCAAAGGCTTGTCCAGTTGTAACATGACATCTCAACTCCTATACTAATGCCCTGACTGATGAAGACCAGCGTGCCAAATGCCTTCGTCACCACCCTGTCTATCCCTGTCTCCACTTTCAGAGAACTATGTACATGAAACCCAAGGTCCCTCTGTCCAACAACACTCTCCAGGGCCCTATCATTTACTATGTAAGTCTTGCCCTGGTTTAACTTACCAAAGTGCAGCACCTCGCACTTGTCCAAGTTAAATTCCATCTGCCATTCCTTGGCCCACTTCCCTAGTTGATCTAAGTCCCATTGTAATCTTAGATATCCCTCTTCACTGCCCACTATGCCATCAATTTTGGTGTCATCCACAAACTTAGTAACCATGCCAACTACACTCTCATCCAAATCATTTATATAAATGACAAAGAACAGGTGACCCAGCACCAATCTCTGCGGCACACCGCAGCTCACAGGCCTCCAACCTGAAAAACAACCCTCCACTACCACCCTCTGACTCCTACCACCAAGCCAGTTTTGTATCCAATTGGATCTCTCAACCTGGATCTAACCTTCTAGACCAGTCTGCCATGCGGGACCTCATCAAAGTCCATTTAGACTACATCTAGCACCCTGCCCTCATCAATCCTCTTGGTCACCTCTTCAAAAAACTTGATTGGATCTGTGAGACATGACTTCCCACGCACTAAGGCCATGTTGACTATCCCTAAGCAGTTCTTGCTTTTCCAAATGCAGGTAAATCCTGTCCCTCAGAATCCTCTCCAGTAACTTTCCCATCATTGATGTTAGTCTCACCAGCCTATAGTTCCTTGCAGCCCTGTTTAAATAAAGGCACAACATTTGTCATCCTCCAGCTTCCCGGTACCTCACCAGTGGCTAAAATAATGCAAATATCTCTGCTGGGGCCCCAGCAATTTCTTCCCTAGCTTCCCGCAATGTCCTAGAATACAGTAGGTCAGACCCTGGGATTGATCCAACTTCAAGACTATCAGCACCCCCCACTTTTCTGATGTGGATATGTTCGCTTAATTCTTAGCTTCTATGACGTTCTCCACGGTAAATACAGATAAGAAATATTTATTTAAGACCTCGCCCATCTCCTGTGGCTCCACACACAGCTGACCACATTGATCCTTAAAGGGGCCTATTCTCTCCCTAGTTAACCTTTTGCTCTTAATGTAGTGCTCTTAGGATTTCCCTTTACCTTATCTGCCAGAGCTATCTTGTGGCCGCTTTCTGCCCTCCTGATTTTCCTCTTGTGTATTCCTACATCTTTTATACTCAAGGGATTCACTTCATCCCAGCTAACTGTACCTGTCATACGCTTTCTTTTTCATGACCAGAGCCTCAATATCCCTCATCAACTAGGGTTCCCTTATCCTGCCAGCCTTGCCCTTCATTCTAACGGGAATATGCTGTCCCTGAACTTTACCTATCTCAATTTTAAAAGGCTCCCACTTGCCAGACATCCCTTTACTTTCAAACAGCCTCTCTCAACCAACCTTCGCAACTTCCTGCCTAATGCCTTCAGAATTAGCCCTGCACCAATTTAGGACTTTACCTTGTGGACCAGTCCTCTATTTTTCCATAACTATTTTAAAATGAAAGAATTATGATCACTGGTCCCAAAGTGCTCCTCCACTGACACTTCAGTCACTTGCCTAGTCTCACTTCTCAAAAGGAGGTTGAGTGTTGCCCCCTCTCCAGTAGGGCCATCTACATATTGTTTGAGAAAACAATATGTTTTCTCACGGAGAAATCTCTTTATGTAGCGGATGATGAACCTTTCGAATTCTTTACCCTGCAGGGCTGTGGTAGCTCAGTCACTGGGTCCATTCAATAGATTTCTGAATGTTAGAGGAATCATGGGCCCAGGGCAGGTAAGCGTTGTTAGAAGGCAATCAGTTGTGATCTTGTTGAATGGTGGACCAGGTGTAGTCCTGCTCCATCTGTTACGTTGTTATGAAATACCAACCCCCTGCTGAAACTTGCAGTCGGTGGTTAGAACGAGAACCGTAGAGGCAACAGGAACATTTGCTGCCTCTGTTAACAACTGACTGCCAGGCTCAGCACAATCAGAACTGCATTTCTTGAGCTTTACAGGTGGGAGCTCTGGACAGATTCTGGTGCATTGGGATTGACCAAAGACTGCTTTTGGGACATCTCTGCTTTGATATGTTTTTTTCGTAAACCACTATACTTTACGCACAAAATAGATGGATAAACTTCTGACGTAAAGTACTCCTGGACTTAATTTTCCTTTTAACTTTTCTGTAGTACAATGGTGCCTCAGGTCATTATGAAGCCATCAGTTCAAAATCAAAGCAGGAGGCACTGTGACATTATCAATGTAGTGGCAGTGAACAAGCTATTATGGTAAATCATCAGCAAAAATGATTGACTGGCTTGGTAACAAGGAATGACCTTGAACAAAATTATTAGCTTAGCAATTGTATGGTCTCGCTGGGGCCCAGCTCATATTTGTTTGATGGGTTAATTCAGTGAGAGTTTCAGTTAAGTAACAATAATGTTTTGTCAGTGCTTAGCTGTGACTAAAAGCTTAATGATCCTGTAAACAAACACAATATAATCACTGCCTTCACGTTGCGCAGGCATCTCCTGCTGTGAGCTGCTAATGAATATAACTTCTCTGTGGGATATCTGGGCTTGGCTCTCTGCCAGCACCCATCTGTACTATTCAGAATCTATGTTATCTCACAGCAGGGAGAATGTAATTATGTTTGCGTCTGCTGTGTCACTTTTACGGAGAACTAAAACTAAACAAAGAATGCGTGTCAAATTATAACCTAGTCAAGATTAGCATAGTCCCTTACACATTGTTTTAAACAGGAAACAAGCCTCCAAACTTAGTCACACGTCATCTAGGAGTAGATTTTCTCTGTGATTGACAAAACTTCAATTAATTTTTGTACTATTTAATGTGGGAACAAGAAATGAGACCTTTTGATGTGTAGATTTTATGTGATCTTTTTTAACAGCTAGGGTAAAAGAGGCCATTAGGTGGTGTGTGAGTAAACTACCAGAACCAGAAACTGTGCACTAACTAGCTTTTGCTGCTTTGTTACTAACTACAATGATCAATGCATATTTTAGATGTTTGGTTTTGATTACATCAAATGCCATTTATAAATTAGACAACCTATCTAGAATAATCTGTGAAATCCAGTTTCATGCTGAGTTCTATGAACATCATTGTTCCTTTTCTTTGCATTGTATTTACTATACCTAATCCCTTGATTCCAGAGGCATTGTGATGCATATATTAGTGCAATAAAAACAGAAAATACTGGGGATAATCAGCAAGTTGGGCAGCATCTGTGAAACGAGAAACAAAGTTAACATTTCAGGTTAATTGCGTCTAAATTGTGATGAGTGGCCTTTGACCTGCAATGTCAAATCTGTCTCTCTCACTGCAGATGCTGCCTGACCTGTTGAGCATTTTCTCTTTTTATTTCAGATTTCCAGCATGTGCAGTTTTTTGCTATTTTTTAGTGTAATAATGCCGCATTCTTTGCGTCTAGAATGTGAAGTTGGAAGTTTGAGGGAGCCGTGTTTGGGTTGTATTCTGCAGTTCCCTGGTGATTATGTGTTAGAGATTGGTACATGATAGTGGGCATGAATGGGGTGGGCTGAAGGGCCTGTTTCTGTGCTCTATGAACTGTTATAAAAAAAAGAGACTTATTAATTCTGTGTTCAGTCAGACCTGGGGAAAGTCCTTCTACTTTTTCACTGTCATAATGTAACCCACCGTACACCTAACAATGGTTTACTGTTGGAAACCCAGTCACTTTCTCACAGCTGAAGGCAGGAGATGCAGTTACACAGAAAGGTGATTTCCATCTTCAGCTGAGATGAGGAGAAATTTCTTCACTCAAATACTCTGCCTGAGAGGACGATGGGTATTGAGTCATTAAGTAGAGGGATAGGTTTTTGGCTGTTGCTGGAATCTGAGGAAATGGAACCAGAGTGGAAGATGTAGGAGAGGCAGAGGAACAACCTGCCTGAATGGTAGAATACATAGAGTCATACAGCAATGGAAACAGGCCATTCGGCCCAACTCATTCATATCATCCAAGGTGCCCATCTAAGCAAGTCCCATTTGCCCACATTTGACCCATCCCTCTAAACCTTTTCTATCGATGTACCAGTCCAAATGTCTTATAAGTGTTATTATTGTGCCTGCCTCAAGCACTGTCTATGGCAGCTCATTCCATATACATACTGCCCTCTGTTGCCCCTCAGATTCCTATTAAATCTCTCTCCTCTTACCTTAAACCTATGCCTTCTAGTTCTTGATTTCCCAACCCTACTCCTAATCCTGTTTCTTGATTTAATGGAATAAGGCAGAAAGCAGAATTCCGCGACCAGTAATGTGATGATGTCTAGACATTCGACATTTTCTGTGGTGCTTATTGAAGGGTAAATGTTGGCCAAGACCCACAGATCAAAGCCCCAGACAAAGGATCTTTAATGTCAGACACAAGAGATCGGAATCTGAAGCAAACAATCAACGCAGCAGGTCTACCAGCAGTGGAGGCAAAGGGATGACTTTTTATGCCGCTTGAGGGTTGATGGGCCCCCGGAGTGATGTCTCATCTGAAGAAGGCATCATTGTCGGTGTAACATACTGTCGGTTGGGACAGGAGTCAATTTTCTGGAGTGGAGCTTGAATTGGCATTTGAAATTTGACCTGCAGATCTTCTACCTCTCAGGCAAGAATGCTGCCACTTGGCCAATGCATGGTGAGGATGGATACATTTCAGTGTGGAGATGTCCAGGGACAAGCCAGGACTGCTTGAATCTTCTGCAGCTTTGGATAGAGCTCTGCTCCACTCGTGCTCAGTGGGAGTCAGTTAGTTCCGATACTCTTTGTTAGTTCTGATACTTTGCAGGCACGGTAGTGTGGCGGTTAGCTATTACAGCACCAGCAACCTGGGGTCGATTCTGGCCGTTGTCTGTAAGGAGTTTGTACGTTCCCCCCATGTGTGTGCATGGGTTTCCTCTGGGTGCTCCAGTTTCCTCCCATGTTCTAAAGACGTACGGGTTAGGAAGTTGTGGGCATGCTATGTTGGCGCTGGAAGCATGGCAACACTTGCGGGCTGCCCCCAGAACACTCTCCACAAAAGATGCATTTCACTGTGTGTTTCGATGTACATGTGACTAATAAAAATATAATCACTTGCATTGGTGGTTCAGTGGTAGAATTCTCGCCCGACACATGGGAGACCCGAGTTCGATTCCCGGCCAATGCAATCACATCTTAGGGCAGGCACAGTAATGTAGTGGTTAGCGTAACGCTATTACAGCGCCAGCTACCCGGGTTCAATTTTGGCCGTTGTCTGTAAGGAGTTTGTACATTCTCCCCGTGTCTGCGTGGGTTTCCTCCCACATTCCAAAGACGTACGGGTTAGGAAGTTGTGGGCATGCTATGTTGGTGCCGGAAGCATGGCGACACTTGCAGGCTGCCCCCAGAACACGCTACGCAAAGATGCATTTCACTGTGTGTTTTGATGTACATGTGACTAATAAAGATATCTTATCTTATCTTAAAATATCAGTGATATGGCATTCTTGGGACTTTAGAGGTGCCGGACTGGCAGATTTTCCACACTGTTAGATATTGGTCCTATTAATACACCAGCACACTTTGAATTCACTATTTTTAGATGTTGCACAACATTACAACACGTTATCCAGTGAACCCGGTGAGTGTGGGAACCTGGATCCTGGTGAGTTGGAAGGGATTGTGGGACCTGGGGCCCCAGGGGGTGGGTAGGGAGCACGGCAAACATTACCTGGTGAGGCAGGTGTTGAACCATTGGGATTCCCAAGGTCAGACGGTGGATTACTGAAGTGTTACTGTGCATGTCAAACACAATTCTTATTCTCTTTTGTGTGTGTGTGTGTAGGACTTCACCATCAGAATGGATGCACAAAGGAAAACCGGACAAGACGTGTTTGCCAGCCTTCACATAGAACATATGCAGGTAACGCTACAGAAAGTTGTTAGCAGCAATAAATAACTCCTGCCCAGGAGTGCGTCTCCTGAGATCCTTTTCTAATACAAAGAGACATCGAAAAATTGGATTGCACCCATTTTTGCTGGGCTAAAATATGATTGTGTTTAGCGCTGATGATAAATCAGGTTTCCATTTAAAAAAATACCAAAATTCCAATTTTTCTCATCTCTTCAATGGGAGTCCTGGGAGACTCTCTCATTGCTCCCCTCTGTGATCTCTGCTGCTCTCTAGTGCTTTGATCTGCCAACTATCACCTGCCAACTCTTGCTCCACCCCTTCCCTCTACCTTTTAATACTGGCCGTCTCCCCTCTTTCTTTCCATTCCTGATGAAGGGTCTCGACCAGAAATGTCGACTGCCCATGTCCTGCCTGACGCACTGAGTTCCTCCAGCTTTTTGTGTGTTGCTCAGAAAATGGCATTGAATGGTTTGCCTTCAGAAACTGACACTAAAACAAGGCCTACACAGTTCCCAGACGTATTACACTTAATTCAGCACAACTCCCAATAATTGCAGCTGTATAAAACTTTGATTAGGCTGCAGCTGGAGTGTTGTGTGCAATTCTGGTTGCCCCATTACAGGAAGAAAGTCAAGGCTTTGGAAAAGGTTCAGAAGAGGTTCACCAGGATGCTGCCTGAATTAGAGGGCATGTGCTATAAGGAGAGGTTGGACAAACTTGGGTTGTTTTCTCTGGAGCGACGGAGGCTGAGGGGAGACCTGATAGAAGTTTATAAAATTATGAGAGGCGTAGATAGGCAGTCAGAATCTTTTTCCTAGGGTCGAAATGTCTAATACTAGAGGGCATGCATTTAAGATGAGAGGGGGGAATGTTTAAAGGAGGTGTGCAGGGCAAGTTTTTTTTTACAAAGAGAGTGGTGGGTGCCTGGAATGGAGTGGACGCAGATATGACAGTGGCATTTAAGAGGCTGCTAGATAGACACATGAATGTGCAGGGAGTGGAGGGATACGGATCACGTGCAGGCAGAAGGGATTAGTTTAATTCGGCATTGTGCTTAGTGCAGACATTGTGGGCCGAAGGGCCTGTTCCTGTGCTGTACTGTTCTGTGTTCTATGTTCCCTGTACAGCAACTGGACCAGGCAACCGCCCTTTAAGAGAAATAAAAATCAAAAAAATGAAAAACAGAAAATGCTGGAGATGCTCAGCAGGCCAGGCTGCATCTGTGGAAAGGAAAACTACTAATGTTTCAGGTCCCGGATCCTTCATCAGAGCTGGGAGTCTCAAAGACACACTCCCTTTCAGACAGCAGCAATGAGCCATTATGAATGCCATGGGTGAGACTGAGGCTTTGGGGAGAGGAAGGCAGCTTTCACCTTCACTGTAAGCAACGTTCAAACAACATACATGCTGACAGAGAGACCCTGTGTGCGGGGGAGCAAACACCAGGAGACCGACCACGCTTCCCAGAAGTACGGAAAAGGAGGAGAATGCAGGGGAGCGTGTGGCTCCAGGGGTAGTGCAGGAAGGAGGGTTTTAGATTCTCAGTGTTTTAGGATTGGTTCTGTTTAAGGAGGCAGACCTGAAGCATTAACTTAGCTTCTCTCCACAGAAGTCGTCTAACCTTCTGAGTATTACCTGCATTTTGTTTTATTTTATATACATCACATTTTCTCCTATTTCTATTAGCCAAACATGAAAAATAGCCTCCAGTCAGTTTGCCAAATATCCGTACAGCAGAGATTCACTTCTTTCCAGTTCAATATCAGATGATGTGATGGCCCAGAGGGTGAATTAATGCAGGAAATTCCAAAACCTTTGATCTTTTGATCCAACCATTCCAGAACATTTTGCACCCTGTGTACTTCAGTTGCATTGTACCTTGAGGTCTCTGATACAACATACCTGGAAGCTCTAATTTGAAAACCTGAGCTGTGCTGCATTAGCTCATGGATAAGGGGTAGAATGAGTAAACATTCCTCTGACCACATTGACAGGGCATCTCCAAGAATCTGACAAGCAAAGTTATAAATAGTCATATAATTGGATTATTTTTAATGATAATTAAAAATAACCCAATTACTTTCTCATTTGATAATATAGGAGGCAGCATTAAACAGGAATTTAGAGTGTGTAAAAAGAATACTTTGTTAATAATGGCCTGCTCTAATCAAAAGATAGACTGGCCAAAACAGATTAAGGATAACATTGTGGTGGGTAAATTCCTGGAGTGTGTACAAGATGATTCATGGACCAACACATTGAGGAGTCAACCAGGGAATGGGCTTTCCAAGATTGGGGATTTGGGATAACATACTGGCATTGATTGAAAATTAATTGACAGACAGGAAACAGAGTGTTAGCATAAATGGGACTTTCTCATAGTGCAGGCTATGACAAGTACAGTATCACAGGGATCAGCGGTTGAACTTCAGCTGTTCACAATATGTGCCAATAGTTTGATGGGGGAACCAATATAATGTTTCTAAGTTCACCAATTACTTCAAACTGGGTGGGGATGTGAGTTGTGAGCAAGAATACAAGGTGATTTAAACAAGTTCTGTGAGTGGGCAAACGTATTGCCAGATGCAGTATAGTATTCATAGATGTGCAGTCATCCACTTCAGTTTAAATGGTGATAGATTGGGAAATGTTGATGTACAAAGGGACTTGAGTATCCCAATATACCAGTGACTGAATGCAAACATGCAGGTACAGCAAGCAGTTAAGAAGACAAATGGTGGCACGTTGGCCTTGGCTGCAAGAGGTCTTAAATGCAGGAACAAGGATGTTTTACTACAGTTGTACAGGGTATAATTTAATAATGAGACCTCAGCTGGAGCATTGTGTGTGGTTTTGTCTTCTTTACCTAAGAAAGGATATTCTTGCCATAGAGACAGTGGAGCAAAGGTTCACCAGACTGATTCCCGAACTGTCATATGAGGAGAAATTAGATTGACCGGGCTTGTGTTCACTAGAGTTTAGAAGGATGAGAAAGGTCTGACTGAAGCGTACAAAATTTGAATAGGATGAGACGGACTCGATGCGGGAAGGGTGTTTCTGCCAGATTGGGGTGTGGGTGTGGACTAGGATGCGGGTCACAGGCTAAGATATTTAGGACTGAGATGAGGAGGAAATCTCTTCACTCAGAGGGTGGTGAAGCTGTGGAGTTCTCTACCACAGAAGGGTGCAGAGGCCAAATCGTGGAGCATATTTAAGGTGGTTGATAGATTTCTCGATGCAGAAGTCATCAAGGGCTACAAGGTGACAGTGGGAAAGTGGTGTTGGGATTGAATGTTGGAGCAGCTTAAAGGGCCAGATGGTTTATTCCCGCTCCTGTTTGCTACGTTTCCATGTTATCATTTTATGCCAAATGATTCTGTAGGGAAACAATTACAGTTCTGGAACTGATAGTTCTGAATCTCCACAAGTCACTTTACTTCAGCTCGTCTCTGATTGACTGCGATCAAATGTGATCTTCTGTTAATGTGTTCCACAAGGGATCGATGACACAGCACTGGCCAGCAGAATACACCTTTGTGACATCTGCACCATTCCTGGACTGTGGAACGTACCAGTCTGCAACATTCGATCATGGGCACCTCCTCGCAATGGGCATCCGTGAGGTGCTGTGGACCAGCAGCAGCAGCAGAAATGTTCACCAGCACAGTCTGTGATGGCATCAGCCATTCCACCATCCCTGTAAAGTCGGGGGATGGCCCTGTTTCAATGAGGAACCGCACCAGGCAGACCCAAGAAGGTGGAGCCCACCAAATGAAGCTGCAGCACAGGACTAGATGTTTGCTAAGTGGCAGGCAATAGACTGAGCAACATGACCTCACAACCAGCAGATCAGATCCAAGCTCCGCAGTCCTACCACATCTCTTATTGAATGGGGGTGGACATTAAACTGCTAAAAGGAGGCAGATGCTGCAAGATTACCCCAATGACCAATGATAATGGGCTCCACCAAGTGAGTGTGAAAGACGAGGCTGAAGCATTCATGACCACATTTAGTCAGAAGTCCTGAATGGGTACTCTTCCTTGCCTCCCTCCTGAGATCCTCACCATCATAGAAGCCTGTCTCCAGCCAATTCAATGTCAAGAAACAGCTGAGAGCACTAGATACAGCTAAGACTCTGGGACCAGATAACATCCTGGCTGCAGTGCTGATAACCTGTGCTTCTCCAGCCAAGCTGTTCCAGTACAGGTCCAACACCAGTGGCTAACTCACAGTATGGAAAATTGCCTGTTCACAAAAAGCAGGACAAACCAATTCCTGGTAATAACCACCCAGTCAGTTTATCCTCAGTCATCAGCAAAGTGATAGAAGGTGTCACAGACAGTGCAGCAGGAGACATTTACCAATAACCCAGTCACCAGTGCCTAATTTGGTTTTTGTCAGAGTTCATTTGAACCCTGGTCCAAATGTGGTCCAAAGAACCAAATTTCAGAGGTCAGGTGAGAATGACTGCCTTTGATTTCACGCAGCATTCGTTAGAGTCTGACATCAAGTCATTGGGCATTGAAAAGAAATGTTAAATGGAGTCACGTCTCGCACAAAGGGAGATGGAGGTGGTTGTCAGAGGTCAATCATCTCAGCCCCAGGACATCCCTGCAGGAGTTCCTCAAGGCAATGTCCTAGCATAACCATCTTCAGCTGCTTCACCAGTGACCTTCCATTATAAGGTCAGAAGGGCAGATACAGTGGCATGCAAAAGTTTGGGCATCCCGGTCAAAATTTCTGTTACTGTGAATAATTAAGCGAGTAAAAGCCGACCTGATTTCCAAAAGGCATAAAGTTAAAGATGACACATTTCTTTAATATTTTAAGCAAGATTACTTTTTTATTTCCATCTTTTACAGTTTCAAAATAACAAAAAAGGAAAAGGGCCCGAAGCAAAAGTTTGGGCACCCTGCATGGTCGGTACTTAGTAACACCCCCTTTGGCAAGTATCACAGCTTGTAAACGCTTTCTGTAGCCAGCTAAGAGTCTTTCAATTCTTGTTTGGGGGATTTTTGCCCATTCTTCCTTGCAAGAGGCTTCTAGTTCTGTGAGATTCTTTGGCCGTCTTGCATGCACTGCTCTTTTGAGGTCTATCCACAGATTTTCAATGATGTTTAGGTCAGGGGACTGTGAGGGCCATGGCAAAACCTTCAGCTTGTGCCTCTTGAGGTAGTCCATTGTGGATTTTGAGGTGTGTTTAGGATCGTTATCCTGTTGTAGAAGCCATCCTCTTTTCATCTTAAATTTTTTTACAGATGGTGTGATGTTTGCTTCCAGAATTATTGAATTCATTCTTCCCTCTAGCAGTGAAATGTTCCCCGTGCCACTGGCTGCAACACAAGCCCAAAGCTTTTTTCTCCAAACATACCTTTGCTCATTGCGGCCAAAAAGTTCTATTTTAACTTCATCAGTCCACAGGACTTGTTTCCAAAATGCATCAGGCTTGTTTAGATGTTCGTTTGCAAACTTCTGACGCTGAATTTTGTGGTGAGGACACAGGAAAGTTTGGAGAAAAAAGGATGAGGAATTTCATGAAAAGAACACCTCTCCAACTGTTGAGCACGGGGGTGGATCGATCGTGCTTTGGGCTTGTGTTGCAGCCAGTGGCACGGGGAACATTTCACTGGTAGAGGGAAGAATGAATTCAATTAAATACCAGCAAATTCTGGAAGCAAACAGCACACCATCTGTAAAAAAGCTGAAGATGAAAAGAGGATGGCTTCTACAACAGGCTAACGATCCTAAACACACCTCAAAATCCACAATGGACTACCTCAAGAGGAACAAGCTGAAGGTTTTGCCATGGCCCTCACAGTCCCCTGACCTAAACATCATCGAAAATCTGTGGATAGACCTCAAAAGAGCAGTGCATGCAAGACAGCCAAAGAATCTCACAGAACTAGAAGCCTCTTGCAAGGAAGAATGGGCAAAAATCCCCCAAACAAGAATTGAAAGACTCTTAGCTGGCTACAGAAAGCGTTTACAAGCTGTGATACTTGCCAAAGGGGGTGTTACTAAGTACCGACCATGCAGGGTGCCCAAACTTTTGCTTCGGGCCCTTTTTCCTTTTTTGTTATTTTGAAACTGTAAAAGATGGAAATAAAAAAGTAATCTTGCTTAAAATATTAAAGAAATGTGTCATCTTTAACTTTATGCCTTTTGGAAATCAGGTTAACTTTCACTCGCTTAGTTATTCACAGTAACAGAAATTTTGACCGGGGTGCTCAAACTCTTGCATGCCACTTATTTGCTGATGACTGCGCGTTTGATTCCATTTGCTGTAATTCATCAAATAAAACAATCTATGTCTGTGAGGAGCAAGAGCCAGACAACATTCAGGCAGGGGCTGAGAAGTGGCAAGTAACAACTGCATCACCAAAGTACCAGGCAATAGCCGTCTAATAGGCATAAGTCTGGAGTATGATGGAAAACTTTGCACTTTCCCAGATGTGTGCAACACCAGCAATTCTCAATGAGTTTGACAACATCTGGGACCAATCAAAGGACTTAACTGGCACCACGTCCAGCACCCTAAATATTCATTCCGCCCCCCCCCCACACACAGGTGCACAGTGGCTGCAGTGTGTAACATCTACAAAATCCGGGCACCTCCCAAACCCGCATTTTTGACCACCAAAAAAGGACAAAGACAGCAGGAGCATGGGAAGGCTACTTGTAGGTTCCCTTCCATGTCGCGCACAGTTACTGATTAAGAAATTTCTCGTTGGTTCCTCGTCACCGGGTTGAAATCGCAAAACTTCCTGCCCAACAAGATGTGGAGGTACCTTCACCAACAATTCACGGAGACAGTTCACCACCACTTCTTGAGGGCAATAAATGATAGGCAATAAATGCCCACCTTCTGCAAGACCCAGCTTCTGAAAAATGAACAAGTGTGGAAAAAAAGATCAGTGCATTTCAAGCAGGTTAGAGCCCATCTTTCACTAAATTGATTGTACCTCAGCCCGTCCCTTCCTTTGTAACACCAGGAACAGTTAGAACCTCAGCAGTAATGGTGCTGGTGTACTCAGGTTCTATACACAGTTGGACACAGCCACACACACACACACACACACACACACACACACACACACACACACACACACACACACACACACACACACACACACACACACACACACACACACATCTGGCCATGACAATGAGGGCCACACTGGGCATAGTTTTCTTCCTTTTTTCTGGGAATATGTACATTGTAATTCTGCAGACCCAATCCATTTTTGATCTCAGATAAACCTGAAAACAGTTTGGGTGACTGATGCGGTGCAGAGGCAGGGTATGGACCCCCAAACACACCCCAAACACCTTACAGCTGATGACAATTAAATACAGCACAGGTAAAAACACACCAGAAATTGACTTTGCCCAACAACAGCACTTCTTTATTAATCGTGATTGATTCACACAACTCAAAGATTCACCACATAGTTTCAAACAATCACTTAACTCTTTAGTTTCACAACTCTTTTAGTTACTTGCACAACTCTTTGGTTTACTTCCACAACTTCCAAAACCCACCACCTATGTTCACGTATTACCCATTCTTGATGAACTTGGCCGGGGTTCGATCTTGGTGATTCTTCTCTGAGTCCCTGACTCGGTCATTTTCTTCAGTGGCTGGTCTCCGGGGTCACTGCTGCTGGTCATCTCATAAGGCAGCTTTTTATACACTTCTTCACACGCCTCCCATACTTTGCTTAGTTCTTTATTGCCTTTATAGGGCCTTAATTCCAATCCTCATCCACATGAGCATGTGTTTCCTTAACTTCTTCAAATTGCTGCTGGTGCCATCCTACAATTATTTTAACCATTTGGTTCCTAAATTACCAGAGTGTTTATTTGAGATTTATAATCCATCCAATGTCCTGGATGTTTACAATAGGATAATCCACAGGGCTGGTAAAACTCTCTCAGCTATGTTCTCAATTGAGATTGACCAAGTGAAAATTACATGACCTTCCTCCACTGTGCCCCCTTGTTCTGTGGTTTCCAATGTCTCTTCCTAGGCAGCAGAGTATCCTGCCGAAGCCTGATGGGATACTTGACATCACTCTGGCCGTTACACCAGACTCTTCCTGCAACGAAATGCTCCCACAATCTCAGCTTCTGCTTCACCTTGGCTTTGTGATCCACCCAGTTTTTGATGTGTGCTGTGACTCCACTGAACCATATTCCCAGCACCTTCATGGTAATTGGACTTGAGGGTGAAAGGAACAGAGGTTCAATCAGACAAGATACCAAAGAACGTTGCCTCCCTTTTGCCACTGCTCACTCTGGCCCCTGAGGCTAGTTTAAAGTAGTTGAAGGTGCTATTCAATCTGTGGACCATCAATGGGTCGAGCAGAAAGATGCTTTGACCTGAATGTCCCCACTGCTTGGGATCATCATTCCTCCTGTACCTACATCCTTCCTGATCAAGTTCGCATGTTTGAAAAAAAAAACTATCTGCTGAGGTTAGCTACTTGTGTTTTTTGTTTGAGTGGGGCTGGAAAACATGACCTTTTGAGCTATTACTGAACCAAAGTTAACACTAAGCTGAATGTGAGCTGATTGTCGTCACATGTACCAAGATACAGTGAAAAGCTTTGTTTGCCTGCCATCCAGACAGATCATTCCATACATAAGTACATCAAGATAGTATAAAAACGTAAAAAAACACAATAACAGAATACAGAATATAGCATTACAGTTGCAGAGAAAGTGCAGCGTAGGCAGACAGTTAAGGTGCAAGGGCCACGACTGTGAGATTGAGAAATCAAGAATTCATCTTTATCACGTAAGAGGTCCATTCAAGAGTCTTATAACAGCGGGATAGAAGCGGTCCTTAAACCTGGTGGTGTATGTAGAGATGTGTAGAATCAGAATGATTATTTTCAGTCTGTACATATTGTTCCATTGAGTTATATGACATAAAATGATAATGTGTAACCTACTAATGGTTACATATGAATATATCATTCAAAAGCAAAACATTACAGATGTTGGAAACCCAAGACAAATCTGACTATGCTGAAAGCACTCAGCAGGTCTGACAGCATGTGTGGAGAGAGAGAAAAAGTTCAGGTTGATGAGCATTCATCAATGGACAGTGGGGATGTGGTGAACACGTGTGATCTAATGTACAGGTTAATGGAAGTTTCAGATTAAACCAGTGTATCTCTGGAGTTTATCTAGGTAGCCAAGGACTAGGTGCCAGCAGCCTATGGGAATCTTATTAGACGTGTAGCAATTTAAGAAAGATAAAAATGTATTGACTACCATCAAAGTTTGGTAAGCAATTTGCAATGTCTTGAAGATTCTGACTGGGTTTTGCTTGAAGGTAAATCCAAAATGATCAGTGTCTCCTGTGATGGCAGCACAGAATTGCCAGCACACTCCTCTGGCTGCTCCTTCAACAGAAACATTCCTTGAAATTGCTTTGCAATTCCATTTAATTAGTGGTCAGAGGATTGTCACAGGAACACACTAAACATACATTAGCTGCTACTACAGCAGGTTCCAGGCTGCTTTTCACAATCAAATCATTTGTTGTTGTTATATTGTACCATTCATTATTGCTCAGTGTTACACCTTTACTTTTAAACACCTAACCCTGTGTACTTTTAAATATGTGGCCTGTCACAAACTATCCTGACATTTCAGCTGTGGTTCAGTGGGTTGCACTCTCACCTCTCAGCCAGAAGGTGCTGAGATTCAAGTCCTGTTTCAAGGGCTTGGCACAAAGTTCTAATCTGGCACTCAGACGTGGAGGTACTGACGTTCAGTGCAGCTGCTCGACCGAAGTCCTATCTGCCTTCGTGAGTCATAGAATCAAACAGCAGGGGAGCAGGCCCTTCGGCCCAACCGGTCCATGCTGACCAAGATGCCCACCTAAGCTAGTTCCATTTGCCTGTGTTTGGCCCATATCCCCCTACACCTTTCCTATCCATGTACCTGTCCAAGTGCCTCTTAACAATCTTTCACCCCAATTCGGCAGGGAACCAGGAAAGTTCCCCCATAATCAATGAACATCCCTATATCACCACCACTCAGAGACAGAATCTCAACATTGTCACCTTGTTGTTTGTGGGAGCTTGCTGTGTTTAAACTGGTGCTGTGGTCCCTACATTACAACAGTGGTCACACTTCCAGAATGCTTTACATGCCCTGAGGCTGCGAGATGCTGGTTCCCTTATTTCCTAATAAAGTCTATGTACATGAGGTGGTCCCGTGAACTTGGAGATGAGGCCAAGGGCCTTTAATGACCACTGTAGCCTTTGTTGAGTGAGTGTGATCCCTGGTCAATGCTGAGTTTGTTATTATAGGATAATGTGTTGGAGCCTGTGTAATCCAGCAGAAAAAATCCAGTGTCTTTTTTTATATATAGAGGAGTAAAGTGCCAATTGAGCTGGCAGCTGCAGGCTGCATAGACACCATCTGTTGAGGCTTTTCACTTGCGTCCCCAGATGCAGAAGTGCATTCTGAACCGAGCGTCAAAAGACTGGGCCAAGGTTGAACAGCAGCTGCTTCAAGAGAGAGGATTATGGGGTCCTTCATCAGGGTTCCAGCAGGGTGCCTGGATGCTGGACATGGCTGAGGGCCCCAGCCGAATCAGGAAGAAGATGAGACGACAAACCATTTGCATCAATTATGCTTACGGTGCATGTCGAGCCAAACAGGCCAAAAGTGAAGTAAGATTATATTTTTTGGAGAATACATTGAATATTTCAGAACCCCAATGCATCACTGTCTAAGCTGGCAAAGTGGCACATCTGTTAATTAAGGCAGAGAATTGATCCTATGTGTTTGTAGTATTAAGATGTGCAGTAAATATGTCCCTTCTCTCAGGGGTGTTTAAGTAGAAAATATGTTAAGTTCTAAATGATAACATTTCAAGGCACATTGTCACAAATGTTAAAATTGTAATAAAATGATTGCCTCTCCCCCTGGCCCCACCCCATCCCCCTCCAATAGTCATTCAAAAAGTGGTGAGTGGCATTGGCCTGTCTCTTGCTGAAGCAACTGGCAGTAAGAACACAAATTTGCAACTTGCTTGACATCAGAAATTCACGGTAGCAGCTGGAAATGGAATAACTTAAAATGAAGCGGGTAAGCTCTCTCTCGGGAATTCCTGTGATGTGCGATCATGGGAAAAGTGAAAGGGGCGTTCCTTTAAATGGCACAGGGACAGCACATTAGAAACCGGACACAGGGCCTGGTTTATGAGTATAAAGTCAGTGCAATGAAACCCTGGTTCAGAGGTCGAGTCCTGCACCCAAGCTCACTGGAAAAGAAATGTCAATTCAAAATTTTATTAGCTGTATTTCCTGAGTTTTTGGTGACATCCCGAAACAGTCTTTCTTTCTGAACTGCGACTTCCTCTCTACCATCATTAACAAAGTCTTCAATCATATCTCATCCATTTCCCATACCTCGGCTCTCACCCCCATCTCCTCTGGGACAGAGCAAGGATGGAGTTGCCCTGGTCCTCACCTTCCACCCCACCAGACTCCACAATCAACAGATGATTCTTCACAGTTTCCACAACCTTCAAAGAGATTCCACCACCAGGCACATCTTCCCCTCTCCTTTTCTTTCAGCATTTCACAGGGACCCTTCCCTTTGTGACTCCCTGGTCCACTCTTCTGTTCCCACCAAACATCCCCCCTTACAGCACTTTCCCAGTGCAACCACAGGCAATGCAACACTTATCCTCTCACCTCTTCCCTTCCCACCATCCAGGCACCCAAACAGTCCTAACAGATGAAGCAACAATTCACTTGCATGTCTTCCAGTCAGGTCTAGTGCATTCAGTGTTCATACTGCGGTATCCTCTACACTAGGGAAACCAAATGCAGATTGGATCATCGCTTTGCAGAACACCTGCATTCAGTCTGCAGGGATGACCCTGAGCTACCAGTTCCTTGACACTTTAATTCCCTGTCCCACTCCCACTCTGACCTATTGGTCTGTGACCTCCTGCACTGTCACAGTGAGGCCCAAGGAAAGCTTGAGGAACAGCACCTCATCTACCATCTGGGTACGTTGCAGCCTTCTGGACTCAATACTGAATCCTGCAACTTCAGGTAACCTGGTTTCTCGGTCTGTATCAGTCGTCTGTCTGTAACATCAGCTCAACTTGCTTTTTTATTTCCTTCCTTTTGTTTCTCTGTGGATGGAGGACACGCCCAATCTGACCTGCCAGGTTTGTCCCCCTGCCCTGCATTTCACAACTCCCACATTCTTTTGTCCATGTTCTTACTCCCTAACTGCTCCCATTTACTCACTGACCAGATAACCTTGTTTACAGTTTATTCCCATGGTTACCCCAGTTTAATCCCATCAGAGACATCCCTCTCCCCCGTCCTCCCTGCAGTTTTAGAAGCTTCTTTAGTCTTCTTCTCAGTTCTGATGAAGAATCTTCAATCTGAAGCATTAATTCTGTTTCTCTTCCCACAGATGCACCCTGACCTGCTGAGTATCTGCAGCATTTTCTGTTTTTGTTTTAGAATTCCAGCATCTGCAGTTTTTTTTATCCTCTCCTAAAATAGTCATTAGACCCTTTATGTATGTAACTGTTTTAGATCCCCTGCCAGGACTTGTTTTGTGCTGAGTGGCCAGGCCTCCTTGCCCCAAGGTCCCCAGTCACCCCCATCATGCTCTCCCCTAAAGAAAACCTGACAACATCATTCTGGTGGCGACTACAACTGTGCATAATATTTCCAGGTGTGGTCTCATCAATGTCCAATGCAACTTAACATTGTTATATTATCATTGCTTTCTTCAACAGTACAATAACAAAGCACTACAGATACTGGAACTGATGAAAGGTTATTGATTTGAAACACTAACTCTGTTTTTCTCTCAATAGGTGCTGCCTGACCTGCTGATGGTTTCAAATTTCTTGTATTTGCTTTCCTCTGAATTTTGGTCTATAATTGGAGACAGCATTTTACATTTCATTAATAAAATATTAAAGCAACTTGCTTGCCTCAATCCCAATGAATTAACTTACACCACACTTTGTTCATCTTTGTGACCTGCCATAGCATCTCATGTTTGAAAAATTACTTCTTGAATTGTTCATACTTCATTATAATGAGTTAAGGAGAATCAGATTAAAAAATCCAGTCTCAAAATCCTTCACATTTATCATTTATTTTCATCACAGATCAGTGTGAATCCTGGAAATGATCAGTTCTACCTAAAGTTATGCTCCACAGATGAACATGTGGGAAGAACTGAAAACCAACTATACTCGGGTAAATCACTAAAATTTTCTAACACTCCTGCTGCTGGTCTGAATCCTTGGGGAGGTAGAAATGAATAGTTTCCTTAATACCTAATACCTGATAACCGAAGTGCTTTGGTCCCTTCTTCCCCTTTATGGTGAGCACTTCTGGATGTTTTGCAGGATTAACCGCACTAAGCACATGTGAAGTGCAGTTCTGTAACATTGCTGACCTCAGGTAGTGCTTCTGCTTCTCCCATAGATAAGATAAGATAACATATCTTTATTAGTCACACATACATCAAAACATACAGTGAAATGCATCTTTTGTGTAGAGAGTTCTGGGGGCAGCCTGCAAGTGTCGCCACACTTCCGGCACCAACATAGCATGCCCACAACTTCCTAACCCGTACGTCTTTGGAATGTGGGAGGAAACCGGAGTACCCGGAGGAAACCCACGCAGACACGGGGAGAATGTACAAACTCCATACAGACAGCAGCCGGAATTAAACCTGGGTCGCTGGTGCTGTAATAGCGTCATGATAGCCACTGCATTACCGTGCCTGCCCATGTACACCTCCTTCAGATTTTGTTGCATTTCCAATCTCTTTCACAGATAGCTTTGTGCATAGTTATATGACTCCATGATTCCAGGCTGGGATGTGGCGAAGGAGAGAGGATTGTTGTTGAGTCACCTGGGGTGGGAGGGGTGTCCAGTGCAAGGATCATGGTCTGGCTGCCGTGTTATTCATGAGGTGGAGGTGTGGAGATCTATACAGAGCAGAGGGGTTGCAGATTCCGTGGACTGAGGCTAGCTTCCCAGAGCTGCTCAATGCATTTCCCTTTAATGTGCTACAACAGAGAAAGTAGCTGCACGAGATCTGGCCCGGTTAGAGGGACACTCTGAACCACACGGCCAATTTTCCATCACGGTTTGACACTATTGGGTGTGCAACTGGTACTGCCTGGCCGAACTTCTGGGGTGATGTGATTAAACCTGAAAATCATTGTAATTTCATTGTACATTGGAAAATTTAAACTTTTAATGCATAAGCATAACAAGAGCTGAATTTCTGGGGCTTTCTCTCTCTGCAGATGCTGTCTGACCTGCTGAGTGTCCTTCCCAGCAAATGAATTTTTATTTCAGATTTCCACTATTCACAGTACTTTTTTGTGCTGGAAGTTATGTTGTATAGTGTTATAATTAGTTCGGACATGGTGATTATTTTGAATTTGAAATACTGAATACTGAAAGGCCTGGATAGATTGAACGTGGAGAGGATGTTTCCATCAGTAGGAAAGTCTAGGATCCGAGGGCACAGCCTCAGAATAAAGGGATATTCCTTTAGAACTGAGATGAGAAGGAATTTCTTCAGCCAGAGGGTGGTGATTCTGTGGAATTTGTTGCCACTGAGGGTGGTGGAGGCCAAGTCATTGGGTGTATTTAAGGCAGAGATTGATAGGTTCTGGATTGGTGAGGGGGTTAAGGATTACGGGGAGAAGGTGGGAGAATGAGGTTGAACAAAATAATCAGCCCTGATTGAATGGCAGAGCAGACTCGATGGGACAAATGGCCTAATTCATGGTCTTATGGAACTTGCCATAAAATACACACTCAGCATTAGTGTTGATTCCAGCAGGGGAGATGAGCATCGATGAAGAGGGCATTGACTGCAGTCAGTTAACGTTTTTCCCTGCCCTTGCTGAAAGTGTCCACTCTGAGGAGTTCTTTGAGCAGTGTGTGGAGAGACAAGCCATTTTCGAGGACCTGGTTGAGAAAGAGAAGGTATGGATATATTATCAACAAGTTGAAGTTGATGCATCATATTGTTAAGATTGTTCCTTAAGCCAAATTGATTCAAAACACAATTGTTCATTTAAAGTCAGAGATTTATGGAGATTTTAAGTTTGGTTGCCTTGTGAGGAAAATACACAGAGGACATTTCAAAAAACCCCTCCTCTGCTGTTCCTCCACAGTCACCACGGCATTTGTGGCTTTCATCACACCTTGTCCGTGCAAGGGCTTAAGCAATAAACAAAATCAAAGACAAAACTATTACAGAAACTATCCTGTCAAAATAAATTGTCTTTTTTAGAAAGACCTGGATGAGGTGGTGTGGATTTAAGAAGGAACTTTCCAGAATGGGGGTGCTGATACCTGAAGGGGTAGTGCCCAGGGAAGACCAGTACTGACCCGTGGGTAGTGAGGGGACAGCGAGAGGATTGACTGGGAGATGCTGAAGGACCAGGATTGAACCCGACGGAGACTGCACAGGCTGGCACCTTTCATAGAAAGGGCCTGTTCAACCCACCGTTACTGAGCAGGTGTAAAAGCTACAAACCTCATTCCACTCCCAGCACTTGGCTGGAAGTTTCTTTCTGGAAAAGGAAAAATTGAGATGTGACCTGATGGTGATCGTTAAGGTGATGATCTGATGGATGGTTATTGAGAAAATGTAATCCAAAACCTGAAGATGTAAATTTCAGATCTGAGGAGCCCTCTTCAGCCAGAAAATACTGGACTGACTGCCCCAAGGAGTGATTGATATGAATAACAGAGGAGTCATGGAATCATAGAGCTACACAGCATGGATACAGGCCTTTCGGCCCAACCAGTTCATGCGGACCATGTTGTCCACCCAGCTAGTCCAAATTTCCTGTGTTCGGCCCAAGTGCTTCTTTAACGATACTATTGTACCTGTCTCAACCACTTCCTCTGGCAGTCTGTTCCATATACTCACCACCCTCTGCGTGGAAAAAGTTGCCCCTCAGGTCCCTTTTAAACCTTTCCCCTCTCACCCTAAAGCTATGCCCCATAGCTTTGGACTCCCCTACCCTGGGGAAAAGACTATGACCATCCACCTTATCTGTGCCTCTCATCATTTTAAACACTTCTATAAGGTCGGCCCTCATTCTCCTACGTTCCAGGGAATAAAGACCCAGCCTGGCCAACCACTCCCTGTAACTCGGGCCTTCTAGTTCTGACAACATCCTCACAAATCTTCTCTGCACTATTTCGGGTTTAACCATGTCTTTCCTATAACGGGTGACCAGACCCGTACACCTCATTCTGTTCAATCCTGGTCCTTCAGCATCTCCCAGTCAATCCTCTCGCTGTCCCCTCACTACCCACGGGTCAGTACTGGTCTTCACTGGGCACCACCTTCAGGAACTGTCACCTCCACTCTGGAAAGTTCCTTCCTAAATCCACACCACCTCTGGAGGGGAAGACGGGAACAAAGGGTTGTCATGGCTGGGGAAGATGGCACAGAGGAGGAGCTCAGACCAGTTGGGGCGAATGACCTATTTCTAAGAAAGGTAAAAAACATAATGATACAAAAGCAGGTGTAATGGATGTACAAACTTGATGGGAATGAGGGGACTTTGAAGGAGTCCATTATTGATGTGAAAGTTAGCCTCTTTGTAATTCAGTCAATTTACTGAAACAAATTGAAATATCTCTCCAGTTCCCTGTTCCACAACTTACAATGTAGTTGCTGTTCACAATATTTCCAGATATACAGCAGCCAGCCTCTAATATTCATTAACTTTATTGGACTTTATCCCTTGTGGCAATTGAGAGGGGTTTACGTATCAGGGAATGAATCAAGCAGGGGAGTAAACATCATGGAGAGGGGTTAGTTTTGGAGAGGAGTAGTCTTTATCATTGGGAAGTAGGTGTAATTATGGGAAGGAGTCTCCATACTGGGGAGGGGGGCTAGTATTTAGGGAGGGTTTAGTTTGGGGAGAGGATGGGTTTCAAGGATTTGGATTAATACCAGAGAGGGTTTTGTTATGAGGAATGGGATTAATATAATGAAAGAGTTAGTTTTCAGGAGTGGGTTTGGTTTTGAGTTAGGGAATAGTTTTGCAGAGCATAGTTTCTTTCAAGGAACAAGGTTAGTTCCAGGAAGTGGGGTTTGTTTTAAGAAATGGAAGTAGAGGTAAGCCTTGTATCACCTCTATCCTGATTCAACAAGAACATGGCTGATCTCCTACCATAACATTGTCTTCCTCCAGATCCCCGTATCTATTGATTCCTCTAATACACAGCAGACACTTGATCTTCATTTTAGGAGAGGGGCTAGTTTTGTAGCCGAAATTTCAGAGATCCTGATTCCAGTGATCCTGAATACTGGTGTTCAGCCTGATTCCAGTCTTCCTGAATAGCCAGCTGCCTGATTCCAGTAACCCACAATTTCTGATTTCGCTGATCCAATGTACTGTGCCTAGTGATTCTGAATGCAGGATTGTGCCTGATTCCATTAATCCAAAATTCTGAGCTTTGTCTGATTCCAGAGGTCCTGAATACTGGATTCAGTGTGATTCCAAAGATCCTGAATCCTATCCTCAGCCAGATTCCAGTGATGCTGACCACTGGCCATGTCTGATTCTGGAGGCCCTGAATACCTGGTCTGGTCTGATTCCAGTGATCCTGAAAATGGACCATGTATGGTCCCAGAGTTCCTGACAGCTGGCCATTTCCTGCTTTTATCCATTAAGTCCTTGTTTGTTGACTGTTTATAATTGAGGATGGGAGCAGGTCTATTTCCAGCATTGCCCAACATTAAAATGCCATTCTTTCACAGATCAACATGAAGTTTTCCCTCATTGTCGCAGAAGACCACTTGTTGATGGAAAGTGTTCTGCTGTTTGGTAAAAATCACTTCTACATCTGTGAGAATTTCACTCTGTCGTCTTCTGGCGATGTTTACTGTACCAAGCACCATCCTTCGAGGTAATGTTCCATCTGATGTAGTCAAACTCTCTCCCTTGACCTCTCTGTTCTTATATTCTGTATCAAGTATTCTGTGTGCCTTCAAGACCATCTTCTCTCCTTGGCCCATCACCGTTAGGGATTTGTGGACGTGCACTCCAAAGTCCTCTGTTCCTCTGCACTATTGTCCTTCCACTTATCGAGGCTCCCTTGCCCTGTTCGTGTTGTTCGAACACATTACCATGCACGTGGCCCAATTTGAATTCCATTTGCTGCTCCTGTGTCCACTGATGTCTCCCCCTCCCCCCACACCCCCCACTCCCCCGGGATTTTCCTGCTCATTATCAAATGCACAACTTGGAGTCATCAGAATACTTTTTAATCCTGGTCCTTGCATTTAAGTTTAAATCATGAAAAGCAAGGGGCCCAGTAGGGGTCCCAAGGAGCCCCGGTAACACAGTTCTTTCCCATCACTAAAACTCCCATCTCCATTACCCTTGGTTTTCTCCTACTAAGCCAGTTTTTAATTCCCTTTTCCCATAGAACCTGTGGGCTTTCTCTTTGTTCAGTCAGCCAGGAAGGACTTAGTCAAGTGCTGAGCTAACATTCTTGGCTACATCAAGTGCTCTGCCCTCTGATCCTTGTTAGTTCCACAAACTTCAACCAAGCTGATGAGACACAACCATCCCTGCCATAAAGACTCGGGTGAAGTTCTGCTCGGAGGACCAGTCCTGCTGTTGTCCGAGGATTGGTGTGCTGACAATCCTTATTTCACAGCTGAAGGACTTGGACAGCACACCTATCGCACCCACTGGTAGCCATGGAAACTGTCCCAGCATAAGGCAGGGCCTTGCAGTGGGTTTGTTCTGTCTTAAGAATTGTATTTGTTGGATTTTTAATGTCAATGTTACCCTGTTTTTGCTTTGCAGTATTAATGATTCCTACATTTACGATATGTGCAATAAAGAGGCTGGTGGGAAAATTCCAAAATGTTCCAGATATCCTTGGAATGGTGTTCAAGAAATCCATCATCGCCGCTTCCTCCTTCAGGTGATCAAAGGTTTCTGCATCTGATCAGGTGAAATCTAATCCCTGATGTATCAACAGTCAATAAGATTGAGGACAATGATCACAAAAGAATTATTCCATTGTGGTGATAAAAGGCAATATAGCCTTAAAGGAGGTTTCCAGCTTAAAGAGAAAGTTGGGGCTTTTGTCACCTGTGTGTTGCCTCCTCTGCCAGGGGTGGCTAATCTGGCAGGTCTGCCCAGGTGTCACCCAAGTGGCTGTTCTTTAAGTAGAAGGTGTGACAGTGAGGGCTGTCAGACAACTCAGCTGTAGAGTTCTTCAGAACCATACACAGCATGTCCACCTCCTAAGGGGAATTGGCAACAAAATAGGATCATGATGCCTGGTCAATTCATTTCACCTTGGGCTATTTGGATTGAGTGAACCTCACTGTTGGAGATGAGCTGGCAGGACCAATCATGATGGAATCTAAGACTTCCCAAGCAGTAGGGTTTGGGACTTAGACAGACTTGTCACAGAATCTTACAGCATACAGGCAGACCATGTGACCAGACTAAGTCATTGAAAACCTACAGATCTTTTCCTTTTTAAGCTTGCATCTAATTTACTTTTGAAAATTACCATCAAATCTGCCCCACTATCCCTCTCAGCAGTACAACCAAGGTCACAGCAGGACGTTGGGTTTAAAAAATTCTCCTGATTACTCCTGGCTTTTTGGATCAGTTGCATCCTCAGATTGTTAACATCCAAACCCTTTATCATTTTGCATGCCTCTGTTAAGTTTCCCAATGCTTTATTTGGTGTCTGAAAACAATTCCAGATTCTCAGGTCTAAATTCCCTCAAAGCTGAGGCGGTTTGGGTAAATTGCCTCTGTAACTCTCCAAGCTTTGACAAATCTTCAAGTGTCTGATGCCCAGAACACTCCAGGTGAATCCCAGTTGGCGTTTTATGGAGATTTAAATGAAAACACAAGAAAATAGGAGCAGGAGTAGGCAACCTGCTGTGTGACCTCGGCTGATCTATGCCGGACTCAACCCCTCTTCTGTGCCAGTTCCACTAACACATCACCCTCATTACCCTCATCACCCTCATTGCCCTCATTACCCTCATCGCCCTCATCGCCCTCATTGCCCTCATTACCCTCATTACCCTCATCACCCTCATCGCCCTCATTACCCTCATTACCCTCATCACCCTCATCGCCCTCATTGCCCTCATTACCCTCATTACCCTCATCACCCTCATTACCCTCATCACCCTCATCACCCTCATCACCCTCATTACCCTCATCACCCTCATCACCCTCATCACCCTCATTACCCTCATCACCCTCATCACCCTCATTACCCTCATTACCCTCATCACCCTCATCACCCTCATTACCCTCATTACCCTCATCACCCTCATCGCCCTCATTACCCTCATCACCCTCATTACCCTCATTGCTCTATTAAATACAGCCTCGAACAAGCTTTACATCCAGTCTGTTAAAACTTCTTACAATGCCGATTCCACAGACTGAACAAATACATGAAGAATGAAGAAACAAAACATTTCTTCCAAGTAAATGACAGTGCAGCAAAGGTCATCTTCAACATAAAGGTCATTGAATCAATCAGAAAAACTTTAAAAATACAATCTCCCTATCACAATTTGAAATAGAATTAGTCCTTAGCTTGCTTTGTAGTTACATATTTCATATCATCAGCGCATTTTGTTTAGAATTGTTGAGGTTTGATTTCTCCTTTCCCTAGATAACCTTAACTCATCTCCCTGAAATTTGTGTCCACACAAATCCTAATGGGTACACCATGAGCCCTGCATTCAGAGGCTAGGTTCGGGGTGGCTGGTGACCTGATTGGGCTTGTACTGTGTCTGGGGAAGGTGGAAATCACAATGGTGGGAATCATGGGGCTGGAGATCAGGGCTTGGGTCCTGTTACATGGGCGGATATAGGTCAATGAGCTATAGGGGATGCAGAGGAGATTCACAGGGCTGGTCAATGAGAGTGATGAGGAGAGACTGACTAGGCTGGGATGCTTCTTTAGAACAAAGGATACTGGAAGGAGATGTAATTGAGCTGTACAAAATGATCAAAGGACCAGAGCTGGTAAACAGGAAGGACCTATTTCCCTTGGCAGTTGTTAAAGGGCGACACTTGTACTAATTATAAATTGAAGTCTTACAGCCACTTTAGATTGTACAATTCCACTTTGGACTGTTTTGTGTTAAGTAATTACAATATTGTGTTTAGGACCCTCTAACTTTTTTTTCATTCTTTCCCTTTAGGATATTGCATTTGAAATCTTTTTAAAGAGTGGATTTACAAAGTTCCTTGTTTGCCATAAAAATGATAAGAAAAGCATCTTAAGAAAGTAAGTATATGAATAAAATACATGGCTCTCCCAACTGCTGTCATTTGAGTGGCAGTTTTCCACTGAATTTCTGATTGGTTTACCCTTGTTCTCTACAGATTCTGCAATATGATACCAGCTTTGAAGAAAGGAAATCCTGATACCACCAGAAATCTAGGGTGAGTTCACTCTGTTGAGATTTCCTGACTGTTGTCTGCAATGGGCTTCATTCTGGTGTGTTCCCTGCCAAGTAGGACATCAAGTCTATCGGCCAAACTGACCTCTGGGTGGGAAACTATGCCAGTGTTATTGTGCTTAAACTAAGTTTATAGGAAAAGCTTCTGAAGCTGAGCACCAGCTGCCCTCCCCCAACCCTCCTCCATTCACAGAATCATAGACAGATACAGTACAGAAACAGTCCCTTCGGCCCATCGAGTCTGCACCAACCATCGCCCACCATCGACACTAATCCTACATCAGTCACGCTTCTTTTATTCTCCACGATTCTCATCAACTCCTCCCAGACTCTACCACTCTTCCACACACAAGGGGCAATTTACAGAGGCCAATTACCATTTAACCTACCAGCCTGCTCATCTTTGGAATATGGGAGGAAACTGGAACACCCGGAGGAAACCCACGTGATCACAGGAAAAGCATGTAGGCAGGGTCGAACCCAGATCTCTGGTGTTGCAAGGTAACAGCTCTATTAGCTCTGCCATCTAAATTGACTCAAACCGCCAAATCAGGTAACAGTTTTCAATATCCACACCCCTCTGTGTTAGCATCCATTGATCGCAGTGCAATCTTGATTGAGCTTTAGTTTAGGATCCACTCAACCCTCCAGGAGTGTAAATTGCAGACTGGATGTCAAAGTCTTTCAACCGCATGTTTGCCTTACCAGTAAGGCAGCAAACTCAGTCAGTGCTCGTTCAGGAGGCTTGAAGACAACCCCTTTACATCAAGGTTCCCCTGCAGGGAGTGGGAACCTTGGATTCCTCCCACCAACATTCCCACCCCCCCCACCCCCTCCCCCAAGGCATCCCACCTCACAGCCATCTCACATTCCTGGGAATCCTCAGCAGGCACATTGCTGTACCACTGAATTTCCAGGGATCAGAGACACTGGTCCTTCACACCCTGACCTTGCGATCTCTAGGATGGACCAGTGCGAGTTCCAAAGCGTGCCTGGTTCCAGACTCAGCTCCAGGATCACTCCTCGAGCAGCCTTTATCCAAACTTTGAACTTGTCAAACTTCAATCCCGAAAACATTCAGAAATAAAACCAAAGCAAATACTCACAACATTCGCATTTTTACAATTTATTCTTCATATTTTCAAAGTAGTGAATGTTTCCAATCATAATATTCACATTCCTTAATGATTTAGTTAACTTTGACATCTAGATGCTTTGGAGCTCCTTGGTATATTTCACAGGGTGCTTCTTCATTTAAACTCAAAATTAAATGACAAGTGTGTGGCCCGTTGTCTTTGAGCTCAACCTTTACATTGTTAATGACTTCATACAGTTCAATAATTTAAACTTTATATTTTAGATACTGTGCTCATCTTTTCAGATAATTCTATTTGTTGCAATCAGTCTGTTGACTTCAAATGTTTATTCAATGCGATTCAGTCAAGCTTCAACATTTGGAATATGAACACAAATGGAACGTGAGAAGTTCTCCAAACTCCCTCCAGCAATTTGAACATTGCTGAAAGTTTGCTTGTGTTGATGTTAAAACACTTCCTTTGCAGAAACGTTCTTAATAAACTCCATTATCAGAGACAAAGCCACACAGTGTTGGGAGACACCTTTGCAATCATATTACAATAAAATTGGGAGTTGTTAGTGACCATTACTAACAATGTTTAGTCAGCAACATCGCCAATGTATCGTCTAGTTTGGGGCAAAAGTCTTTCAGTGAACATTAGTAGCTGCAATTAGAATTATGCAGCCATATATACATACAACTAAAATTCTCAATACTTACTATAATATGGTCAGTGTAAAGACAGAGAAATACTAAGTTATTTAATTACTGTTATCCTAAATCCCTTTAGAATGATGTTATTCATTACTGTTACACAGCTTCATCAATTCCAGGATAAACGTCCATGGTTAGTGTCTTTTCTCTTAAGGGTGTTGTGTTCATTGTGGATGATGTATTGTGCATGAAGAGATGTACAAAAACATCCTCACATGTTGCTCTGTGTCATCAGAGGAGACCATTTTGAGGAGGTTGATTCTGAGGGAGGTGAAGTAGAATGGATGGATACAGAGTGGGCTGTTGAATTGACAGATTTTGCTCAGCAAGGAATGGGAAGCTTGAACTTGTGCTCTGATGGAGTGAATGCCACATCGAGCCTACAGCAAGCAAGGCACTTGTCACTACACAGATTGCTCGCAGTGTAGAGATTTTACTGCCTTCGGTGACTTCATGTATGTGGTTTTCATGGAAACTCAGAGTCCAAAAATGAGCATCTGGCCAGAAACTTCCTTGAGTTGATATCAAGGTACCTCAGGTCAGCAACAGTGAAAACATCTTGCAGCAGGATGCAAACACTGGGCCCTGCCTTCCCCTTGAAGATACTTTCAAGAACGTTTTTCTTCTTGCCATGGTTGCCTCCAGCAGCAAGAGTGTTGTCAGTGTCAAACCTCATGAATCAAATGGGATAGAAGCCAAGGTAAGATGGTCCATCGGGACCAGGTCATGCACAGACCAGGGAGCTATGTTTGCTGGCAGCAGTTTCAATGCATCAAGCTCTTTCAAGGCTGCAAATGTCAAATACCAAGGAGAGATTGTTTTGCTTTGGGGACAGTGCAAAGCACAAAAGAAGGTGCGAGTGCAGTAAAATATAGGGGACTGAGGAAATTAAGTTTATTTGCTGCTGGGTCATTTTTAGACTAATCATAGTGATTTATTCACCTCACAAACTTATTCAGTAACTCTCCAGGAGACCTCATGTTGTCTGGCAACAGAGTTAGGTGAAATGAGACCACTGAAGTCAGGCTCCTCATCCAACTCAGCAATTTGCTTCACTTTGCTCCATTTGTCCCTTTCTTGCTGTAACTTCCTGAGGCAGGGGCGACACAGCATGTTTTTCCTGGCCAGGTAAATATCCTCAATGCGATCAATTGTGTCTATTGGCTCTTCGGGTATCTGTGGCGTGGTGAAGGGATTGCGCATCACGTTCAGCTTCTTCAGTTTCGGAAGCTTGGTGATTTTCTCTGGCATGTAGGTGATCCGATTGTCAAACAACCCTAACTCCTTCAGTTCCTTTAGCGTGCCGATGGTCGTTGGAATCATTTCTACTGAATTCAGCCCGAGGTTCAGGACACGTAGATTTTTCAGCTGAGTGAGTTCTAAGGGCAAGCCCTCTGTTGTGAGTTTGTTATTGGACAGGTCTAAGTAATAAAGTAATTCCAACTGGCCAATATTTTCCGGAATTTTCTCTATCTTATTTGTGTGAAAGTCAAGGTACCGCAGCTTTGGAAATCTGTTGATGTAGTCCGGAATTTTTTTGATCATGTTTCTGCTGAGATCAATTTCTTCAATGTCGGTCAGCTTCAGGATGCACCTGGGGAAGGTGGCGATGCCCATGTTGCTGAGGTCTAAGCGGCGCTTTCCGTCCACTGTGATCTTCATGGACTTTTTTGCCATCTTCAGGGTAATCTTTTTCCCCTGTGCACCTTTCTTTTTTGGCATCTTCCTATAATTTTTAGAAGAAAGTAAACAAAAAACAATGAGTCAATGTTCTTAACTCCCACAGAAACAAACAGTTACACGGAGTGATGTGGTATTTTCAGTGCTCAAAGGAGCATTTGAACCTACAGCTTCCTGCCTGCGTTAAGCTCCAGAGAGGCATCCAACAGCCTCACCACTCCTTCCCAATTAACCCCCTCGTAGACCTTTCCTTTCCCTTCTCTCTCGTTTGTTTATCTCACCTCCCTTCAAATAGTACTTCATAATTATATTGTATGGAAAGTCAGAAAGACCATCTATTCCAGGTCTCCTGCTCTATTACAATCAGGACAGCAACTTGTGCATTAACCTGAGGTACATCTTAATGGTGATTCAGTGACACCAATCGTCAACTGGTTAATGCAGGGAGACACAAGAGACTGCAGATGCTGAAATCAGGAACAACAAAGAAAATTCTGGGGGAACTCAGCAGGTCAGGCAGTATCCGTGGAGGGAAATGGACAGTCGACGTTTTGGGTGGAGACCCTTCATCAGGACTAGGAGATAGAAGGGAGATAGCCGGTATAAAGAGGTGAGGTAAAAGGGTGGAGTCAGAGCTGGGTCTTGACCAGAAACATTGACTGTCCATTTCCCTCCACAGATGCTCACCACTTGTTTGGACCCAGTAAATCCCAGAACCAGCCCTATGGAGCCTGGTTTCCTGGGGCAAAGTTAATTCATCCCATTTAACTCCAAACTCGCACCCAAATCCACACTGCTGTTCACTGTGTGTGGTTCCTCCCACAAACTCCCCCAGCATTGATTGCGATCATTTTAAAGGCCATTGACTTAATAGGAACATCCTATAGTGCACAACAATGAGGTATTGTTTTCATTTTATAAAGGAAGATGATTAACTTTTTAAAACACAAAGAAGCACTCCTCCTGCATGGGTGTCCTGACTAACACTTTTAATGTGATTTAACATAAACAAATGGGGCTGAATTTAACTGGGAGCCACTGGGAGCTGGAACAGGTTACAGCTGACTGCTCTGTAGCTGGCTTTTGTACAACAACACTTAATTGTGCTAAGCCAGGTTGGGTGGTGATGAATGATTGTTTGGGAAGCAATATGGGTTTCTCACATACATACCTTTCCATTAAAAAGGCTTCATTACAAGCCCTAAGGGACGCTGGCTACTCATTAATCATATTCAGCCATGTGCAGGGGAATCTGAGATAATAACTAATCCATCCAGCTAATTTCAATTATCCCTCTTGGAAGGGAGAGACGAAAGAACAAAAAGAATACACAATGTAATAAAGTTCCTCTAATCCATCCATAAAATTTGTCCAAAGGCATACTTACGGTTTGTAATCTGCAGTCACAGAGTTGAAAATGTGTTCTGAGCACAAGCAGAGTCACACTGTTGGAACGTTTGCCTCCTGTAAAGGGGGGGTCCCTGTGTCAGAGGAGACCACCTGTTTCGAGTATCATGGAACCGTAGACCCAAGTTGTTCCTTTGTTGTTTAATTATGTCATAGATTGGGGAAAAAAACTTACATTTAGACAGTGCCTTTCACCACCAATTGCTTTTGAAGTCTATTCACTTTTAGAATATATGACATTTAGCAGCCAGTTAGTGCAGCACCAGCTCCCAGTGACAGCACAGTGATAATCACCCTCAGCCCCACATCCGTTCACTGGGCACAGTGCAGACTGCCAATCCTTTGGGTCATGGAGCCAGTGCTTTCAAATTCAGCAGCACCAAATGTCCCAAGACTTGGATGCTGTTGAATCAGCCTTTCACAAGGATAAGCTTTTCCCTTCTCGCACTGCACCTTTGCGGGTATGTGAAGAGAAGTGGGTGATGTGGGTCTGATGACTTGCTGGGGAAAGTGGCCATGGGGGGAGGGGGGAAGGGGTCGTGGATTGTGAAGGGTGTTGGGGTAATGGTTGGATGCTGGTAATGGGGGAGTCAGGGCCTAAGATTGACAGCCATGGGTCATAGAGTCATCGAGTTATACAGCAGGGAAACAGGCCCTTTGGCCCAACTCGTTCATGGCGACCAATTTATCTACCTGAGCTAGTTCCATTTGCCTTCATTTGGCCCATATCGCTCTGAGCCGTTCCTATCCATGTACCTGTCCAAGTGTCTTTTAAGTGTTGTAATTGTACCCACCTCTACCGCTTCCTCTGGCAGCTCATCCCATATACCCACCAGCCTTGTGAGGAAAAACTTGCTACTTGGGTCCCCTTTAAAACTCACCTTAAACCTATGCCCACTCATTTTCGACTCCCCTATCCTGGGAAAACAACTGTGATCCTTCGCCTTATCTCTGCCCCTCATGATTTTATGGTGGGGAGAGAGGTGAAATCAATGGTGGGCCCAAAGAACAGCGGGTAAGTAAATAACTTTTTTGGATCCTTTGCCTAATTCGAGCTGTAACCTAACCAGGGAGGCCCATTTTAAGTTGCAAGCAAACTTTGAAAATTTGGTTGTTGTGGGAATGCCTGATACTAGCCATGTTTCAGAACCATGAGAAATAATTTCTCCAGAAACACTCATTGAATGAGGTTGTTGCTCAGAAGGTGGCTGGTCTGTGCAAGCATAATTCACAATGGCATGTGTTCAGGTTTCCAGCCACTTGACTCTGATTCATTTTGTTACCTTCTGTGGAAAAAATGTTTCTCATACATGTAGAACTGAAAAAACAGTGCTGCATGATTGGGTTTCTCACCTGGTCTGTTTCTAGTGATCCAAAAGCAAACCTGCTTAGACACAAAATCTCTTCCCTCCTCACTCCCTACCACCCTCCTTTCCCTTCTCCTCTCCCCTCCCATTTCTCCTCCATCCCTTCCTCCCTCTCTCCATCTCTCCTTCACTCATAGAACATAGAACACTACAGCACAGTACAGGCCCTTCGGCCCACAATGTTGTGCCATCATTTTATCCTGCTCTAAGATCTATCTACCCCTTCCCTCCCACATAGCCCCCCATTTCTCTATCATTCATGTGTCTATCTAAGAGTCTCTTAAGTGTCCTGAATGTATCTGCCCCACAACCCCTGCCGGCAGTGCGTTCCATGCACCCACCACTCTCTGTGTAAAAAAAAAACCTACCCCTGACATCCCCCTTATATCTCCTGCCAATCACCTTATAATTATGTCCCCTCGTGTTAGTCATTGTCGCCCTGGGAAGAAGTCTTTGACTGTCCACTCGATCTATGCCTTATCATCTTGTACACTCCTTCTCCATATTTGTTCTCCCTGCCTCTTTCCTTCTCTCTCTTACCTCACCTTCCTTTGCGCTCTGCTCTCCCTGTCTAATTCATCTCACTCAATTATTGAATTTCCTTTTGCCAAATAATATATTTGCACTATTTTCTGTTTGAAAATTGAAGGAACATAAATACTGCAGTTGCTGGAAAGCTGAAATAGTGAAAATACTGAAAATGTAAGGAGACAGCAGTCATAGTGAGCAGGCTGACATCACTGAAACGTTGACTATCGTTGTGTCTCCACAGTTGCTGTGAGATGCCAGCAAATACTGTTTCAGCTATAAACAGTGTATATATAGTTATATAGTCAGAAACAGTATAACAGTTATACATGTTTTTCCAGAGGGATGTGAAGTAATGTGGGATAACAGATTAATGAGCAAGCTGGAGGTACATCACTTAACAGAAGGAAGTCTCAGTATTTGAACGAACAGTCTCCTGCTCCACACACCGATGGTATTCCACCTGAGTTCCAGCTGGGACTTTTGACCTGACACCAGTTGATGAGGCACAAGTTTCAAATAACTAGAAGTTTTGGCTTGGAAGCTCTGGGCATTAGGGGGGTGCTGGAAGAATTTAATTTTAATTTGTAATGTGGAATTGGTGAAAGATCAGTTGAAAATATCGATGGAGAAATGGCAGATGAAGTTTAATCCAGACAAGTGTGAGGTGCTGCACTTTGGGAGGACAAATGTAAGAGGAGAATATACAGTAAATGACAGGACCCTAAGGAGCATTGATGTACAGAGGGACCTTGGGGTGCAAGTCCAAAGCTCCCTGAAAGTGGGAACACAAGTGGATCAGACAGCATGCTTGCCTTCATCAGTCAAGGCACTGAGGACAGCTTCTATCCTGCTGTTATAGGACTATTGAATGGTCCCTTAGTACAATAAGATGGACTCTTGATCTCACAATCCACCTCATCATGGCCTTGCACCTTATTGTCTGCCTGCACTACACTTTCTCTGTAACTGCAACAATTTATTCGGCATTCTGTTATTGTTTTCCATTGTACTACCTCAATGCACTGATGTGATGAAATGATCTGTATGGGTGGCATGCAAAACAAAGTTTCTCATGTACCTTGGTACATGTGACAATAATAAACTAATTCACCAAGATGTTGGCAAATCATGTTGCAGCTGTAAAAAAAACTTTGGTTAGGCCACATTTGGAGTACTGGGGTACTTGTGGTCACCACACTCTAGGAAGGATATGGAGGCTTTGGAGAGGGTGCAGAAGAGATTGTTGCCTGGATTAGAGAGTATTAGCTATAAGGAAAGGTTGGACGAGCTTGGATTGCTTTGTCTGGAGCGTTGGGGGCTGAGGAATGGCCTGATGTATAAAATGATGAGAGGCATAGATAGGGTAGATAGAGTCTTCTCCCCAGTGTGAAAATGTCAAATAGATGGCAAAGGAGGGCGAATGTTCAAAGGAGATTTATGAGGCAAAGTTTTTACATGAAGTGGTGGGTGCCTGGAACACACTGCCAGGGGAGGTGGTGGAAGCAGATACAATAGCAACGTTTGAGGCATTGAGGTAGACACACGAACAGGCCGGGAATAGGGGGATACAGACCATGAGCAGGCAGATGGGATTAGTTTGGCATCATGGTCATCACAGACACTGTGGGCTGAAGGGCCTGTTCCTCTGCTGTACTGTTCTATGTTCTATGTAAGAACCATGACCACAACAGCTATCATTTGCACCAAAGAACTTGTTTCTGTGGTAACTTACAACAGCAACATGGATAATTAGGTTTTCTTCCAGTGATATTGACAGAGGGCATCTGGGATGACTCTCCCTGTGCTACTTTGAAGTAGTCCAGTGGGCTTTATTGTGTCCGTCACTGGGTCTGATTGGGCCTTGGTTTAACACTTCATCCAATAGACAGTGGCTTTAACATAATGAACTTTCCAAAGCGCATTACAGGAGGTTTTGTGCCACATGATTAGAGCAGGTGACTGAAGCTTGCTCACAGAGGTGGGTTTGAGTGTCTTAAAGGAGGAGAGTGAGAGGCAAAGCAGGGAATTGGAAAGGGTAAGTCCTGGGCAGCTAAAAGCTCAGTCAGGGGGCATCCATCTCCTACCCCATCTGTAGCTGAGTCTGTGCTTCCCACAGGGGCTTCATCAGCCACCTCAGAACCCACACTACTGGAGTCATCTTTGATCTCAAGAAGAAAAACAATGGAGACATAGTTGAGCTCCTGAAGCTTGGCTCCAATTGCCCTGTTGTATCAGTGAGAAGCAGAGTCAGTGCAAATGTATCCTTCCTGAAGACAGCTGATACATTTTCTTGAAATGGATATCAACACTTGTACCTTGTGACATCATAAATATCACTAATGATGTGTTTACCTAACCTTATGTGAGGTAGTTAATGCAGGACACAGACCACCAGAAGGCAGGTGACAGTCAAAGTGCCACAGGTTCATCAGATGGAGGGAAGTGGGAATAAATAAATAAATGATTTGCTATCTCAAAGAATTCCAGTCATCTCCAAGTCATAGAACAATCTTTGTTTCAAACAACATCACAATGATCTGATTGTGTCTACACACACAGTGAACCTATCGGGGCATTGGAAGGTGATGACAACCTTACACCTTTGGAATAAATCACAAGATGAATGACGTTTGATTACTGCCGTTTCACTCCTCCAATTGTCCTGGATTGTATGTGTCGCCTGTTCATCTTCTGAAATGCAGACAAAACACCACAGTGTTTTTAGGTAGCACTGACCTACCTGAATTTCCTGAGCTGAGTTTGAAGCAGTTATCAGATTTAATGGTAATAGAGTAATGGCCTGAATGTACATTACTGGAAAGTCAGCAACTCGATATGGTGACATATGTTATGACAAAACTAATCCAGTGATGCATTGTAGCAGGAACAAAACTTGTCCGTAGCTGTTGCAGTGATATTTTTGTAGTTGCAGGAATACAAGTTCTGAGAGATCAGGGCCTGGAGTTACTACAGTCTGTTGTCTGCAACATACTTTCATCTTTTAAATTTTATTTAGACCAAACTATAGTATTTAATTAAAATGATTTGAAGCAAGTAGACTGTGAAGCTGACAGTTACTGAGACCAATTTGACCAAACAATTGCCTAAGTCTCCACAATCTCTTAATCGATTTGATTAATGCTAACAAACTTCTTTTCATCGTCCCTGAAATGAAGTTATGTTGTGTGATTCTGAGTGAGGAGGAGGTGGAGGAAATGGGTCATACACTGTTCTTCCATCTTTATGCTCAGCCCAGAGAGGTGGGTTGACTCTTGCTCTTCTACAGTACAGAAACAGGCCCTTTGCCCACCTTGTCCGTGCCAACCTTTGTTCCCATCTACGCTACTCCCATTTACCCGCATTAGGACCGTGTGATTTTATGCCTTGTCTATTTAAGTGTCCGCTAACTACCTCTTAAATGTAGTAATTGTATCTAATTCCAACAGCTGCTGTGGGAGCGGATTCCAGATATCAACTACCCTCTGTGTAAAGCAAATCTGACCCCTCGTGTCCTCTTCAAACTCCTCCCTTTCACCTCAAAACTACGCCTTCTTGTTTTTGATACCCATATCATGGGAAAAAGTTTCTGACTGTCTACCCTATTTATGCCTTTCATAATCTTATATACCCCAATCAGGTCATATCTCAGCCTCCCTTGAAAACAAGCCCAGCCTGTCCAATCTCTCCCCATGACTAAACTCCTCCAATCCAGGCAGCATCCCGGTGGATCTCCTCTGCACTCTCTGGAATGCAATCACACCATCTCTTATTTAAGTCAGTCCTGGGAAAGGAATTTTGGGCAGGTTCAGGCCAATCCGGAAATAGCCAGGACCCTGTATGTAATGTGTTGGTAATCCATCCTGGGAGGCAGTATTACACAGGAGATCCAGAGAATGGACAATGTCACACAGGGGTGCAGTTAAGTCATGGTGTTGGGCGGCACCATACATCTCAAGACATAGCAAATGAGCTGGGGTGCTGACTGGTTGTGTGAACATGCAGCTTTCCCCAGTGCAGAACAGAAGCTGTCAGGCAGCATCTGTGGAAAGAGAGACAGTTAATGATTCTGGAATTGTTGCTGGAAAGTACTGGAAAAGTTGTTAAGTGTTTTTTTAAACAACTATGGTTGAAGGTCAGTAGTCAGAACATTTTCCAGAGTTAATTTGAAGAGAAACAATCGGTCTGAAAAGGCAGCCATGAGGAACGACATGAAAATGAAATTGTGAGGATTAACTATGCGGTGAGCAAGAGATCTGGGGAATCTAACAGGCTCATGCGAGTAGGACCAGTGAGAACATTTAATCTCTTTGTGTTCAGTAGCTGTCAGAGCTCTCCCTGAACATGCTTCATGGATGTGACTCAGAAAACATCTCTCCTTCCTCCTCACAACCTTCTCAGGGTGAAATCTCAGCAAGCTCCCCACAATGTAATTCTTCAGACAGTTCAATGTCCACATTACAAATATCTGCCTCACATGGGCTTGTTATTGCGCATTGATACCAGGACTGAAGGCTGTCATTTATCCTGTTGTAGCGGAGGGATATGTTGAAGGCTTAGGATCATTCTCATCCATAATGTAAACACTGGCCTGGAATGAGTAGTCTCTGCTATGTATTTCCAGTATTCAGCATCAAAGGTTGGGACTCCCTCATGGGACACTGTGTTGTCTGTTATAACATCTTGGTTGTCCAACCTCTGCACGGGATCTTTGCAAACCTCTATAATCTCTCCTAATGGAGGAACCACACCAGTGGGAAATAGGAATCGGTGGATGGTTTGGTTGTATACCTTGGGCTCAGGGTTCTCTGCTTTCCTATGGTGAAGGTGATCTCCAGGTTGAGTTCTGTACAGATGTTTTCACTCTTCACGAGTGAAACTGAACAAGACAGTTGGCAGAATTCAGACTTCCATGTGAATTGTATCCAGGAAATACCCGAAGAGTAATTAGTGAGTATGATTTTTGGATATTAAGGGATCTAAAGGATGTGGGGTTAGTATAGGAGAGTGGAGCAGAGGCAGAAGACCAGCCACAATTTAGTGAATGATGGATCCAGCATGAAGGGCTGAATGGCCTACTTCTTCTGTTCCATGTGTTCTAATGTAGGAAGCTTGTATTCATAGGAAGAGTCTGCATTTATCTGGCACCTTTCACTTCTTTGGATCCACATTTACAACTAATGCTGAAGTATAGTCAATGGAAACAAAACAACAAGCTAACTCAAACATCTATGAGATGTTTCAGCAGTAAATAATAGAGTGGTTTACTTTGCACATCACGTCAACCTGACGGAAAATATGAGGCTTCGCTTTAAGACAGCTCTGTCAATAGTACCTCACTCCCTCATTGTACGCCAGTCTGTCAGCCTAAATTAATTCCCCAGGTCACTGGAGTGGGATTTGAACCCATATTTATCCCACTCCAGGGACTCAGGGAATCAATTTAGGCCTAAAAAGGAGGAGCTCAGCTCCTGGTATGGAAGGTGATGATTGATTCTAATCATTCTTTACCCTGATATGGAGGTCTGAACAACTCAGTTTAATATGCAAGTTTAGAATATAGGAATTTGGAGCAGGAGTAGGTCACCTGGCCCAGTAAGTCTATGCCTTTAATGAGGATTATGTACGACCTTCCACCTCGATTTCATTTTCTTAAACTATCTCCATATCTTTTGAGAGATTTTTGGATACTGCAAATCAATCCCATTTTGAATGGACTCAGTGACCACAGGGTAGAGAATTTCAAATGTTCACCACCCTCAAAATGAAAAAAATATTCTTTTCATTTCAGTCTTAAATGCACCCCCCATTATTGACCCTGGTTCTGGACAATTCAGCCAGGGAAAACATCTGTCCTGCATTCAATCTGTCAAGTCCTCTAAGAATTTAATAAGTTTCAATGAGATCTCCTCTCATACTTCTAAACCCTAAAGAATACAGGCCCAGTCTACACAATCTCTCTTCACACGGAACACCTACCATTCCTGGAACCAGTCTGGTGAATCTTTGCTGTTTTCCCTTGTAGCAAGTGCATCCTTTTTTAGGTGAAGGAGACCAAATCATCAAGGATCCCCACCCTCCTGGTCATGCCTGCTTCATGCTCCTACAATCAGGCAGGAGGTACAGAAGCCTGAAGTCCCATATCACCAGGTTCAGGAAGAGTTATTTTCCTACAACCATCAGTTTCTTGAACCGACCCACACAACCCTAATCCTACCTCAGCAGCAGAACACTACAGACCACCTTGCACTACCATGGACTTGTCACTGACTGTGTCTTTTTTTTGCCATGAGGTCTTGTTTTTGCACACTTTTTTTCTCTCTCCCTTCACTGTCTTGTATAATTAATGTATAATTTATACTCTGTGTGTTGTCCGTACCTATGTGCCTGTGATGCTGCTGTAAGCAAGTCTTCATTGTACATGTACCTCACCGTACTCATGCACATGACAATAAACTCCACTTGACAAAATTGCTCACAATACTCTGAGTGTGGTCTCACCAAGGCCCATATAATTGCATGACATCTTTACTCCTGTACTCAAATCCTCTCGTATTAAAAGTCAATGTACCATTCACCTTCCTAATTGCTTCCTTCTCATGCATATTAGCTTTCAGTGACTTGTGGGCAAGAACATCTAGGTCCCTTTCAGCATCAAAGTAGATGACCTCACATTTTTCCACATTATATTGGATCTGCCACATTCTTGACCACTCAGCTTCTTTATGACTCCTTGAAGCCCTTTTACATCCTTCTCCCAGCTCATAGTCCCACCTGGTTTTGTGTCATCAGAAAATTAGGGAATATAACATTTGGTTTCCATCACCAAATCTCTGAAATAGATTGTGAAGCCTATCCATTCCTGTGGTATCCACTAGTCTCCACCTGCTGACCTGACACAGACTGTCTGTTGCCACTCTTTGCTTGCTGTCCATTACACAGTTGTCAATCCATGCCAATATATTACTCTCAGTTCCATGCTCTCTAACCTTCCCAACAACTCTCCCATGTGGGACTTTATCAAAAGCCCTCTGACAATCTAAATGTACCACATGCATTATGAGAATGTTGCCATAACTTGAGTTAGAGGAAGAGGTTGGGCAAGCTATTCCTTGCAATGTAGGAGACTGAGAGGTGACCTCATAGAGGTGAATAAAATCATGAGGGGTATACTTAGGGTGAATGCACACAGTCTTTTTTCTTGGGAAAGGTAATCAAAAACTCGAGGGCATAGGTTTAAGGTGAGGGAGGAAAGATTTAAAAGGGATCTGAGGGGCAACTTCTTTACGCAGGGGGTGGTCCATATATGGAACAAGCTGCCAGAGGAAGTGGGTGAGGCAGGTACAATAATGATGTTTAAAGGACAGGTACATGGATAGGAAATGTCCAGAGGAATATGGGCCAAATATAGGCATAGAACACAGAACATTACAGCACAGTACAGGCCCTTTGGCCCACAATGTTGTGCCGACCTTTTATCCTGCTCTGAGATCATCTAACCCTTCCCTCCCACATAGCTCTCTATTTCTCTATCATTCATGTGGCTATCTAAGGGTCTTTTAAATGTCCCTAATGTATCTGCCCCCACAACCTCTGCCAGCAGTGCGTTCCACACACCCACCACTCTCTGTGTAAAAAAACTTACCTCTGACATCCCCCTTATACCTTTCTGTAATCACCTTGTAATTATGCCCCCTCGTGTTAGCCATTGTCACCCGGGGAAAAAGTCTCTGACTGTCCACTCGATACCTTTGATCATCTTGTACACCTCTATCGTCACCTCTCATCCTCCTTCTCTCATCCTCCTTCTCTCCGAAGAGGAAAACCCGAGCTCGCTCAACCTATCCTCATAAGACAGTAATAGGGTAAGTGGGTCTAGCTTAGATGGGCATCTAGGTCAGCATGGGCCAGTTGGGTGGAAGGGCCTGTTTCCGTGCTGTATTACTCTATGACTTCTTCCACCCTAATCTATTCTATTTGTCATATCTTCAAAGAACTGCAGGAAACTGAACAATCATGACTTCTCTTTCATAAATCCATACTGACTTTGCTCAAACCTATTATTTTCCAAGGGTTCTGTTATTACAGTCTTCATTAAATAGTTCAATATTTTCTCTACTGTTGATGTTTGGCTAATGGGTCCATTAGTACCTGGCTTCTCTCTTCTCCCTTTCTCAAAGTTAATGCTGAGTTTACTGGTGGGAGATGAACCTCAGCTGCCAAGTTTGAACAAGGAGTCTGCCCACTCCCCCAGCAGGGTGTCCTGCACCAATTCACCCCTCCCCAGTGCTGCACTGTTGCGGTCAGTTATGCACTGCAGGCTGAGAGGGGGTGATGAAGTGGCAGCACTGTAACACAAACCTGAACCTTTATGTAAGCAAGATGGATTAGTATGGAAGATTAGCGAGCATTTATTAGATATTAATCCAGGTTAGAAATGTTTCACATATTTTCACATCAGCTCAAGATCGTTGCCAGAGAAATTAGGTATCAAGTCGGCACTCAGGAACTGGTATCAGAACAGCAATTAAAATCCGCACTGTTAACATTGAAAATGCAATAAGGGATTAATCGATCAAGCTTGTTCAAACTACTTTACAGCACTTTGGAGAAATGTAAAAAGAGAAGTAAGAGATTCAGAAAGCCAGCTATCTCATTCATCCAACTTTGCTGAATAGGATTTAAGAACAGGAGGCTGTGTGTGTCCTTACCCACTGGGTTAGTTGATTGGCAGTGTCTTTCTCAGCACTCTGATCCTTTCTGCCCAGAGCTGCCTCCCATTGTACAAGCTCCTTCCATTTCTCTCTCTCTCTCTCTCTCTCTTTCTCTTTCTTTCTCCTACCTTGAATAATGGATTACGTCTTAAGCAAAGATCATGTGTGGAGCCCAGTGATCAGGAGCTGAGAGAACTGTCACCCTTGCCAGATTAAGTCTCCCGGTTTGTGGAATAGGAGCCAGAGAAATCTCCACAAGTGAAAATGCTGTCAAACATTTGCTCAAGAAATAAGACACACAGCAACTCCTGTTTACAGCTGAGCTTTCCTTCTGCTCCTTGTTTAACTTGGTTGCTAGGCAGCATGGCCTATGGGTTTTGCTGACAATTAGCATGTTTGGCTCTGGTAGTGAACGGCCTTTAGTTCCGAGGTGTTCAACTACCTTGTACACCTCCTGTTGCTTTACAGAGGTTGTTTTTTGAGATAGAAAACTGCAGATATGGAAGCTGAAATGACTGATACATAATGTACAGCGAGGTAAAGACTGGATTTAGGTCTCCCAACTGCCCAACACCCCAACACACTCAGTAGTGTTGTAGTGTTCTTTTTGTTAAAATGTGTAAATTGAGATATAAATTACAATTTATAATCTTGCGCATTTTAGTACTCAACAATAAATCTACATACTCAGTGAGTTTATTTTGGAGAATGAAAGGTCTTGGTTATGAAGTGTTTATTTGGGAAAGCACCTTCACACCAAGTGTTGCTAAGGTGTTTGGTTACAGCCCTTAGCTGTGCAGACAGGTGAAATATTTCAGTGTCTGTGTAACACTAAACCAAATGCTTCAATTCCTAAAGAAATCCACTTCCTTCTCCCTGCACCATTGTATAAAAATAATCTAAGTGTCTGAATGTTGAAAAGGAACAGGAATAAAGGATATGCAGAGAGAGAGAGAGGTGGGGAGGCAGAGAGAGAGAGAGGTGGGGAGGCAGAGAGAGAGAGAGGTGGGGAGGCAGAGAGAGAGAGAGGTGGGGAGGCAGAGAGAGAGAGAGAGGTGGGGAGGCAGAGAGAGAGAGAGGTGGGGAGGCAGAGAGAGAGAGAGGTGGGGAGGCAGAGAGAGAGAGAGGTGGGGAGGCAGAGAGAGAGAGAGGTGGGGAGACAGAGAGAGAGAGAGGTGGGGAGGCAGAGAGAGAGAGAGGTGGGGAGACAGAGAGAGAGAGAGGGAGTGTGAGAAGAGAGACAGACAGAGACAGTAAGATGAACAGAGAGAGAGATAACGACAGAGACAGAGAGAGTGGGAGGGCAAATAGGTGGGATGGTGGAAGAGATCAAGGGTGGAAGGATGGGACTGAATGAGAGAGAGTGGTTTTGAGAGAAAGAAAATGGGGTAGAGGGTGAATAGAGAGAGGGTGGAAGAGTTGGAGTGAGGGAGGGAGGATGGGTTTAGGAGAACAACCAGGAAGATAGGAAGGAGTGAGGGAGAGAGAGAGAGAGACTGCCTGAGTCCCGGTCACTGAGACCACACCACTGGACTGCAGAACTCAGAGGGCCCACAAAATTACCCCTCTGTATCAGACTAGGGAAGTACAGGCATGCAGGACTGTGGAGCTGATTCCAGGCAGGTGCATTGGCCCAGTGTGATCCAGCCCAGTGGAATATTGTTAGAACCCAGGGCAATAACTGATGGATAATCTGGATGTGGGCCTTTGTGTAACATTGGTGTCCATTAGTGTGTGTTAGGCTCACAGGGAAAACGATTGGCTCCTTTTGTGTCTCCTAAACTTACTGTTAGCTCATTGACTTTGGCTATTGCAGTGAGTTGCCAGTGGTTGTTATGGTGCACCGTGTTCATCAACTTTGAACAGAAGTAAAGTTGCTAGTCAAACAAAAACTCCCAGTAGTTTCTGAACAAGTGACCTGTTCTGAAAACAAGGACATGCTGTAACTTGTACCTCAGCAAGTTATTTAAGGATAGGCTCTAACACTTTACACACAACAATTGTCTGAAAGCGTAGTGTCCTCCACCCACTACTCCAGGATTAATTATGAGCTAGAGCTTTCCTCATATTATTGGGCATCAATTAGGCCTGACTGGGTGGCAACCCTGACTGCACACATTCCTGAACATCTCACCTCCTGATCCCCCATGTCCATCTAGTCCACTTGGTTAATTCCCTTGTTCCTCACCTACTCCAGCCAGCCCCACTCATTCCACCCTCTCCAATATTCTGACAATTAGCAGGAATATTTAATGGAACCTAATATCCTGTCCCTCTATAAATAGATGCTTTCACTGTGGAACTCTTTAATTTTTAGGCCAATTGCTGAGTTCCTTACAATAGCATTTATGATTATGGTTAACACAAAAGGTGCTGGAGGAACTCAGCGGGTCAGGCAGCATCTGTGGAGGGAAATGGACAGCTGAGTTTCAGGTCAAGACCCTTCATCAGGACTGGACTGTGTCTCCATGATTATGGCCAACTGAATTCCATCTGAATTTTATAATGTGTGGTGGAAGATTTAATTTTGTGAATTTCAGCTAAATGGAGGTTCAAACCTACACTGAGAAGAATTTGGTTGAACAATTTGGCTATGACAAATCAGCGCTGACTGTGATATCTACCCGAGATGGAGAGGAAGTATGTGCTTTCCTGACTTTTTGGTCAATACAAGAGAAAGTTCAAAACAGAAGTATACAAATCAAACACCATGCTTTGGCCTTCATGTGCTGATATTAGTCACTCTACATACTTGAAAACAGAGCAGAGAACTGTACAAAAGTGTGATTTTATTTTACAGAGATATGTCAATAAAATACCTCTTTATTTTTTTTCCTTTCCACAGAAAAACAGTGGTGGATAAAGGAGTAATTCAGAAGTGGCAGGTAAAATATGCCTTTCCTCCTTACAGACTTGGGCAGGAAGGAGGTAAAAATACTGCGCTTACATGTGAAATTGTCCAGATAATTTGATGTATAACTTTGAGGAGGGACAAATGGCCTGTAGATTGGGGATAAATTCCTTGCTCATCTTCAGAAGGCTTCTGTGGGATCCTTCACATCCGCCTGAGACAGACAGGATGTACAAGGTGGCACCTCCAGCAGTGCAGCACTTCCTTAGTCCTGCACTGGACTGTCAGCTTAGACTTTTGTGCTCAGGTATCTGAGGTGGGTCTTGGACTTTGAGGCCAGCTAACTGGTCTGGAGGGACCATGCCGCATGTTTCCAGATTGGACCAGGTTCAGATTGGCCATGGTCAGGTTGCGTTTTAATTTTATACCCAAACAAACCTCTACTTGGTCTGTTGTAGGTGATGCATTGTGTTTACATGAGAGGAAATCTGATTTTTGACATTTTAAAGCCGAGTGTATTAAGACCGTCAAGGAGATTGGATATTTAAGACTGTGTTAAATTGTTTGGCCAAGTAACCATTTTTGTCTCACCAATGTTCAACCCTAATCACAAAATACATTTCCATATTTCCTTACAGCATAGAACGAGGCTATGCCAGTTTACTGAGCAATCCTATTTCTCACTGATTTGACCTATACCTATTCTATGCATATTCCCAGCAATTGTTATGTTATTTTTATGTTCATTTTTTGTGTTTTTTTTGTTTTTGTTTATTGTGTCATGTAAGTAATTTATGTTAATTTAATTCCATATTAACTGATGTTTGTAATGTACTGGGCTGCTGCTGCAAAAAGCTCATTTTCATTGCATTTATGCCCTGGGTATGTGTGCCCATGGCAGTGAATGAACTTGATTTCTACCACCAACATACACTTGGAACAGTTTACAGTGGCCAATTAACCTACCAACATGCACATCTTTGGGGTGAGGGAGGTAATCAGAGCACCCGGAGAAACTCGTGTGTTGACAGGAAGAATGTGCAAACTCCACACAGACAGCATCAGAGGTCAGGATCTATGAGGCAGCAGTTCCACCAGCTGTGCACCCAAAATGCTATAAAAGCATCGGTTTTAAAGATGCTTCATAAAGTTCTAATTAGTAAATTGGGTTATTATTGTCACATGTACTGAGGTATCAGAATCAGATTTATTATCACTGACTTATATGACATGAAATTTGTAGTTTTGTGGCAGCAGTACAGTGCAAAGACATAAAATTACTATAAATTACAAAACTAAATAGTGCAAAAAAAAGGAATAATAAGGTTCATAGGTTGATGGACCGTTTAGAATTCTGATGGCGGAGGGGAAGAAGCTGTTTCTGAATTGTTGAGTGTGGGTCTTCAGGCTCCTGTACCTCCTCCCTGATGGTAGTAATGAGAAAAGTGCATGTCCCGGATGGTGAGAGTCCTTAGTGATGGATGCTGCCTTCTTGAGGCACCGCCTCTTGAAGATGTCCTCAATGGTGGGGAGGGTTGTGCCCGTGATGGAGCTGGCTGAGCCTACAACCTTCTGCAGCCTCTTGCGATCCTGTGCATTGGAGCCTCCATACCAGATTGTGATGCAACCAATCAGAATGCTCTGCATCATACATCTATAGAAATTTGTAAGAGTAATTTTTTTTGTATTTGTAATTCGTAAGGTACAGTGAAAATCTTTGTTTTACATGCCATCGATACAGATCATTTCATCACATCATTGTATTGAGGTAGTACAAGGGAGTACTAGGAAATTCAATAAGCTATTAATTACAATGTATTTCTGAAATTGTATCTTCTCCCTTCTATGTGACAGAAAGGAGACATGAGCAACTTTGAGTATCTCATGTATCTGAACAGTTTGGCTGGGCGCACTTATAAAGATCTAATGCAGTATCCAGTGTTCCCCTGGATTCTTGCTGATTATGACTCTGAGGTAAGTGATACACAGCACAGTGTGTTGCTTGTATTGTCTCTGGCAGAATCTTTTGTGCTCTCATTCACTTGACTGCCCATAAGTGCCTTTCAATTCTAATCTCTGTTGCTGTGTAGAAAACCCAGCAGCCAATCTGTATGCAGCAAAGTGGCATGGGCAGCTGATGTCTCAAACTATAGTGCAGGTGCTGATTAAAAGAATATTGGCCAGGAAACATGGTAAACTTTGGGGTGGTGTCCTCAAATGGGCCAAAGGTCCTCCATCATCCATTGCTGTCTTAACAAATAAATAGAAGGACAATCTTTCTCTGCAGCAAAAAACGAGCTGCTGGAGGAAATCAGCAGCTCCAGATTCCGAACCAGAATTCCAGCTCCAGATTCCAGCATCTGCAGTCTCTTGTGTCTCCAGTCTGGTTTGGGTCTGGTTTCTCCTTGTGTGAATTCAGTGGTAAATCTACCCTGATCTTATTTCTCCTAATGATGCCGTATGAAGGATGAATACTGTTATAATCTGCGATCACATTACCTAGACACAGCTATTCCAGTGCCCCTTGCTGTGCTCCCTCCTTCACCTTTAATCACCAGCTCACATATCACCAGACTCCGGGCATCTTTCCCTGCACTATTCCACAAGCTCACTTATCAGCTCCAGCCATACAGGATTGGAAATGACCAGCTAATCCCAACACATGTGTTGCATTTAACCTCTAGAAGCCCATCTATCAAAGTCAACGTCGAGTTTATTGTCATATGAACAGGTCCATGTATGCACAGGTGCAATGAAAAACTTACTAGCAACAGCAGGTACTTGTAATGTGTTGCTCCCATTATCTATCACTGTGTGAAGAAATGCTGGGGCCAGGAGTTGTAAGATGGCAGATTGGTCACACCCATATACAACCTCCCATTCTTCATTCTGAAGTTTTTGACCAAGTTTAGTGCAAGTGCCTGAGCTGCAACCATGGTTCTTCACTCCTGTTAAAATGCAAAGCAGCCTCTCAGTGATAACTCTACATCCACCTGCTCCTCCAAGGTTTGATGCGGGTACTGGTGTTCAACAGCTCGCCACCTAGTTTGCTTACTTTCTTGAAGATTTTAAACATCTCTGAGAATCATTTTTTTTTCAGTGTAAACACCCTCTGTGGTGTTTAGGATATCTTCACCATTTGACCAACCAAACCCACTTAAAAATTTATCTTGGGGAAAAGTACTCAACAAAAAAAACCCTGCAGATGCTGGAAATCTGAAACAAAAACAGAAAGTGCATCCGCGGAAAGAGAAACAGTCAACGTTTCCGGTCTGCAAACCGTTGTTAGAACTGGGCATGGGAGAGAGACGCAAGTTAGTTTTCAGTTGGGGAGAAGGGGGAAAGAGGGATGTGTGGAACAAACAGTCTTTGATAGAGTAAGGGAATGTTGCCTCGACCTATCACAGACTCTGCCTTTGTCCTACACATCTCTCCCTCACCTTTTCTCATGCTCAAAACTAATCAGTACAGGCTGTCCCCAAGTAACGAATTTACAAATTTTGTCCATAAATTAGAAAATACACAAAAATCACTTGGTATGGTGACTACACCTCCACCGTATTGCAATCAATGGCATCAAAAACACACAAGGCTGATTAGAAAGAACGATTACTGGAAGTGGAAGGAGAGAGGAAACAAGTTCTGCCATTCATAGGAATGAACATACGTACGTACATCAGACCTGAGAATTTAGAAGCGGAATCAGGTTTATTATCACTGACATATGTTGTGAAATTTGTTGTTTAGAGGCAGCAGTACAGTGCAAGGCTAATAATATTAATAATTAATAATATTACAGGAGCTCGTTCGTACATAGGGGGTGTCCATAAGTCAAGCACTCATAACCTGGGCACAGCCTGTATCTCTCTCTTTCCCAGTTCAATCACAGACCCGAAATATTGACTGTTTTTCTTTCCACAGATGCTGCCTGACCTGCTCAGTTCTTCCTGCATTTTCTGTTGTTATTATTGAACACTTACCCTCACTTTTGTCCTCTTTGGATGCTTTGTGTTGTATGTTCTAATCCTAACCCAACTGTGGAGCCAAACATTCCTCAGTGGAATATCACACAATCTGTTTACATAACATAATGACTTAAATTTATCTTAAATTCGTAAATTTTGAATTGGCTGCTGAGAGCTGGAATGCAATAAGTGTTTGTGTCATTCTTCATGTTCGGTTTTCTTCCCAGGAGTTGGATCTGACCAATGCAAAGACCTTCCGTGATCTCTCAAGACCCATGGGAGCACAAACAGAGGAGAGGAAAGATAAATTCATCAAGCGATACATTGAAACAGATAATGATGGTGTGTATTTTCATGAGGAAGTAATCAATAAGGAGAAACTGAAATGAGTGAAGGAGGAATATATATGCTTAAAATATTACAGGGTACATCAGGGCAGATGACAGAAGCTATTTCCTTCTCTGAAGGAATCAAAACCAAAGGGCCGCCATCGTGAAATAAGCTACTCCTGCACCTAGTTTCTATGGTTCACAAGGTTTGTGAAAGCCATTGTCTCCCAGGTACATGGATCCCATTGTCATCCTGGTGTGTGGGTCCTGTCCTCCCCAGGATTGTGAATCCTGTTCTCTCCTGGGTACGTGGGTCACAATCTTGCCCATTTTCATCTGGGATTGTGGATCGCACTGTCTCCCACATTTAGTGGTCCCATTCTCACCCTGGTTAGGGAGTCCCACTCCCACCAGGTATAAGAGGAATGGACCTTCTCCACCATTCAATAAGATCATGGCTGATCCTTTACCTCAGCACTACCTTTCCGCATTAACTCCATGTTCATTGATTTCCTTAATATCTAAAAATCTATTGATCTCTGCTTTGTGTTAACTCAGCCACTGAGTCCCTCCAGTTCTCTTGGGCAGAGAATTTCAAAGGTTTGCAGACGCCAGATGAGGAACCTTCTTCCCATCTCAGTCCGAAATTGTCACCCCTTCATTTTAGACCCTAAGATATAGGAGCAGAATTAGGCCATTCGGCCCACTGAGTCTGCTCTGCCATTCAATCATGGCTGATTTTTTTTCCACCCCTTTCCCCCACCTTCTCCCCATAACCCTTAACCCCCCATTACCAATCAAGAACCTGTCAATCTCTGCCTTAAACACACCCAATGACTTGGCCTCCACAGCCGTCTGTTGCAAGGAATTCCACAGATACTGAGACAGTCACAGTTGCAGCTGCTTCTGTACCCCAGCAAGGAATTAGCATGTTTTACCTTTCAATATCACTTCTCATTCATCTGAAGAGGTCCAGTCTACCTAGTCTCACTTTACAGAACAATTATTCCTGTTTTCTGTTCTCTGTCTCTTAACCAGTTCTCAATCCTCAGCTATGTATTATCCCACTACTGTGATCTTTTGTTCAATAATTTCTTGGGTAGAACTCTACTGAAGTCCTCTCAAATTCCAATTGCATTGTCAGCTGGTTTGATCTTACCTAGTCTGCAGATTACAACCTCAAAAAACTCTAATAGATTTGCCAAACTAGTCTCCCTTTCATAAAATCCATACTGATTCTGCCCAATTCCAGTATAATTTTCTAAGTGTGTTGTTATTACTTTCTAAATAATGGATTCCAGTATATTTTCTACCTCCAATGTCACGCTAACTGGTCTTAGGTTCCTCGTCTCTCTCTCTCTCTCTCTCTCTCTCTCTCTCTCTCTCTCTCGCTCTCTCTCTCTCTCTCTCTCTCGCTCTCTCGCTCTCTCGCTCTCTCTCTCTCTCGCTCTCTCTCTCTCTCTCTCGCTCTCTCTCTCTCTCTCCCCTTTAATGAATAGTGCTACCTTCCAACCCATGGGAACCAATCTAGGATTTTGGAAGATGGCAAACAGTGCATCCATTACCTCCGAACCCAGGATCTTCACAATCTTGGGATGCAAATCATTGGGTTCCTCTGCTTTTGTTGCCTTTTTCTCCAACTAATTTCTCCATTACTGATCTCCTTCTAATGCTGGTTTCTCTCATTACCCCATTCACCGTGGACCTACAGTCCACCACTATTTCGTGGAGTTTTTACATCCTCTTCTGTGAAGATAGGCACAGACTATTTGTTTCATTTCTCTGCTAATTCCTTATTCCCACATTTACTTCGTTAAAGCTATGTATTGGTTTTTATGTATTAGCTGCTTCCGTTTCACTGTCATACCTGTCGTTGTAGCTTCCTAATCCATCAGAGCCAACATACACCTCACACCTACAGAGTTTGCTCTGTGCAGATTTAAGCCTTGATTTCAGATTGAACTAAATCACTTCATTCCTTAATGTTAATTTCTGTCAGACTATGATTCTAAGGGCCCCTTAACTACAAGACTACTAATTAATCCTTTCTCATTTTGAAATATTGGATCTAAAATGCCCCGTTCTCTCATTGATCCTTCGACATAATGATCTGGAACTCCACCTTTTATGCACTTCAGACTACTACCATTGAATTGAGTTTCCTAGTCAATATATAGATTAAATTGCCCTGTTACTGTTATATCACCTTTGTTCTGTGCTCTTTAGTTTTCCTGATTTATGCTTTGTCCTATATTACTTGAAAAGCAAGAACTGGAGGTGCTGAAGATCTGAATTAAAAACAGAGTATACTGGAAATACCCAACAGGACAGGCTGCATGTGTGGACAGAGAAACTGTAGTAACATCTCAAGCCAATGAACTTTAATCACAACTACTACCTGGGGACTTAAGGATACTTCACATCAATGTCTTCTGCCACTTGTTGTTTCTTAGCTCCAACTACTTTTTGATTTTCCTCGCAATGATTCTCCCTTTCAACTGCTTTAACCCCATCCATATCATCAGTGGTACCCACCACTTTTCCATTTTATCTGCCTCTTCTATAAATTAAGTATCCAGGAATATTTAATTTCCAACTCTGGTCACTTTGCAGCCGCAGTTCTGTAATGGCTATTAGACTGGTACCTGTTTCGTTCCACTTGTGAGTTTATGTTGTGGATTGTTCCCTGCGTTCAGATAAAGAACCCACAGCTTTGTCTTTGTACCAATGTTCCCTGCTCTGACTTTATACTCTTATGTTTGTACACACCGTTCCTTCTTGACAGACTCTGGTTATCATTGCCCATTTTGCTACTCTGCATTAATGTCTCATTTGTTCTTTTTAACTCTGTACCTTTCTCCTCACATGAAATTTCCCCCTACTATTTAGTTTAAAGGCATACCAATTGCCTCGGTTATTGGATTATCTAGGACACCGTCCCATAGGTGATGCAAAGGAAAGGCTACCTCTCTCCTTGTGCTGGTGCCACATAAGTTAACCCCATTTCTCTTACATCAGTCTTTGTGCCACATATAGAACCACAGAAGTTTACAGCACAGAAACGGACCCTTGCAGCCCATGCTGAGAATGATGACTACCTACCCTAAACCTGTTTGCTGCATTAGGCCTGTGTCCTCCTACCCCCTTCCTACCCAAGTACCTATCCAAATGGCTTTTAAACATTATAATAGTATCTGTCTCCACCACCTCCTCTGGCAGCTCGTTCCAATATTCAGTTAAGGAAATGTCCTTAACCTTCGCACCAGGCAGACAGTACAGCCTTTGGGATTCACAGTTGTGACTGCAGAGAACATTAACTATATCCCTATCTCTAAGGCATTTTTGAAATTGAATGGCCTCCTTTATTGCAGTGCTGTAGATCAGTTTGCTCATCCTCCGTGGAGTCTCTGTTCTCATCCACACAGGTGCAAGGACCTCATACCTGTTGGACAAGTGCCAGGGCTGAGGTTCCTGCAACATCACTTTCTGGGTCCCCACACTCATAATCACATCCTCACGTTCCTCACTTCTGTGGTGCTTAATCTAAGGCCTGTGACTATCTCTGAGAACAAAGAACATGTAACTTTCCCCCTGAATCTCAGACTCCAACTCACCAACTCTGCGCTGGAATTCCTTCAGTTGCAGATACTTTCTCTGGCCCCATTTTTAATTCTCATATATAGGTCCTTCCTAGCCTATGTGTTCCTGTATTTCAAAGTGACGGTGATTCCTTGCTCACAGGCTCCACAGCTTCTGTCCCTGGGCCTGGAATAGGCAAAGGGTTCCAGCCTTTCAGGTCTCCTCTGCCAATCAATTAGCTTTAACTGTGTGAACTTATTCACCCATTTTTTCTCCTCCTCACTTGACTCCATTTCACTCTCTGTGTGGACTGGAGACACAAGAAACTGCAGATGCTGGAATCTGAAGCAACACACAAAGTGCTGGAGAAACTCAGCGGGTCAGGCAGCATCTGTGGAGGGAAATGGACAGTCGATGTTCCGGGTCAAGGCCCTTCACCTGGACCACCGTTTCCCTCCAAACATTGCCTGACCCGCTGGGTTCCTCCTTGTTTGTTGCTCTGTCTTGAATTGCCAAGCATCCTTGGCCGTTAAGGGAGGAATTCATAGTTACACTTTCCACATGCAACTGAAGTGAATAAATGGAGCTGAGGTGTAGATCAGTTGTGACCTTAATTCATCAGGGAAGGAGATACAAGGAGTGGACAGCTCATTCCCTCCCTTGCCTGACAATCATCCCAAGTATACTGTATAAGCCTCTCTTCATTTTCCAGAACCTTGCTAACCAATGGAAATTCCTTTTCTTACAGGAAACCTGTCTGTAAGGTGTCACTACTGCACTCACTACTCGTCAGCAATAATTGTCGCTTCTTACCTTGTCCGAATAGAACCCTTCACTGAGATCTTCTGCTCACTCCAGGTACACTGGGATTGTCATTAACTGCTGTCATAGACTGGCTGGGCTCCTCTCCGAGACCACCTGGAGCAACAGCCTGAGTACAACGTTGATTCACAGAGGCCAAGGGAGGTCCAGTCTTGGGTTTGAGTGGTCACATTTGATGCCTCTTAAGGAATGGTCTGTTTTCATTGAGACAGCCATGGTTAATACCACCCGTACCTCCAACTGTGCAACACCCCCCGCATTCAGTTCCACTTTCAGCAGAATGAGAGCAGGACATTTCGGAGTTTGGAGACACAAGAGACTGCAGATGCTGGAATCTGGAGCAACCCAAGAGGTGCTGGAGGAACTCAGCAGGTCAGGCAGCATCTATGGAGGAAAATGATGCTGCCTGACCTACTGAGTTCCTCTAGCACCTCCTGTGTTGCACTTAGCAGTTTGAGTGGCCCAATCAAGGGGTTGTGAAGGTCAAAAGGATTTGTAAGATGGGGGTCAGAACAGTGTGGCCACCTTGAAAGGAAATCAGGGAGCACTCTTTAATAGAGAGGGTGATAGGAAACTGGTTAATTCTTGCTAAAGGCGGTGAATGCTGAGTCAGGACTGAAATTGCTGGTATTTGGCATCGATTGATATAATGTGAAAGTAACTCAGTAAAGTCTGGGTATGTATCAGCCAGGATATCATCAAATAGCAGAGCAGGGCCAAGAGTTTCCATGGCATGCTCAGTCCTACAGAGCGTTACCCCAAAATATGTGCTCAATTCTCTCTGCCGCTGGTGGAAAAAAGGGCAAAGCTGAGATTGCTATATCTGCCCTGATGCCGAAATACAGACACTCATGAACATATGTTATAATTAATCAAATGAACAGTAACCTTATGTATTAGTCTCCTGATTATTCATAGACAAAGTGATTGGAAGGTTTGTTTAATTTCTCTAAGCTGGCCAGGAAGGCATGTTTGCCCCAACAGTGAATCAAAGGCATTTGTTGCTTGCCTTTGGACAGCATTGAGTACATTGACTGACACTTTTATAAATATAATGATATCAAAAAGTCTTCAATATTTCATGAGAAGTTTTAAAGCAGTTAAATATATGCAAAGTACAAAAAAAGAGCAGAGATGATTAGAAAGTTTAGAGTTTTCCGGCCCAAGACAATACAATGTAAAATAATAAAATGTTGTCTATTTTATTAGAGAAATGTGATGCATATTTGATGACACTGCACCAAATCCCACAGTAAAGAGATTTGCTGATACATAAAGCAATAGGGCACCACAGATCCTACTTTTTATTCGAGTAATATCTTTAACCCAATTTGATGCACTAACAACATTTCGCATGTATATTTCTTTTCTTTATTTGATATCACTAATGCTTTTATCAGATATTATTGTCTCTCCCGAGAGACTTCTGTCCCTATCTAAAACAAAAATTACATTAATGAAAAGTATCAATCATTGCATGCTTGCAGATGTGAAGAGTGCCATTCCAATTTAGAGCATAATATTAAAAAAGACTGCAGACTCAGGACAGACTGCAGAGCTCCGGATCAGCGTTGAGGAGGAACTGACCTCTGGGGAATCACAGGTGAACAAGGCAGTAAAGTATGTCAGGGATCCTGCTTGAGGGAGACCCAAGCTGAAGAGTGGATGTGCTCTAAAGTTGGAGGAAACACCTAAGCTAGCCATCAAAGTCAGTCAGGCTGTTGGCACTCGTGTAATGTCAGCTAGGTATAGTCCAGGTACAAATCGTTGTGCAGCAGAACAGGGTCAAAAGGTTTCACAGTCTTCTCAGTACTCCTCGCTGGCATTTACGTCTTGCCCCAAATCCCAAATTATTTTTTGAGGGGAATGATTTAATAGGAACTTGAGGGGCAACGTTTTTGCACAGATGGTGGTATGTGTAGAGAATGAGGTACCAGAGGAAGTCATTGAGGCAGGTACAATAACAACTTTTAAAAGACAGTTGGACAGTACATGGATGGGAAAGGTTTAGAGAGATATGGGCCAAGCGCAGGCAAATGGGACTAGCTTGGATGGGCATCTTGGTCGGCATGGAATAGTTGGGCCGAAGGGCCTGTTTCCGTGCTGTGTGACTCTGTGACTCAAAGAACCAGAGGGCAGCTGTGCAAAGAACAACTTGGCCACAGTCTCCTGGGGAGGGGTAGGGGAGAATGAAGTGAAAGGAAATGCAAATGCTGACATTTTAAAATCACTCACCACTTGCTTAATGTTTTTTTTCTGTAGTTATTGTTGCCTGTTAGCAATTTTTCTATTTAATATCAAAATATTAACAATATCCATAATTGTGTGTTAGCTCTGCTTTATTCCATTTCCCCCCACTTGTGCTGTTTTGAAATAACTGATTAGATTCCATTGTCCTCCAGCACATACAAACCAAAGTCACAACATTAAGGTCAGGGAAGCTGGAAAAATGTTTGTGCAGAGTTGGTTATTAAAACTTAATAAAAAAATTCTTAAGAAATAGCCACAGAGGTAAAAAAAAATTATATAGTTGGCTATTAAAATCATTAATCAGCCTACACGTGGGTTGTCAATTCATTGGAATTTTATGATTAGTTTTCCTGTCTCTGGAGCAGTGTTAGTCAGTTGCATTTCAACTGTTCTTTGATCAAATATATTTATTCTTTAGTTGGAAAAACACTAAATAATGACATCTTAATATAAAATAACAGAATGCTTAACTCCACCTGCAAAAGTTCTTTTATTTACAGCTTAAAGTGTCCACTTTGTTACTGTTTAGTAGTGATAAAAGAAAGAGTTTTACCTTCAACTCAATGTCCAGGTATTTGAATTTCCACAGAACCTGCCAGGTGAGTTGACTATTGCCAGTTTTCATCTCACCACTAGGTGGGGCAGTGGACAGACATTGAGTTCTGTTCACTGGATCGAGCTGCAAGTTGAAAGCACGTTCTGTGTGCCCTGGGAAAGTGAACTAAGTCGCGGGTGTGTGTGTGTGTGTGTGTGTGTGTGTGTGTGTGTGTGTGTGTGTGTGTGTGTGTGTGTGTGTGTGTGTGTGTGTGGCAATGTGAAGAAGTGAGGCAGAGAAAGCAACACCCACAGATAGACCCAGAGTTTTGAAAGGAAATAGGTGTCACACAATAACCTCGAAAGGAAAGGTTTGTGGGAGGGAGGGGGAGATGGGAAGCAAAGAGTAGTGAGGAGTAGTTACAGGAGGCAGCTCCCGGAGCAGGACAGGGCTGACACAGAAGCCAGAAGGGGAGGAGCGAGGGAACAGGGGCACCTGGAATTCCACTGTTGGGATTTATCCCATCACCTGCTCCTGAACTCACCTGGCTCTTACTTCCATGGGCAATCCTGGGTTCTATCCAGACTGGAATCTCTCAGCTCTGGCTGGGAGAGACTTGGATCTTCCCGTACCTGAGCCCATTGAGTTTTCACTTCAAAGCACCTGGAGGGTGATCACGCTGGAGTCCTTGCTCCCAAACACTCCCCCATGCCATACGTCGGTGTACTGAGATCAGGCCTTTCATTGAAGCAATAAATAGAAACACGACCTAATATTTTTATAATTTTCTTTCTAGAGGAATGCAGCTTTACACTGTCACTTTTGTGCCAGTGAGTAGCAGGTGTGAGTGAGCAGCAAAGTGCTAATGAACATCAATGCCAGTGAACAGTGGAGGGCCAACAAGCAGTGGCTTGTGTGGACATCGCTGCACAGGCAGTGATATAACTAAGGAATCCCGATGGTAGTTTGCCCACTATCAGGGCTTGAGACCTGAAAATACTTCAGAGAGAGCCATGCCTTCGTGGGCTGACACCTGCTGCAGTATAACTACAAACCAGCACTGAAACAAATGTTGAAGTGTCTCCAGATGGACTGTTAGAAGGACTGGGAAGATTTTTAAATACATGGTTGTAGAATGTGTACATACGTGTGACATTGGCTGTGACGTATTCCTTCACGTGTGTATTGTGACACATGTGTATTCACGTGTGTGAGTATATAGTCTGAGCAGAATACAAGAACACACACACAAATTAGGTGCAGAAGTAGGTCACTCAGCCCTTCAAACTTGCTCCACCGTTTAATAAGATCATGGCTGATCTGTTTTTAACCTCAGCTCAACATCCCCATCTCTCCACCGGAACCTGTCAGCCCCTTGCTATTTAGGAATAAACCAGGATCCCTGCAGGTCCCATGTGGACCAGTCTGCAATGCTATTAGAGGTTACAAATGCACTGAGGACACCTGTCCTACGCTGGCAACGAGGATGGCGTGGCAAACAGTCATGACTATCAAAAGGAATGAGGTTTATGAGGAATCGAGCAGCCACATGTCCATGTTGGTTGAGTGATTCTGGGAAGCTGATGTTTGATTGTGGCAAGTCTGAGGATTGGATCTGAGCTGGGGGGATGGTATTGGTATTGGTTTATTATTGTCATTTGTACCGAGGTACAGTGAAAAACTTGTCTTGCATACTGATCGTACAGATCAATTCATTACACAGTGCAGATACATTGAGTTAGTACAGAGTGCATTGAGGTAGTACAGGTAAAAACAATAGCAGAGTACAAAGTAAAGTGTCACAGCTGCAGGGAAGTGCATTGCAGGTAGACAATAAGGTGCAAGGTCACAACAAGGTAGATCGTGAGGTCAAGAATCCATCTCATCTCATCGTGGTGGGAAGATTTAGTACGTACAAAGTGACTGAGGCTAACCCTGTTAACTGTGAAAGTGGAAGACAGTGCACGCTGGCAGCTCAGACTTAAACCTTGATGCTTATGACAAACAATGGAAGATCCACAGTTCGTACATAGAACAGATGGGGCTGTTGTTTTTGGGTGAGTAACATTGTTGAATTAGAGGTGAGGGCAACAGTTTTTGGATTGAACTCAAACATCAACCCAAGAGAAGACTTTTATTGGTGGAAGTGGTACATTGGCAAACCTTTCTTGTGGGGTGCCTGATGCTTCATTTGGTGAAGTAGCAGAAAATGTGTAAAACCATTTCAACCCAGGACCACAGGAGAGTTAGGAGAGTTTGGAAAGTTTGGAATAATGCCATCAGTGATTCTGTAGTCTGCAAATCTCCCTAGTGTGGCTAAAAGGTGCAGAGGGCTGTCACTGGCTGGTCACTCACCAGAGGCAAATTAAAAATGGTCTAATTAGACACCATCCCACATTGTGTCTTGGTCACATCACATTGCACCCTCAAAAATAGTGCTGTAATTTACATCTAAATAATAATTGCAACAAAACAAAAGTATCATAATGTAAATTCATGGACAATATATGGCAGCAATTTGACAAAAAATGCAACATGTTCTTTTCATATTTCTAAGCATTGTGAAAATGATAAATCTGAAAGAAATAGAGTACGTAAAGTAAAGGATACTTTAATCAGTGAACTGCATACAATCAGTCGCTGGGAAAGTTACAATTCTAACAGGCATATTGTTATTTAGTGTGTAAAGAGGCATTTAAAACTAGTACTATGTTCTTATCAATGAAATGTCCACTTGTCTAGGAAGATGTCAAAGCTGTTGTTCAATGAGTGTTCCAAGGTTTGATTTCTTAACAGTGCCAATGGAGAGTTAAAGACCATAAAGAAATTAACTGAAAAAATGAATGCCTAAAGGAACTGCAAAAGGAACAATAAAATGTAATAAAAACTGTCTGGGAAGGAGTTGAGTGCAGCTGGTAAGATTTAATATAAATGGCCTAGGGGTGTCAGAGAGAGATTCAAATACAATAAAAAAGAGGGCAAGTTACAATCAGCCATGGAAGGTGAGAAGAGGGAGGAACTGATCAAGTATTAGCAATAGCTTAGGATGAAAATTGATATTCGCACCTTACCGGTAGCACTGTGAAGATTAATGAGATCAGAGGAAAGGATCATTAGTTCTGGTAACCTTGACCTAGTTGTGGTCACAGAACCGACACCATTGCCTAATTAGTTTATTTAGTCGAAAAGATTGCAGCTTGATAGCTGTTACACTGTACAACAGTTTCCAGCATCTGCCTTGACCTGCTGAGTATTTGCAGCATCTCCTGCTTTTATTTCAGAGTTCCAGCATCTGCACATTTTTGCTTTATTGAATACAGTAGCCGCCGCCTTGTTTGTGCTCACTAAGTGCAAAGATCACTAGCGCTCTTCACCCTGTGGAATCAGTGAACTGAAGTTCACCAGAATAGTATTTTGTCATCTTTTAATGTAATCTTTATTTTGTAATCCTGATCAAATTTCCTCACTCCTGCCCTGGAATCTCAGAGCCTCACTTGATCTCCAGATTGGCACACTGCTTGAGACATGGTATCAGACCCTTTGAAGGGTTGATTGGTTTCTCTTGCAATAGAATGGGGAGTGGGGGGTGTTTGGCTCACTAGGGTGATAGTATGGGGAAGGGTGGGTGACGGATTGCAGTTGGTGCACTGTGGGGTGTGGTGGGAAGCAGTTGGGTGTTGGGTACAGGTAGAGAATTGAGTCAGTGGTTTCTCTGCGTAACTGGATTGGGTGGGTGGTTTGGGGATGGGGTAGGGACTGGGGGTGGGTTATCAGGGGATCAGTAGAGGATGTGCTGCTAGGAGATGCGCTGGAAATGGTCTGGAGTTTGAGAGGGGATTGGCAAGAGGTGATGCATGATTGGGAGAGGCTGTGGGAAGGGGAAGGGGATGAAAGGGAAATGAGGGTGGGAGGGCATATGATGGGAATGGGTGTGACGAAGGTGGGTCTGATGTGGTGGGACCATGGGAAGAAGGAAGTAATGGCAGGGTGGTGAGGAAGGAGAGGAAGTGATCTGGGAGAGGTTTGGGGAGGGGGCAACGGTTGTCGTGGGGTGGGTGCTTCGTGTGAGAATACAGTGTAGGGATGACGGCTGTTTTCAGGTGAACAATAAAACACTTTGCCTTATTGTGGGGGAGCTGGGAATCTGTTCAAAATGGGACATGTATTCATGAAGCATCCTCACAGATTCTGATAGTCAACTCTGGGTCTACAGGTGATCCCCAAGTAACTAAACAGGGTATCTGTGAGAGGGGGTATCTGCTCTTAGTGTTATCAATTTCAGGTCCTCCAGGAACAGGACTGTCCACATAATTAATGTTGAGATCACCTTGTGTACACCTTAAGCAGCAAGACTTGTCTCAGCCCAACGTTAACCAGGGCCAATTGCTGAGCTTTCCCAGCTAAATATAGACAGTGCTCAGGGTAAAACCCACTCCCTAAACTACACAAGTTGAACGGGTGCCAGTCAAATTAGAGTGTGCTTGTCTACCCAGGTGCTGCTCAACGGATTCTGTTGATTAGGTGTGAGATCTGTAGAAGAATATATAATTTAGCATAAAGATGTGAGCTTTCTTCCTTGTTTTCAGATCCCTCCATGGTCCATCTGCCTCCTAACAGTTCCCTATAATCTTGCTTCCCTTCAATTCCCCTAAGCTCTGGAAGTCCCTCCCTAACCGTCTCTGCCTCTTTGTCTCTACCTCCTCCAAACCTGTCCTTAGTCCAAGCTTTGACCAAGCTTTTGGTCTCTGGCCCTGAATCTTCCGATGCATTCCATGTCATGTTTGAATGATAATGCTTCCAATTGTAAATGGCTTTCAAAGAATGAAGGGCTGGCAGCCTTTAGGATTGTCTCAGAGTTGCCAGGAATTAAATATTAATCTCTGGAAACTCCAGCACGTATGAACAGAGGAATTTAAAATGTATTTCCATTTTCCATCTCTTTGAATATTTTTACTTATTATAAAGGACATTGGATTTGGGAATTTAAATTTGACCAAGCAGGCGGGTTTGGGTGGCATGTGGCAGAAGTGGTGTGCCTAAATGAAGGATATGGTCAGTGAACTGGAACACCATTCTATGGCTCTCCAGAACACCTGGAAGGGAACAGAGACCAAGGAGTACAAGTACATGGTTGCCTGAAAGTGGTGTCGCAGGTAGACAGGGTGGTGAAGAAGACTTTTGGCACGCTGGCCTTCATCTGTCAGGTCATTGAGTGTAGAAGTTGGGATGTTATGTTGCAGGTATACAAGACGTTGGTGAGGCTGCAATGGAATATTGTGTTCATTTTAAGTCACTCTGCTACAGGAAAGGTGCCATTAAACTGGAGAGTGCAGAGGAGATTTACAAGGATGTTGCCAGGACTCAAGGGAATGAGTTATGGAGAGAGACTGAGCAGGTTGGGACATTTTTCATTGGAGCGTAGGAGAATGAGGGATGACCTTATAGAGGTGTATAAAGTCATGAGGGGCATAGATAGGGTAAATGCACTCAGTCTTTTTCCCAGGGTTGGGGAATTAAGAACTAGAGGGCATAGGTTTAAGGTGATAGGGGCAAGATCTAACAGGAACCTGAGGAGAAACATTTTCACCCAGAGGGTGGTCAGTCTATGGAACGAGCTACCAGAGGAAGTGGCTGAGGCAGGTACATTAACAACATTTAAAAGGTACTTGGACAGGTACATGGATAGGAAAGGTTTAGAAGGATATGGGCCAAACACCGGCAAATGGGCCTAGCTTAGATGGGAACCTTGAGTGGGATGGAGCAGTTGGGACGAAGGGCTTGTTTCTGTGCTGTATGACTCTATGACTCTAGGATAAAGATCTGCTTGTCACCAAGATTGAAGTGTGTGGCATAGAGGAGGTACTGACAGTGGACATAGAAAATTGGCTAACTGATCGGAAACAGAGAGTAGAGGTGGGAGGTTGTTTTTCGGAACTGGAAGGATGTGTCCAGTGGAGTTCCCCAAAGGTTGGCACCAGGCCCATTGCTTGTCTTTACATGTATTAGTGATTTGGCCTTGGTTTTACAGGACACAATCTCTGCACTTACAGGTGAAACACAACTTGGAAGTGCACTGAACTATGAGAATAGTAATGGACTCTGAGGATGTGAACAGCTTGGTTGAATGGGTGGACTCATGGCAGATGGAATTTTATATCTTACACTTCAGTGGGAAGAGTGAGCAGAGGCGATGTAAGCTAAAGAGCGTAATTCTAAAAGTGGTGCAGTGGCATTGAGATCTGGGGATATATGTACATATTGAAAGTTGCTGGTGTCACGAACCAGCAACAAAAGAAACACACTGAGCATGATTTAGTGTTAAAAACTATTTTATTAATCACTACTTATGATAATACGTAAAATAAAAGTAAAAATGTTAGTATGTTAGAATTCAAAAATGTTAAACCTCGAATGTTAACCCCAAAACTAAACTCGTCGTGTGTGTGTGTGACAAAGTCCAAAACTCCCAGTTCCGGAATGGTTCTTAAAGTTCAGTTCCGCAAGCCATAAGGTGAAACATGAGCAAGGGCTTCTTCAACAACCACCGTTGTCTGAAGATAAGATGTAGATGTAGAAAAACATAGAGAGTACATACGAAATCCAAATGTTCCACAATGGAACCCAAACGACACTCCAGTGTTTACTCGGTAGTGACTTCCCCACTCCGAAAAGCATCCGAACCATGGTCGTCCACACACAAATACCTGTTTCCTTCTACAGGTCAGCAACAAAGTGAACTCCACCGGATTACTTCCAACTTCCATACATGGATTTCAGTGGCAAACACAGTTATTGTTTCTCATCCATCGATAGAGAAAACAAGCAGGCTGGTGTCTCTCTCCCTTCTCTCTCTCTCTCCTTCTTCTTCTGACTTCTGACCTCTTCAACAACGTCATTACGTCCTTTATCTTCTATTGACGTAAGCACGCCCCACACACACATACACACACACTCTCTATCTTAAAGGGACTTTCACTGAGTCCATAACACTGGGAAAGTTGAGAAAATGGTTAAAAAGTTTATGAGATCCTGGGATTTATACAGAGAAGCATAGTAAAGGAGCAATAGAGTCATGGTGAACCCCCATAAAACACTGGCTGAGCCACAATTGGAGTATTGTGTCCAATTTCAGGGGTCACCTTTCGGTAAAGGTGTGAAGACTTTGGAAAGGTACAGAAAAGATTTACTGAAGTGATTCCAGGGATGAGGAACTTTAGTTCTGTGGATGGACTGGAGAAGCTGGTGTTTGTTGTTCTCCTTGGAACAGTGGAGATTGTGAAGGGGACCTGATAGAGGTGAGATCACAGTCGATAAAGAAACTATTCTCAGTGATGGAAGGTTCAGAAACCAGAGGACATCCAATGAAAGAGATTGGCAAAAGAAGCAAGTGTTGACATGAAGAAAATAATTTTTCTGTAGTGAATGGTTGGATCCTGGAATGCACCTTCCTCGGGAGCTGTGGAGGTAGATTCGGTTGTGACATTCACAAAGAGATTGGATGGAAAACAGTTCCAGGGATGGTGGGGGAAGAGGGGCTAGTTTGGACATGCTGGGCTGAATGGACCCCTTCTGTAAATATCCTGTGATTCTGTTTTCAGGGAGGGAGCTTTGATGTGGCGGACAGGATGTTTTTCAGCATTAAGAAGGAGTGGGAATCATCGTCCAGGGACAACATGAGTGATGTGAGGGAGCTGACCCCGGAGTTCTTCTATCTGCCTGAGTTCCTGCTGAATCACAACAAGTTGGAGTTCGGTACGTAAGCAAAGACCCTGCTGTGATTATCGCCTGGTATCATGTCCTTTAGCACCTTCCAAAGTACTTTACATCCCAGGTGGCCCCTGATTATATAACCTGCTCTTGATGACAGGAATGAGTGTGACTGCTTCACTTCCTGCCCTGTCCTGTAAAAGGTGCCATTCATAGCCTGAGTCCATCCCAAGGTCTTCTAGAGCCAGTGGGATCCTGTAATCACACTGATCTGAAAGGGAATGTCTGGAAACTGGGCTGGCCAGTGTTAACGCAAAGGTGTGGGTTTCTCTCCGAGAATGGTGGGTGATCCCATCCCAAGGATCCCAGCACCGCCCTTGTCCCTTCAATCCGCTCCTGCTCGCTGTGGCCGCTGCCGCTGGACAGGCAACTTCCCCGGTGTTGGTGAGGGCTCCCTCAGCACCGTCCACAGGAGCCACCTGGCACTGGGTCCCCTTTGCCAACTCGTCAGGGCGTTAAGTATAAGTGTTGGGACATTCACCCTATCTATGCCCCTCATGATTTTATACACCTCTATATGGTCACCCCTCAGTCTCCTACGCTCCAAGGAATAAACTCCCAGCCTGCTCAACCTCTCCCTATAACTCAGGCCCTTGAGCCCCGGCAACATCCTCATAAATCTTCTCTGTGCTCTCTCCAGTTTAATGACACCTTTCTTATAACAGGGTGACCAAAACTATGCACAATACTCCAGGTGCGACCTCAGCAACATCCTGTACAACTGCAGTTGTCATTAAACTGCAAAGGGTGCAGAGAAGATTTACAAGAATGTTACAGGGAGATGTTGGGCTATAACTCGGACTTTATTCCTCAGAGCAGAGGGTGACCATATCGAGGTGTATAAACTCATGATGGGCATAGATAGGGTGAATGCACTCTCTTCCCAGGGGAAGGGAATCAAAAACTAGAGGGCACAGGTTTAAGGTGAGAGGGGAAAGATTCAGAAGGGACCTGAGGGGAAACTTCTTCACGCAGAGGGTGGTGCGTGTAAGGGTCAAGCGGCCAATGGAAGTGGTTGAGGCAGGTACGATAACAATATTAAAAAGACACTTGGATAAGTACATGAATAGGAAAGGTTTAGAGGGATATGGGCCAAATATGGGCAATTGGGACTAGCTTAGAGGGGCATCTTAGTTGGCATGGATGAGTTGGGCCAAAGGGCCTGTTTCCGTGCTGTATGACTCTATGACTCTATAACTGGCCCTCTCTCAGCTCCCCACCGTTCCCCTGCCCACGAGCTTGTAATCCTCACCCAAACCTCACATGTCAGATTGCAACCCCACCCACCCAACACCACCCCAACTCTCACCGTCACACTTCCCTATTCAACTACCCGTTGCCCCCACCTCTCCATCCACTTCACCATGACCACCCCCTCCACATCCCTGCTTTCCCACCAACACCCTGAGCTTCCTCTGATTTCCTTTGCGGTCCACACTGGTGAGTGGATGAAGGAACTGCCTTGCTTGGCATCAGTCGAATCAGAAGCACACGAGGCCCACAAGATGTCCAATGGTGGGACCGCAACCAAAGGGCTGACTGTCCCCTGCCCAACAACACTTTGCTTCTCCTGTTTGTGCAGCAGTCTGAGCTTAGCCCGAGATCTCCAGTCCTCCCATCACACTAAGCCTGAGAGGGTTCCAGATGAGGGGCAGCACTGCTGATGAGGGGGTATTCCCTAAACCTACGCATCTCCCTCAGGCTATGCAAGCACCACTGAAATTTGAGCTTATTAGCTTCTGATACAGACGCACGGAGGGACACTCACTGAGCCACAGGGATCCATGATGGTGAGCACACTTAGATAAGGAAAAAGCTGCAAGGATATGAGCCTTGGAGCAGTGCAGTGGTGCACAGGAGAACTGCTGCCTCACAGCTCCAGTGACACTGGTTTGATCCTGACCTCCATCTCAGGTGACAATATTGGTTTCTCCTGGGCATTTTGGTTTCCTTCCACATCCCAAAGAAGTGTGGGTTGGAGGGTTAAGTGGCCGCTCTTGATTGCCCCTAGTGTGTGGGTGAGTGATAGAACCTGGGAGGAGTTGATGGGAATGTGGGGAGAATGAAATGGGATCGGTGCAAATGGAAGTTTGATGGTTGATGTGGACTCAGTGGGAAGAAGAGCCCGTCTCTGTGCTGTGTGGGCTAAATGGGGGTAATTTATGCTCTTGGGGTTCACCAAAAAATTGTGGGATTGGGACATCCTTGTGTCCCCTATCATCCAGAGAAAACAACCCTAGTCTGTCCAACCTCTCCTTATAGCACATGGCCTCTAATCCAGGCAGCATCCTGGTAAACCTCTTCTGCACCCTCTTCAAAGCCTCCACATCCTTCCTATAATGGGGTGACAGAATTAAATGCAATACTCCAGATGTGGCCTAACCAGAGTTTTATTGAGCTGCAACATGACTTCCTGACTCTTGAACTCAATTCCTCGACTAATAAAGGCAAGCATGCCATATGCCTTCTTTACCACCCTATCAACTTGTGTGGATGGCAGGACTTCTACAGGAAATGGGTGCAAGCACTTCAAACATGTGCATAACAATTTTTATGCATGATTCATGTATTAAAGCAAGTGTAAATGCATCCAGTTTTAAAGAAATTATGGCTTATCAGACTGAAAACCTGAAACTGCTCCATCATCTCCCCAGCTGACACATCCCCTTCCCAGAACCAGATCTGGGTGTATTTTTGATAGGTATTATAGCTTGCATAGCCTGAGGGAGATGCGTAGATTTGGGGAATACCCCCTCATCAGCAGTGCTGCCCCTCATCTGGAACCCTCTCAGGCTTAGTGTGATGGGAGGACTGGAGATCTCGGGCTAAGCTCAGGTTGCTGCACAAACAGGAGAAGCAAATGGTTGTTGGGCACAGGACAGTCAGCCCTTTGGTTCTGGTCCCACCATTGGGAGGTATCATAGGGTTCATCTTAGCAGCTTTGGGTCTCATGAGGGTGGTGCAGGTGATGGTGGAACTAACTGACTGCTTGTGTGCTGTGGTTTCTGAGTCAGGTTGCTGGTCCTGTGATTAGTTTTAATGGATGTGAAATAATCTGACCCATTTCCACAAGGCTCTACTCCAGATAGGTCAGCTTTTCCAACTTTAGGTTATTGTTCCTAGTAAACTGTAAAGCCTTCCTGACTTTGCCAGGAGTGTGACAAATGCACCTGTGACTACATGCAACACCCATGCAACAGTGGGTAGCCCTCTCCCGATGTCAGCATGAGATGTGTGTTATTTGAATTCCGATGAGGCCTGATAGAAAGGAACTAGTTACTGCAAGCTAACAATATTGGATAGTAAATCGGCATCAAACATATTTGCAGGTTCCATGCAGGATGGGACGACACTGGGAGATGTGATTCTTCCTCCTTGGGCTAAAGGCGATGCTCGAGAATTTATCCGACTTCATCGCATGGTAAGTACTGGTGAACTGCTGGCTGACTTCATTTATTCATGGAGTCACACAGCATGGAAGCAGTCCCTTTGACCCATCAAACCTGTGCTGACCACCAAACACCAATCCACACTAATCCCATTCTGTTTTCCCCACATTCCCATCAACTCCCCCCAGATTCTACCACTTAACACTCAGTAGGGGCAGTTTACCATTGCCAATTGATCGACTGACCTGCACGTCTTTGGGATATGGGAGGAAACTGGATCACTCGGGAAACCCACGCGGTCACAGGGAGAACATGCAAGCTCCACACAGACAGCACCAGAGGTCAGGATTGAACTTGGGTCGCTGGAGCTGTGTGACAGCCACTTTACCAGCTGCCCCACTGTGCCGCCCTCTCAACATCTCAAATTCTTCAGTGTGCCTACTCAAGAAAGATCAAGTGCAGAGATGGAAGGGACAGATGTAATCTCTTAAACTGGACACAACAACACAACCGGGCTCAGCAGTAACTCAGCTCAGGCAGATGGAGCCTCCAACGTAATCTCGAGCTTCACAGAATCACTGCATTGTTATGGCAGTGGAGGAGGCCATTCAGCCCATCAATTCCATACCATCACTTCACTGTTTGTCCCTTTCCTTCTGAAATCACTGGACAGCTCTGTGCCTGTCCATTGTCCTCATTCAACGAACCGCTGGTGTCATGGCTGCATATTTCAACCTGTGGCTTGGCACGTCCCACCAAGCTGTGTACTCTGCATCCCACCAATACACCACATGCTTATATTTGGCCACTGAAGAATCGGCTGGTGTATTGGACTGGAACAGTCTGGCCTGTACTTTTACACGAGTGGTCTCGCTTCGTGGATGGTGAAGGGCCCCTCCCTGAGAGCCCATTCGTTCCTTCAGCTCACTGTAGGAGGTTTTCTTTGGCAGTCAATGAAAATCAACAAAATTACAGATGCTGGAAATCTGAAATAGAAACAGAAAGTGCTGGAAAAGTTCAGTAGGTCAGGCAGCTTCTGTGAAAGGAGGAGCAGTTGACGTGTTGGGTCTACGATCTTTTATCAGAACTGGGAAAGAGAGAGATACAAGTTATTTAACAAGAGAGATGAAGGGGAGGGATGTGTAGAACAAAGTGAGTCAGAGATGCGTGAATGGAGGAAGTTACCAGCACATTCAGCTTAAGTTACCAGACCAAGAAGCTGATTATGCTGGTACCTGCTGCCATTACTTCTCTTGACTTGCCCCATCACAGATATTCCTGCCTCCAGTGGTTCTGAAGCTGATTGAGCTGGAGAAGCAAGAAAATCCAGATGCTGGGATCTGCAGCCACACACAAGATGCTGGAGGAATTCAGCGGGTCGAGCAGCATCTGAGGGAGGAAAGGAATTTTTGATGTTTCGGGTTGAAACCCTGCTCAGTCCTGATGCAGGATTTTGACCTGAAACTTCGACAATTCCTTTCCTCCCACAGATGCTGCTTGACCCGCTGAGTTCCTCCAGCAGATTGCTTCTAGCCTTTAAAACCAGCTGTTTCCAATCTACTTTTGCTGAATCACTTCCCAATTCAGTAAAACTGACCTTTTTTCTCACTTTAGAATCTTTACTCCAACATAATCTGTTATTTTTCATGATTGCTAAATCCAACTGAAATATGATCACTGCCGTTCCCACAACATACCTTCCCTGGTTGGGCTTGTGACATGAAAATCAAAGCTCTGTGGATACTGGAAATCTGAAATAAAAACAGAAAATGTTGAACAATTCCCAGAATGACCAACTACCAATTTTTACAGATGGTGTCTGGATGCAGCACGGCTTGGTATCACAACTGCTCTGTCCAGGACTGCATGAAATTGCAGAGTTGTGGACACAGCCCAGTCCATCACGCAAGCCAGCCTCCCCTCCATTGACTCTGTTTACACTTCCCGCTGCTTCAGGAAAGCAGCCGACATAATCAAAGACCCCTCCCACCCTGGTCATTCTCTCTTCTCCCCCCTTCGATCAGGCATATGTGGACTTGGCAGGAAAGTGGCCATGGTCTTACTAAATGGCAAGGCTTACTCACATGGCAAAGCGCTGTACATTCTTGCAGCACAGAAAAAGGTCGTTTAGTCCATCAGGCCTGTGCTTGTGTTTCTGTTGTACACAAAGATTCCCTGCCCCTTCCCATCTGACCCACTCTGCAGAACCGGCAGCACTGCGTCACGGCCCCAGTGACCTGGGTTCAATCCTGACCTCTGGTGCTATCTGTGTGGAGCTTGCAAGTTCTCCCTGTGACCATGTGGGTCTCCTCCCATATCCCAAAGATGTGCCACTTGGTAGGTTAATTGGCTGCTGTAAATTACCCCTAATGTGTAAGTGAGTGGTAGAGTCAAAGTTGAGTTTATTGTCATATGTACGAGTTACATTTGTGCATAGGTGCAATGAAAGGCTTACTTGCAGCAGCATTACAAGCACAGAGCATCAGATAAGCAGCATTCTTAAGAAAAAACTTAATTTAAACATAAATTATACACAATTTTTACAATAAAGAACATAGAACAAAAAAAAGTCCACTTTAGTGCAAAGTGGACAAAGTGGTCATAGTGTTGCAAATCTGTAGTGATTAGTGTTGTGCTGGTTGGTTCAAGAACCAATTGGTTGAAGGGAAGTAGCTATTCTTGAACCTGGTGGTGTGGGACTTCAGTCTTCTGTACCTCCTGCCCGATGGTAGCTGCGAGAAGGTGGCATGGCCCGGATGGTGGGGATCTTTGATAATGGATGTTGCCTCCTTGAGGCAGTGCCTGGGAGGTAGACCCTGGTATAAAGAAATTTCTTTCAAACTCTGTCCTAATTGGCTGATTTCTTACCCTGAGATGACAGCCCCTAGTTCTAGGAATTACTGTAAGTAACTTGCAATTTAGAAATGTTTAAAATGTGTAATTTCACTGAAATATGACAGTAATCCCATTGTTCCCAGTAACATTGTGACTTGTCATTGTGACAATGTGAAAACTGATGGAAAAGTTGCTAGGGCCAGGGAGTATAGAATTCCCCGTTGCTGCTGGCAGAGCGAGGGTTAAGTAGACCTGGCCTTGTCCACGAACATACTGCTGATTTAAGTGGTGATTAATAACATCCACTCTCACCTTTGCAAATGCTAATCTGTTAATTGTTCATCCAAATGGATCAATTTAATGTCTCATTATTTACTAACTAACAGCCAGCGCTGTAGAACTGTCATACTTGTGTCCAATAAGCTGGTCCTAATTTGTCTTATTATTGTAATTATAAATCAGTCAACAGCACCAGCCAAGTCAGATGGTTCAGGCTTCTTCACTCGTGTATCTCAGCTTGGATTTCACTTCTCAGCTTCATTCGCTGTTGTACTTTCACTCCATTTTGCACGTGTAAAACCTCTAACCATCCAAGTGGAATTGAGTCATCAGGAGATAGAGCACAAAAACAGGCCCTTCACCCATCGAGCCCATGCTGACCATCAACCACCCATTCTTTTTACACATCTCTTCTTCGAATGAATAGCAGCTGCTTAATATTAAACTTTAAATTAGATTTTGCAAATATAAGCATACAAATGTAGAAAATTGGTGAGCTACTTTGATTTTGAATATCAGTGCAAGATCATTTTAATAAATAAAGTAAATCAATAAAGAACTTGTGTATTTAAAATAAAATGAACTAAATGGAAGAAATGACTTGCTTCATAGACTGTCCTGTTCTCTTCTCACAGGCCTTGGAAAGTGACTATGTCTCTGCCCATCTCCATCACTGGATAGACCTCATATTTGGTTACAAGCAGAAGGGTCCAAGTGCCATTGAAGCAGTTAATGTTTTCCATCCTTATTTCTTTGATGATCAGGTTGATCTCAATAACATCAAAGACCCAATGAAAAAGGCTACTATCCTTGGTTTTGCCAATAACTTTGGGCAGATTCCTAAACAGGTACAAGTTCACGTGATTTCAAAATTTTACAGATTTCTTTGAATTTTGCAAACTGATTCTTTTTGGTCACAATCTCCAAAAAGGTTTCCCTGAATATAAATATTTCTTTTATATGAAGAATGGCAGAAAGCAGCAAAATAGATTCACTGTTAGTGTGTGGAATGTAATGATAATTCAAAGATATTGTGTATATTTAAAAAAAATTAACCAGCATTTTGAATTAAATAACACAAGTAACGTAGTAAAGTTGGAATTTTGTTCCTACGTGTATTTAATGATTGAAGAATACAACTGAGGACGTTTAAATCTTGCCCTGGAATCTCCTCCAAACTTCTCCCTCTCTCCTAGTGCAAGTTTAGCAGACAGGCAGGAAGCAGAGAGTAAGAATAAATGGGTCTTTCTCGGGGAGATGAGCATTCATAAAATAAACCTCATCCATTTAGTTGAAGGAGGGAACAGAACATGATAGTTCGAAGTTTCATGGTGAAGTGAACGCAGTGGAAATGTATGTTGTGATGAGGATGCAAAGAGGTTTCAAGGTGATTTGGACACATTGAATGAGTGGGTTACATCATGGCAGACACAGTGTATTGTGAATAAATGTGAAGTTACCCACTTTGGTAGGAAAAGCAGAAAGGTAGAGTATTACTTAGGTGGTGAGAGTTCAGGAAATATTGATGTACAAAGTGTTCCTTGTACACCAACCACTGAATGAAAACATGCAGTGCAGCAAGCAGTTAAGAAATCAAATGGTTTGTTGGTCTTCTTGGGAAGACATTTTGAGTACAAGAGCAAGGATGCCTTGCTGCAATTATATAGGACCTTGGAGAGACCAAACATTGTATCGTGTACAGTTTTAGTCTCCTTACCTAAGTGAGGATATAGTTCCAATAGTAGGAGTGGAGTGCAGGTTCACCAGAAGGATTCTCAGGATGGAAGGGCTGTTGCATGAGGAGACATTGAATTCATTGGACCTGTATTCACAGGATTTGGAAACATAAAAGAGGATCCATTTGAAACATACAAAATTGAAGGGAAGATGTTTCGCCTGGTGAAGTAGTCTGGAACCAGGGGTCACCACAGAAAATGGCAGGGGCCAAGTTGCTGAATGTGTTTAAGAAGGAGATAGATGGATTTTTGAACACAAATGGCATCAGGGGATACAAGGAGAGAGTGAGAATATTGAGAGAGAGGATGAACCATGATTGTATTGAATGATGGAGCAGACTTGAAGGGCCAAATTACTTACTACTGCTCATATTTTTCTATGTTTCTTGACGTCATTTACTAGTCAATTATCCTTGCACTGAGCAGGCACTTAAGAGACAACCATGTTGGTGGGAATGGAGTCACATATAGACTGGACTAGACAAGGCCAACAGATTTGCTTCTGTGAAAGACATCAGTGAACCAGATGGAATTTTTTGATAATGTGGTGGTAATTTTATGGTCACCATTACTGATGACAGTTTTTGAATGGTAGGTCACCAGGGAGTGCAATGGAACAGAGGGACCTAGGAGTGAGTACAAGTGCATAGTTCATTGAAAGAGGCATCACAGGTAGACAGGATGATGAAAAAGACATTTAGCATGCTGGCCTTCATCAGTCGGGGCATTGAGTATAGGAGTTGGGACATTATGCTGCAGTTGTATAAGTCGTTGGTGAGGCCACACTTGGAGCACTGAGTATGGTTTTGGTCACCCAGTTATAGGAAATACGTGGTTAAACTGGAAAGAGCGCAGAAAAGATTTATGAGGATGTTGCCAGGACTCGAGGGCCTGAGTTACAGGGAGAGGTTGGCCAGGCTGGGTCTTTATTCCTTGGAACGTAGGAGAATGAGGGGCAACTTTATGGAAGAGTTTAAAATTATGAGAGACGGAGATAAGGTGGACGGTAACAGTCTTTTCCCCAGGGTAGGGGAGTCCAAAACTAGGGGACATAGGTTTAGTGTGAGAGGGGAAAGATTTAAAAGGGACCTGAGGGGCAAGTTTTTCCACCCAGAGGGTGGTGAGTGTATGGAACGAGCTGCCAGAGGAAGTGGGTGAGGCAGGTACAACAGTATCATTTAAGAAGCACTTGGATAGGTACATGGAGGGGTGGGGCTTGGAGGGATATGGGCTGAATGCAGGAAATTGGGACTAGCTGGGTGGGCACCGCGGTCAGCATGGGCTGGTTGGGCCGAAGGGCCTGTATCTGTGCTGTATTGCTCTATGGCTCAATGACTCCTTTTATATTTAAAAAAAGTCTTCATCTATTTCATTATTTGAATTTAAATGCCCCAGCTACCAAGGTTGTGGTTTGACCTCAGGTACAGAGCTGATTAATGAACTGCGTCCTGTATCTGTGAGAGCTTCCAAGAGAGGAACAGAGAGAGTTCCCCAGATTCTGATGGTTCAGAGAATGGGAAAGGTCTGGAGATTCTCTCTGCATCAGACCAACACACAAGATGCTGGAGGAACTCAGTGGGTCAGGCAGCATCTATGGAGGGAAATAGACAGTTGACATTTTGGGTTGAGACCCTTCATCTGGAGGGGAAATAGCTGGTATAAAAGGGTGGAGGGAGGGGGTGAGGTGAGAGCTGGCAGGTGGTAGGTGGATGTAGGTGAGGGGGGGGTGATAGGCAGATGGAGGAGGGAAGAGTGTCAGAAGCTGGGAGATGACAGATGGAAGTGACAAAGGGCTGCAGATGTTGGAATCTGATAGGATAGGAAGGAATGAAGGGAGGAATGTGCGTGATGGACAGATGGTGAGGGTGGGGGAGGGGATCACCCTCCTCACCTGTCACCTGCCAGCTCTCGCCTTACCCCGTCCCTCCACCCTTTTATACCAGCTATCTCCCCTCTATCTTTCAGTCCAGATGAAGGTTCTCAACCCGAAACGTCGACTGTCCATTTCCCCCACAGATGCTCCCTGACCCGCTGAGTTCCTCCAGCATTTTGTGTGTTGCTCCAGTATCTGCAGTCTCTTGTGCCTGCCTCAGGCCAGCCTGAATGAATAACAGGGTTGTATTCAGCAATAGCCTCCATTTCACCTGTTGTGTTGTGTTGCTCTCTGCTATGAAGTGATGCAGGTAGATGAGGTTTTCTAAGATAAGTGACTCACAAGCCTTATCTTTTTGCATTTAGCTTTTCAAGAAAGCTCATCCTGCCCGGATAATCCAAGCAAAACATTCATCAGGGAAGGACAGTCTCCTGCTTGCCTGCGCCCAGCCCTTCTTCTACCATCTGAAGAATCTAAAGCCCTCTGCTGTTCCCGTGTCAGGTATTTAAAAAGGAGGACCCCTGAAGCTTTTATCATGTTTCATTGACAATGTGAGACGTGCCACCTGACTGTGTGTAAACTAATCAATGACAACTGCTCAAATCACACTGACCATCAGAGTGAGAACAGGGCTGTCAGTGAGAGGCAACTGTCTCATGATGGTTTATAACCATCCCCACACCATTGTCAGAATTCCTCTATCCTGTATCCCATTTTCACCAAGGAATTCTGGATTAAGCCTGGACAAATATAGCAGATTCAGCAAGCATTCTCCTGCACTTCATATGGTATTCATGGTGTCCCTGACTTTAAGTACAAAGGTTACAGAAGTTCATATTGACCAGATATCAAATAAGGTTCGAAGTAGAAATGAAGACTGACCATCCACACACACAGACAGCTGCTCCAGAAATGGTTAAGACACCATGGTGCATGGGTTTACTGTGTGAAGTGTTCTGATACGTGATTGAACGTGGGGACTGGAAGTCTTTAGTACCAGAAGGTCACTGTTCTTATTACTACAAGAATTTGACTTTGATGGTCTTCCATTTGATGACAAGGTCAGTTGACAGCAGGTGTTATTCAGCATTGCCTGCTCGGTCTTTGTGATTTACTGTCCTTGCTGAGGATGTAAAGTCATGCCTCCCTATTGCGGGGAGTAACTCCAGCCATGGTCTGAACTGCCCCAGGAAGAGTGAAGACTGAGAAATTGTGTCATTAATTTCTCCTCCCACCCCCCTGCCTGTCCCCCTCCCATGCTGCTGAGATGGGGGAATGAGGCCGTGAGCACAGCTGGCCAGCGGGTCTGGGTCTTTGCGCCAATTCCATTCTGCACTCCATTATTCCTCACTGTTCTCATTTCACACAGCATTACTGAACGGAGCTGTTGGACATATTGTACTCACTGAGAAGGGAGTTCTTGCTGTAGAGAAGAACACATTACTGATGCCACCTCTCTGGAACAAAGCCTTCTCCTGGGGTTATGATGACTTCAGCTGCTCGCTGGGAAGCTACAGCACTGACAAGGTGTGTAAAATGCATAAACTGCTGATAGCCAACTTTGTTTCATCTTCTGCCTGGGTAGTCTACAACACAACAGCATGAGCGTTGAATTCTCCAATTTCAGGTAACCTCTTCCCCCTCTGTTCCTTTTTCCTTTCCTCTTGAACTACCTATCACCTGCCACCTCTTGCCTCAGCCCTCCCCTTCACCTCTTTATACTGGCTATCTCTGCTTTATCTTTCAGTCCAGATGAAGGATCTCGACACAAAACATCAACTGTCCGTTTCCCACCACAGATGCTGCCTGACCTGCTGAGTTCCTCCAGCAGTTTGATTTTTGCTTCATCTCTGTTTCAGCTGAGACATTAAATCAAGGCGCTGCCCATTCTTGCCGGTGGTTGGAAAAGATCCCATCCATTGAAGGAGGATCAGGAAAGTTGTCCCTGTGGCTCTTCCAATATTTATCTCTCAACCAGCATCGCAAAAACTGATAATGAAAATCAAAAAAAATTGCAGATGCTGGAAATCTGAAAAAGAAACAGAAAATTGAAACCTACTGGATAGAGCGGACATGGAGAGGGTGTTTCTATTAGTAGGACAGTCTAGGATCCGAGGGCACAGCCTCAGAATAAAGGGACGTCCCTTTAGATCTGCGATGAGGAATTTCTTCAGCCAGAGGGCGGTGAATCTGTGGAATTCGTTGCCACAGACGGCTGTGGAGGCCAAGTCATTGGGTGTAAATAAGGCAGAGATTGATGGGTTCTTGATTGGTAAGGGGGTTAAGGGTTATGGGGAGAAGGTAGGAGAATGGGGTTGGAAAAAAAAGTTATCCATGACTGAATGGTGGAGCAGACTCGATGGGCCAAATGCCTAATTCTACTCCTATATCTTATGGCCTAAAATGCTGGAAAAAAACCAGCAAGTCAGGCAGCATCTGTGTGAAGAGAAAGGGTTAATGTTTTGTTATAAAAACAGATAAATTAGTCATTGTCTCTTTTGTTTCTCGATGTTGCTGTGTTGACATTTGCTGACACCTCCCCTATGTTACAACATTGCCTGCAATTCATAAAACATTATAGAGAGTTTTGGAATAGCTGGAGGTTGTGAAAGGTGCCATATATATTCAGCAGACTAGTTCCTGAGATGGCAAGTTTGTCAGGTGAGGAGAGATTGAGTGGGTGAGGTCTCTGGTCTGCAGAGATAAGAAGAATGAGAATTGACCTCATTCTAGAGGTGTGACCGGAGAGATACTGGGAGGATGTTTCCCCTGGCTGAGGAGTCTGGAAACTGGGGGAACAGTCTCAAATAAGACTGGACTGTCTAGGAATGAAATGAGGAGCAGTTTCTTCACTCAGTGGCTGGTGAACCTTTGGAATTCTCTACTCTGGAAGGCTGTGTAGGCTCAATCACTGAGCTTATTCAAAACAGAAATTGATAGATTTCTGGATATTAGAGGAACTACAGGATAAGACCACAACATTGTAAGAAATAGGAACAGAAAACAGGATTGGGCCCCTTTGCCCCTCAGTCATGCTCCATCTTTGAATAGGATCATGACAATCCAACTTTTCTCAAGTCCACTTACCCATCCTTTCCCCATAAACCTTGAATCCTCTACCGATTAAAAATCTATCTCAGCTTTGAATATACTCATGGATACAACCTCCACAACTTTCTGAAACAAGGAATTCCAAAGACCCACAACCCTTGAGAGAAGAAATGGGGGCCCTTTTATTCTGAGACTATGCTCTCTGGTCCTAGACTTTCCCAAGTAGGGAAACGCAACGTCCCCAGTGTCTACCATCGAGCCCCCTATAAATGTGTTTCAATAAGATCACCTCTCCTTCTAAGTTTCAATGAGTACAGACCCAATCTGCTCAACTGTTCCTTGTAAATCAATCCTTCCAAATCTGGATTCTGTAGGATGACTATTCTACCTTTGATAGAGCTAATTTATTAACAGATGAAATGTTGTTCTTATTGGTGAAAGAAATGGGCAAGACAGACGGATAAAAGAGTCTCTGTGCTGTGGTGTGCCCAATCCCAGTTAGGTAGTCGGGTTGCTGTATAGACTCCCAGTGTGAAAGCCTGACTCTGAGTAAGAGGTGGTGGGGAGCGCATTTGGGAAACAGACACAAAGAAAGTTAGGATTCCCAGGTAGGAAACAGAGGTCACAGAACAGTCGACGGCAGCAGGGAGCAAAAGTGGCTGATTGAGTTGTGAAGCTGAGCAAGTAAGGTGGAGTCACAGAAGGAAATAACAAGTCTCTACCCCTCCCCTCCCCTCCCCCTCCCTCCCCACACCCCTCCTCCCCCCCTCCCCCTCCTCCCCTCCCCTCCCCACTCCCCCCTCCCCTCCCTCTCCCCTCCCCTCTCCCCTCTCTCTCCTCCCCTACCGCCCACCTCCCTCCTCCCCGTCCCCTCCTCCCCCTCCCCTCCTCACCCCCACCTCCCCCCTCCCTCGCTCCATCTGCCCATCATCCCCCCCATCACCTGTTTCACCTATCGCCTGCCAGCTCCTGCCTCACCCCTCCCCCTCTCCTCTTTATACTGGCTATCTCCCCTCCACTGAGTTCCTGCAGCAGTTTACTTTTACTGGATCTGCCTCAGGCATTCCTGAAGCACGGGTGGATTTGAGAGGTTCAACACGAATTGGAACCAGAACACACTTTTGAAAGTGCTCCTCTTTCTCACACAGAGCCTGACGGTTTTCGAATGCCTGTCAGACTGGGGACAGTGCCTGTGTGCTGCGTGTCCAACATCCACCATGGTTTTTACTGGCGGAACAAGCAGTGTAATCTGCGTATGGGAACTGTCGAGCAGCAAAGAAAAATTGAACAGCATGGTGTTGAAAGAGGTGAGTTGATGTTTCTTCTATTTGCCCATCTGCTTTATCCAGCTTTCCTGACAGCCTTCCATGTCCCAGTGTGTTCCCGCTAGTCCTCCTTTCTGGAAATTGTGGAGGTACTGCACAGCTTTTGTTGTAGGGAGGGTCAGATTGAGCATATAAGGCTGTCAGAAGTAGAACTAGGGGGAGACCTCTCATGTGTGCACCTTCATTCAATAAGATCATGGCTAAATATCTGCGTTGAACACCGTCAGTGACTGACCACAGATCTCTTGGGTAGAGAATTCCAAGGATTCACCAACCTCCTGAAGAAACTTCTCATCTCGGAACTGAATAGGCAACCACATACTCTGTGAATCTTCCAGATGCCCCGTCCAGGGAAAACATCAAATTTGCATCTATCCTGGCAAACCCCATAAGAATTTTGAATGTCTCTAGAAGATCACCTCTCATTCTTCTAAACTCAGGAGAGTGTAAGCCCAGTCTGGTCATAATGACAATCCCACCCTCCCAGGCATCAGTCTGGGGAAACTTTGCTGAAATCTCTCTATTACAAATACAGTATATCCTTCCTTAAGTAACATGACCAGATCTGTACAGAATATTCCAGATACAGTCTGACCAGGGTTCTATAGAATTGGAGCAATTGTACTCAAATCCTCTTACAATAAGGGCCAACATTTCCTTGACCTTTTTTAATTGCTGACTGTATCTGTCTATTAGTTTCCAGTGGTCCCTGTTCAAGGGCACCCATGTGTTCTGAAGACCAACACTTTTCAATTTCTTATCATTTAAAAAATATTCTGCTTTATTTTCTGCCAAGGCGGGTTGTCTCAAATGTCTTCATGTCATCTTTCATTTATTGCCCTCTCTGCATCCACCGCCTAGCCTACAACTGTGCATCATCGACAAACTTTATTATGCTTGATCCTGTCATCCAAATCATTGACAGATTGTGAACAATTAGGCACCAAAATATTCACAGACTTCCAATCTGAAAATGACCTGTTTACTCCTACCTTATCCATTAACCAATCAATTCACAATACCACGTGCTCCGATTTTGTTTAATAATGTCTCATGTGGTACCTTATCAAAGGCCTTCTGAAAATCCAAATACACCACGTCTACTGATTCCTCCTCAAAAATTCCAAAGATTTTGTCAAGCATGCTTTCTATTTCAGAAATTTACTTTGGCTTTGCCCAAACCTATTATTATTGTCTAAGTGCCTTGTTACCACTCTTATAATATTAAATTTAACATTTTCCCACTGCTGATGTAATGTTACTGGTCAATAATTTCCTGTTTTGTCTCTCCCTCCTTTCTTAAATAACATGGTTACGTTTGCTACCTTCCAATTAGTCTCAGCTGTTCTTGATTCTGTCTTCTGTGTGGACCCTAACCCTCAGCCTGTTTCCCATGCTCACCTCTCCTTAGGGTGTGACAATATGAGACACTCCAAGGACCACTCTGGCAAATGCAGAAGTCCAGAACTTCCACTGAGGCCAAGAAATCTCACCAGTGCCCCAACTTTCTCAGGAGGCTAAAGAAATTTGGCATGTCCCCTTTGGCCATCACCAATTTTTATCAATGCGCCATAGAAAGCATCCCATCCGGATGCCTCACGGCTTGGTACAGCAACTGCTCTGCCCGAAACCACAAGAAACTGCAGAGAGTCGTGGACACAGCTCAGCACATCACGGAAACCAGCCTCCCCTCCATGGTCTACATTTCTCATTGCCTTTGGTAAAGCAGCCAGCGTAATCAAAGACCCCACCCATCTTGGACATTCTTTCTTCTATCCCCTCCCATTGGGCAGAAAATACAAAAGCCTGAAAGCACGTACCACCAGGCTCAAGGATAGCTTTTACCCTGCTGTAATAAGACTATTGAACAGTCCCCTAGTACGATAAGATGGGCTCTTGACCTCACAATTTACCTTGTTATGGCCTTGCACCTTACTGTCTGCCTGCACTGCACTTTCTCTGCAGCTGTAACACTTTATATTCTGCACTCTGTACTACCTCGATGTACTGATGTGATGAAATGATCTGTATGGATGGCATGCAAAACAAAGTCTTTCACTGTACCTTGGTACATGTGACAATAATAAACCAATTACCAATTTACTAATTTAGATTTTACGTGAATTACAGTATATTATTTTGAGTTGATTAAACATATTTATATATCTTCACATGTATGTAATTGTCAAAGAGTTATAGAGTTGTACAGCACAGAAATGGGCCCTTCAGCCCATCATATCTATGCTGACCTTTTTGCCCATCTGCACTAAACTTGCATTAAGTTTGTATTCTTCCTTGTCTTGTCTAAATGCCTCATAAATATAGCGATTGTATCTCAATCCACCATCCCCTCTGGTGATGTGTTCCAGATAAAAAACTACTCCCCGCATAAAAAATTCTTACCCCACAAATCCCCTTTAAAGCTCCTTCCTCTCACTTTTAAGCTATGCCCTATTGTTTTTGATGCCCCTACCATGGGAAAAAGATACTGATTATCTCCCCTATCTGTGCCTCTCATAATTTTATAGACTATTTTATTTGTTGGTTTTACATGTTGTAATTGTTTCAAGTTTTGACATAATTTACTTATAATATCTTTTAATTGCTTTTTTTTTAATTGTACAGTAAAACTTTCATATTAACTAGCCCTGTATTGGAGTGAAGATTGTCCTGGTCCCTCCACCGTCCATCTTGGGACCCTCTCTCGATGCTGAAAGCACACTATGTATGCTATTATATAATTGTCCTCTGCAACTAAATTAGGCATAATAGATGGGATCATTATAATAGCAACACATCCCTTTCATGATGTGATGTATCATCATTGTGTGATAAGTTTTGAAAAATTTTCAATGTTTGTGCAGAGCAGAGGTGTCACAGATAATCATACGTTTTGACAATTTGGACAGCTGGTAAGTCTGGGGACGTGGCTGACCCAACTGTCATCTCTTTCGGTGTGGCTCGACCCATGTGACAGGGAAGTCCTGCCCTCTTCAAGATGCCTCTGGAAAGTGAACTCAAAGTGACAACAGGAAACCAGTTGCTGTATTTTTGTTTGTTTTGGAAGTAACATTTGCAGATCAGATTCCTGTTAGTGACTCTGATATGGCTGTCATGCCCAATAATTTGATGCTGATCAGAACAATTAATTGTACTAAACACAATCAAAATAAAGAGTTTGAAGATTAAGATATGTAGAATTCTAGTGGTACAGGGGAAAACACAGACTAGCACGAAGCTGAGATAATGAACTGGAGAAGATCAGTACCTCATGTGAAAGTGAACTTTAGAAAAATTGACTGTGCAGAATGAGCAATGACCATAGCCAATGTTGGATGTGGTAATGAAAAAGTTAGAAAATTTGCAAGTGTTAAGAGGTCAGGCCCGTTGGAACTTCCAGAATCTTCCAAAATATTCTTCAAAGTGTAATTGTCCACATTTCCAGTGGATGTCTCTGGTTCTCTGCTCCCACAACTGGGTCTCTGTTTCAAGACCAGCAAGAGGAGCTTTCTCTGCTTTCTAGAAAGTAATAATCAAAAACTGAAATTATTTAAAGGTCTGGTGTCATGAACTCACAGCTGTGATTTATTCTTTATCCTTAGGTTCTTCATGGACACACAGAAGCTGTCACTTGCCTGGCAGTGAGTTTATCTTATAACACGATTGTGAGTGGATCATGTGACAGGACGTGCATCATCTGGGACTTTAACACCCTAACATATGTCAGTCAACTCCAGCCACATGAGGCAGCAGTTTCCACAGTTTCCATCAACAACCTAACTGTAAGTCCCTTCCCACACGTCTTTGCTCAAAGGGTAATTGTACCTAAAAACCTATAAGAACAATCAGATGTTTTAACATTAACCAATTTAACCAACAAAATTCTTATAAAGCTTGATTGTCTAAGGTAAAAAGCTAAACATTTGGTCTGTGGTTAACTCTGCCTGTTCATGCTGGTACAGCTAGCAAAAGAGATTCGATCATCATGAGAGTGCTTTCTGAGTGCACATGCCTGTGATGTGTCTCACCATATGCAGAGGTCAGAGCTGAATGGTTGTCAATGAGGACTATTGCCGATGACGTTAGTGGGAGTCACACAGTACAGGCTATCCCAGTGTCACGAATGCCCGATAATGGACACACCTACATATGAATGAGCTCCAATAATATTATTAAATTCAAAAGTCCGATGTACGTACACACGCCCATTCCTACAAATGGCAGAATTAGTTTCCCCTCTCTCTCCACTTTTAGTTATTGATCTTCACTATCAGTTTTATGGTCTTTTAATGCCATCATTGCAATCCTGTGGAGGTATGGTACTGAGTGACTTTGTGTATTTTCCAACTTATGGACAAAATCGACCCATGGACGTCTGTAAAAACTGGACCCGTTCATTACCCGGGGACGGTCTGTTACCCTGAAGGGGACCTGGGAAGCAGGTGATGTGAGGAGGCCTGTGTTTCCATGATTATTTCACCACGTTGCGTTGTAAAGCCCCTGGAGTGGGCTCCTCAAAACCTCTGGACATCAAGTGTGTGACCAGGGTGCGCCTTCCTCCTGGTGCACCTGGAGTGTCTCACCTCCTCCATCACCACATCCTCTTCCTCCTGAAGAACTCGGGCAAGGACTCAGCTCCATCCATGACAAGCCTGTGGAACATGCAGCAGGCAATGGGGAGAGTGTTGAAGGGCACTCCTGAGAAGAACAGCTGCCGGAGTCTATGTACAATCCCCACGGCACTCTCCATGAGGCCTTACTGTTGCCAATAGCAACACTTAATCACTCTCAATGGTTATTGGTTGGGAATTAGAAACCAACGAAGGGGGAAAGCCTGTAGTCCAGCCCTTGGGACAGAACAACAGCTGAAATACAACTGGCAACTTCAACAGTCTAAGAGTGAATAATTCATGCAAACTGCCCATATGCAAGGCATTGTGTGTTCAGTGAGAGAACTTCTTGTAGAGCTCCATATTCTGAGCAACATGAATGCTGGCCTCAGTCCTAAGCTGAGGGTTATTGTATGTCATTTCATTATGTTTGTCCCAAGTTAGTAACTTCTGCAGTTAAATCCCTGACGGCTGACTGGTTGTTGCTGAAGCTCCCCACGTTTTGCGTAAGCAGGTAAACAAAGTACCCCATTTGTCACTGTGACATTGAATTTGAGGTCAGTTAATTTCAGCTGACTGGTCTAGAGGTGTCTGAGTGGATAAAGGAGGAGGTAGGGAAACCACAGTGCAGATCTTAGAGCGTGAGTGATGGGACTTCTGTGAGGAGGGTCTGAGATAGCTCCTCAACACTGGCCTGTGCCTGGGCAGTGTGATGTTGGTGCCATTTGTATTTTTTTGTCATTCAAATTCAGTGTGGGAACAGAGATTGTATTACATTTAAGGAGCCCTTTCTACAGGGGACATAATTTTAAGGTGATTGGAGGAAGTTATAAAGGAGATGTCAGGGGAAAGTTTTTTTTTTACAGACACTGGTGGGTGTGTGGAACGCACTGCCTGCAGAGGTTGTGGGGGCAGATACATTAGAGACATTTAAGAGACTCTTAGATAGACACATGAATGATAGAGAAATAGGGGGCTATGTGGGAGGGAAGGGTTAGATAGATCTTAGAGCAGGATAAAATGTCGGCACAACATTGTGGGCCGAAGGGCCTGTTCTGTGCTGTAGTGTTCCATGTACATTAAAAGCATGGCAAGAAGCTCAGTTCCATATGTTGGACAACTTGCAGTGTGTGTGAATTCCGAGGCACTCCTTGTGATGTAGAAGACCACGTCTGTGGGAGGTGCCTCCAGTTTGACCAGCTTCAGTGCTGGGTTTCAGAGCTTGAGCACCTACTGAAGGCACTATGAGAGCATAATTTTAGAGGTGATCTCCTCACAGTGTAAGGAAAGGCAATCAATCAGAGGAGGAATGGGTGACCACCAGGCAGAGGGAGGGATGCAGTCAGGGAAACCTCAGAGTGCATCTCCCTTCCTGACAGCATTGTGGGTATACACACACCTCAAGAACCACAATGATTCAAGAAGGCAGCTCAACACCACCTTCTCAAGGGCATTTATGGACGGGCAATTAAATGCTGGCTCAGCCTGCGATGCCCATATCCCTAGAATGAATAGAACAAAAATCAGTCTCTCCATAATGGAAAATGGAGGCAGTGAATGTATTCCTGAGGAGTCCACCCAGAGCCATGAATATGGCACTCTGGGTGACTCATCTGCACAAGGGAAGAGGAGCCAGACTCCGAGGGCCATAGTGGCAGGAGAGTTGAGAGTGCATTGGTAATTGGTTTATTATTTCCACACGTACTGAGAGACAGAGATAAACTTTTGTTTCTGTGCCATCCAGACAGATTATGCCATGCATAAGTACACTGAGGTAGTAAAAAGAAAAACAGAATGCAGAATATAGTGTTGCAGTTACAGAGAAAGTGCAGCGCAGGCAAACAATAAAGTGCAGGGGCCACAACAAGATGCATCGGGAGATCAGGAGTTCATCTTTTAGTGCATGAGACGTCCGTTCAAAAGTCTGATAACAGTGGGATAGAAGCTGTTTTTGAGTCTGGTGGTATGCGTTCTCAAGCTTTTATATCTTCTGCTTGACAGGAGAGGGGAGAAGAGAGAATGACTGGGGTAGGAGGGGTCCTTGATTATGCTGTCTGCTTTCCCGAGGCAGCGGGAAGTGTAGATGGAGTCAACGGAGGGGAGACTGGTTTGCGTGATGGACTGGGCTGTGTTCACAACTCACTGCAATTTCTTGCAGTCTTGGGCAGAGCAATTGCCATTCCAAGCTGTGATGCATCCAGATAAGATGCTTTCTATAGTGCATCTGTAAAAATTGGTAAGAATCATCAGAGACTGCCAAATTTCCTTAGCCTTCTCAGGAAGTGGGTGGTTTTGCAGCTGTAGACATGAATCCTAGATGTGTAACTTCCCTGGTGCCAGGATGGGGGATACCACTGAAGGATACCACTAGTTCCACTGAAGGGTTGCAGAGCATTCCAAAGAAGATGGTAAATAGTCAGAAATTATGGTCTGCATTGGTACCAATGACATAGGAAAATGAGAGGAATGAGGTCCTGCAACGTGAATTTAGTGAGTTAGGTGTCAGATTGAAAAGCAGGATTTGTAAGGTTGTAATCTCTGGATTACATTGGGTGCCACACAGGAATTGGAGGATACGTCAGATGAATATATGGCTGAAGTCATGGTGTAGGAGAGAGGGCTTTAGATTGCTGGAACATTGGGACCATTCCTGGGGAAGGCGGGACCTGTATAAACTGGACCTGTTGCACCTGAATTGGAATGGGTCCAATATCCTCACGGGGAGATTTGCTTGTGCTTTGGGGGAAGCTCTAAACAAATTTTGCAGAGGAATCGTGAGAGTTTCAGATGATGGTGGTGTGAAGGATTGTGCATGGGCAGTGTGAGAAGTGAACCCCTTGTGAGGGACAGTTTACTGAAGGAACAAATAGATTTCTTGAGTAGTGACATAGTGTGAACAGCATTGAGTGTAGGTAGAACACTGGGAGTTGATGTATGGATAATTCTAGGGAACCCTACAGGGTCTGTGATGAGGACTCCCATGGTAGGATGAGGCAAACTGGGAATGCGGTGTGAAGAATATTGAGGTTGCACTAATTGGAGACCAGAATTGTAGTGATGTCTGACAACACTCAAGGAGTTATGCAGATGGGAAAGGGCTCTGGTTCCTGGAATGATGTATGTTATTACACACCTTAATATTATTACAAATACATTTATGATAGCATTAAGCTGTTCATAGATGCTTTTCCCTCTTCTGCTGGGAGAGGTGAGCTGATGTCTTGTTCTTATGATGCTTTATTGCCACAGGAGCCATTTATAGCTGGGTAATATCCTCCAAATTATACTGCAATAAAAATTTATAATGGTGAAGAGAGTATAATCTTCTGCAATTTAAAAATATTTAGAGCTGGCTAAAATTTTATTATCTTTTTGTAGTGTCAGAGTTGGGGATGGTTTTGCTTTTCATGTTTCGCTAGGAATTGACAGGGTAATGATACCTTCACTGTATCTCATCAGCATTGGTGGGCTTTCATCAGTAAAGTGGCTCTTTAATTGGTTAATTCAAGTGTAAAAAGAAATCAGGTGATCTAAAGTCAAAAACTTAAAAAGTCAACCAATGCCTCAGACAGGGAAAAGGGAGGCATGTCACAACATAGATTGTTTATTAGGTCTTCCTTCACATCTTCTCCACAACATGCCCAAGGTGCAGGCTAATGGTGGCTGTGGGAGGAGGACATCGTACCTTAGCACTGGCAAAAACAACAGTCGAGTCCCTGCCCCTACCACCCACCACGCCACAGCCGACAAGTAGAATCAAGTTCTGGTGATGCCCCAAACCCTGTCTTCTCCGGAGCCGATTCCTGGCACTGTTAGGTAATTGGATCTGACAGTGAAGGGGACAGAGGACCGGTCAGAGCACCTGGCAGATACTGTGGCCTCACTTTGGCTGCATTTGATTCTGTCCCCCACTGAGATCAGTCTGAACTGGTCTTAGATTCAATCTGTGGACCGGCAGTGGGTCTGAATAGAAGACTCAATGTTGACTTGAGTGTCCCCCACTGCCTGGTACCGTACCCCTCCTTATCCCCCTGTCCTTCCTGGTGGATTTGGCAAAGGCTCAACACGACACATAAATGAGACAGGGGAGGAGACAACCTTTTCTAACTCCAGATTTGATCAAGACCTTTTGTGTTTCTCACCCATTAAGTTAGAATGCACTTCTGTCAATTTCACTGTGGAGTATCACAGTCTGTAGTGTATTGGTTTTTTGTATTCTTACTATGGACTGTTGTGGAGTCATAGAGCAGGAACATCAAGGAAACACAGTGATCTTCAGATGAACCTAAAGCATGACAAAAAGATGTTGCAGCAGTTAACCACAGCTTTCAGTTATAGTAACTCTGCCAACCTTAATATAACAGTTACACATAACATCATTAGTTGACAAAATGTCCAAGTTCATTATGAAGGATGTGATAATGAGACACTTAAAAATATCAACAGAATTAGACAAAATCACCATGGATTTATGAAATTGTGTTTGATAAATCTACTGGAGTATTTTGGAGGATATAAAGTGGATAAGGCTGAGACCATGGATGTGGTGCATTTGGATTTTTTGAAGGCTTTTGATATAGTCACACGTGTAAACTGAAGGGTAATCCACAGGCATGGATTGAATTTTGGTTGAGAGACCAGAAACGGAAAGTAGAAGTAAATGGCTCATTCCCAGGGTGACTCGTGAATCCTAAAGTCATGGAATGGTTACAGCACAGAAGTAGGCCATTTGGCCCATCATATTCATGCTGATTCTCTACTATCTAGCCATCCGGTCCCACTCCAACCCCCTACAGTAGTCTTCTAACTTTCCTTCACCATATGTTTGTCCAGTTCCTACAATAGAACCTCCACCACATCCGTGGTTGGTGTGTTCCAGATTCCAACCACAGGTTGCATAAAAAAGGATTTTCCTTCATCACTCCCAGTCCTCTTCACCTTTATTTTATACCTGTGTCAGAATCAGGTTTATTATCACTGACGTATGACCTGAAATTTGTTGTTTTGCGGCAGCAGCACAGTGACATAAAAATCTATAAACTGCAAAAATAAATAGTACGAAAAAAGAACAATGAGGTAGTGTTCATGGTGAAATCTGATGGCGGAGGGGAAGAAGCTGTTCCTGAATCGTTGAGTGTGGGTCTTCAGCTCCTGTACCTCCTCCCTGATGGCAGTAACAAGAAGAGGGCATGTCCCGGGTGGTGAGGGTCCTTGGTGATGGATGCTGCCTTCTTGAGGCACCGCCTCTTGAAGATGTCCTCGATGGTGGGGAGCGTTGTTGCCGTGATGGAGGCTGGATGAATCTACAACCCTCTGCAGCCCCTTGTGATCCTGTGCATTGGAGCCTCCATACCAGGGTGTGATGCAACCAGTTTGAATGCTCTCCACAGTTCATCTATAGAAATTTGTAAGTCTTTCGTGACATACCAGATGTCTTCAAACTCCTAATGCAGTAGAGCCACTGGTGTCCCTTCCTCATAATTGCATCAACCTCAACCTCTCCGCCCACGGGAACCACCTCCCACTACACACTGTATCCTGACCCCTCTTCACTTCCATCAAATCTCCCCTTGGCCTTCTTTTCTCCAAAGAACTCAATCCCAGCCTCTCTAATCTATCACAATGTAATATGAAATCAGAAAATGTGGAAACACTCAGCAGGTCAGGCATCATCTGTGGAGCGAGAAACAGAGTTAACATTTCAGTTTGAAGAATCATTCTCACAAATCTAACCCTCTAATCTTCTGACATCCTTCTTGTAATGAGGTGACCAGAATTGAATACAATACTCCAGCTGAGGCGGGACCAGTGTTTTATAAAGGTTCAGCGTTACTCTGTGCTTCATCTCAGTTCTGCATGTCTTACACATATCTTGAGACTGTTCCAGGTGCCTCAGTCAAGGGAAGCCTCCCTGTGTACTCCAACCCTATTTGCATTACCTCTGTGTACTCATCTCTAGCTATGTTATTTTTCACAATTATTCTACATTTTGGCAAGTTTCACAATCTACCTACCCTGAGATAAAGCAGTTTCCTTTGAATTCTTTGCTTTATCCAATATGGTACCTTGTACCCTCTCACTACTCAGTCCTTTATTGTTACAGGGGGACATTGCTACCTGTGCAGGGACACACCTATACCTGTGGACCCTCAATGGCCAGCCAATCGCAAGCATCAACACGTCCACGGAGCCGGTGAAGCAGATTTTGTGCTGTTGTTTCACGGAGGCGCATGAATGGGATCCTCACAATGTTGTTATAACGGGATGTTCTGATGGCACGGTGCGAGTAAGTGTTACCAGCGGCAGAGGGTAAAACTGCCAAAGGTCATGGTCTGATCCAAACATCACTTCTTCCTGCACTGTCTTGTTGAAAATAATACTGAACCCCTTCCCCCTCCCCCGTTCTAAAGGACTTGTCTCCCTCTTGCCTTGTGCTGAGAGGGCTCTGGCAGTTTGAGATTGTCAGCATCACAGCAAATCAAAGAGTCCTCCTGACTTCACATCAGGGAGTGAGGGCCTGGCTGATTACTCTTAGAGTCATAGAGTAACACAGCACAGAAACAGGCCCTTTGGCCCAACTCATCCATGCTGACCTAGGCGCCCAGCACTCTTGCCCTTCCCCAGTGCCCAACTTCCATCCGGGCTCATCCTGGTCCAAAATCTGACGCCTTCCTGAACAGAAAACTAAAAAAAACCCTACAGATGCTGGAAATGTAAACTAAAATCAGAAAATGCTGGAAATACTCAGCAGATTAGGCAGCATCTGTAGGAAGAGAAACAGAGCTAAGGTTTTGGTTGGGGACCCTTCGTTAGATATCAGCCTGAAATGTTTTGTTTCTCTTCCCACAGATGCAACCTAACCTCCTGAACAAAATAGATCTGTATTACATTAGCCTGACACTGCCCATTCTGTGACAGAGTCACACTGGGTCACCCTGGGGTGTGCACTTGCTGACTGATGCATCTGATTCCCATCCTGCAGGGTTTTCAACCTCCACTTATGGCCTCTTGTGAAAACTGTCATTTCTGTCGAATGCTGACCCAGTTATTGTGTAATTTGCTGTTCATTCCCACAAAAAAAATGAGCAGGTAATCTCCTTCAGTCATGTTGGGGAATGATAAACTTTGGCCAGAGCCCCAGGGAGATTGCTGCCTCCTTTCTTTCTTCTGCTAAGGAACTTTGCATCTACCCCATAGGGCAGATTAACATCTCAACCGAAGGATTGCACCTGAAGCAATGCACCAGTCCGCCAGTACTGCACTAGTGCATCAGCTTGCATGGCATGCCCCGCGCTGCCGAGTATGCTTGAACCAATAACCTTCTGACTTGATCCTACCAACTCAGGCACAGTTTAGATATAATTCCAACATAGGAAACAAATGAGTTAATCCCTTGAGTTAATTTGTGTGTTGTGAGAATCAATCCAGCAATTAGAGATGTTAATGAAGCAACATTTAACTGTTATACAGATCTATTTTCTCCAGCATTCTGGGAAGGCAGTGACCCCACTGAAATACACTGTTCAATCGCAGTAAAACAGTTGAACACTTAATGAGTACTAGTCCCACACCATCAGTTTATTATTTATGCTTGCTAATGTGTAAACCCTGTTTCAAAAACAGTTGCTTCAGCTCAGACAAGACCTTTGAGCAGCTTCAGACAAAATGCTGGGGGAACTCAACAGGTCAGGCAGCATCTGTGGAGGGAAATGGACAGTAGGTGTTCGGGCCAAGACCCTTCATCTGGCCCAGATTCCAGCATCATCAATCTCTAGTGTCTCCTTTGAGCAGCTTGTAGACTGCACCTAACCATTCAATGAGAATTTTTCACCTCCCTGGCAGCACGATTGCTGTGGAATCTGCTCACCCAGATCCTGTCTTCTCAGTCACAACATTTGTAAATTAGACATAATCTATTATATGTGAAGGACAACGATTGACTACAGTGGGGTGAGGGATGGGTGGTGGGAGGAGAGGGAGGGGTTAGTGGGAAGGGATGGGAAGAGTTGGGTAGAGTGGGGTACGTAGGGCTGGTGGGAGACATGGAGGTGTGGGTTATTATGGAGAAGTGGAGTAGGAGCAGGAGCATAAAATAGCCAGGATTCTCGGCCACGTCTGGCGTCTCCTGATCCAAAGCAAGAATGCATGGGCTTGGCTCTTGTCTTTCTCATGGCCACATTCCCTGTGGAGATGTGGCCGAGGAACCAGTGGTCCCTGGACCAAACCCAATGTGAATCAGTTGGGGAGGAAGGGAGGGCAAGGTCCTCTTTTTCAAGTAGACATCACAGATGAGGTATTTAGGCTTATCTTTGGCTTATTTGTCAAACTAACCACTGCACAATAAAGGCAGTGTCAACTGTTGGCACTTTCTTTGTAGGTTCTACATTCATTTGGACCTTAATCCCCTTTTCTAAAGCAGAACAATTCACATTGAATAGACACTGTGACCCATACACAGTCAACCGTGAGCTATCCCAAGTTATCACCCAATCAAAGTGAACCATCCACACTCTCATCTCTGCACAGCCCACCACACTGCATTTACCCTTCTTCTTTTCAAAATTTAGTAAGAATAATCCTTGTGTCATGTTTTTTTTCCCCTGGAGCCCTTGACGAATTGATAATGGGCTGTTTTTCTTACAATTCTTTAATCAACAATATTTGCAATAGTTTCAACTTATCCACAGAAGGCAGCACAACCTGGAGCGTAACATTTATTAGAGTTTCTTCCAATTGCTTTATCCCAATTTGTATAGCACTTTAAGTATTTCAACATGTCTATATAGGTAAACAGCCAACATGGACAGCTGGTGTGTCCTTGTGTTTAGGTCTCTTCCATCTGTGAACTTCCCCCCTGACCAACTCCACCTGGAATTTGCATCAACAGAGAGTCCCCATTGGCCAGACGTTTCAGTTGCCAGGGGAGATCCTTCAGCCCTGTGTTGAAGAAGTGAAATGATAGAGATCTCTCTCTTCTCTTCCGCTCATTGTTTTTATTGTCCTCAAACTCGAAAACCACGCAACTGGTTGTTTGCCTGAGCCTTTTACAAACTTATAAAAGCAAGAATAGGTCAGTCACTACCATATACTTCCAGTCATCGCTGTTCTTCAAACTTGTTTTGTTTGCGGAGCTCATTCCTTCAGCCAGCTTTCCTGGAACAGAATTTACAACACAGGAACAGACCATTCGGCCCAACTGTTTGTGTTGTTTTTTGTTCCTCATGAGCCTCCTGACCTTCACCGAGTCTAACGTCATCTCCTTCCGTTTCCTCACATGAGAATTACTGAAGGACAGAAGGAAGCCAAATTATCCCTTTCCCTCAAAGCATCCATGGTAGCAAGTACTACTATCTCACCTTCCTCAGGATGGAGAGGTTTCTTTTCATATTCCCTATTTCCTCAAACATAAAATGAGGCCATTTAGCCCTAGTGAGTCTATCCCTGCTCTCAGATCAATACCATTGATCCTCTTCCCCACCTTTGTCCCTGCAACTTATTCTCTACACATCCCCATCAACTCAGCTCCCAATCTTCTGCCACAAACCTACACACCAGGGGCATTTTCCAGCAGCCAATTGACCTACCAATCTGCATGTCTTTGGAATGTGGGAGGAAACTGAAGCACCCGGAGGAAACCCATGTGGTTACCTCACACAGACAGCATCGGAGGCCAGGATCAAACCTGGGCCATTGAAGCTGTGAGGCACTGCACTCATCTTCTGCAGCAGTGTGGCTGCTTGGAGGTGTTGGCCAGGCCAAGTAGTTTGTTTTTTTGTGTGGTTTTCTAATTATTCTTCTTGTGTTCATGCACCAAAGCCATGGCTCCTTCCATTGGTGGGCACTGGTGTTTATTTATGTGGGAATGATGGGAGGAAGGTTAGCCATGAGAAACTCCCAGGGCCACAATGTGTCTGGCCTCTACATGGTCCAGTGGTTATCTAATGCAGGGCATATTTTGTGTTGCTAATCTTAGAGGTTTATAAAATTCTGAATTCTGTTCTGAATACAGCTATGGAAGACAGAGTTTACAAGAGTACAAGTCTCCGGGAATGATAAAGAGCACACTGCATCTCAACACATAGTCCCAGATTCAGAAAAACACGGTAATGTTTCTATAGTTTGTATTTTAACAGGTTGACGGGAGTTCACAGTGCACAACTTCTCCCTCCCTGTCTGGCATATACCAGTCTGGACTGCTTGTGGACAACTCAGACAGTTTTTATCTTTTCATAATCTGAGTGTCCTTTGCAGCTGTATGAATAAAGCTGTTGAAAGCTGCCATTTCCAACACTTCAATGCTGAATCTCATGGAACTGAATAATCCTTTTGGATGTAGTAATTGAAGTATTGAGTTGACCCAGTGTTATCTAACAAAAATAGGGTCCATTCTTAGAGGTACACAATTGAACAACAATGAAACAGAAAGGAACTTAAATAATAATTTTGTTGCTAGCACCTAGTACACATGATCGTCCCACCATGGAAGGCTTTAAGCATACTGGGGTAAATATCTCCAGCTTTCCTTTGTAGAATTTCTTTTGTTGTATCATTTATATTCTCATGGGAGATTCTTGTCCTGATATTTGTCCTCCCACTTTGCCTGCTGTTTGTTTAAACTGGCACAGGGCCACGCAAGTCTAGACCTCATTGCAGACATGGTCTAAGCATGGACCAAAGAGCTGAATTCCACTGGTGAGGTGAGAGTGCCTGCCCTTGACATCAAGACAGAATTTCCCTGAGTGTGGCATTAAGGAGCCCTGGTGAAACGAGTCAATTAGCATCAAAGGGGAAAACCTTCCAGTGGTTGAAGTCATACTTTGTAGAAAGGAAGGTAATTGCCATTGTTAGAGATCAATCATCCCACTCCCAGAACACCACAGCAGGAGTTCCTCAGGGTAGTGTCCTAGACCCAGCCATCTTCATCAATGACGTCTTCCACCATGGGGTTAGGAGTGGAGAAGTTCACTGATGGTTGCATAATATTCAATTCCATTTAATCTCCTCAGCAAATATAGCAGCCCATGCCTGCATGCACCGAGACCTAAACAACATTATGCATGGGCTGCTAAATGGCAAATAACATTGTGTCAGTAAGAGAGAATCTAACCACCTGCCTTTGGCGTTCAGTGGCATTACCATCACTGAGTCCTTCATCAGAACCACCTTCTCAAGGATAATTGTGGACAGGCAGTAAAGGCTGGCCTTGCTGGTGATGCTGTAATCCTGAGTACTGAGTAAACCAACCTGCCACTATCTCCCACCCTGCACGGCCTGAAAGTTTGGGTTTAGCTTCAACCAGGAACTGCTGTCCCTCAGGTCCTCGCTGTTGTTGAGTGAAGATAACTGTACTTTGAGTTGTAACATGCTGCCTATCTGTTCCAATTTTTGTTGGCTGTATCTTCAGCTCTCTCCCAAAACCTTCATCTCTCTCCTTTAAAACCTGCCTCTTTGACCAGGTACTTGGTCATTCTGCCTTAGGCATGTTTTGTCTTTGGCTCCTGTAGCTCATTTTACGATGTTAAAGCCAGCGAATATTCACTATTGTTGTTTCTGTTAAACTCCCCCTTCAAGTTGGAATCCAAGGCCCAATATCACCTGCCTGGCTGACGTTGGAAGTGGGCATACATGGTTTAAAGTCAAAGAGAGATATGGCATGGACACAGGCCCTTTGGCCCAGCAGGTCTGGGTCGACCATCAACCGCTAATCCTACACTGATCCTTCCTTGTATTCTCCCCACATTCCCATCAACTTCCCCCCAGATTCTCCCATTCACTAACACATTAGGGACAATTTGCAGCTGCCAATTAACCTGCTGACACACACACCTATTGGTGGGGGGAGAAAACCTACAGAGTCACAGGCAAATTCCACACAGACAGCACCCGAAGTCAGGATTGAACCCTGGTCTCTAGTGGTGAGGTGGTGACTCTACTAGCTGCACTAACACCTGAATCCAGTGCTCCCCCTCCTCCCAGCATCAGTTCTCCTCTCCCCACTCACAGGTAAGGACATCATTCCATGTGATGTTGACAGAGGAATCTTGTTGGGGTCACGGGGACGCCTCACAGTGCGAAGACCCTGGTTGAATGGACCAAAACAACATGGAGATCGTGTTTCACTCTGGGGGGAAGGTTGGGGGGAGGTGCAATAGATTCTTGATTTCATAACCCTGGAAAAAAGCCTTCATGCAATTGAACTTCCAGCCATGATTTCCCTGTTGTGTGGCTCATTATGACTTTAATTTCCATTTCAATCCTTCCAGCAGTTAAAACTGGGAATAGGAACTTGGCTCCTCTGTTGTTAACTGAAGCCTTGTGTTTATTTTTCTGTGGCAATCAATAGATCAGAGATTCAACCACAGATGAGTCACTTCACCGTTGATCAGGACTTGCAATTTAGAAGCCGTTAGATAGTGCACAAACTGAATTAGAGTTCAAATTAAAATTTAATGAAGTTGGGAATGTCCCCCTCCCATTACCAGGCAGGCTGTCATTAAACCTGGTTTACTGCCAGCATTACCTGGTAATTGTAATTGGTTTATTATTGTCACATGTACCAAGATATTGTGAAAAACTGTTTTGCATGCCATCCATACAGATCATTCCAAGACATCAGTGCATTGAGGTGGTACAAAGGGAAAACAATAACAGAATGCAGAATACAGTGTTACAGAGAAAGTGCAGTGCAGGCAGACAATAAGGTGCAAGGGCCACAACGAGGTAGACTGAGAGATCAAGAGTTCATCTTTATCGTACAAAAGGTCCATTCATAACTCATTTTCCATCAAAGGGGGTGTCTGCTTTATTGACTTGTTTCCCTAAAGTACTGACCGTGGCTTTTAACATTCCACCGCAGCTGATCACCGATGGCAACGGCGCCTTGTGCTTTGTCAGGAACTGAGCAGAACCAGCGGGCTGGCGGGGAAGCAGAACAAGAGAAGCCCTGCAGTGACAGCTTTGGCCATCTCCAGGTAACACAACATAGAACATAGAACAGTACAGCACAGGAACAGGCCCTTCGGCCCATGATGTTGTGCTGAACTAATTAAACTAATCCCTTCTGCCTACACAAGGTCCATATCCCTCTATTCTCTGCATATTCGTGTGCCTAAGATCCTCTTAAGCACCTCGTTCGTACCTGCCTCCACCACCACCCCGACAGCATATTCCAGGTACCCACTGTGCTCTGTGTAAAAAAAAAAATAATTTCCTGCACATCTCCTTTGAACTTGCTCCCTCTCACCTTAAATGTATGTCCTCTAGTAATAGACATTTTGACCCTGGGAAAAAGATACTGGCTGTCTACTCTATATACGCCTCTCATAATTTTATAAACTTCTATCAGGTCTCCTCTCAGCCTCCGATGCTCCAGAGAAAACAAACCTAGTTTGTCCCAGCTCTCCTTATAGCACATGGTCTCCCATCTAGGCAGCATCCTGGTGAACCTCTCCTGTACCCTCTCCGTGCCTCTCTGTTCATGCTCAGAACGAGCTCACACACAGAAGCTCAGGACCTTGAGTGCTCAGTGCTCCACCCCTTGTCCTGTTTACATTTACAGTACACAAGCTGCATCACTGTTCAGAAACCTATAGAGAAGGAGGATTGAGTCCAATTTTATTTTGATTAGCTTTGATTATTCCAAACACTATTATTTCTTTCTTTAATTACTTTGAGCTATCTTGTAGTTCGTCTCTGTACTAAAATATTTCATATTCTAAAGAGCATGGTCATATACCAATCTGGTGCTGATGGGCCAAATGGCCTTTCCTGAGAGATTTTTATTATAATTTTTTAATTGACCAACTCAACCCCTTTAAAGGCCTGAGCTCGAGTGCAGACACAGGAAGATGTCGGCACAGCTTAAAACGTAATGTCCAACAGTGAGAGTGGTGACTCCATGGAGACACCAGAGACTGCAGATACTGGAATCCAGAGCAAAAAACAAACCGCTGGAGGAACTCAGTGGGGCAGGCAGCATCTGTAGAGGCAGAGGGATGTTTTGGGTTGAGATCCTGCATCAGTGACAGCGTGTATACTGACTTCCATTGGAGGCTGATGACAGAGCAAATTGAAGGAGAATTGCCCTGATTTTCAACGAAAGCTGATTGAGGAGTGTTCCTGGATCGAAACAGATGTTCAGCGGAGTGATGACTAGCCCAGTAATTTTGAGGGTCTGAAGCTAGGTAGGGTGTCTGCAGCCACTGGACGGCTGCAGATTTGCTGAGTGACATCTGCCTGCCACCTAATTCCCAGGGTTACCAGAAACTAACCAGGAGCAGCGAAGCCCAACCAATTATTCTCACCTTCATTCTGCTGGGTTACTGAAGAGGAATCTTGTTCCTTTTTTGCTGTCCCACCTCAGGCCCACTGGAGTGCAGTCTGAAACCCTGCTCGTTCATAAAGTCATAGGGTTATGCGACACAGCAGCAGGCCCTTTGGCCCAACTTATCCCTGCTGACCAAGATGTCTATCCAAGCTAGTCCCATTTGCCTGTGTTTGGCCATATCCCTCGACACCTTTTCTATCCATGAACCTGTCTAAATGTCTTTTAAACGATGTAATTGTACCTGCCTCTACGGCTGCCTCTGGCAGCTTGTTCCATATATGCACCACCCTCTGTGTGAAGCAGTTGCCCCTTCATATAGCTTGAGGTTCACCAAGCAAACCAAGCGAGATGGAGCTTCACTTAGATGCTGAGTAGCTACTGCAGTGGGATTGATTTTCTTTTCAAACATGGTGCTTGAGTTAAAATGTGGTCTGGTCTTTTCCTATTACCTGCTCAGGGTTTCAAGTGGTGGATGAGGGCAACATCTCACTGCAGTTTCCCATTGATTGGTTCTGTCCCGAATATGCTTCTTACACTTCTGTTGTGAGAAGAGCATAGAGTGAAAAGTCTGAATGCAAAACTTCAGTCTTATAAATTAGCTTGGAGACAGGAGAGACCGCTGATGCTGGAACCTGGAGCAACAAACAATCTGCTGGAAGAACTCAGTGGGTCGAGCAGCATCTGTGGGAGGAAAGGGATTGTCGACGTTTCGGGTCCAAACCTGATGCAAGGTTTCGACCTGAAACTTCGTCAATGCCTTCTCTGGGGTTAAAACCTGATGCAGGGTTTCGACCTGAAACTTCGTCAATGCCTTCTCTGGGGTTACTGTGGAGCAAATTAGTTGGGATATGTAAAGCTTAGCCTATGAGGAGTGTTTGATGGTTCTGGGGCTGTACTCAGTGGAAGTCAGAAGGATGAGGGGGGGATCTCATTGAAACCTACTGGATACTGAAAGGCCAGGATAGAGTGGACTTGTAGAGGATATTTCCACTAGTAGGAGAGTCTAGGATCCGAGGGCACAGCCTCAGAATAAAGGGCTGTCCCAACTGAGATGAGGTGGAATTTCTTCAGCCAGAGGGTGGTGAATCCATGGAATTCATTGTCACAGACAATTGTGGAGGCCAAGCCATTGGGTGTATTTAAGGCAGAGATTGATCGGTAATGGGGTTAAGGGTTACAGGGAGAAGGTGGGAGAATGGGGATGAGAAAACAACCACGATTGAATGGCGGAGCAGACTTGATGGGCCAAATGGCCTAATTCTGCTCCTTTATCTTATGGTCTTATGATAAAGCCAAGCTCTGACTTGCTCACGAATCCTGCCCAAAGTAAGTGTTTCAAGTGAAAATAAAAGAATACTTTGTGCTGTACTGTCATTTTTCACCGGGATGTCACAATTCTCTGTTTTTTGTTTGCCTTTCAGGAATCACACAAAGCTCTTTGTTGGCGATTCATGGGGGAGGGTCTATGCTTGGTCTGTTGAAGGCTGAAGTAATAACCGAGCAGGAGATCAATGGCGATGGATTCCATAATGGAACTACGGCTTCCAGTGAAGAGTAAATTGTCTGAAAAAGCACCTGCTCAGAGGGTTTCTTATGTTTATACACATTTGGAATAATGTGTGTTGAGTCCAACTAAATTATATCAAAACAGTAGACCCAGCAAAATTCTAATGGAAAAATATGACTGAAATTATAGATGAAACTTTATGGATATTATGGAAATTTCTGGAAAATTATAATCTATTTAGTGGGACAATTTACATTTGAATGAATTCACAGATATTAGACCAGGTCATTTATCAAAATCCAGTTTTACAAAATTTTAGGGGTGTGGGTGACTGAGATCTGATGAGTTTATCTCCTCCAGTGTTGAGAAGGGATCACTCCCTAAAACTCACCAAAAATGGCCTGGAACAAACATGCTGACAAAACAACACAAAAAATTTTACTGTAAATCCTTTGGAAAGGAAATACTTGCAAAAACAATTGGATCTTTGAGAGGCATTTAGACAGACACATGAACAGGGATATGGATCACGTGCAGGCCTTTGTATGGTTTAAATTGACATCATGGTCGGCACAGACATTGGAATCAGATGTATTATCACTGACTTTTTTGACGTGAAATGTGTTGTTTTGCAGCAGCAGTACAGTGCAAAGATATAAAATCACTGTAAATTACAAAAATAAACAGTGCAAAAAAAAAGGAATAACGAGGTAGTGTTCATGGTTTCATCATGGGCCGGAGGGTCTGTTCCTGTGCTTCACTGTTCTATGTTCTGGAAACTTAAGCAAAATGCACTTCATTGAGACTTCCATTCCTACTACTAAAGGCTGATATGTTAGTCATCAGTGTCAAAGTTTTAATCAAGTTAATCATCCTAAAATATGCATTTGATTCATTTGCCTGTTCCTTCCCACATTCCGATTTAAGTTTCCTGATTAGTTGGCAGCAGATGTTTCAAGTGAGAGGACTGCCAAATTATGAACACTTTTGGGGAGGGATGATGCTGTTCCCCAGTGCCAAAAATATTAGAAGCAGTTCCTATTTTCCCTTTGAGCCATTTTCTAGGAAAATGCCATGTATCAACCGAAGGTCACAGGCAGCAAGTCTGCTGGGTTCTGAGCATCACTCAGCTGGACACGAACCTCAACATTGGATGTTGCACATTTTTGGTATTTGACATTTAGGCACTAAAGTTTGATAACTATACCTATTCGGGTATCACCAAAAACTATCACCAAATTGGGACATTCTCGCTTGAAGAAATCCCTGTTGTGGTCTTCTACATATTAAAGAGTGGGAGGTGGTTTGATGAGGAGAAAGTTTAAGGAAAGGACAAAGAACATAATAGGAACAAGAGTAAACCATCCGGCCCGTTGAACCTGCTCCACTATTCAATAAGATCATGGCTGATCTGGCCGTGGACTCAGATCTACCGGCCTTTTCCCCGTAACCCTTAATTCCCCTACAGTGCAAAAACCTATCTGTGTCTTATATACATTTAATGAGGTAACGTCCACTGCTTTCCTGGGCAGAGAATTCCACAGATTCACTACTCTCTGGGAAAAGCAGTTTCTCCTCATCTCCATCCTAAATCTTTTCTCCTGAATCTTGAGGCTACGTCCCCTAGTTCTATTCTCACCTACCAGTGGAAACAACCTTCCTGCCTCTATCTTATCTATCCCTTTCATAATTTGATATGTTTCTAGAAGATTCACTCTTATTCTTCTGAATTCCAGTGAGTATAGTCCCAGGCGACTCAATCTCTCCGCATAGGCTAACCCCCTCATCTCCAGAATCAATCTGGTGAACCTCCTCTGCACCGCCTCCAAAGCCAGTATATCTTTCCTCAAGTAAGGAGACCAGAACTGCGCACAGTACTCCAGGTGTGGCCTCACCAGTACCCTGTACAGTTGCAGCATAACCTCCCTGCTCTTAAAAGTAATAGTTCAGGATAACAAAATGAGTAAATGATAAGCAGATTCTAGCAAGAGGGGACGATATAGATAGAATAAGGGAAAATGTGTACAAAGGCATAATTATTTGATTGTAACAAGACAGGTGAATTAATGACGTAGATAGAACTAAATGCCATTATGGAGACATAGTCAGAAAATGACCAAGGTTGTGGATTAAATATTCCAGGTGCTTTTAGAAGCATCAGGCAAATTGGAGCAGGAGGCAGGGTATTGCTGTTATCATTGGGATAAGGGGTAAAGCTAATGAACATCAGTGGGACAGAAAGCATTGGTGGGAGTTATCTATAGGTCCTCAAGCAAAATAAAGTAGGAAATTAGTGATGCATATAATAAGGGTAATACAGTAATTGTGGGGCTTCAATCCACTGATAGACTTGGAAAACTAAATGAGCATCAATAGTGTGGAGGATAACTTTGTGGATCGCTCTCTGGTTACAGTAAAGAATCAATAAAAGAACAGGCTATTTTAGATATAATATTCTATAACAAAGAATGATTAATTGATTATCTGGTGGTTAAGGGACAATGTTAATAACATGATACCTTTTACTTAAAGATTGAATATGATTTGGCTCAACCTGAAAGTGGGACGTTAACCCTGAAGCAAGCTGAGGGCGTGAGGCAATGGTGGATTGGGACATCACAGTAAAAGATACAACACTAAAAAAAAAGCAGTGACTGACATTTAAAAAGTTAAACATAGTTTACAAGTCAGAATCAGAATCAATTATCACTGACTTATATGACTTGAAATTTATTGCTTTGTGGCAGCAGTACAGTGTAAAGATATAAAATTACTATAAATTACAGAAAATAAATAAATAGTGCAAAAGAAGGTATAACAAGGTAGTGTTCATGGACTGTTCAGAAATCTGATGGTGGAGGGGAAGAAGCTGTCCCTGAATCATTGAGTGTGGGTCTTCAGGCTCCTGTACCTCCTCCCCGATGGTAGTAACGAGAAGAGGGCATGTCCTGGATGGTGAGGGTCCTTAGTGATGGATGCTGCCTTCTTGAGGCGTCATCCTTTGAAGATGTTCTTGATGGCGGGGAGAGTTGTGCCCATGATGGAGCTGGCAGAGTCTACAACCCTCTGCAGCCTCTTGCGATCCTGTACGTTGGAGCCTCCGTTCTAGTCTCTTGCTGGATGTCCCCACAGTGAATCAGAATAAATCTTTAGTTATGTAGAGCAGACTGAGAGTTGGGCAATCCCTGATAAATTGCCATGAATCAGATAAGCCATTTATAAATGAATGAGTGGCCTATCCACTCCACATATCTGCTAACAATTTTCATTCCATTCGTAAGTAATTAGGAATGATATACTTGGCCATGTTTTGTAATGTTAAGTTGCTTTGGGTTAATGTGCAGGCTTAAATGGAAACAGACTAATAGTTTTGTGATTCAAAACCATAAACCACAATATGTCCAAAAAAGAACAGAGCTGGTTTGTGTCTGCATTCTCATCCTGTTTATGTGAACTTTATTTGATCATCTGTTCCTGCATGATTGCAGTAAACAAACTTCTATTATGATACAAATTCTGGTGGTACTCCAGTGGAAGCAAATAGATATTTGATTAGATATCAGTGGATGGACACCCTTCTAATCCATTTATTATGTGTGGGAAGGGTCAGTAAAATTCATGGGGCCAGAAGACAAATGTACCCAATGCTGTCAAACTCTCACTCTACTGTTTTGTTGGCTGGAGTTGAACCAGGCACAAGTCTGGCAACTCACTGAATGAGATCTTTGTCAGATCGAAATCCAATTTTTTAAATCTATTGCTGATTTCAAATGTTCAGTCAAACACTTAATCTTTGACAATCTTGCTTCATCACCCTCCATCCAAGTCTACCCTTGGAACAATTGCTGCTGTTTCTTACAGAATGTGGCCAAATTCCAAATCCTGGGTTTAGAAAGAAAAATATTTCTGTTTGTTGGGTAATGCATAAATCACCCATAAAAGTGATCTGTGCAGGTTTTGAAGCGTTTGCACCCATTTCCAACAATTCCCACAAACTGGGAAATTAGACTGGTATCTTCTTGTCAGAATTCAGTGGGTAATTTAGTTTGGCATCTGATGATCAGGCATTCCAGAAGGGAGGTAAAAGACTTGAGCTTGGAAACCCAGATGCAATTAGTACTCTGGTCATTGACCAAGGCTTGTTGCCTGGTTTTCTTGTGGTTAGAGGATGGACAAGAACCGGACACAAGAGAATGCAGATACTGGACCCTGAAGCAAAAGGCGAGCTGCTGGAAGAAATCAGTGGGTGAGGCAGCATCTGTGGAGGGAAATGGACAGTTGACATAATCGGGTCGAGACCCTCTATCTGGACTCACGTCAGGTGAACTCAGCGGGTCAAGCAGCATCTGTGGGAGGAAATGGTGCAGGATTTCAACCCAAAACGTCAACAATTCCTTTCCTCCCACAGAAGCTGCTTGACCCGGTGAGTTCCTCCTGCAGATTGTGTGTTGCTCCAGATTCCAGCACCCGCAGTCCCTTGTGTCTCCTAAGTAACAAAGGATGCCAGTGTCAATCTTACTCTTGGTTTGTGCTACCACATAACTAGTTCTTCGATGGTGAGACTCCTTCCTGAGCAAGCCCTGCAGAGGGAACAACACCGAATGAGAACTGAGAATGAGGAAATGAGGCAAACTTGCATCCCACCTTCCCTCCAACCTCCAGCAGAGTGCCTGCAGCCTCCGTTCCCCCACACTCCTCTCCACAAAGCTCTCCCCCACCTGATTCATGTTCCATTCCCCATTCTACAACCAGCTCCTCCATCCCAGCTCGTGGAGGATTCAGAAAGCATTGTTCTCTTACAGCTGTTGGAAATGTGGAAGCCTTCCCTTCCCCAAAATGTTTGCAGCAGCTGGTTCGAAGGGATTAATGTTGTGTGGGAAGAGGCAGATGATTTGGGGGAGGGCGGGTTAGATAGCCTCCTCTTGGTTCTGCACTCTGATATGATGGATTAGCAGATTGATTCAGTACAGGAGGAGTCCAGGTTATTCCCTGCTCTGAGCTGATTTTTCTCACCTGAGTCAGGACACAGGGAGAGTCGTGGCTTCAGCTGGAAGTATGCAATGTGTTGAATGTGTAGACCTTGTATGAAATTGGAATGGACTGGATTCGGAAGTTGCCGTGTGCTCAATGGTGCTCAATGTTACTAATGCAAGAACCCTCTGGTGATATCACAAGGAAGAAATAGCCATGTGTTGCGAACCACTGCAAGTTGCTGGCTGATTTGTTCCATCATTAGTCTCACATAGACAGCAGCTTGCTGTCAACCTCCCCATGACTTTCATGAAATTGCTGCATTTCTGCATTAATTGCCAATTAAACTCACCACAGAAAGTTAGTAGTGACACTTAACCTTTTTAATGAGCAGATTTATGTCCCTGCAAAGCTTTGCAGCCTCTCTGATCCAGAAAGGGAACAATTTAAACAACAGTCTCATTTCAGCATTGTTATTAGGGATTTTTAAAGTGTAAATATATTGACTTTTTTCTTAGCTTTTCTCCTGCCTTTTTGCTCTTAATCCAGTCTTGCTTTCACTTTATTTCTCATAGAGTTATGGAAACAGCTCCTTCAGCCCACCCCCACACTGACCATCAAATCCCATTTTTACTCTATCCTACCCCAATGCATGTTATTCTCCCCACATTCCCTTGAAGCACTGATGCTCCCACTCCCCTACACAGCAGGGGTAATTTATAGCAGCCCAGTACCTTACCAATGTACACATTTTTTGGGATGTGGGAGGAAGCTGGAGCACCCGGGGAAACCCATGTGGTCACAGGAAGAACGTGTAAACTCCGCACCGACAGCAGCCAAGGTCGGGATTGAACCCAGGTCACTGAAGCTGTGAGGCAGCAGCTTTATTAGCTGCACCGCTGCCAAATTTTCTCCTTTGATCCTCTGCATTGTGAGGTGGACTCTTGGTTCTATCACACACTGTGGTCCCAGTTGCCCTCTCCGTGCTGTGATCAGTGCTGGGACCTCTGTTTGTAATATATATATATATATATATATATATAAATGACTTGGACGAAAATGTAAATGGGCTGATTAGTAAGTTTGTGGATGACACAAGAATTGGTGGTGTTGTGGACACTGAAGAAGGTTGGAAAAGGATACAGGAGGAATAGATCAGTTGCAGATGTGGGCAGAGAAATGGCAGATGGAGTTGAATCCTGGCAAGTGTGAGGTGTTGTACCTTGGGAGGTTAAATGAAAGGGGAAAGTATACTGTTAATGGCAGAATCCTTAGGAACATTGATGTACAGAAGGATCTTGGGGTCTAATTCCATAGCTCCCTGAAAGTAGCAACACAAGTAGATATGGTGGTAAAGAAGGCATATGGCATACTTGCCTTCATCAGTCAGGACGTTGAGTATAAGAGTCAGAAAGTCATGTTGCAGCTGTATAAAACTTCGGTCAGGCCGCATTTGGAGTACTGAGTGCACTTCTGGTCACCTCATCACAGGAAGGATGTGGAGGCTTTGGAGAGGGTGCAGAGGAGGTTCACCAGGATGCTGCCTGGATTAGAGAGTATTAACTATGAGGAAAGGTTGGACAAACTTGGGTTGTTTTCTCTGGAGCATCAGAGGCTGAGGGGAGACCTGATAGAAGTTTATAAAATTATGAGAGACAGAGACAGGGTAGATAGTCGGAGCCTTTTTACCAGGATAGAACAGTAAAATACTAGAGGACATGTATTTAAGGTAAGAGGGGGAAAGTTTAAAGGAGGTGTGTGGGGCAAATTCTTTTACACAAAAAATGGTAAGTACCTGGAGAACAGGCTGCCATGGGTAGTGGTGGAACCAGACACGATAGTGGTGTTTAAGAGGCATTTAGACAGACACATGAACATGCGGGGAATGGAGAGGTAAGGATCACGTGCAGGCAGATGGGATTAGTTTAATTTGGCATCATGGTCGGCACAGACATCGTGGGCTGAAGGGCCTGTTCCTGTGCTGGACTGTTCTATGTTCTATATTCTGTCAGCTTCTTCCACAGCCTTACAGCACAGCATATCGCAGCTAAGAATGAAAGAAAGGTGAATTAACAGAATGAATAAACGAAGGCTTGCATTTGTATGGCAGCTTTTACCCCCTCTCAGGAGAACCTGAAGTACTGAGGAAAGGTTCTGACCCAAAACATTGACCGCCTGCTTTTCTCCACGGATGCTGCCTGGCCTGCTGAGTTCCTCCAGCATCATCATGTTTTTCTTCTAGATTCCAACATCTGCAGTCCTTTGTTTCTCTGGGTTCTGTCACGATCTCAGGAACCTGGTGCCCAGTTTGTGTACAGCAAGTTCTGACAAACAACAGTGATCTGATGATCTGTTTCAGAAACTGATTGAGGGATAAATATTAACCAGTCACAGGGGAGATCTCGCCTGTTCATTTATATAATCGTTTAACGCATCAACGATGGGGCCATGATTTAACATCTTATTTACAAAAAAGCCATCTCTCTGGCAGTGCAGCACTCCCTCAGTGACTGGTAGGCTTTGTGGAGGGGAAATCCTCTGGTCAAAGAGCCAAGAGCCGACCACCAGCCCTGTATGGAGCACATCACCATACATCTGGGCCAAGAAGGCAAATTACCAAAGAGTGTGAACAGAACCGTACTCCAGCAGAAATTGTTCCATCTGTGAGAACAAGAAAAACGTCCAGCAATGGATGGCAATGAAGGTAGACACTTCTGACTCTGAAATTTCAGGTATATTCAGGAACATTTAATTGAAACGAGGAATTTATGGACATTGCAGAGGCCTCAATAGGAAAACAGGAAAGACTGGAAAATTATAGCGCGGGCTGGGGAGAAGATGGCACCAGTGCTCAATACTTTCATGCATCTCCATAGCAGGTCTCACTGCACCCCAAATCCAATGAAGTGGGGTCAATATTGCAATATAGGATCGTGATAGAAAACGGAGCAGTTGATTGGTACAGGACTGCAAGGCACAGTTAATGTTCAGGTCACTGGTTGTGGGAAAGAGGCTGAAAGCAATGTTCTATCCACAGGCATGGGTTGGCGACACCAAAGGCACAAAGATGGAAAGCTTTCCCCTCACATTGTGCAGGTTAACCTTAAGGAGGTAGGATGCCCGCGAAACAATTTTGTCTGTGTACTTTGCATAATCTCTTTGTAATTGCATAAAGGCCAATGCATTATGTTATTGCAAGAGATCTATATTGTTCTCAGTGCAAGTATGATACCAAGCAACGAACAGTCTGCTGGACGAACTCCACCGGTTGAGTAGCACCTGTGGGGGAGAAAGAATTGACAATGTTTCAGGTCAAAATCCTGCATCAGGACTGAGAGTGGAGAGGGGAAACGGCCTCTCCATTCTCAGTCCTGATGCAGGGTTTCACACCGAACCATCTACATCTTCCTTCCCTCCCCCCCCCCCCCCCCCCCCCCCCCCCCCCCCCCACCCGCAGATGCTGGTCGACCCGCTGAGTTCCTCCAGCAGACTTTTGTTGCTCTTCATTCCAGCGTCTGCAGTCTCTGGCGTCTCCAAGTATAACATCATTCCTCCCTCAGCTCTTCTGCAACTGAAAGTAACTTGTTTTCTCCCCTTCCTGGTTCTGACAAAGAGTCTTGGATCTGGAACGTTAACTGTTTCTCTGTTTTTCTCTCCCCACGGATGCTGCCTGACCTACTGAGAGGTTCCAGCATTCTCTGGCTTTATTTCAGATTTCCAGCATCTGCAGGTTTTTTTCTGAATTTCATGTGTAGAACTTGTATTTCCTGTACCACATCACTCAGTAGGTGTAGAAATCATACATTGTATCTCTCGGTAGCTCATGCCCTGTAATATGAAAATAAACACCAAGGAAGCCCTGATTTGGGTCTTAAAGTGTAATTCAGAATCAGAGCTCTGGAGGCAAAAGTTGTAAGAGCGGGATAACCAGGAGGTGTCAGAACCCCGTGCTGGTGTGATTTCCTGCTGGTGGACATCCAGCAAGGTCAGACCAGGAATAATCAGACTCTTCCATATTGCAGAAGATGATAACAACACTATCCAATTGTCCAAAAATATCCAACAGCAACAGCCACAGTTAACAACAGTAACCACATTGTGTTTAACACGGCAAAACAGCCCCAGACACTTGCCAGAAGCATTATCAAACAATATTTGACAGCAGGCCAGATAAAGGGTTATGGGGGGAAAACATGTTTATATTCACGTCTCAGGGTGCGGCAAGGGCAATGTTTAATGCCCTTGGGTAGGTAGTGGCGAGCTGCCTTCCTGAACCACTACCATCTGCGTGGTGAAGGTGCTACCATGGTGCTATGGAGGGAGCTCCAGGATTTAGACCTGGTGATGATGAAGGACATTTCCAAATTAAGTTCATGTGTGACTTGGAAGGGAATCTGCAGGTGGCAGTAAGCCCCTGTGCCGCCTGTCCTTGACCTTCTTGGAGGTAGAGGTCTTGTGTTTGGGAGGTGCTGTAGGTGTAGCCTGAGCAAGTAACTGCAGTGAATTTTGTAGCGGGCTCACATTGCAGCCACTGTGTGCGTGCAAAACGGAGGGAATGAATGCTTAGGGTGGGACGCAAGGCTGCTTTGTCCTGGATGGTGTCAAGCTTCTCCCAACCCACTGTGGGACCACTGTCATCAGAAGGTCTGCAGCAGTTCAAGCAGGTGGCTCAATATCACCTTCTCAAGGGCAACTCAGGGTGGGCACTAAATGTTGGTGTCCTCAGTGATGCTCAGATCTCAAAACAATTGAATTAAAAAAATGTGCTGTCATTGCCAACTCATTCCAATCCCTGTACAATGCGCAAGAAACAGTCTGCTGGAGGAACTCAGCAGGTCGAGCAGCATCTGTGGGGGGAAAGGAGCTGTCAATGTTTCAGGTCGAAACCCTGCATCAGGACCCAATACAGTGTTTCATCCTGAAGTGTTGACAATTCCTTTCCCCCACAGATGCTGCTTGACCTGATGAGTTCCTCCAGCTGAATCTTTGTTGCTCCAGATTCCAGCATCTGCACAATCTTGTGTCTCCCTGCAAAATGTGCTCCTGATTTTCCTGAAAGTGAATAATAAAGGTTATAGATTTCCTCTAAAAGCTCCAATTTCTGTTGTCATTGGAGGAGATGTCACCCGGAACATCTGGTGTTAAGCAAGCGTCAGCCATGCTATGGTGTGTCTCACCCACAAACATTTGATCCAAGTTCCCAGTGGTTGATAATGGAAATGATTGCGACCATGATCTAATCATGCTGGACAGCTTTGATATGTGCTTTGTGTAAAAAAATGTGTGCAAATTCTTGGCACAGGTTTTTCCTGAAAAATGTCCCATATTCCGCCTTCCAGTAAAGCCCAATTTTAACCATAATCTCTTTATAAATATAAATCTATTTCCTGGAATATAGTACAAACCCACATGGAAATAATGGAAATACTGCACCAACTCAGATAGATTTACAGCGGCAAAGAAAATGCACATCACGTCCTCAAATGCAGGCTGTGGTTAGAAAGGAAAGTGTAGCCCACAGCCCAATGTGGGCAGGGTGCAGATGCATCAGCAGGGTTTGCAGGGCAGTTTTGATGCACCCGAGATGTGATGCTGTCTCAAAACCAAGTTGTGATTCAGTTTTTTTTTAATATTCATTCAAAGGATGTGGGCTTCACAGACTGAGCCAGCATTTAATTTCCCATCCCTAGCTGCCCTTGAGAAGGTGGTGGTGAGCTGCCTTCCCTGCAGTCCTTGAGGTGTGGGTAGACCCCACAAGGCTGTTAGGGAGGGAGTTCCAGGATTTTGACCCAGTGACGGTGAAGGAAGAATGATATATTTCCAAGTCAGGATGGGGCGTGGCTTGGAGGGCAACTCCCAGCGGGTGGTGTTCCCCATGGCTTTTGGTGCCCAGTTGATGGCAGCTTGCCTCTACATCAGAAGGTTGTGAGTTCAGTCCCACTGTAGAGACTTGACCATAAAAAGTTATACCAGTACTTTAGTCCAGAACTGAGGAAGCACTGCATTGTTGGAGGCCCAGTGATGAGGGAGTGCCACACAGTCGCAGTTACAGTACTGAGGGAGTGCCACACCGAGGGACAGTATTGAGGGAGTGCCACACAGTCAGAGGGACAGTACTGAGTGAGTGCCGCACTGTCAGAGAGGGGCAGTACTGAGTGAGTGCCGCACTGTCAGAGAGGGGCAGTACTGAGTGAGTGCCGCACTGTCAGAGAGGGACGGTACTGAGTGAGTGCCGCACTGTCAGAGAGGGACGGTACTGAGTGAGTGCCGCACTGTCAGAGAGGGACGGTACTGAGTGAGTGCCGCACTGTCAGAGAGGGAATGCTGCATTGATGGAGGGTTATATTAGAGGGAGTGTTGAATTGTTGAATGGGTAGCATTGAGGGAGTGCCACATTGCTGGAAGGGGTGTATTGAGGGAGTGTTGCATTGTTGAGGGGGCAGGAGCAAAGAAGTGACACAATTGGAAGGGCAGCACTGGGAGAACATTGCACTTTTAGAGATAAAATACTATAAGGTAAGATTTCTTTATTACTGACATGTACATCGAAACACACAGTGAGATGCATATTCTGTGTAGGGTGTTCTGGGGGCAGCCCGCAAGTGTGGACCGTCACACTGTGGGAGGGGCAGTACTGAGTGCTCAGTGGGCCCCTCAGGGGATCGCGTGTGTCGTGGACGGTACGAACGCGATTCTTATTTGAAGTGTCGCGTGTTGCGTTGACAGGTGTAGCGTCGCGTATGTTTCGTTAGTATTAGTTTGCATTCTCTACCATAGTATGTCGTTGCGTAGTTTCTTCTTTTCTGTATTAGATGTAGTGTATTGACACTGGTTGTCTTTTGTAGTGCTTTTAGTGAATAAACATTATTATATATAAATAAAGGGGCAGTACTGAGGGAGTGTCACACTGAGGGAGGGGTAGTACTGAGGGAGGATCACACTGTGGGAGGGTTGGTACTGAGGCCCCTCAGGGGATCGAGTGTGTCGTGGATGGTTCCGATGCGATTTTGATATGAAGTGTTGTGTGTTGCAGTGGCAGGCGTAGTGTTGCACGGGTATTAGTTTTGCCTAGTTGTTTCTTTCTGTATTAGATGTACTGTATTTGATGTTGGTTGTTTTTTGCAGTGCTTTTAGTGAATAAACGTTTTGTAAAAAAAAAGGGCGGTACTGATGCAGCCCCTCTTTGCATATCTGAAGGGGCTGCTGCTCAAGTTCTGGCTGCACTTCAGCCCGATGCTGTTGGTTTACGGGCACCCGGTGCGGCACGGGGCGGGGCGCGCGGAGGATCTCCTGGTGGGTCTTCTGCTGGGCCTGGCCAAGCTGGCCATCCACAGGACGCGGCGACGGGTGGCCGAGGGTTCTGGCCGGTCCACCTGCCTGCCTGTCTTCCATGCTTACGTGCGCGCACGGGTGTCTTTGGAGAGGGAGCACGCGGTCTCCGCGGGCACCCTGGCTGAGTTCCGCGCTCGGTGGGCCCCTCAGGGGATCGCGTGTGTTGTGGACGGTACCAATGTGATTTTGATCTGAAGTGTTGTGTGTTGCGGTAGCGGGTGTAGTGTTGCGTGTGTGTTTCGCAAGTATTAGTTTGCATTATTCACTATAGTTATGTAGTTGCTTAGTTGTTTCTTTCTGTATTATCTGTAATGTATTGATATTGGTTGTCTTTTGTAGTGCTTTTAGCGAATAAACGTTTTGTATTAAAAAAAGGGGCGGTGCTGAAGGGGGATCTCCTGGTGGGTCTTCTGCTGGGCCTGGCCAAACTGGCCATCCATGGGTCCAAAGCGGGTGGCCGAGGGTTCCGGCCGGTCAGCCTGCCTGCCCGTTTTCTGGGCTTATGTCCGTGCATGGGTGTCTTTGGAGAGGGAGCACGCGGTATCCGTGGGCACCCTGGTTGAGTTCCGCGCTCAGTGGGCCCCTTGGGATCGCGTGTGCCGTGAACGGTGAGAATGCAATTCCTCTCTGAAGTGTTGCGTGTGCGTTTAGTGGGTGTTTAGTTAGCGTTATTTTGCTGTAGTTATGTAGCTGTTTAGTTTGTTTTCTTCTTTCTGTATTGTAGTATTTTGACAATGGTTGTTCTTTTGTAGTGCTTTTGGCTAATAAATGTTTATATTATAAAAAAAGGGGTGGTACTGAGGGAGCACTGTTTTTTGGATCGGAGGGATGTACATATTCCCATGGTAAGTTTTGAACAGATCAGACGAGTTATCCAGTGTCCTAGACATCACATCTTAACTATGGGATCTTGCTCTGCAAAAGGATTTGCTGTTTTCTACATTGCATCAAAGACTACATTTCAAACATGTTCATTGGCTTTTAAGGTGCTTTGGAATGTGCTGAGGCCACAAAAGGTGCTGTTGTAACTCAAGCCGGTCCCTTTTTAGGTACTTGGGGTTGTTTCAAATTCCTCATTTAGTCCAGTTAAAGCAAATTAGAGCAACAAATTAAGTTACACCTGCACAAAGTGAAGGACAGGACTTGGCATTTAAGTAGCCACCATCTGGCCAGGACATCCCATGATGCACATTTGAAGAGTAGCTACTGTTCTGAGGGTGGAAATGCCAATGAGTACACAGCAAGATCCCACAGTGAGGTAAAGTGACTGAGCAGCAGTACTCTTCTCTGAAATATGGGACCTTCAACGATGTAGGACTCCCTCAGTACCGGCACTCATGGGTGTCCTCAAGTTAGATGCATCTGTTTGTCCAAACTGAGAGGCCCATGCTAGTGAGAGTCAGACACTGCAGAACATCAGACCTGCACATAAACATCCAGAACATCTTGATCATGGGTGCTAGGTCCAACAGAGGGGTGCGGTGCATAGTTAGTAGAACCATTGCTGCACAGCTTCAATGAGCTGAGTTCAATCCTGACCACTGGTGCTGTCTGTGTGGAGTTTTGCACCTGCGGGTTTCCTCTGGGTGCTCTGGTTTCCTCCCACATCCTAAAGATGTGCAGTTTGGAAGGTTAATTGGCCCCTGCAAATTGCCGAGTGTGTAGGAGAGCAGTAGAATCTGGGGGTAGTCGATGGGCAACCAAGGAGAATAAAATGGGTTAAGGTAGGATTAGTGTTAAAATGGGTGTTAGATGGTCAGTGTGGACTCCATGAGCTAAAGGGCCTGTTTCTGTATCTCTCTATGACTCAGAGCTTGGGCTGGGATAAGGTGGGGCAGATTTTCAGTGTGAGTGTAACCAGACTTTACACTCAGATTGGTTTGGCTTTGTATTTATTTAACCATTCACCCCCACTTCACGATCTCCACCAGCGGAGGATCACACTGTTTCAAGAGATGCAGTGGAGATGTATACTGGCATCACAATCACGTTGGACAGTTTGGATTTACCTCGGGGTCCATCGATGTTTGCCTGTTGAAAATAAGGATGTGTTGGGAAGCTGCTGACTTTGGCTGGAGGTCTGTCGAGCTGGCGCATAGTGTGGAACGTGCAGATTACCCCAGCAGGAGATAAAGGGGGCTGTACCACAAGACTTCAATGTAAACATTAATTTAGCCCTGGGCATTAACATATCCCAGGTCCACATGGGTGCACATAATTCACATCGTCTGATTAAGCAGACATCACATTTAAAAGGAACTAACTTCTCAGCAATGAAGAGGAATCTGGCGAATGCCAGTAACAGTCAAACAAGTCTCTGCTTTCCAAATCTCCAAAACCTTCAATGAAAGATTAAAGTTAACATAGAACATAGAACAGTCCAGTACCGGACAGGCCATTCGGCCCACGATGTTGTGCCGATCTTAATGCTGATTTACACTAAATGTCCTCCTCCTGTGTATCATCCATATCCCTCCATTCCCTTCATATTCATGTGTCTATCTGAACACCTCTTAATCTCCACCAAACTGCCTGCTTCCATGACTACCCCTGGTAACCCACTCCAGGCACCCACCACTCGCTGCGTAAAAACTTGCTCCTTATGTCACCTTTAAGCTTCCTCCCTTTAACCTTAAAAGCATGTCCTCTGGTGTTTGACATTTCTACCCTGGGTTAGTAATAAAAGGGAAAGAAAGTTAAAAAACATGCCGCAGCATCTTTGAGATGTCATCTAACTAATGAACAAAGTAAATGTTACAGTGTCTGAAATCGAGTGGGAAAACAACACACATTCTTTCTATCAAACACCTTTGATTAGTTCCATTCTGAGTATCTGTTTCTCCTTAAATTTTTTTTAAATAAAGTTTTAGAGAATTCCTGTTTTCAAAAAGTTCCAAAACTGCAAGGTTTCAAAAACTGTAAGTCATAATTAATAACACATGTTGAGGCAAATCACTTTGGATTCTTTGAAGTTTATGAGAGAGCTGAGTTTCACTTCTCCCCAAGTTGACAAACTACAGAGTTTGCAGTTTCTGTTTGTGCCTTATTCATCTAAAAGGAATTTTGAAATGGAACACAATAGTGTTCAACCAAATGTGTTCCAATATTGTTATAAAATAGAGAGGGGCAAGGGGTTGAGGGGCAATCCAAAAGTTAGATGTGAAAATGTGTTGTTGTCAACTTGTGCTTAAATTTCCCATTATTGTCTTTCTAATACATTCAAGTGTAAAAGAGCCATAAATCAGGAAAACAAGTAGCATCAAAGGAAAGCAAGAACCCACATGGTATGCTTTCACTTTAAGCACAATGATTAACGTTTCATTTCATTTACTTGATTAGGAAAGCTTCTCAATTTTTAATCTTACGTACTGATGCTGTAAGATTCCAAGTGCAGTGTAGGTCTCAGTGAGGACAGATGCTAAAAATGCTTAAAAATGCAATAAAACAGTAAAAAATGACTTTTCATCAGCTGTGCCTGAAAATCTGGTTGTAATTTGAAGAGACTCTCTGGGCAAGTGTAGACATGGCAAACTCACAGATGAAGTTCTGTAGCTCAGGGCCTAGCCAGTTTATGGGCGTGGATGTGTTAGGTAAACAAATGTGAACAAGTGACTTCTACTTGCAGATGAGAATTCCATGACCTTTTCTGGCTGAGTATTTAATCTTCACCTCTGTGGCCTGTGTCACTGGTGTAAATGTAGGGAAAGTTCAGTCCCAGATTTTGTCCTGGATCTAACACAGTCTGGGTCCATTAAAAATGTCCCCATTGATCACTCAAGTTATTGCAGACATCATTTCAACATTAATGAGCAACCTGAGTTCATGTCAGGGGCATCTGTCAAAGGCTGGGACTAGTTTATCTAATGCTTGTGTAGATCAGCTGCTGGCTGTGTTGTATTTCCATCAGAAATGAAAGCTCAAATGCCTTTTCTAAATTTAGATTTGTGGCATTTTCCTTCAAGTCCCACAAATGCAACTTCCCTTTTATTACTTCAGATGCTAGAAGTCTGAACCAAAAACAGAAATTGCTGGAAACACTCAGCAGGTCGGGCAGCATCTGTGGAAATAGAAGCAGAGTTAATGCTTCAGGTTGAAGACTCTTCATCAGACCCTGCCCTTTATTATTTCTTTTCTTTTCCTCAGATACACGTCATCCTCTTAATCCCCTGCTTTCTTATTTCCCGTGCCTGATTTAGGTTCCTTTCCACATAATCTCAGGGAGGTTATTTGTAATTATAGATTACACTTTTTTGTCCATGCCCTTGTCCTCAACTTTCCTTCTTCTCTTTTCTCAACCCTTGACTCTAATTAACAGTATTCTCAGCTTCCAAAATCCGTACTTATTTTTAGCTGGTCCCGCTTACTTGTTTCATTTGATTGCCTAAAACCACACCAAAAATGTTCCCTTTCTTGTTGAAATAAAAACATATTGATTGAGAAAATACCCATTATTACATAGCAAAAAAATCTCCCTTTGTAACCACTAACATTTTCCCTTCTCTGTCTATTTCTAGATAATTGGAATCTGCCCGGTTATAATTCCACAGCTGAGACAAGCCGATCTTATTTCTCCACATCATTCATCCTCCTCCCCTGTCCCATGTTACTTCATGGACGGCACGGTAGTGTAGCGGTTAGCGTAACGCTTTACAGCGCCAGCGACCCGGGTTCAAATCCGGCCGCTGTCTGTAAGGAGTTTGTACGTTCTCCCCGTGTCTGCGTGGGTTTCCTCCGGGTGCTCCAGTTTCCTCCCACATTCCAAAGATGTACGGGTTAGGAAGTTGTGGGCATGCTATGTTGGCGCCGGAAGTGTGGTGACACTTGCGGGCTGCCCCCCAAAAATCACTACGCAAAAGATGTATTTCACTGTGTGTTTCGATGTACATGTGACTAATAAAGATCTTATCTTATCTTATGTTCACTAGTGAACTAAACAGAAATATCTGAGTGGCCTTTCTTGGAGCCACTCTTGGTGTTGGACATTGAGGTCCCCACTCAGGGTACATTCTACGCCCTTGGTACTTTCATCGTTTCTTCCAAGTGCCGTTCAACATGAAAGCTGAAATTTGGAATAGAACCGTGGTTTCTCTTGCCTACACTTCATCCCGGCGCTAGGATGGGCAGGTTAACCCATTTTTGGCATCACTCTTGTCATTTGCATTTTGGTGATGAGTCAGCAGATTATTGGTATTGGTTTATTGGTATTTGTTTAATATTGTCACATGTACTGAGGTACAGTGAAAAACTTTGCTTTGTAAGCCATCCATACAGATCATTTCAAAACATGAGTACTTTGAAGTAGTACAAGCGAAAGCAATAACAGAATGCAGAATATGGTGTTACAATAACAGAGAAAGTGTAGTGCAGGCAGACAAGAGGTGCAAGGGCTATGATAAGGTAGATTGTGAGGTCAAGAATTCATCTTTCACATACAAAATTATTACTTCAAACCCCACTCCGGGGTTTGTACAGCTTATTTAGGCAGATGCTACAGTGACGCACTTGAAGGATCTGATGCCTGGACGCGAACTTAATCGAGGCATCATCCATTTTCTTAACTGGGCCCAAAGGATTCCGTGGCTCCACGGGCAAGTGCAGGTAATGAGATCTGCCTGGTTTTGGAGGGTCACAATGAGCCTTACATTGAAAGCATATGCATGCACCTTCAATGTGGGTGATAATGATTAGGAGACTGGACTTCTGCCCAAACCCTGCAGAACACCACTTGAATAGTAGGAGCACTTGTGGTCAAAATTTATCCCTCAACTATCATCACTAAAATAGTTACCTCACTACTATCTGTGGGATCTTGCTCTGTGAAAAATGTTTGCTCTTTCTGCCTGTCCACTGTGTTGAGCTGCCCGATCTGTTGTGCGTCTCTGCCGCTCAGCATGTCTGGAGTGGCAAACAACATGATGGAGGGTGTGCTCAGTGTGAAGACAAGACTTTGTCTCCAGAAGAACTGCGTGATAGTCATTTCTACCAAAGCTAGATACATCGACCACAAATAAATTGGTAAGGACAAGATCAAGAAGCTATATCTGTTCTGCCATAGCCCCATCTGACAGCTCTGTTCTTCAGGACTCAGCTAGCTTGGTCAGTGCTGGTGCTATGGAGCCACTCTTGGTGTTGGACATTGAGGTCCCCGCTCAGGGTACATTCTACGCCCTTGGTACTTTCAACGTTTCTTCCAAGTGCCGTTCAACATGGAGGAGCACTGATTCATCAACTAAGGGAGGATGGGAGGTGGGAATCAGAAGGAGGTTTCTCTGCCTGTGCTTGACTTGGTGCCATGAGACTTTTGTCGAGCTTGTACCACTGTTGTTGCACCAGGAGAAGTTATAAAATTGGTCGAAAGATGAGAGTTATTTACTTTGTTCCATCCTCATCCCTTCGGAAAGTTGGGAACTTTCAGCACTTGGTCTCCTTCTGTGCCCCTCGGGTCTACTTTGACTCTTTCCTGGAGATCCTGCTCTCCTGTTGCCATGGCCACCAGTTTTCTCATGGAGACCAGACCTCTCTTTGGCAGATGTTATTTCAGCATTGATGAATTTTAATGCAATTTTCAGCCATGTAACTTGTGCAGAAATGTGTTTTTAAAAATTGTAACATTAATTTGCTCTGTTGACAAATGAATGGCTACCAGAGACTAGGAGTCAGAGGTTTCATAGAGCACCATGTGTTGTCTATGTATCTGAAGCAATGTTGGCCATAGGAACCTTCTGAGGAAATTGCAGGTTGTTACAAAGCAAGCACAAATTCCGGATGCACTTCTGAGTCGTTCAGGAATTCTTGAACATCTTTGGTAGATGGTGACACTGGAGACTGGGGCTTCCTGGAGGAGATGTATTGAGGTCAGTCATGGAGTTTCATGGGTACAATACAAAGCTGGGACTGTGAGGAGGATGCAGGGAGGCTTCAAGAGGGTATAGACAGGATTGTGACTGGGTGAGGACATGGTGGGTGGAGAAAAATGGAAAGATGAAGTATTTTCTAAATGGTAGGAGACTGAAAGAAGCTGGTGCTTAGAGTTGTCCTTGTGCATGAATCACTAAAAGTTAGCAAGCAATTGGGAGGGCAAATATCACATTGGCCTTTATTGTGAGAGGATTTGAGTACAAGAATAAAGACATCTTACAATAAATATTTATTCCAGATGCAGTCCTGTGGTGAGACTGTGTTTGGAATATTGGGTACAGGACTTGTCTCCCTGCCTAGGGAAGGATAGCCTTGCGATAGGGGCAGTGTGGTGAAGGTTCACCAGGTTGGTTCCTCAGTTTGTTGTAAAAGGAGAAATGAAGCAGACTGGGCACTGAGTTTAGAAGGAGAGGCGATCTTATTGAAATGTACAAACTTTCTATAGGGCTCGAGAGTGTTGATGCAGGTAGATGTTTCCCCTGGCTGCAGTGTCCAGAACCAGGGCACACAGTCTCAACATTATGGTTGGTCATTCAGAACTGAGGTGAGAAGAAATGTTTTCACCCAGAGGTGGTGATTCTATGTAATTCTCTATGCAAGAGGGCTGTGAACACTGAATATGTTCAAACAGATTTCTGGACAGTAAGGGAATGAATGGTATGGGGGATGGTGGTTGAAGATTGTGGGAACGGGCGTGACTGCCCAATCGACCAACTCCTTCCCTTTCCTATGTTCTTTCCATCCCCTTTCCCAAGGCACTGCTGCCAATCAGCTCCAGGGCTGCCTGGGACAGCGTGTCGGTCTTCTGTATCCGGAGAGAGGGAGTTCAGGGGAATGGGGAATACAGGCAGCAAGTTCAAGGAGTGAGCACACCCGGGAAAATCCAGGCATGTTCTGGGTCTGTCCTAGAGCTGCATCTGATATTGTTTGCACATTGATGGAATTTAAGAGGCATTTAAACAGACACATGAACATGTAGGGAATGGAGGGATGTGGATCACGTGTAGGCAGCCGCTGGAACCTCGAGCAACAAACAATCTGCTGGAGGAACTCAGTGGGTTGAGCAGCATCTGTGAGAGGAAAGGAATCGACGATGCAGGGTTTCAACCCGAAACGTCAACAACTCCTTCCCCCCCACAGATGCTGCTCGACCTGCTGAGCTCCTCCAGCAGATTGTTTGTTGCTCTAGGTTTAGTTTAATTTGGCATCATGGTCGGCATAGACACTGTGGGCCAAAGGGCCTGTTCCTGTGTTCTATGATGGCCAGAACACTGAGTTCAGTTGGCAAGTCATGCAAATAGTAAGTAGTGAAGGAATAGGGTTTCAAGTTTACACTGAATGTGACACCTCACAGGAAGCTTTGATCAGGGATTTGCAAACTGTTGATCTCTCAGTCAATGTTCCCCACAGAAATTTGCTCAATGTTGTACCTGAATGAGCTATTAAACTGAAAAATACTTCTGTTTCTAATGTACTTTCCCCAAAGGGCATTAAAGTTGATGCAGTGCTTTTGAAATGTTAAACCTCTTGAAGGTGTTTCACTGCAACCAATTGCACACAGCAAGATCCCACAAAGAATCGTGCAGTGCCAATTAGATAATCTGCTTGATGTGGTGTTGGTTGAGGAACAGAGCTTGCTCAGCTTGCCAGAGAGAACTTTGGAGCAGCAGTACATTATACACACTGTTGAGTTTATTCCATGACTCATGGCTGATATTGTTCTGTGCTTAAACCGTATCCTGAGATCGGTCATGTCCACTCAGAAATCACAGATATTCATCACATCCAATAAAATTCCATGGAGGAGCAGTTGTTCTCCTATTGACCTCTGCTCTGAGTTTCACACTTAGGTCACTGGAATGGAGTTTGAACCTACAGTTTTGTCTCAGGACTATCAGTGCTTCCACTGAAGCCCAGCTGCCCAAACATCTGGCACCTGAAATTCAACCAAAACCCAAGTGGGCCAAAGAAGGCAGAAGACGGTAACTTGTGATGTGCACTGCAGACAGTAAATTCTCAGGTAGAACACATGGTAAATCAAAGCACTGAAAAGACAATATTGACTTTAATAAAATTTTAAGTACCATGCAGTTACATGTTTAATCAAGGACTTGTGCTTGATGAAAGCTCTCCTAGGCATTAACAAACCCACTGGCTGCCTTTGACTTGCATTCCATTCTGATTGTCTGGTTATTTAATCAGCATTGTTTTGACATGATCTTTAATTGCAAGTTCAATAATCATACATGTATTTATTCAGTACATTTTGAAACAAAATGCCTCAAAGCACTTCATGCAATTAATTAGCATTACTATGTAAGCATGTGACAAATACCATGGCATGATACCCTGAGTGCTTTGTCTATTTGTGTCTTCAGGTCCCTCAGCTCCCTCATTAGATGTTCTCTTTCCAAGGAGGTGACCCACTGTACTTTTCCTGACAAAAAATGCACCAACTCACACGACCTGATGTATATGCCGGTTCCCTTCCATTCTACATTTTATTGATACGTTTAATGTGCTTTATTGCAGTCTTCCTCTGTATTAACTACACCCCAACTTAGTGCTGTCTGCAGATTTTGAAATTGTACTTCTGAATAAGACATGGGAGCACAATTAGGCCATTCGGCCCATCAAGTCTGCTCCACCATTTGATTGTGGCTGATTTATTTTTCCCTCTCAACCCCATTCTCCTTCCTTCTCCCCGTAACCTTTGAACCCCTCACTAATCAAGAATCTACTTTAAATACACCCAGTGACTTGAATTCCACAACCATCTGTTGCAATGAATTCCACAGATTCACCACCCTCTGGCTAAAGAAATTCCTCATCTCTGTTCTAAAGGGATGTCCTTCAATTCTGAGGCTGTGCCCTCTGGTCCTACTGATGGAAACATCCTCTCCACGTCCACTATCCAGGCCTTTCAATATTTGGTAGGTTTCAATGAGATTTCTGCCCCCACCCCCTGCCTTTTCCTTCTAAGCTCCAGTGAGTACAGGCCCAGAGCCATCAAACACTCCTCATACATTAATCCTTTCATCCCCAGGATCATTCTCATAAACCTCCTCTGGACCCTCTCCAATGCCAGCACATCCTTCCTTAGATATGGGGCCCAAAACTTCTCACAATACTCCAAATGTGGTCTGACCAATGCCTGATAAAACCTCAACATTACATCCTTGCTTTTATATTCTAGTCCTCTCGAAATGAATGCTAACATTGCATTTGCCTTCCTTACTACCGACTCAACCTGCAAGTTAACCTTTAGGGAATCCTGCACTAGGACTCCCAAATCCCGTTCCACCTCTGATTTCTGAATTCTCTCCCCATTTAGAAAATAGTCTACACCTTTATTCCTTCTATGAAAGTGCATGACCGTACACTTCCCTACGCTGTATTCCATCTGCCACTTCTTTGCCCATTCTCCCAACCTGTCTAAGCCCTTCTGCAGACTCCCGCTTCCTCAACACTACTTGTCCTCCCACCTAACTTTTAATCATCTGCAAACTTGGCCACAAGGACATCAATTCCATCATCCAGATCATTAACATATAACATGAAAAGTAGCAGACCCAACACTGACCCCTGCGGAACACCACTAGTCACCGGCAGCCAACCAGAAAAGGTCCCCTTTATTCCCATTCTTTGCCTTCTGTCAGTCAGCCAATCGCCTATCCATGCTGGTACCTTTCCTGTAATAAGATAAGATATCTTTATTAGTCACATATACTTCGAAACACACAGTGAAATGCATCTTTTGCATAGAGTGTTCTGGGGGCAGCCTGCAAGTGTCGCCACGTTTCCAGCGCCAACATAGCATGCCGACAACTTCCTAACCCGTACGTCTTTGGAATGTAGGAGGAAACCGGAACACCTGGAGGAAACCCACACAGACATGGGGAGAACGTACAAACTCCTTACAGACAGCGGCCGGAATTGAATCCAGGTTGCTTGCACTGTAATAGCGTTATGCTAACCGCTACACTACATGGACTCCTATTTTGTTTAGCAGCCTCATATGTGGCACCTTGTCAGAGGCCTACTGGAAATCCAAGTAAACATTCACTGACTCTCCTTTGTCTATCCTGCCTGTTACTTCCTCAAAGAATTCCAACAGATTTGTCAGGCAAGATCTCCCTTTAAGGAAACCATGCTGACTTTGGCCTATTTTATCATGTGCTTCCAGTACCCTGAAACCTCATCCTTAATAATGGACTCTAACATCTTACAAACCACTGAAGTCTGGCTAACCTGCCTATAATTTTCTGTCTTTTGCTTCCCTCCTTAAAGAGTGGAGCGATATTTGTGATTTTCCAGTCGTCTGGAACCATTCCTGACTCCAGTGATTCTTGAAAGATCACTACTAATGCCTCCACAATCTCTTCAGCTACCTCCTTCAAAATCCTGGGGTGTAGTCCATCCGGTCCAGGTGACTTATCCACCTTCAGACCTTTCAACTTCCCAAGCACCTTCTCCTTAGCAATAGTGACGATGCTCACTTCTGCCCCCTGACTCTCGAAGTTCTGGCTTGTTGCTGGTGTCTCCCACAGTGACGACTGATGCAAAATACTTATTCAGTTCATCCGCCATTGCTTTGTTTCCCATTACTTCTCCAGGGTCATTTTCCAGCTGTCTGATGTCCACTCTTGCCTTTTTTACTCTTTATATATCTGAAAAAACTTTTTGGTATCCTTTTCTATATTATTGGCTAGCTTACCTTCATATTTCATCTTTTCTTCCCTTCTTGCTTTTTTAGTTGCCTTCTGTTGGTTTTTAAAAGCTTCCCAATCCTCTAGCTTCCCACTAATCTTTGCAATAGTGTATGCCCTCTCTTTTGCTTTTATGTTGTCTTTGACTTCCCTTGTCAGCCACGGTTGCCTCATCCTCCCTTTAGAATGCTGCTTCTTCTTTGGGATGAACTGATCCTGCATCTTCCGAATTACTCCCAGAAACTCCTGCCTTTGCTGCTCTACCGTCATCCCTGCTGGGGTCCCCTTCCAATCAACTTTGGCCAGCTCCTCTCTCATGCCTCTGTAGTTACCTTTACTCAACTGTAACACTGATACATCTGATTTAGCTTCTCTCTCTCAAACTGCAGGGTGAATTCTATCATATTATGATCACTGCCTCCCAAGGGTTCCATTACCTTAAGCTCCCTAATCAAATCTGGTTCATTGCACAGCACCAAATCCAGAATTGCCTTTTCCCAAGTGGGCTCAACCACAAGCTGCTCTAAAAAGCCATCTCGTAGGCATTCTACAAATTCCTTCTTGTGGGATTCAATGCCAACCTGATTTTGCCAATCTACCTGCATATTGAAATCCCCCATGACCACCGTAACATTGCCCTTTTCACATGCCTTTTCTATCTCCTGTTGTAATTTGTACCCCACATCTTGGCTACTATTCAGAGGCTGGTATATAACTCCCATCAGTGTCTTTTTACCCTTGCAGTTTCTTAACTCTGCCCACAAGGATTCTGCATCTTGAACCACAATGCCATGGTTTGGTTGCTCATCCTTCCTACAGCACCCACTCTCATCCTCACAGGGAGCAAGAATCTCAGACCTGTTGGACAAGCTCAAGGGCTGAGGATCCTCCAGCACTACCTCTTGAATCTCCCTATTTTCCTCACTCACCGTCACACCCTCTTGTCCCTGACCACAGTCCAAATTTGAAGCCATTAATCTAATGAGTGTGACTGCCTCCTGAAACACAGCGTCTGGTAACTCCCCCTCTCCCCGATGTGTAGCAGTGTTTGAAGCTCAGATTCCAGGTCATCAACTTTGAGCCTGAGTTCCATGAACAACCAATACTTGCTGCAGATGTGGTCACCAGGAACCACAATGGGTCCACCAGCTCCCACATCATGCAGCTACAACACATCACCTGATCCTGCATCCCTACTTTATTTAATTCATTGTAATTTGGTGTCTTTTTATTTAACTATTATAAAAACCTTACCTGTTCATACCTGCTACTCACCTGTGCCTCCTCACCAAAGCCTCAGATTCCCACTTGTCCACTCACACAATGACCACTCCAAAATTGCTGCTGTGCTTTACCCTACCTTCTTCTTATTGGCTGAGTTGTCACATACCTAGCCAATCAGATAACTTAAAAAAAAAGCTGCTGGCTCCTCCCCTATGCTGCTCTGGCTGTGTCCCTGTCATTTATATCAATGATTTGGCTGATGGGACAAAATGTTTGCCTGTGGAACAATACTTCGTGGGATTGTGGATAGAGAGGAGCAGGTCAGGAGGCTTCGAGCAATAGAGACAAGGTGAGTTATGGGCAAGGACACGGCAGATGGAATTTAATGTGGAGAAATGTGACGTTACCCACTTGAGTGCACGAAACTGAAAAATGGATCATTTTTTAGATGGTGTGAGATTGGGAAATGTTGATGTTCAAAGAAACTTGTATGTCTGTGTGCAGAACTCACTGAAAGCTAATATACAGGTACTGTAAGCAATTAAGAAGGCAAATAGTATTTTGGCCCTTGTTATGAGAATAATATTTCTATACTGTGGTAAAGATGGCTTTCTGCAATGTTATAGAGCCTTGGCAAGTTCACAGCTGGAGTATTGTGTATAGTTATTGTTTCCTTACTTTAACAGGCCACAGAGGCATTAACAGGAAGCAAGTATTTATGAATTTGGTTTCTGGGATGGGGAGTTTGTCATTTGAGGAGTAATAGAGTAGACTAGGCTTGTGTTTTCTAGGGTCCAGAAGAATGAGAGTAGGTTTCATTGAAACATGCAAAATTCTTACAGGAATTGGAGAGGGTAACTCCCCTGCCTAGAGCAAGAGGTCAGAGGCTCAGAATAAGGGTTAGTCATTTGGGACAGTGTAGAAATTTCTTCAAGAAAAGGGTGATGAATCTTTGGTATCCTCAAGTTCAGAAGGTTAGTCTTTGAGTTCACTCAAAAGAGAGATTTTTGATTATTAAGGAAATAAAAGGATAGTACAGAAAAATGGAAGGGTTGTACCACCTCACAAACTATCCCCCCCCCCCACCATCTGCCCCAATCTGTGGAAGAGTCTATGGTTCCCACATCACCTCATCAATCACCACATAACCTACAGAACCGGAGTGGAAACAAGTTACCCTTGATCCCAATGCACAGCTCAAGAAAGTGCAAGTAGAGTCCCTGGAAATCCAAATCCAGTTATGTTGGGCTGATATGGAAAATTCTGACACATTTATTGATCATCATGCAAGTCAAGGCCATCATATTTACACTAAAGCAACTCTGTGTGATTAGGGACTGCTGGAGAAATTAAAACAGCTTTTCATGCCAGTGATGTTAGAGTTAATTTTGGAGCAGGATAAGGCTTTGAGTTTTGTCTGGTGACTGTTACAGGCTGACACCTTTGTTCAGAAAGGTAAATGTGAATCTTGGAATTGCAACTGAATTTAAAGAGGGCAACTCTTTCACTCAACATGAAGTAAAACACAGCACCTTCTCCCAGCCTCTTCCGTAATGGGCGTAGCATCAATAGACTGGTGCACAGGCAATACTCAGGAGAATTGCCCATGTGTATTATATATACGTGCGTGAATGAGCAAATGCTCCTTCATTTATGCATCTCTTGGGACTGAGGATGACTTGCGCGTTTAGTGGGTGTTGAGGCAGGATTCACCGTCTCTGCAGAGTTATATCAGATAAACGGGCAGGTGTTGACGGAGACAGAGAGTGGACCAGGGAGTTAAGGACTGAACAGTCCTTTCGGAATGCTGAAAGGGAAAAGAAGGTGTGTCTGGTGGCACCTTGTTTGAAAGTGACGGAAGTTACAGAGGATAATCCTTTGAGTGTGGAGACTGCTGGGCTGGAAGATGAGGGCAAGGGACACCCCATCCTTGGTTTGGCTCGGAGAGCGAGTGAGAACAGAAACGCAAGAAGTAGAGGAGGTGCTGTTGAAAGATTTGTTAACTATGGTGAAGTGAAGCCACCGTTAAGGAAAATGGAAAACATCACAGAAGCATTGGCATGAAATGTGTCCATCGTCACAACACTGATGAAGGTTGAGCAGAAACTGGGAAAATGGAATGGAGTCCTTCCAGTAAGTGCCATGAGGAGTGTGGTTGAGATAGCTGTGGACTGTGGAAGTCGGTGGGCTTATGCAGTATGTCAGTTGGTTGTTTATCCCCTAGGACGGAGGTAGGGAAGGGAGGAGTCAGAGATGGACCACTTGAAAGTGTGAACAGGGTGGAAACTGGTAGCAAAGGTGATGAAACTTTTGAATTCTGTATTGGTGCAGGACACCGAATAGGACTAAAAGAGGGACTGTTCCACGTATCCCACAGAAAGAACGATGTAGCTTGGACCGATGTGAGTTCCCTGAGCCACACCTTTCTTTTGGAGAAAGTGAGTGGAGTTCAAGGAGAAGTTGTTCACTGTAAGGCTTGAGTTAAGCCTGGCGATGGAAGGTGATGGGGGACAGGGATGGTCAGGTCTCCGTTCAAGGAAGAAGTGGTTTGAGGACCTGACCTTGGTTTCTTGATCAATTTTCCCAATCATCAAAGACCTAAGTCCCAGCTTCAGGGTTGTAATTACTGTCAGTTTTATTGAGCAGACCATGTAATTTGCACATCCTGAAATAGCCACTCAACTTAAGCTCTGTCATGGCAAGTTAGAGCAAGCAATTCAAGGGCAGTACCAAAGCTTCCTTGAGAAAATGTAACATCCTCCGGTCATGAAAACTCGCTTTGTACATGATTTACTCTTCTTGGGAAATAACAACCAAAGTAGAAGGACCATAGAACCATTACTGGGGTTCTGTGCTCTCAGCTGCAAGAAGTTGAGCTACAAATCCCAAGGCAACACTGCACCTACTCACCTCAGCCCCAGCCCTTTCCATGTAACTGTTGTGTACTCCTGTGAGCTGAACTCACTATTTTTTAATGTATCTGCTAAGACCATTGTTGTACCAAACCAACCTAGTTTTTATTAGCATCTAATGGATGTGAATCGTTTACACGTGTCAGTCAAGAAATAGGAACCCAGTCATTGTCTGTGATGTGATATGAGAGGATTTATTCCTCTGTCACTGAACCTCAGTGGTAAAGTGTTACATCTCAATTTTCTTTCAAAGCCTTGAGCTAAATGAGCAGAGTCCCCAATGACGCATGAAAATAAATACACGTTTCAGCCTCTCCTCACTAATTTGCGTTCTTCATTGTAAAAATCTGTAGGGATGAGATTTCATTGGATATACAATGAGAGAAACTAAAACCACAAAGCTTTTCTTTTTTTATCCTTGATGACTGGTGACGAACAGATAACATTAAATCAAGTGAGACTGTCTTTGTGGGAAGCCATAAGTATAAGGCTCCAATACTTCCACACACTATGGTTCTTTGTGTTACACTTTAGACTAAACATTTCAACAACACATTTATCTGGGTTAGAGTGGTTACAGGGATACATCAACTGTCAGTTGAGGCTCTGGGCAATGGCCAACCATTCCATTGTCAGAGTTGGATATTAAAATAGTAATGACCCTTATGGATCTTGTGAGGCTTCTGATAATGGGGCTTGGTAATGTATGACACAACAATATTCTTCCTATATTAGAAAACATTAAATTGACTGGCAAGTAACACAGTTCACTGGACTGGAAAATAATCACCATATATCTAAATGAGGAAGTAAATGACCTTCAAAACGACAGTGGCACTTGTCCTAATTCAATAAGTCTATGACTCTGGAATCGCAAATGTCAGATTGACAGGAACTCTGAAAATAATTTAATGGAGAAATTTATAGCACCCAGGCAGAGCCATTTACTGAACTAACCTAATTATCATCTGCTGTAAAACTAATTATGAAGCAATCTTCTCTCTAAGAAAGCCAAGCTGCAATTTTTTGTAAAGATACATGTGGTGGCCTTTAGCTGGCATGGTGAACTGTGTCTGTGAATTTAAAGTAAGACATTAATTAGCATTGGTATGACTGAGTATGTTTACTGTTCTCTGCACCTTAGGTTGTAATATTTTGTCGGCAATGTTGCTAAGTGAAATAAATTCCAGTTGTTCTTGTTATTCCTGATTTGAGTGGCTGTCTCAAGGCAAACGCATCATTTTTCAACTGAAGAAAATATAGAGAAATAAACAATCTCCAGATTATTCATCATTTGAAATTTGGAAACTAATTAAATCTGATTTTGAAAATCTCATTCTTCCCCCTCCTCTTCTTGTTTATCAGGTTCAGAGTCGTAGCGTACAGTTCTGGCGAGCATATTGCTGACAGCTAACTTCCTGAAATGACCACAATTTATTCCAATCAATGTCAGCAGGATGCTTGGCAACAGGGGCAACACTGCAGAGCCCCAGCCCTTCCTTGGTCAATGATTCTACGTAACTGGCAGGACGACGGTCAGAAGATCACAGACTCACAGAACGATTGTAGCACAGATCCAAGGCCGTTTGGCCCATCAATTTCATACCGACTCTAGTTCAGAGCAAGTCAGTTAGTCCTATTACCTTAGCCCTGCAAACTCTTTTCCTTTCAGATACTTATTCAGATGTCCTTCGAACACTACAACTGAACCTGCCTCCATTCCTCCCCCTGGCAGTGTGTTCCAGAACCCAACCACTCAATACATAAAATGGGAGGTCCTCACATCATGTTAGATTCTTTTGCTGATCACCTTCATTCCGTGCATGTTAGTTGTTGCAGCCTTCTCTGTTCCAAGGAGAACAAGCCCAGTTCCTCAACTCTACACATATAACGAAAGTCACTCATCTCTGGAATCATTGAGTAAAACTCTACTGCATCGTCCAATATCTCTACATCCTTTCCAAAGGGTGGCATCCACAGCTGCATACAATACTCCAGTTGGAGCCAAACCAGTGGTGTATAAAGGCTCATAAGGGCTTCCTTACTCTGATATTCTGTACCTCTTTTTATGAAGCCTGAGATTCTGTCTGCTTTGTTAACCACTTTCTTAACCTGCCCTGCCGCTTACAATGAACGATGCACAAATACCCCCAGATCTCTGTCTTTGAACCATTTTAGAATAGTGCCCGTCGAGTTTATATTGCCTCTTCTAATTCTTCCCCAGTACATAACACTTCACATTCTCAACATTAAATTTCATCTGCCGCCTACTGTCCATTCCAACAACCCCAATATCTCCTTGAAGTCTCCTCAAAGTTCACAAGGCCTCTAAGTTTATTTGTATTTATTTATTTTTTGGGATCTAGGCATTGCTGGCAAGGCCAGTATTTATTGCCAATTCTCTATTGCCTATGTGAAGGTGAGGATGAGCCATCTTGTTGAGAGGCTGGTGAAGGTGCTCCCACAGTGTCTTTGAGGAGAGATTTCCAAGATTTAGACCCAGTGATGATGAAGAACTGCCAGTATACTTCAGGATGGGGAATGACTTTAAGGGAACCTGTAAGTAGTGGTATCTCCCATTTTCTGCTGCCTTTATCCTTGGTGATAGAGGTGGCGGGCTTGGCAGATACTGTTGGAGTAACCTGGGTGAATAACTGTGTTGCTTTTTGTAGATGCACATACTGCCACCACTGTGTGCCAGTGCTGGAGAGAATAAATAGGCCGGTAAATGGGCTGTCAATCAAGTGGAGACACAAGAGATTGCAGATGCTGGAATCTGAAGCAACAAATGATCTACTGGAGGAAGAGCTGCTGAGTTCCTCCAGCAGATTGTTGCTATAAATCAAGTGGGTTACTTTGTGCTGGATGTTGTTGAGTTTATTGTGTCTTGTTGGAGTTACACACACATATTCTTGACAGGACAGCTCCTGATCTCTGTCCTGTAGATGGTGGAGAGACTTTGGAGTGCAAGGAGGTAAGTTACTTGCTGCAGGATACCCAGCCCCTTATAGCCACAGTATTTATACAGTTGGTCTGGTTGTGTTTCTGGTTGAAAGTGAACCCAGACGGTTGATGGTGGGAGTCTTGGCGACGTGATGTTATTGAAGGTCAAAAGTAGCTGGTTATACTTTCTCATGTTGGAGATGGTCACTGTCTGGCACTTCTGGTGCATGGATGTTACTTGCTATTTAACCCATGCCTGGATGCTGTCCTGGTCTTGCTGCATGATGCATACAGGCACGGACTGCCTCATTTGCTGAGGAGCTGTGAATGGAATTGAAAATTGTGCTATCATCAGCACTTCTTACCTTATGATGGAAGGAAGATCATTGCTGAAGTAGCTGAAGGTGGACGCTGCCCTGAGGAACTCCTGCAGTGAGATCTAGGGCTGGACTGATTGAGCTCCGACCCAGTAACCGCCTTCCTTTATGTGAGCTCTGATTCCGAACACTGCATGTGTGTCAAGAAGCACAAGTTGAAAAAAAAAATTGTGTTTATTTACTTTTTCTCACATAAATTCTGTGAGAATCAATTTTGTTCCGCATCTCAAATTTTTGGGTTGTGATTTGTGAACTCCATCAGGGCGAATTTCTGTAACCCAAACAGCTGTAACGCGGGGATTGCCTGCATAGAACTTCGATCCGATCTGTTGGTTGTAGGATTGATGCACTCTGGCTGTTGCATGTTTTTCTCTGCTGCTCAGTGCGTGTGTAACCCTTTGTGGCAGCGTCACTTGTTTGATACCTCATTTTAAGTAATCCTGGTACTGCTCCCAGCATGCTCTTCTGAACCAGGGTTGATCCCTTGATCTGACAATAATTGGAGTGAGATGTATGCCAGGCGTGGGGTTACAGGTTGTGCTGGTGTACTGCTGATGGTGCTTAGTTTCGAGCTGCTATATCTGTCCGGAGTCTATTCCATCTCTCACCATTGTATCATCTGCAGATTTGGAAACCCACGTCCAAGCTATATATAAGGCGTTGGTCAGACAACATTTGGAGTATTGTCAGCAGTTTTGGGCCCCATATCTAAGGAAGGATGTGCTGGAGAGGGTCCAGAGGAGGTTTACAAGAATGATCCGGGGATGAAAGAGTTAACATATGAGGAGTGTTTGATGGCTCTGGGCCTGTACTCACTGGAGCTTAGAAGGATGAGGGGGGATCTCATTGAAACCTACTGAATATTGAAAGGCCTGGATAGAGTGGACGTGGAGAGGATGTTTGCAGTAGTGGGAGAGTCTAGGACCAGAGGGCACAGCCTCAGAATAGAAGGGCATCCCTTTAGAACATAGGGTAGTAAATCTGTAGAATTCATTGCTGCGGACGGCTATGGAGGCCAAGTCATTGGATATATTTAAAGCAGAGGTTGGTAGGCTCTAGATTAGTAAGGGTGTCAAAGGTTACGGGGAGAAGGCAGGAGAATGGGATTGAGAGGGAAAAATAAATCAGCCACGATCGAATGGCAGAACAGACTCAATGGGCCCAATGGCCTAATTCTGCTCCTATGTCTTATGGTCTTATAAAGAAAAGCAGTGGCCCTGGTACCTTCTGCTGGGAAATTCCATTTTACACTTCCCTCCAGTCTGAGAAACAGCCTTTTAAATCCATTGTGTGTCCTGAGTTGTGGGCTTTCCCTGTTGCCCTGTGGGTGTGCAGGGTTAAGATTTTGTGCCACATTATATGAGATCAGTTAGTCAGCACAGACAGCTGTGAAGCGAGGACCATGCCTGTCTGCACAGCTCAGTTCCTCACTCCTGACATTATTGAACCATAGCAGGGGCTTCACTGATTAACTTTACTGATGGAAGTCGGGCTTTGTCATTAACAGCGTTTCTGCTTCTATTTGTTCACAAAGGCAGAATATTAGTTGGAAATGCAGGAGGAATTTCTACCGTGCTAATGGAGCTGATTATATCATCAATTAAAATGGATTGCGCCAATTAGTGCCTCCACATGTGTTTGGGAGTTCTTTATTCAAATTTTAAATGCCGGTAATTGTTAAGTGCAGAGCAGAGTTGACAGATCTGAGTTATACTGCAATGCTTGCTGACCAAAGAAAGAAGGGTGTTCTACATGTCTGATTGAAAGTACAGGGCAGTTAGCTATTCCTGACATTAAAAAGTTTCACACCAGAATGGTTCGGTGCTGAATGTGGTCTTAAAGTCAATGAAAAGGAAGACAGGGCAGGGGTAAAGCAGCTTCTGATTCATCCTCAGAGACACCAGAGACGGCAGATGCGGGAATCTAGAGCAACACACAATCTGCTGGAAGAACTCAGCGGGTTGAGCAGCAATTATGGGAGGAAAGGGAATGTCTGCGGTAGACAGTAATACTAGAGGGCATGCATTTAAGGTGAGAGGGGGTAAGTTCAAAGGAGATATGTGGGCAAGTCTTTTACACAGAGAGTGGTGGGGGCCTGGAATGCGCTGCCAGGGGTGGTGGTGGAGGCAGATACACGGAGGCATTGAAGAGGCTCTTAGATAGGCACATGAATGTGCAGAGAATGGAGGGAGATGGACATTGTGCAGGCAGAAGGGATTAGTTTCGTTAGCCGTATAATTACTAGTTAATTAGCTTGGCACTGCATCACGGGCTGAAGGGCCTGTTCCTGTGCTGCATTTTTACAGAGTCATGGGTCATACAGCACGGAAACAGGCCCTTCAGCCCAACTTGTTCATGCTGACTGTGTTGCCCAGCAAGCTAGTCCCATCTACCCGCATTTGGCCCAGACCCCTCTAAACCCCTCCTATCCATGGACTTATCTAGATGGCTTTTAAACATGGCTAATGTGCCCGCCTCAATCACCATTTCTGGTAGCTCATTCCAAATACACACCACCCTTTGCAATGAAGAAGCTGCCCCAGATGTCCCTTTTAAGTCCCTCGCCTCTGATCTTAAACCTATGCCTTCTCATTTCAGTCCTGATGCAGGGGTTTGACCCGAAATGTCGACAATTCCTTTCCTCCCACAGATGCTGCTCGACCCGCTGAGTCCCTCCAGCAGATTGTGTGTTACTGCTGATCCATCCTCGTTAATTTTGTGCTGCTCTCTGAGATTCATTTCACCCCCAGAAATCTTCTGACAGCCTGACTGGTTGTTTCAGGGTGCTGGAGGTACTCAGCTGGTTAGACAGCATCTATGGAGAGAGCAGTAGAGTCACTGTTTCAGGATGACCTTTCGTTAGAACTCAGAGAGATTAAAAACCAAATATGTTTAACGTTTCAGAAGAGAGAACTGGTGGAGAGAATGTAAGGATTGTCTGTGTAGGTAGTGTGAAGTACAGGAGCTAAAATGTCTCACCTTTTTGCTCAGTGCTAAGTGGTCTCACGCCTGAATTACTTATTGGATAAAACGTGCCGGCAAAGATCTCTTGTGGTAGATGTTAGATTTTAAACATGATCAGAGGTTGACAATTCCTGTAGAAATCTTATCCAAGCACTGCCTCTTCCTGCTTTTGTATTTAAATCACATTTCTTGGATGTCTTGGAGTGGGTACAGAACACTCTGAAAGGGGAGGGCAACCTGTCAGAGATTGTAGTCCATATTGGTATTAATGACATAGGCAAGAAGAGAGATGGGGTCCTGCAAAGGGAATTTAAGGAGATAGGTAGAAAGTTGCAAGACAGGATGTCTAAGGTTGTAATCTCAGGATTACTCGCCGTGCCTTGTGCTGGTGAGTATAGAAATAGGAAGGTAGGACAGATGAATGTGTTGCTAAGGAGCTGGTGCAGGGGGCAGCACTTCAGGTTTTTGGATCATTGGGATCTCTTCTGGAGCAGGGCTGACCAGAACAAGGACAAGTCACACCTGAACTGGAGGGGACCAATATCCTTGCAAAGTCAAAGGCATTGTCGAGTTTATTGTCATGTGCACAAGTACATATGTGCACAGGTGAGATGAAAAACGTATTTGCAGCAGCATCACAGGCACAGAACATCAGATTCACAACGCTCACAAGAAACACATAAATTAAATGTAAATTATGCAAAATTATACAAGAAATAACACAATTAGAACAAATGAAAGCAAAGTCCATTGTAGTGAAAAGTGGTCATAGTCATAGTGTTGTTAGACTGAGGTACTGATCAGGGTTGTGCCGGTTGTTGAACCTGGTGGTGTGGGACTTCAGGCTTCTGTACCTCCTGCCCAATAGGAGCTGCAGGAAGATGGCATGGCCCGGATGGTGGGGATCTTTGATGATGGATGTTTCCTTCTTGAGGCAGGGAGATTTGCTCGTGCTGCTCAGGTGGGTTTAAACTCATGAGGCAGGGAGGTGGGACCCAGAATGACAGCGCAGCAAGTGGGGAGTCAGAATAATCTGTAGAAAATAGAACAGTTAAGTCCAGTGGGCAGAGCAGACACGGACAGGAGGGGATGTATGAGAGGGTCGGTAGGTTTACTTATTTTAATGCAAGGAATCCTGGATGAGTTGAGAGCATGAATCAGCACAAGGAATTGTGAAGTTGTTGCGATCACAGAGATGTGGTGGAGGGAAGGGCAGCACTGGCAGCTCAGTGTTCTGGGGTGGAGAAGTGTGAAGATGTGACAGAGGAAGGTGCAAAAGCAAGTGTGTTTTGCATGGCTGATCAGGGAGAGCATTAGGGCAGTGCTCAACGAGGAGATCTTGAGGGATTGGCCAATGAGGCAATGGATAGAATTTAAGTATACGAAAGGGGCAGTCACCTTGATGGGGTTATACTATAGGCCTCCCAAGAGTTAATGAGACTTAGATAGGCAAATTGCAGTAAGGTGTAAAAACAATAGGGCGGTAGTAGGGAATTTTAACTTTCCCAGTATTGACTGATATTGCCTTTCTATAAGGGCTGTGGATAGGGTAGAATTCATGAATTTCATCCAAGAGGGTTTGGACAGCTTCCATCCCACTGTGATAAGACTATTGAACGGTTCCCTTATATGATGAGATGAACTCTGACCTCACAATCTACCTTGTTGTGACCTTGCACCTTATTGTCCACCTGCTCTGCACTTTCTCTGTAGCTGTGACTGTAGTACTCTGTACTGTTATTGTCTTTATCTGTACTAACTCAATGTAACTGCACTGTGTAATGAATTGACCTGCACGATCGGTTTGCAAGACAAGTTTTTCACTGGACCTCGGTACAAGTGACAATAATAAACCAATAAGCCAATATCTAAAGCAGAATGTAGAGTCCTTGTGCTCGACCGTGTATTAAGGAATGAGAATGGGCATAGAGTGGAAGTGTCAGAGGAGGAACCCTTCGGGAAGAGTGACCATAGTTGTAGATAGTGAAGGAGGTTGCCTAAGGATACAGAGGGACACAGATCAGCTGGAAATTGGGCAAAGCAGTGGCAGATGAAAGTTCATCCTGACAAGTGTGAGGTCATGCATTTTGGAACATCAAATGTTGGCAGGATATATACAGTAAATGGCAGGGATCTTCAGAGCATTGATATACAGAGATACGTTGGGGTGCACAGGTGGCTAAGATAGTGAAGGAGGCATTCGGCGTATTTGTCTTCAGAGACCGGGACATTGAGTATAATAGTTGGGATGTCATGTTGCAGCTGTACAAAACATTGGGGAGGCTGCACACGGGATACCGAGCACAGTTCTGGTCACTACACAACAGGAATGGATATGGTAGCAACATAGAGTGCAGAAGAGATTCACTAAGATGTTTCCCGGAATGGAGGGCTGTAGATATGAGAGAGTGGACAGGTTGGGTTTGTTCTCACTGGAATGTAGAGGCTGATTTGTGATCTTATTGAGGTTTATAAAATTATGAGGGGCGTAGATAGGGTAGATAGTCAGAATCTTTTCCCCAGGGTCGTGGAGTCTAGAACTAGAGGGAACAGGTTTAAAGTGAGAGGGGAGAAAATTTAAAGCAGGTGTGAGGGGCAGGTTTTTTGCCCAGAGGGTGGTGGGTATACGGAGCAAGCTGCCAGAGGGGGTGGTTGAGGCAGGTACAATTACAACATTCAAAAGGCATTTGGGCAGGTACACGGACAGGAAAGATGTAGAGGGATGCAGGTCTAATGCAGGCAAACGGGATTAGTGCAGATAGGGATCACAGTAAGCATGGACAAGTTGGGCTGAAAGGCCGTTTCCGTGCTGTACAGCTCTGTGATGCTTTGACTCTATGACTCTTCTGCTGCCAAATTTTCTCTTAGGTTTTTCACTGCCAATAAACTGAATTGGATTGTTTAACCAGGCTGATACCTCCTTGCAGTGAAAGCATTACTGAAATTCTCAACAGATGCTATGTGACAAGAAGTTTGAAAATCCAAGAATTGACACGTCTGACAAAGCTCCTGCGGGATGAAAGGATGGGTTTCACACAGGGAGTAGGGTGCATGGTGGAGACTGCCACATTGGGCACAATAACCAGTGTCACATGAGGAAAACTCAACAGAAGCACTAATCCTCTCTGGAACATTTATAATATCAATTATGTTTTCACTACCAAGGACCACAGGTTCTGAAAGTATCTAGTGTACAATGGAATCCTCGCAGGGTTGAATTACTGAAGTATCTTGATGATGTATTTAATTCCTCTTGTCAAGTGTTCTTTGATCACTTAATGGTAAATTTAGATATTTTATTGGCTTCAATTACATTCCTGACACACTTTCCAGTGGCTTTCCATCACAGGGGGGAAACATTATGCCACACTCCTTCATGGAAGGCACCTTACCAGGAGCCTTACCACATCCATCTATGTGCTGAGGAAAGGGAAAGCTTTGTGTAAATACTCAGGGGTGTGGGAGAGGGACACGTAGGCAGATGAGGTAGCAAGAGGCAGTGGGGTAGTGAGGCATGTGGAACCAGAGAAGCAGAAGGATGGGCGAGGCACAGAGAGGACGTGAATACATGGGAATGCTGATGGGCTCTGACGAGTTGCATGTCAGGCCGTGATACATAGGTAGCGCACACAAGGTCTGTGGGGAACAGGAGTCAGCAGCGGGGGGCGGATGCGGGGAAGATCCAGTGCAGGCAACGTGAGCAGAGAACCGTCTGGAGGGCAGAGCATTTGGGGATCCAATGGGTGGTGATGGGATGGATCAAATCAGACTGGGAGCAAGGGTAAGTAGCAGACAGCCAGTCAAAGGAGGTTGAATTTTAGTAATGGCAGGTGCCTAAATGAGGTAGAAGGCAGCTGATTTTTGAGTTCTGGGGGCTTGTGTTTCTGTCTCTGTGCAAACAGCTCACTGAAACAGTTTATGGAACTGCTCACAAAGCTGGGCACTCCCACTGGGTCCTCTTTAATTCCACTCCTACTGTGTCATTTTGTTCAATTGTTTTTGCGACCGCACCAATTACATCTGCTGAGAACTGGTTCCAGAAGCCAAGCTCCCAACGAAGGAGGAACAAATCTTTGTAATTTCTCTTTACTCTTGAGGCTTGTTCATTTTCAGTTCTGAGCTCCTGGTTCACACCCAGGCTAATTTTCTAAGGCAGCGTCACATCAGTAACTACGTTTAAGTTAAAGCTGATGGGTGGAATTTCCTTCCATGTGGTATCAATGGGAGTGGTCCACCCTTTGCAGCTTGAATGCCAATGAATCACAAGATCTAGATGCTAGAAATCCTACGATTGCCACTTGATTTATGATCCAGGTCTGTGTGCTGTTAATCTCATTAAATAATGTTCTCATCACTGAATGCTCTTCATAGTGAGCTAAGGGATACCCCAAGTAGAGAAAAAGATGCTCTCTGAAAATAACTTATTTCCATGAAAAGATAAGATGCATTTTTTGCTCAATGTTTCTCAGGCTACCAGAGGTCGGATTAGATCAATGCACAGGTCTGAATGAAGACTGATAGTACAACAGAAATTAGTGATGAGGTGCATTAGAATTTGGAGTTTGATCTCCAGGAACTGGGCCTGTTTGGGACTGATCAGATGAAGGTCCCCTCTAAAAGCTGTTGAGAGAAGTGAAATGAGCTTCAACAATGAGCCCACTGCTCTGGCTCAGATGAACAGCACAAAACCACCCAAAACCTGAGGCTCAAGAGACTCTGCAGATGCTGGAAGCTGGAGCAACACACACAAAATGCTGGAGGAACTCAGCAGGTCAGGCAGTGCCTATGGAGAGAAATAAACAGTCGCCTTTTTGGGTCGAGACCCTTCATCAGGACTGGAAAGGAAGAGGGCAGAAGCCAGAATAAGAAGGTTGAGGGAGAGGGAGGAGTACACGCAGGCAGGGGACAGGTGAATTCAGGTAATGACTGCGAAGGGACAATGACATAGTTGGTAGTCAATGAAAAATGCATTGCTCGGGCCATTGTAAGGAACTCTGGGCCTGACCATGGAGCTCAATTCCATCAGTGGGTGGGACAACTGGGGATAAATTCTATTATCAAAAACCCCCCACACACAATGACAGCAGAGCAAGGCTATCCACCACGATTCCATGGATCAACTTCAACTAATGTGATAGCAAAGGTTCGCAGTACATGAATATCACTTGGCATCTGATTGTCTCTTAACTATCAATGAACTTTAACATATGCTGAAGTCCCCTCTGTACATTTCTTTTCAATTTATACTGTTGGGTTAGTGGAACTTAAAAGAACTGTTCCTATAAACTCATCTGGTTGCATTTTAATTTTGAGAAACAGGGTTTGGACCCACTCATAACATTGCAACGTAAGGTTCAACAACTTCCAGATGTTTTGCATAGGTGGGGCAGCAAAAAAGCCTTAAAATCTGCACATTCTTATTTGTTGAGAAAATACTTACTTGCAAGCAGTCTGTTTGTTCGTCCCTCTGAGTGTTGGCCTTGGTAAACCAACTCCCTCTCAACATGGGACACGGTGCAGAATGAGTGTTCCGCTGTGAAAAAACGAAGCAACTGCCGAAACGCAAGGCAGATGGAACATCTGGAAACAACTGTGCTGTGGTGGACAGAGGAATTGCTTTCTCAGTCTCTAAACTAAACTCCACATCCCCTCCCACTCTCTTACTCTCTCCCACATTTTTCCATCCCCCCACTCCACCCCACATCTACTTTACCTCCACCCAATCAACACCCCTCCAATCCACCCCATCATATTCCATTAGCCCAACAACCCATTTCACCTTCCTACCCTTTTCCCAATACACCCACACTCTCCCAGTCCTTCCTACCCCTCTCCAAATCCACCCACCCTCTCCCAATCCACCCACCCCTCTCCCAATCCATCCCACCTCTCTCCCAATCCATCCCAGCCCTCTCCCACCACCCTAATTATATTCCAACACTCCAATTCATCCCTTTCCTCTACCCCACTCCTCAGCATCCCGACCCTCTCCGTCACGCCACTATCCTACCAGCCCTCTCGTTCTACTTCACCCGACTCCTCTCCCCTTCCATCTGTCTATCTCACACCACTCTACATCCCAATTTTCACTACCCTGACAACACCCCAGTCCACCCCAACCCTGTCTTCACTGGCCCACTCCATCCCATTCCACTCCACCACCCATCCCACACCATCCCAGCCCTCTCCCACCACCCAAGCCTATCCCATTCCAATCAACCCCCTCCAATTCTGCCTCAACCCTCCTATTCTACCCCAGGTCTGTTCCTCGCCATCTCACCCCCCCACTCTCCCTCCTCACCCCACCCCATCATTCAGGTGATCATTTGGTGGCTCCACAGTGCAACGACATTGAGAAGGATAAACTAGTCCGTGCCATACCAAGGGTTAAAGATGATGTTAAACAGATTAAAGAATATTTACAGTTGGAAGTAAATTATACCAAAGGTTTAATTTTGGTTTCGATTACCAGTGGATGGCTGATCCATCAGCATAAGCTTCACCTTTTCTCATAAGCCCCCAAGACAATGGTGATCTGATTGCTTCCGGATTATAATTAAGGACTGCATTTTAAGAGTAACCACAGCAGTGATCTCACAACTACAGTGGAAACACAGGATACTGACAGCAATAGTCTGACTGCCAACGGAATCTGACTGTTCCAGTCACGCAGCCCATGAGTTAGCAGAGTCACACGTGGGGCCAGAACATGAGTATTCGTTGGTCTTAACTCTTTGCTGATTATGTTCCTTTTAAGTGATTGGGACCTGATCATCTACAAAATACTCATCATTTCTTTACTGGAACCTTAACAAAGGCTGAGGATAACCTGTTGCTTCAGTGATTGAGAGTCTGAAACTACAAGGATGTGCCGGGTTTGTGTTTGTCAGGGAAAGGGAGCAGGACTGGGACCTACTTGAATATGCAGGGAATGGAGGGATATGGACCATCTGCAGGCAGAAGGAATTAGTTTAATTTGGCATCATGTTCAGCACAGACGTCGTGGGCTGGAGGGCCTGTTCCTGTGCTGTACTGTTCTATGTTCTAATTCTTAGCATTACAAAGTCGAGACAATGATTAATGTGATGGGACCAGTGAAACGAAGACACAAGAGATTTTGCAGATATTAGAATCTGGAGTAACACACACAAAATGCTGTGGAAGCTCAGCCGGTCAGGCAGCATCTATGGAGTGAAATAAACAGTCAATGTTTCGGGCCGAGACCCTTCATCTTCTGAGTCCTGATTGTCAATTTTTAATACATTTATTTTAAAATGTATTAAATGGGTGTGTTAATTGAAGTATCAAAAAAACAGTGAAATAAAGGAATATATGTAAATCCTACCTAAACGTAACTTTTAAATGAAGGTAGTTAATCCCATTTTGAATGAAACATATGTAAAATATATAAAAATATAAGATATAAGAGAAAGATGTACACCAGTGCCAGATGTGATGGCTGGTGCAAAGCTGGGTGGGACAGAGGGACCTTGGTGTACATGTCCACAGATCCCTGGAGGTGGCAGGGCAGGTAGATAAGGTGGCTAAGTAGGCGTATGGGATCCTTCATTCACCAGGGCAGAATGTAAGAGTATGGTGATTGATGGTATTGTTAGACCATGTCTGCAGCACAGTGTGCAGACAAAACATTAGTTAGACCATGTCTGCAGCACTGTGTGCAGTTCTGGTCACCACACTATAGAAAGGATATGATTGCATTGGAGAATGTGCAGAGGGATTCATCAGGCTGTTGAAGACAGGAGGGACTGCAGATGCTAGAATAAGCAGCATCTTGACCCACGGGGTTCTTCCAGCATTCGGTTTTTATTCACCAGGATGTTGCCTGGGATGGAGTGTTTAGGTTTGACGAGAGACTGTATAGGCTGGAGCTGTTTCCTTGGAGCGGAGAAGGCTGAGGGGGAACCTGACAGTATTATGAGGGGCATAGATAGTTTATACATGAGAAACTTCTCCTTATCAGGGCAGGCACGGTAGTGTAGTCATTAGCATGACGCTATTACAGCACCAGCGACCCGGGTTCAATTCCAGCTGCTGTCTGTAAGGAGTTTGTAAGTTCCTCCCCATGTCTGCATGGGTTTCCTCCGGGTGCTCCGGTTTCCTCTCACATTCCAAAGACGTGCGGGTTAGGAAGTTGTGGGCATGCTATGTTGGTGCCGGAAGCGTGGCAACACTTGTGGGCTGCCTCCAGAACACTCTACACAAAAGATGCATTTCACTGTGTGTTTCGATGTACATGTGACTAATAAAGAAATCAAATCTTATCTTATCTTATCTTATCTTATCTTATCTTATCTTATCAGGAATGTCTATGACCAGAGGGTATAGGCTTAAGGTGAAGAGTAGGAGATTCAGGAGGGATTTAAGGAAGATTTTTTTTCACCCAGAGGGTGGTTGTTAGAATCTGGAACTCACTGCCTGAGGGAGTGATGGAGGCAGAGATTCTCACAACATTTAATAAGTATTTAGACAAACACGTCAAGTTCCTTGTCTTTGAAGACTGTGGGCCAAGTGCTGGAAAATAAGAACAGTATAGATAGACAGCATGTTTATGCTGGGCTGAAGGGCCTCTTTCCATGACGTATGTGTCTATGGATATTAAGCATATCCAGCCTATCACCCCAGCTTTCTGGACCTCTTGATTTCGGCTAAATGTAATTAGGCCAACTTCACAAATCAGCAGCAAATGTGCAGATACTGGACCGTCTGGACCTGAGTTTATTAAGCTGATCTTTAATTGTATTTGTTTCTTTCAGAATTCGGGGTGAATGCTTATAGTTGTAGCTGACCATATGTTCATCTCAGTGCTAGTTAACCAAGAATTTCCACTGCTGGTTAACCCTATCATTCACTTGTTCACAGAGTAAATCCTGTTGTCCAGCATCTTGCTCCATCCTTGATTGTTCCCTGAACCTGATGGCTTGCTGGACCATTTCAGAGTTGGCTGCAGTTGTTGGTCTGGAGTCATATATAGAACAGGAGCAGACAATGGAGTCCTCCTTCTGTCCTTCAGAATTTCTGATTCACCCGGACACCTCTTTTACCCTCTTTAGACTTATTCATCTCTAACATTCATGACACTGACCGTGTCAACTTTTCCTCTCTCTGTGATTGCTCTAACTTACCCCTTTCTCAACCTGTAGTGCACCACTCACTAAGGAACAACCCCAACTTTTTAAAATCAGTCCTGATGACAGGTCACTCACCTGAAACATTAACTCTGTTTCTCTCTCCACAGATGCTGCTTGACCTGCTGAGTGTTTCTAGCATTTTGTGTTTTTGCTTTACTAATAAGGCCAGACTGAGTAAGGATGACATAAATGATCCAGCCAGGTTTTATAGGAAATTAGTGGTTTCACGGTCATCATTACCAAGTCAGACTTTTTATTTTTTTTAATTACTTCAATTTAAATTCCCCAGCTACCGATTTGAATTCATGATTCCAAATCAATGGCCCAGGCCTGGAGATCAGTCAAATCACTTGACCACTCTCCCAGAAGCAAAGCTTGGGAGTTTAATAATTAGTTTGTTTGCTAATTAATTGTATTTGTTGTACATCCAATACTCGGCTTCTTGAATCTCAGCAACACCACAGGATGTATACTAGATGAATCAGGACATTTTCTATGTTGTTCCCTTAAGTGTTCTTAAATAAAATATGACAGAGCATTAGAGCACCAGTGGGAGACATTCCGTGTGATAAAACACAGACCTCTTATTGCAGTACAAACCTGCAGTACTGAACTACACAGTGTGTCACACCTGAGTAATGAAGGCACCCTCACAGTGGAAGTTATACATGAAATTAACTCAGAGTGTCCCAGGTATCTAATTACTGTTTATCTTCACATATTCTGTCCTGTGCTGTGATACGTTTTAGACACTTTAATTCCCTTGGTACCTGGGATAACTTTGAACATTTATAAACCTGTACCCATGAATACTTCAGGGCAGTGTGTGTGGTGCATTGCACTGGCCCTGTGGTCATAGCAAACAAATGCATGTTGACTCCTCCTGAATGTAGCAATGGCATTGTAATTCCAAGAGAAGCAAAAAAGTATTGTGAAGAAAGGATTAAGTTTATACAGGATAATCAATGAAGATTGGTCACTGTTGGAATGGAGAGGAATGCTACTTTGTACAAGATCCTACAAACAATAAGGAACAAATCTGGAGCAAAACCAAACTACTGGAGGAAATCAGCGGGTCAGGCAGAATCTGTGGAGGGAAATAGACAGTCGATGTTTCGGGTCGAGATCCTTCATCTGGATATGGCCCCTCACGAGTGCAGATTAAGGATCTCGACCTGAAACGTTGACTGTCTATTTCCCTCCACAGATGCTGCCTGACCCGTTGAGTTCCTCCCGTAGTTTGTTTTTTGCTCCAGATTCCAGCATCTGCAGTCTCTTGTGTTTCCAAAGAACAAGTCTGATTTGGTTATGTACATTGATAAATGTTTCTGAGTATTCTGGAGCAGTGCCAGTGATGTGCAAGGACAGATGGGATCTCTACACAACATCTCATCCAAAATGCTAACCATGAGGCACCCTCAGCGCTACACTGATACTATGGTCCAGAGAAAGGGCTGTACTAAGCCAAGCCTGCTGCTTGACAAATACCTGGTCAAAACATTTATTGTCACTTGTTAACTGGATGTACTTTTATCAAAATCATTTCCCAGCATGATAATCTTCTATTGAACTACTAAATGGAGATCTTAAGCTCAGAGGAAAATCATGGCAGAATAACAAAATAACTAGGTTCTGTTCTCAGGTTACATGAGCCTTGTTGAACTTGTCTATGGGTCAACATGACCACAGTCCGGAAGTTAATTCGAACAATGAGTTGAACCATGTGAGGCTATGCCATTGTCTACTGCTATTGGATAGAAATACTACCACAGTGTTATGATAGGAGATAAAAGAGATTGTCTGGCTTCAAAGATGCAACAGTAAAGGTATAAAACAGAAAAACAACGCTTGTCAGGCCAATCACTGACTATAGGTTAGTTCATCAGCCTTTATACACTGAACTCTATAGACAAGGATTTGGGTACAGCAGGAAGCAGGACCATTGACATATCGTCGTCTTGAACTTGCCACAAGCTCACCTCAGTGCCCTTGTTAATTATACTAGAGAGTAGATTACGGGCTGCCAGAGGACCAGGAGTTTAAGGTCAGAACATCTACACCCCAGTTACAGGAACGGCCTTACACATTGTCCGGAAACAGGACAAGAAGGGTTTGGGAATTGGAACAAATTAATGATCTAAAGCTCTACGATATGCAACACAGAACAAGACAGTAGAAGGGCCTTCCTCTGCTGTGATGAGTTTATCAGAAGGAGAATTTCATTGATCTGGTTGTGCTGTGCTTGACCCTAGAGATGAACTTGCAACCTGCTTCATCACTGAGTATCTGACCCAATATTCCTCGGTATCCATAAACCCATCAGCCTTGTTCTAGAATTTTCTCTATACCTAATCACTTTCAGCCCTCTGAGGTGGTTGGAGTGAAGAGCAGGAACTGTTCCTGGTGCCATACTGAAGCTCACCTGGGCATGGCCTGTTCTAAGCCGTAGTGATTGTGGGCACAGCTCTCTTACATTTTAGGTTTTGTGACTTATTGGGCTACTTCTGCTGAGTTCACCCAGACTGCACCAATAGCTTGAGGCTTCTGTCTGCAACGAGTATCAGGCACAGCTGGAACTGAAGGAGCCTGCTGTTACAGCTGGAGTTCCTATACAATGTGAAAGCAGTGTTGGTTTTATCTAAATCTGGGCAGCTGTGTATGTTATGAAAGCATAAAACCACTATGGTTTATTATTCAGCATTATTACCATTCTGCCTTTACAATGAAGTTTTTTGCATACAGAAGCCCACATCTTTCATTACATTATGGAACTCAGTACAGAAACACACAATTCAAGTAATTCACTAACTGAAATCCTTATACATTGAAGATAAAACTGAAATCACACTGCCTATAGAATCAGGCAAGAGATGACAAGCCGTTTTGGAATTTGCCCGGTGCCTAGAGTTCGAGGAGCTTCCCCCAGTCATTTTACAGGAGTATTCAGTCAGGTTTAGGTTTACTTTTGTCTGCCTTGGCTGATTCCTGCAACCAAGATGGTGGCTGCTGCAGCCACTATGAAGCGCTGAAGACCGTCCACGTCGAGTTCCATTCCGGAGGTTTCTAGCGGCGATCTCCCACAGTTCTGCTTGATGTAACTGAGGAGGGCAACAGGCTGGGACTTCAACTGACGTCAGTGGCCCCACTGCTGTTTGGTACTGACTGTTAACAAATTGTTAAAGAAATTCATTGAGTACAGGTTCTATATAAAGAGTAAGGATTATGGTGCCAAGTTAACACTGGCTCTCACACACACACACACACACACATACACGCTCATGCACAAACACACACAGACACACACTCGTACATACACATGCACAAACATAAACCACACACACACACACACACACACACAGAAAGTTGTCCACATCCTCCTATGCGCACACATCTACTGATGTGCACATGTTCACTCACACACTCATGCATTCACATACAGCTGCACACTCTCACACACGTAGGTGTACGCTCTTTCATCATACACAGAAACATATGCACACATATACACACACACATGTGCATGTGTACAGAGAAACACACACACACAAGCACAACAATGATCACGCACACTTACATTGTAATATATAATGAGGTACACTGACCTTTACTCAATCATTTACCCATATGTGCAGAACAACAAACTGCATGCTTATAGCACTTTTATCGTAGTAAAGCCTCATAGGAGCATTATCAAGTAAATTTAGCAAACTATATATGTTCACAATTGCTTCTGCATTCACACAGTCAGTTGTTCACTCATAAAACCTTATTGTCGGTATACACCAATTAAATTATTTTATATTTTTTTACAAACACACACGCATCCTTCTTTGTTGCCATGGAGAGGTGACCCCCAACCCCAAATTTCCTACACAGCCAATTCTTGTGTACAGGTCGGTGGAACAGAGCCCAGGGGCCGGCATAAGGCCAGGACTGAGAAGACAGCCTGGAGTAGACAAGATGACTTTCACCCCTCACACAAGCAGGCTTTGAGCTGACGTTTTAGCCTAGGAACCATGGTCCAGGCCTTTCTCCAGCTGCAGTGGCAAGTTCACACATGTTTCACCAGTCCTGGAGAACTCCTACTGGGCCACAGTATCACCTCAGTCACCAGGTCCAGCATTAACTGTGAAGTTCTTGAAGCTGTTCTGGCAGGAGTTAATTAACTCTGGTTTTTGGAAAAGAAGATCTTGGCGTAGACTGTGGAGGGACTCTGGGGGCTCGGAGAGCTCGTCACAGGTGGGGCAGTTGGCTGTGTGGGCATCAGTTCCAGCTCAGCGTAGGTCAGGCTGTCTTCCATGATCCGAGGCTGAGGAAGAGATAGAAGCATTATAAAGCTCCCAAAGCAACATCTTAGAAAGGCTTAGGACATAGACTTAAGCATCGAAGAAGTATCTGCATGAGCACAAATCACCAAGACACAGAGGGGCAACACACAAAGCACTGGAGGAACTCAGTGGGTCAGGCAGCATCTACGGCGGAAATGGACAGTAGACGTTTCGGGTCGAGACCCTTCATCTGGACAGGGGTCTCAACCCAAAACGTCTACTGTCCATTTCCCTCCACAGATGCTGTCTGACCCGCTGAGTTCCTCCAGCGCTTTGTGTGTTGCTCCAGATTCCAGCATCTGCAGTCTCTTCTGTCTCCATAATACACAGAAAGGTACTGGCCTAGAGCTGGTAGGTGGGATTACTGTAGATAGGTGTTGGATGATCATCATGATGGGGTGGGCTGAAGGGTTTGTTTCAGTGCTGTGTGACTCTATGACCGGTTGGAGTTTCTGGGCTGGACTGGGGGGAGTGGAGGAGTGTAGTTATGTGGGGATTTGATTTGAGATTGAGAGACTGAAGGGGGCTAATTCAGTGGAACCTTCCAAAATGGAATTGCCTGCACAGTTGGAGAAGAGGTGGTGAGTTCAGGAAGACTATTAAGAAGCGCACAGGATCCTTGTCTTTTGAAATAGGGATGCAAGTAAAAGCAAGCAGGTTGAACTACACTTTATAATTCACTAAAGAATTTCAACCAGTTCTGGGCCCCATACTGCAGGAAACTTGTCAGAGCCTTGGAGAGGGTGCAGAGGAGGTTTATTGGAACAGACCCACGGACAAGGTTCTTCCACAGAGTGGAGATTCAAAGCTGGAATCTTTCTCCAGGGTGTGGAAAATGTTAACTGAAGATGATGGAGGTGATTAAAGCTCCAGAAGAAAAAGCAGAGAGGACTTCTTGCACTGACAAAAAGAGGGAACTGATGTGAGATAGTTGGGAAGTGAGGGAGTGGGGATCTGGAAGACACTGCCTGAAAGGGTGAGGAATGCTGGTTCAGTGAAAGCTTCCAAAAGGGAGATGGATAAGTGTTTGGAAGGCAAACGTTTGAGGGTGATGTGGAAGGAGAAGGGGAGCAGACGCCATTGGATCATTTCTTCAGTTGGCAGAAACACAATGAGCCGAATGACATCCACTGGTGCTGTAAGGTTCACTGCTTCCAACAGCAGTAACACAACAGCTATTACTGAGAAATCCAACGTCCAATGTTTTAAAGTGGATTTCTAAGTGGACAGATGGACAACAGCCTTATTCACCACAAGCTGAGAAGTTTGCCCAGTGCTGGGCTCACAAACACACAGCTCTGAACTAGGTACACTGGAAAAGTCCTGGCTTTGGTCTCTGGTTATTCATTGAGTTCGTAGATTGAGGCAACACTCAGTATTCCTGGGAATACTCATCAGCCTTCCCTCTCCAGGCCACAGCCCAAAAACTGGCCTGAAATAGGGGTCAATTTTGAACTTGAAGCTAATGGGCGTAAAAATTGGAGAAGATACAACATAGATTATCAGTCATTTTTGACGACTGTACAAAGTCATTGCCTATCTGATGTGACAATTGTGGTTTGGATACCACATACTTAAACAGACCACTGGTAGGAGTGCAGAGCTGCCTGGTATCAGGGAACCATAACCTGGTCAATGGTATCAGGAGCGGAAGGGGATTGACAATGACTTGCTTCCACTCTGGTTTTATGGGTTTTGAGGTGGATGATGAGGCCAATATTGGAAGCAGAAACTCTTCCGCAGACAGAGCAGGAGGTACCTGTTGGAGTAGTTGAGTGATAGGTTGTGAAGTGGTGCACTCTTTTTGCTGTTTAGGGTTTCTGTCTGCTCCCCAGGTATGGTCTTGAGGTTCTCCATATCATCCTGAAAACTCCTTCTACAGAGTTAAAAATTCACTTTGTATTATTTTCTAAATCCTTCCCCCCTAACTCTGTGGCCTCCTCCAGCTCCACAGTCCTCCGAGGTCCCTGCACCTTTCTACCTTTGGTTCCTGGTACATTTAGCCATCTCTCCTGTTCTCTTCTTCAGAGGCTTGGTCTGCCAATATATGCTTGTTCTCACCCCTTGATGTGCCTTGGGATGCCCCACTGCAATAAAGGTGTTGATGAAGTACAAGTTGTTGTTTTTGTCTTGAGCTCTGCTCGTTGACTCTACACCCAGGAGGACTGAAGTCTTTTGGCAGCTTGGTCCAATGCAATTAGTTTGGAGCATTGTTTTAAATGTTAAAAAAGCACCACCGGAGTTATTTGGCTAAAGCTGTTTGCTTTGCTGAGTGAAAATGTATATTGAAGTACTTTCCCTTTATTGAATAAATGCCACTTATGCTTTGTAAGCTAACTCCAGTAATTGAAAAATTCTGTTTGGAAAATACGGTCTGGATGCTTTTCAACCCTGTGTGCTGAGCACTGCTAAAAACTGCGCCAGAAGATGCTGCCAGCATTGAACTGTCCTCACTGATGTCTGCCCCAGTGGTCATCATACACGCACTCCTTGTACCAAGGACCAGTCTGATCCTAAGTGGTGAAGCCCAGTGTTGTGGCAGAGTTTCATGTGCCTCATTGACAACACACCTGGGGGTTTGGTTAGGTGGACAGATCAGGCCATTCCTAAAGAGTAGCTGAAAGAAATTGGCAATTGGCAAAACCATGTCTCCTGCTTAATCTGCAAAACCTATCGATGTCTTTGAAATGTTGAGAAACATCCAAAACTAATTTAAAATAATGAAAGAATTACAGAAATACATTTATTACATTTTATAAAAATGTTTTTTAAATAAAGTTAACTAAACTCAATTATCTAATACTTAAATAAGTCCCTCATACCCAGTGCAGTGTATGTAATGGAGACACAGGAGACCGCAGATGTTGGAATGTGGAGCAACAGACAATCTGCGGGAGGAACTCAGGGGGTCGAGCAGCATCTGTGGGGGGAGAGGAATTGTCAGTTGTCAATCCTTTGCCCCCCCCGCCCCCCCAACCCCCCTCACCTTCAGATGCTGCTCGACTCGCTGAGTTTGTTGTTGCAGTGGTTGTGAATGGTAATTATTGCTTTAAAGCCCATCAGCCTGTTAAGAATTGTATCTTCTGATTAATTAGCCTTTGAGCTGTTCCAGAGGTGTTGAATAAACTACACTCAGTTTGTTTGCGCTCCATGTCTCCAGAGTGGGACTCAAACCCACAGTCTTCCTGCCCAGGTGGGAACATTGTCAATGGATCACTGCTGACAGGGCTGGTTACACTAACAGGAGGTTCATTAACTCACTCAGATCTCAGGGTTTTGGATCAGCCTGCTGTGCACCCAACTAGCCCGAGCTGAGAAAAACTAGGAGTGTTTGGGTTCCATTTCAGGTCCAACCTGAAATCTGGTTGTCTCCAATAGAACAATTACTTCATTTAAGGGGCCAATTCTATGTTGTACCACTGATTGAAAGGAGGCAAAGAGCTAGGAATCCATCCTTATCTCCTGTACTAAACAGGCAATAGACAATCAGGCATCCCCTATGCTTCTCTCAATACTTACGCCCAATTAAATCAAAGGAGCCTGATATCAGGAGGGGCCTACCACAGTGCTTATTTATTACCGTGATCAAACCTCTCCAGGTGGGAAGATGTATTGGGGATCCATGAAATCATTTTGAAGTTCTCAAGCTTGATGGTAGGGAAACGCTGCTGGAGGTGAGTGGGAAAGTTGCTTTTACTTGTGTCAAAGGTACCACTGGGAAAATGGATATAATTAATAAATGTAAACTCTTGCATATAGTCACCAGGCCCACAACCAATCTATATTTAAAATATTAAAAAAAACACAAAAGTATTTCCTTGCTGGTTACACAACATGGAATTTAACCTTTTCTTACATGGATCCCTGAGATTAGATGCATTCAAATTTAAACGGAAGGAATGGTCCTGACATGGGAAGGCAGTAATCCTTCCTTGTGATCAGTGTCACCAGTGGCTGTACCAGCAACTGACCAATATTGAACTAATGTCATTGGATTTCTGCCCCTGCTTCTCCACCTACCCTGAGCAACAGAAATATGGTGAATTACACAATAGTGGATGGTGCGGAGATTTGTCTTGATTTGCTGACGAGTGCGTTTTCATTGTGTTAAGTGAATATGAGGATAGTACAATGCAGTTAAGGTGGGTGGTTGGTCTTTTCCTCAAGTGTGTCTCTACACTCACATCATACTTTAACTCAGTAAAAGTCAAAGCAAGTGAATGATGTCATTACAAAATCCAAAAGCCAACTCCTTTTTCTCTCTATCTGAATACTGGTACACAAGTCACGGAAAGCCCAACATGAAAGTATAGCAAGTGATTAGGAAGGCAAATGGTATGTTAACTATTAATATAAAAGGATTTTAATACAGGAGTAAGAAAGTCTTGCTGCAATTGTACAGAGCAGTGGTGATTCTGAATCAAGTTTCGTTCCCTCCCGCTAAGAAAGAATATAGTTGCCGCAGAGAGACTAGGTTGGTTGCAAGGATGATGGGTTTGCTGTATGAGGAGAGGTTGAGTAGACTCGACCAATATTCCCTAGAGTTCAGAAGAATGAGAGGAAGATCTTTGGAATGCACAGGCTGGATGCAGGTGGGATGTTTCCTCTGGCCGAGGAGTGAGGAACCAGGAGTCACAGCATCAGAACAGGAGGGAGAGATGAGGAGAAGTTTCTTCACTCTCATTGTGCTGGATATTTAGAATTCCCTACCACTGATGGCAGTGGGTGCTCAGTTTTTGAGTTCATCCAAGATGGAAATTGGTGGATTCCTGGACATGAATGGAATCGAGGAGTAGGGGAATGTGCAGGAAAATGGGACTGAGATGAATCTTAACGAATGCCAATGTAGATTCGTGGGGCCCCAAGCCAACACCTGTTTCCATTTTTTATGTCCTTATATTCTTAGCCATGGTGCAGATGGATCAGAGTTCCAACGACTTGCTTCCTTTCCCCATTCTGCCCATGCAGTTTGGGTGTAACACCATGTATGCTGAACTTGCTACATCTTTTTACCAGATTATGTGAGGGGTTAAGGGTTGTTATATCTGCAAATTACTCGGTAGAATATATGGAAATACAGCCTTTGTAAATCTACCTAGGTAAAACAAAAACCTTTAATTCCTTCCCTAATATAAACCATTAAAGGCAAACCCAATAATTACAAGGTGCAACATCTCAGTGCATTCTCTGCATTACTGCCATCATTTCCAGAATAAGCCTGACACTTTTGCAAGCTATGCTACATATGCAGAGTTGAGTTGCATCAACTCAACAAAGATGACATCAAAACCCAAAAGGGAAAACAAATCGACTTAGGAGCAAAAGTTAATTCAAAAGGTGCCTGAGCAGAACAAGAGAGATAACAAAAATTCTTCACTAAACACAAAGAACAGAAAATGGACCACGATAATCATGCTACATTGTTTAAGCCGAAGTGTAATATTTCAGCCATTTTGTGCTGGTAATGTAATTAGTGTTAATTGTTTTTGCCAAGTGCCCTACGTGTGTGTGTTAAATCCCGCTCTCTCATTTAATTACCATTTGTTTTATTCTCATTTCACAGGGCTGATGTCTTATGGGCTATTACAGGCTCTTATAATCGCCCCGGTAAACTCTAAATCATGCAAATTTTAAGCACATCAAGTGGTAAAATCAGATTCTCTGGATGTTTTATTGAATTATTGCAAAATTGCATTGTGTTCTATTGTAGATTAGCTATTTATTCTTTATTCTATTATGCGTTGATATGAAAAATAATGCTGCATTCTCGAATATGGATCACCCAGTGTGGTCTGAGCTTTTCATACATTTTTATGATGGTCTGATAGTAAATATAATTCAATGAAGCCAAAGAGCACTAAATAAATAATTGGATCTTAGAAAGCAATAAAGATACAATAAAATTAGCAAGTCTACAATGAGTAAATTGTACGTGAAATGATAGGATTTCAAATTCTGTCTTTGCTTATTGCTTAAGGTTCTGACAATCGAAATATATAAAAATATTGCAGAAACTGGCAGGTGTTTGTATAAGATGTAGGCATTAAAACAATGCAGGCAAGACAATGCAATACAACAGCTGATAGAGTGGCCATCGCTGGCTGGGTGTGCTGCTGAAGGTTTCATTACCTGCTTCCAATCTTACAGCTTTTTCTACCAGTGCCCAATTTTTCTGTAGCGAGCAACAGCCATCAAAAAAAAGGCACCAAGTTTCAGAAGCAGATGACAGCACTATATGGGATATTCAGCTCAAGCAGCTCACAGTGAATCTCTGGACCACTATATTTTAGATAATAACCCCGTTACTTTTCTCCAGCAGTGTTCATCCTAGATGCCTGGACAATTTCTCTGTCTGTTCCCTGAGCCATCTCGTTAGATGAACGTTCAAAGGTCACAGCAGTGGTATGGTTTTAAAGAATGTGTAGGGTTAATGGAATCTGCTTTGCTCCATAGGAGAAGTACTTCCCAGCATAAAACAAATGTTTTTTTCTTTAAACAAGACAATACTCAGTAACTAGGTGTTAAAGATGTGGCCAGATCTCTATGGTAAAATTAGCAGAAAGAGTATAATTGAATAAAATAAGGCTGGATTTGAGTTTATAAGACATCCATATAAAACTGGCTGTGCAGTGTTTAAGGGCTGTTTCTATGTGTGGAGAACTGTGAACAGTGAGTGCAGATTAGGTTTGGTCTGTGCAGAGTATGTGGGACAACCCAGGAATTGCTCCAGAACCAGACTATTCTTTCTAATTCCTTCAAAATAAGGGAAGTAGTTTTTTCACTCCAGACATGGCTTCAGTACAAGGTTGTGTCAAGTATTCACTTACCAGAATGGATTTGGCATCATGTTTCTTCAAGAACTTTCTTTTGGAGGATGCCTCTCTTCTTGGTACTGTAATATAGAGCAGAGGCATGCCATAATGTTAATGTCGGCAAATAATGTATCTTTTGCTTTTCTATGGATGCTTTGGCCTTCTCATGCTTATATACACTGCACACACCCCCAACATGTGCACACACAGAGGCACAGGCGCGAACAACACAGACACACAGTGGAGTATACATACAGACAAATGACAACACAGGTACAGACAGGCCCACATATGTTCTCACACACACAGGGAGACACACACACACACACACACACACACATATGCTGACACTGCATTTTGAGGAATTACAACTACTTCTTTTGCCAACAAGTTTTAAATTACTTTTAATAACCAAGTCTCTCACAGTAGACTTCAGCAGTCTGCACTCTTGTTTAGTCTGAGTGTAACATATTGCAAATGTAAGTTATTGGACCCAGAGGTATAATGATGGTGACGGAGTGAATCAAAGGCAGAAAAAAATGAATTGTGTGTAAAAAAAAGTGCATTTTTATTTCAGAGACCACAGGCTGAGGTGAATTCACAGCACCTTTTGTCACATGGTACCAAAAACTACACTGACTCATTAGTAGTGCACAGATTGGAAAGAATTTATTAATAGGGGCCAATATATTAGAGAGATTCCTCATGGAAACAGGCCCTTCAGCCCACCAAGTCCACACCTACCATCACCCACCACTTACACCAATAGATATTTATTTAAGATATTTATTTATTAGTCACATGTACATCAAGACTCACAGTAAAGTGTGTCTTTTTGCGTTATTGAGAAGGTGCTGGGAACAGCCCACAAGTGTCGCCACGCTTCCGGCACCTAACCCGTGCGTCTTTGGAATGTGGGAGGAAACTGGACTACCTGGAGGAAACCCACGCAGACACAGGGAGAATGTACAAACTCCTTACAGTCAGTGGCCTGAATTGAACCCAGGTCGCTTGCGCTGTAACTGTGTTACGCTAACCGCTACACTACCGTGTCGCCCGAATCCTTTGTTAACCCCTTTTTTTCCTATTCTCCTCACTTTCTCATTAACTTTCCTCCCCATCGCTACACCCCCCCCCCCCCCCCCCCAGATCCTACCACTTGCCTACGTACTAGGGGCAATTACAGTCCACACAGTCCTAGGAAGAACGTGCAAACTCCACACAGACAGCACCCGAGGTCAGGATTATGAGGAATCAGCTCCACCAGCTGTGCCATTGTGCCACCATTAGCGATGTTCCCCTGGTTCAGCGAAGACAAGGAATAGCAGGGAGCTTATTGCTGCAGCGAGTCTTGTGAGCTTGAATTGTTATGGAGCATGGAGCAGTTACTTGCTTTTGATCACATTTCACATTGACCTTTTGGGTTGTACAGGTATTTTAAATGTCTGGATCAGCACACGACTTTTCCAATCCATTTACATGTTTAAATATTTTGGGAAGTTACTGCAAACCCTGCCCTCATCTGCACTCCTAACATCACTGGATATCTGGGGAATGAACAAAGGCCCAGGTGAGTGCAGCACAGAGAATGGTACAGAGAGGGTAAACTGTGGCGTGATCAACGTGAAAGGTGAGTAAATGGCAGAGTGAGAAAAGTGGGGAGTGACTGAAGTGGGAGTAAGTTAGTGCAGGGTGAGTAACACTGCAGGTTGAACGGTGGTAACAAGCACTGCAGTCTTGGGTCAATCCTGGCCAGGGGTTCATCCTAGCCAGAGTGATAACGGACTTATCCTGTCTCTGCAGCGAGATCCAATTCCATTGTGCAGTTGCGACAATGAAAGTGTGAAAGAGAACTCAGCTGCCAGCTGAAAGCCCCCAAAGTATAGCTCGATCCCAGTCAGAAATAAGACTTCATTGGTGGGCGGAGACGTGCCTCTGTGCTGAATGAAACTCTGGCTCAATCGAAACCTTGCCTTACGCTCTGTTCCCATCAGATAGGCAGGTCGTACTTGCTTCTGGGGCTGGCAGGCAGCTGGTAGGGGGCGGGAAGTGAATTTCAGGACATTGGCTGGTTCCTGTTCCTCCCCAGAAAGTGCTTTCTGCTCTTTGCCTGAAAGATGAAAGCATAACTTGCTGTTGTCTGTGGCTATTTTATGTTTGAAAACGGGCATCAACACACACCACTTTCTGCCTTCAAACATTTTTTGCAAAAAGTGGTGTTGTTGAAAGATCCAGACTGATGTGGAGCTGAAATATGATCTGCCATTTACAGAGTGTGTTAAAAAATTCATCACTCTGCTGGTGGGAGTATTTAATAATGTATAGATGACAGAGAAGATCACTCCAAGCCTGCAAAATGGGGCCTGGTAATCAGGGTCACCCCAACAACATTGTCATTTTGCCAGTTGGGTTTGTGTGGGAGGTACAGAATTGAAGACTGATTGCTCCCTTACCCCAAGCTGCCAGTGCGCAGTCTTTACATTCACTCCAATAGCATAAGAGGGCATGAGGTACATAATGAGTTGTGGGTCAACATGAGTCCTGCAACTCCTTTTCCAAATGCATCATCTAGGGTATGACATAGCTTCGCGACTTGCAATGTTGCCTCCCTTGTTTATGTGGACCAGGCTGACCCTGCTTGGACAAGTAGGACCACACTCCCTGTTCCTGATTTCCAAGTAGTGACCAGGGCCAAAAAAACATGGGTTCAAATCTTGGTTGAAGTCTGTAATTCTTTTGGTTACAAAGCCCCGTCAAATATGATGAGGCAAAGGCTCTTGTGGATGTTATGGAGAGTGGTTGCTGTAGAACTAAGAATCAGAGACATTTATGGCACAAAAAGAGGTCTTTTTGACCATTTATTCATGCCAACCAAGTGTGGAACTATGAGTTACTCCTATTTCCCATCTGGAGCAACAGACAGTTTGCTGGAGGAACTCAGCAGTCTGAGCAGCATCTGCGGGAGGAAGGAGTTTTCGATGTTTTGGGTCGAAAGCCTGCATCAGGAGAGGGTGGCTGGGGCATGGAATGCACTGCCTGGGGCGGTGGTGGAGGCAGGTGCATCGGTCAAATTCAAGAGATTACTAGATAAGTATATGGGGGAATTTAAAATAGAGGGATATGTGGGAGGAAGGAGTCAGATAGTCTTAGGCGAGGTTTAAAGGTCGGCACAATGTTGTGAGCCAAAGGGCCTGTATTGTGCTGTACTGTTCTATGTTCTGTGTTCTATGTTCTATGTAAAATCCAGTCTGAAGTGGCTTATAAGGGCTTACAGCTGGAAACAAGCACTAAAATGGGGCCTAAACGATTCCCAAAGAGTCTGTGGGTGCTGAACAAGGGAGACCACCAGCAGCCACCATCTTCTTCCTGTTGTTCTTGCTCCTGCCCCATTTCCCTCAGGTTCTAGATGTCCTCGTTCCTCTTTCTCATTCATCAGCTGCCGTCTTTAGAGCACTCATTCGTGGAGCATCACACCTTGACGAACTCCCTGCATCTGTGTAGGCAGCAAACTCTCACCATCAGGAGACCACTGGTGCTTTCCACTATCACCCTTGTCATTGGGTGGTACCGTGGCACAGCTGGTAGAGCCGCTGCCTCACGTCACCAGAGACCTGGGTTCAATCCTCACCCCTGGTGCTGTCTGCGTGGAGTTTGCTTGTTTTCCCTGTGACTGCGTGGATTTGCCCCGGGTTCTCCAGCTTCCTCCCACATCACAAAGATGTGCAGATCGGAAGGTTAATTGGCTCTAAGTGCATAGGTGAGTGGTAGAATCTTTTACCCTTTACTCTAAATCTATGTCCTCTGGATTTACCTACCTGTGATATGGGGGAACATTTCCTGCAGTCCATCCTATTCACACCCCTCATAACTTCATATATCTCAATCATGTCCCCTCATGGGCAGACCCAGCCTCTCCAGCCTCTCCTCATAACTGAAACACTCCGTCCCAGGCAACATCCTGGTGAATCTCCTCTGCACCCACTTCAGCATCATTACATCTTTCCTATAGTGTGGTGACCAGAGCTGCATGCAGTACTCCAGCTGAAGTCTGACCAATGTTTTATAAAGTTGGAGCATGATCTCCCTGCTCTTGTATGCAATGCCCCGGCTAATAAAGGCCAGTATCCCATATGTCTTCTTAACCATGGTTCCATCTCTTCAATGCAGAACACCCATTACTTGCTCAACAAATTCTGAGGGTTCCCACCTGCTTTAAGAAGACCACTATTATCCCAGTACCTAAGAAAAACAAGGTAACATGCTTTAATGACTACTGCCCGGTGGTTCTGACATCCACCATCATGAGATGCTTCGAGAGGCTGGTCATGGCACACAGTAACTCCAGCCTCCTAGACAACCTCAACCCACTGCAATTCACCTACCACTGAAACAGGACTATGGCAGACGCCATCTCCCTGGCCCTACTCTCACCTCTGGAGCATCTGGACAGTAAAGACACCTACGTTAGATTATTGTTTATTGACACCTACATTAGATTATTGTTTTACCTTGTACTACCTTGATGCACTGTGTAATGAATTGCTCCGTATGAGCGGTATGCAAGACAAGTTTTTCAGTGTACCGTGGTAGATGTGACAATAATAATAAACCAATTCCAAATTTGAATCAGACGAAGTGGCCAGAAATCAGAATCCTAACCATGAGCAAAGAGATCTTGGAGCTTTCCAGATTTAGTGCCATTCTGGTATAGAACTATAATTAATAAAATAGCCATACATGGGTCAAGGTGAGAAAATAGTCAGGGACGAGAGGCATAGTCTAGTTAGGGCAGGAAGCAAAATAACACTTAGGTTTCATCACCAGATTTCCTGTCCTCTGTGCTAACCTGCCATTCAGAGCAAAATCTTCCGTTGCAGCTTGTCAGCTTATTTTCCTGGGTGTACTTGTGTTTAAATATTTATCAGCATATATGTGTACGTTTGGCATATGTGTATCTAAGTATGTGCACCATATATCTGATTATGTATCTGCACACTACATCTGTGTAGATGCACTGCAGATGTGGTGGGGTGAGGATATTTATGTGAGAGTATATGTGCACAAGTACATTTGCTATCTATGCATTGATGCAAACTATAGGTATATAATAAATATAGGTATATAGATATCTGTGTATTTGTCTGCTCGGTGTATCAGGTATTTAACATGACATGGTTACATTGGTCAGTTTTGATTTTCTCTTCACAGAGCAGCTGATACATTTCTGTTTCTGCTGTAGATAACTGTAATGTGTGTGATACCGAACATGCAAGGTAAATAAATAAAATGCTGGACATTAACTTGGTCATTAATTAGATTTCCACCAATTCATTAGTAGCCATGTCAGGGGGAGGCTTAGGCAGCTGCCAGCAATTACAAGCCGCCTCCATCAATCAATTCTTCAGCAGCCAAATAACCTTTCTGTGCTTCTGTTGATTGATATCCTAAGTAGTCCTTTATTACTGTTAACCATGTAAGCGGGAAAAGCTGGGATACTGGAAGGGGCAGGTCTTTCATTGCTTTTCCTGGAATTTAGCTTGACGGGCATTTTGGCACAGAAAATTCATCCAAACTGGACAGTTCTTCAGCAAGAGAGGCACAGATAGGGCAGAAAGTCAGAATCTTTATTCCCATGATAGAGGCATCAAAACCAAGAGGGCATAGGTTTAAGGCGAGGGGAAGGAGATTTAGAGGCGATCTGAGGGGTAGGTTTTTTTTACACAGAGTGGTTGATACCTGGAACTTGCAGCCAGAGGAGGTGGTGGGATCAGATATAATTGCTGTGCTTAAGAGGTATTTAAATAGACACTTGAATAGGCAAAGCATGTGAGGACACAGAGCTGACGCTGGCAAATAGGATTAGTGTAGTTGGACAAAAAGTTCGGCGGGGACATGACAGGCTGAAGGGCCCATTTCTGTGCTGTAGAACTCTTGACTCAATAAAAAAAGTGGAGGAGATGAGTGGGGAGGGCACGGTGTGGCTGGCTGGAATGTTAAACTGGCCTCGGTTAGTAACCGAGTCAGCAGTTAACCAGTTCCTTATGAATAATTGAGTATATGTTTATAGGGATATCTTACATATTCAAATAAACTGACCAAACAATGAGTATTCCACACTGGTAGGTTGGTTCAGGAACACAAGGAATCTTTAGAGCATGACTTTGTTGTATTATTAGATTGGCTAGGAAGAGTTATGCAAAGCTTGAGAAAGACAGCACGATTGACAACATCGCCTTAATGGGTAACAATGCTCTTCATCTGGGACAAGAAGGGACTCACCAATAACATCTTGTTCCCAATGTGCTTCACTGAAGCATATCAAACAAAATTTGGGAGCAAGCCGCCCCAGGACATATTGGGCAAGATGACCAGAAACTTGGTTACAGATAGGGGAGAGGAATGTAGAGGGTTTCAAGGGCTGACTTCCAACGTTTAGGGCCTGGACAGCTTAAGACGGCTGTATTCTTGCACAACATTGGCAGATACACCAGCTTTGGAGGAAGATCCACTGAGACCTACTTTTCACCGGGACTGGTGGAGGTGCATCACGAGCTGCAATTTTTTTCTTCTCCGCTTTGCTTTGGAATATGGGTGAGCTCACTGGAGTTGTCGCCATTTCTCCTGAACTGCAAAACACGAGATTTCATTCCACGATTCATTGAGCTGCCTTTCACCTTCCAATCTCCACAGAGAAATATAGTAAGCTGCTCTCTATTCTGTATTTATCACAACAAGCATATTTTTCACATCTGCTGTCTGTCATCCCCAGAGTACTAATCTCCCAGAGATGTACAGAAGGGTCATCTCTATCAAACTAGGAAATGCAAGCACTTTGTGACTTTTTGCTTTATGGCCTGTCCTTAACTGTATACAACAACATTCCAAAAATAGATGATAAACAATATGATTAGGAAGAACTACAGACATGAACTTTGCAATTCAGGAGAAAAGTACTTGACATTTTTTTTTCCCTCAATTGCAAAGTTAATGCCTGTCCCAGTCAGAATAATAAGACTTCTGGAAACCAAAAAGCAACCACGTTATCATATTTTAAAGAAGGGATTCTAATTTACTTCCCACAAGGCAGCATTTGTTCTCAATTGTCAATGAAGAAATGGTAATTTACCCAAGCCATATATATCTTTAGAAAACCTTTCCAATCAATATCCCAATTGTGGGGAATGGGAAAGAACAAATTCGGGTTTGGCTGTCAATGCCCCACTGAGGGTCTGACACATACCCAGGTACACGTTAAACCAAATCTGTACCATTATTCAACTGTTTTTAAAACTCTACTCCATTAGGATATCTTCAGTGTTTCAAAGCTATTTGACTCCTGAGAAGAATAACTTAGTCCTATTCTAACAAACCAACAGCAAAATAAAAAGCAAAAATAAGATTCACCCTGAATCTGTACTTCCCATCAAAGTTTAGGTGATGAGAGTATGTTTCTCCCAAAGCTGGGTATCAAGAACAAGGCAGTCATAGTTTCAGAACATGGGGTTGGCCATTTAAGAGGGAGACAAGGAGACATTTCTCAGAATGTGAACCTTTGGAATTGTTAACTCCAGACAGCAACGGAGGCAGAGTTATTGGAACTATTCAAGGCTAAGATAGGCGAGTCGATGGTTATGGGGAACAGGCAGAAAAATAGAATTGAGATAAAAATGGGATCGGCTATGATTTGTTGCATGATAGAGCAGACTCAATGGGCTGAATGGCTGAATCCAGCTCCTGGGCTTATATTATGATTACACCGTGAGGATAGGAATAGGCTGTGTAGCTACTTGAGCCAGCTCAGCTGGTCAAAGACATTAGGACTGATCAGCTGCTTTATCCCAATTATCCATTTTGCTCTAAATTCTCCAAGGCAAATCTATCCCTGTCTTGATAGCTCCAATGGTCTGGCAGCTAAAAGAATAACCAATGAGCACACCATGGAATAGGAACATCAGAAAAAACTGCAGATCCTGAAAATCTGAAATAAAACAGAGAATGCTGGAAAACTCAGCAGGTCAGGCAGCATCTGTAGGAAGAGAGACAGTTAACATATCAGGTTGAAGAAGTTCTGATGAAGGGTATTCAACCTGAATTACTGACTCTGTTCCTCTTTCCACAGATGCTGCCTGACTTGCAGTGTGTTTCCAGTATTTCCTGTTTTTATTTCACACCATGAAATATTTAGGAATCAATTTTCAAAAGCCATTGCATTTTCTCATATAAAGTTTGCCCCTGCCCTGGAGATGCTTTGCTCAATGCCTTATGGCTGCAACTTCTGGTATTTGTCTATTGGGTAACTGGAAGATATGGAACCAACATGTTGAGTTCTGAAAAAGGGATGTTGTACCTCACATAAAATCACAAGAAGAGGCGTTTCACATCCGAGACCTGGATTCCAATCCAGTCAGTCTCATGGGTCAATCTCCTCGAGAGTCCAATGTGAAATGAGGTGAGGTGGTTTGCAACCCAACTCCATGTGCAGAAGAGTCCATACAGTCACAGAACCCGAACTCTGACTCAGGTGTGGGATTGGTGGGATGGAGGCTGGAGTGGGACGGATGGATACTGACACACAATCCCTCAGGCTGGGGGAGAGGATGAAGCCTCATTTCACATATGACTAAACCACATCTGATCAGGAAGAGCTTGAATTTGGCGGTTGGCATCTTAAGTGAGAAAATGTTCCATTTTTAGTTAACTTTTAAGTTAATTTGGTTAATTTCATTCCATTCTTTAAAATTCACCCAAAATCGCATACACACAGTACCTGCTATTAGGTTCTTTTGTCAAGTATTTCCTCGCTGCAAAAGAAAGACAAAAGTTGAAATTCTTCAGTCACAACGAAACCAAGTAAATGTGCTGATGCTATCCTGTGAAGGTTGAACATTAAAGAAGCAAGTTTATCTTTCACTCACCTCTTATCTTCTTCCTGTTCTTCAGAATCTGACAAATGATAACTGCTGCAAAAAGCATCACCGATAAGATGCCCACAGAGCACACCAGTGTCACATAAAGATACAGATCTGAAACTAAGACACAGATGCTGACAAATACAGGTCTTCAGTCATGTAAAGTGCAAACAACCAATTGCTTGTTTACAGCCAATCTCCTTCACGATAAAGTCAAAGGCTCATAGAGCACAGGAACAGGCCCTTCAGCCCACCACGTCCATGCCGACCTTTTTGTCCATCTACACTAATCCCATTTGCCTGCATTAGGACCATATCCTTCTGTACCTTGCCTATTTCAGTGTCTGTCTAAATGTATCTTTAACTTAGTGATTGTATCTGACTCCACCACCTCCTCCGGCAGCAAGTTCCAGATATCAACCACTGTCTGTGTAAAACACTTTCCCCTTAGATCCCCTTTAAAACTCCTTCTTCTCATCTTAAAACTATATCTTCTTGTTCTTGATACCCTTATCATGGGAAAAAGATTTTGACTATCTACCCTATCTACGCCTCTCATACACCTCCGTCAGATCACCCCTCAGTCTCCTCCGCTCCAGGGAAAGCATCTCTCCCCATAACGAAAGTCATCCAGTCCAGCCAACATCCTGGTGAATCTCCTCTGCGCTCTCTCCAGAGCAATCACGGAGAGTCATACAGCACGGAAACAGGCCCTTCAGCCCAACTCGTCCATGCTGACCATGGTGCCCACCAAGCTAGTCCCATTTGCCCACATTTGGCCCTAAACCTTTCCTATCTGTGTACTTATCCAAATGTCTTTTAAATGTTGTTATTGTACTTGCCTCAACCACTTCCTCTGGCAGCTCATTCCATATACGCAGGACTCTCCATGTGAAGAAGTTGCACTCAGATCCCTTTTAAAATTTTCACCTCTCACTTTAAACCGATGCCCTTTCTCGGGAAAAAGTCTGTCTGTGTTCACACTGTCTATACCCCTCCATGGATACTAATGTATTCAATTATTATTTACTAGAATATTCCACTCTAGACATTGTGTGATATTGTGATCAGAAAGTAATGTTGAATTTTCAGCTATGGCATATTCAAATATTTGAGTACAGCAAGCTGATACGCAAAACAGCAGCCAATTTGTACAAAGCACATACTGTACCAACTTAGTGGCCCTTTAGATAGATTTATTTTTCTCACTGATTGAAGGTTAAATACTGGCCAACACACAAAAGATCGCTCTCCTTATCTTCTTCAAAATAATGGCATGGTAACTTTTACATCTGATGTGGCAGATAGAACCTTGGTTTAAAACCACATCCAGCTGTCCACTTTTCAACCAGTCTGGTACCAAAGCATCATCCTGGAGTAAATGCCCAGGTTCCTGGACTGGGATTTGAACTTTGGTTGAGCTTTTGAACTATTGAGCTTTGGTTCACGCCTATGAAGAATTACGTTATCGTTAGACTAAGCTCCAATGACTGCAGCAAATGTGCACTAAGGAAGAACTTGCAGTCAATGCTAAGTTCAGCATTTTCAGATAACTGGTCTTTACAGTTTCAGTCTGTAACATTAACTTAATTTGTCTCTCTCCACAGATGCTAACTGACCTGCTGTGTATTTGCAGCATTTTCTGTTTTATTTCAGATTTCTGACATCTGCATTGTTTAGTACCTCACAATTCCTGCAATTTTTCTCTCTCTCCTCCTCTGTCCTCATACTCCTCCAGACAGATCAGCTGCAGTTAATGAGGTCTCACCTTCCTCTCTCAGCCAGCACCACCGCCATTTGTGTCACCCAGTCTCTCTTGGTCTCCACCCTATCACAAACCTTTCCCTCTATTCTCTCTATTGAACCTCTTTGCAGCTTAAAACATATTTAATTTCTAACCTATCTGAATTCTGACAAACGTTCATTGGCCTGAAACAATAACCTTCTTTTTATCTCCACAGATGCTGCCTTGAGTGCAAAATATCCCCAGCATTTTAACTGGTGCACTGGAACTGGAATCAGATTCAAACAGCATCTCTTCCTCTCACCCTGCCCGTCTTGTGGCAGATCTCCTCTCCTGAAGCCTTGAAACTCTCCCATCTTTATTCACTTCTATAAATTTTACCCTGAAACTCCTTTGGACTCCAATCTTATCCCATCTAGGAAACACTGTGTGATGTTTCACTACATTCGCCAACAAAATTAACATCAATCATTGCTATTCTACAAAAAAAGAACAAATTTTTAAAAACCATTACTCTCTCAAATAGTTGATTCCCCCTTACTGAAGACCCTCCCTGCATTTGTAATGGTGCCAACACATAGCATAGATCCCATGTTCCAAATACAGTCCCTTCACGTTCAATTCAGCTCGAGGCAATTTATCAGCAAAGAGCAATGAATTTTACCTTCAAATACTTTCCATTCTTCTTTAGTGTTCCTAGAAATCAGCAGAGTGGAAGTTTCCGGAAGAGAATCTGCAAGTGATAATTTCCTTTGCTTATTTTGGTTAATTTAAGGGCAGGTGTCAGATTTTGTGCATCAGAGTTGCATCAACAGTGATGATTGTCTATTGCAAGATGGAGTCCGGTGTGAACAGTCCTCAGATACGGGGCTGTACGAAAGCCCATCAAGGGATCGTTGCCTCGGTTTAGCTAAGACAAGCGGTGCCTCTGAGCGCCGGGAAAATGAGACCATGTGGGCAGAGGTTAGGAAAGAGATTACAGGCCAGGGAGGTGAGGAAGTTGATGTATTGTCCATAAGATCTAAAGGAGAGAAAGGATGGCTCTGCTGGGGGCTAGCATGAGCCTGCTGGGCTGAATGGCCTCCCGCTATGTGGTAATAAGATCATTGACATTGACAATAAGTTCATTGACAAGTTCAAATCCACTCTAAATACAGTGTAAAGAAGAATAGCTGACACCTTTCAGGAAACGTTGTATCATTGCCAGTGAACATTTTTTCAAAGGTGGAAAAATGAGACATCCATTTAAGTCATTGGACATACAAAGCAGAAACAGGCCCTTCAGCCCATCATGTCCATGCCCACCCTCAAGTACCTATTTGCACTAATTCCATTTTATTCGTCCTACATTCCTATCAACTCCCCCACCCTCCAGATCCTCTCACCTACACATCTAGGGCAACTCACAGTCTTTGGGATGTGGGAGGAAACTGGAGCACCCAGGGGAAACCCACACATTCACAGACAGAACGTGCCAACTCCACACAGACAGCCCTGAACTGCAGGCTGTGAGATAAGATAACAAAACAAGAAAACCCCTGGGCTCCTTGAGCCTATTATAGAGTCACAGAGTCATACAGCACGGAAACAGGCCCTTCAGTCCAACTGGTCCATGATATCCAAGATTCCCATCTAAGCCAGTCCGATTTGCCCACGTTTGGCCCATATCCCTCTAAACCTTTCCTTTCCATGTACCTGTCCAAGTGCCTATCAAATGCTGTTAATGTATCTGCCTCAACCATTTCCTCCGGCAGCTCGTTCCATTTACAGACCATCCACTGGGTGAAAAAGTTTCCCCTCAGGTTCCTATTAAAGAAACAAAGGACTGCAGATGCTGGAATAGAGATGAAAAAACAACATGATGCTGGAGGAACTCGGCGGGTCAGGCAGCATCCATGGAGAAAAGCAGGCAGTTAATGTTTCGGGTCAGGACCCTTCTTCAGGACTGAGGAAGGGTCCTGACCTGAAACGTTGACCGTCCGTTTTTCTCCATGGATGCTGCCTGGCCTGCTGAGTTGCTTCAGGTCCCTATTAAAGCTCTCCCCTCTCACCTTAAACCTAGGCCCTTTTGTTCTTGATTCCCTAACCCTGGGAAACAGACTATGTGTATTGCATTGTTCATTTGGATTGAGACTGGTCTGTGGCTCCATCATGGCCTGGCCTTATGACATTAGTATTACTCTCTGACTCTATCAAATGGGACTAGCTTAAGTGAGCAACTTGGTCAGCATGGATGAGCAGGGCCAATGGGCCTGTGTCTGTTCTGTATCACTCTATGTATGAACAGCAGTGGAGGTCAGGATTGAATCAGGGTCACTAGAACTCTGAGGTAGCAGCTGATCATTGTGTTGTTCTGAGTAATCAATAACCTGACATACTAGGACCATTGAAATGAGATCAGAAAAGATCTCTAAAGTTATTCTGATATGCAAAATTGATAAAACATCAAATGACTTGTTAGGATTTGTCCTGAAGGTAGCCTGTGTTGAGTGGTGTGATGAGGTGGATTGAATAGCCTGTGGGACTGCATGATAAATAGGCACTGAAGGACAGATCTTACACATGGCACAACAAACAATCTGCTCGAAGAACTCAGCAGGTCAAGCAGCATCTGTGGGAGGAAAGGAATTGTTGACGTTTCGGGTCAAAACCCTGAGTCAGGACTCATAGACATGGCACAGTTATTTAAGATGATTAATGTTGCTCAGAAGAATATAGTAGTGTTTTAAACTATCAAGGCATTGACATTCTCTGAAAACAATCTAACTTGACAATTACCCTGATCATATTGTGTGCAGTTATGGTCGTCCCATTACAGGAAGGATGTGGAGGCTTTGGAAAGGATACAGAAGAGGTTCACCAGGATGCTGCCTGGATTACAGGGCATGAGCTATAAGGAGAGATTGGACAAACTTGGGTTGTTTTCTCTAGAGCTTTGGAGGCTGAGAGGAGACCTGATAGAAGCTATACAATCATGAGAGGCATAGTGAGGGTAGACAGTCTGAATCTTTGTCCCATGTTAGAAATATCAAATACTAGTGGACATTTAAGGTGAGAGGGAGGAAGTTTGAAGGAGATGTGCAGGGCAAGATTTTTACACAGAGAGTAGAGAGTGCCTGGAACGGGCTGCTGGGGGTGGAGGAGGCAGATATGATAGTGGTGTTTAGACAGACACTTGAATAAGCAGGGAAGGGAGGGATATGGATCATGTGCAGGCAGAAGAGATTTAGTTTATTAATTTGGCATCATGTTCAGCACAGACATTGTGGGCTGAAGGGCCTGTTCCTGTGCTGTACTGTTCTATGTTCTAATTCTTATCTTTTCAGTAACCATGCCAGTTGAAGGGATTAAAGATGGGGTGAAATGGAGAGAAGCAGAGGGTTAGGTTTACGGTGAAGTTTCCTCGGTAGTTACTGCCATCAGTCTCCCCTCCAGAACCATGATCACAACTTCAGTTATTAAGTCACTCTGCGCAGGTGAAGCTTGTGCACAGTCGGAGGCCAAGCTCCAAATCGGCGTCAATTGCTTCACTGAATCATACAAAAGGAAACCATTAGGGAATTCAGGAGAAACTTCTTCAAGCAGAAGGCAGTCAAACTGGAAATTTCAGTCACAGAGAGCAAAAATTCCAGGATAGACACGTTTCTGTAAAATCTAGATGGTGTTGTTCGCGGAAACGGGCCCTTCGGCCCAACTTGTCCATGCCGACCAAGATGGCCATCTAAGCTAGTCCTATTTTCCCTCATTTGACCCGTCTCCATCCAAACCTTTCCCTTCCATGTCCCTCTCCAAATGTCTTTTAAATATTGTTATTGTACCTGCCTCAACAACTTCCGCTGGCAGCTCATTCTGTATGCACCCCACTCTCGGGTCCCTTTTAAAGCTTTCTCCTCTCACCTTAAACCTATGCCCTCTAGTTTTTGGTTCCCTTTCCTTAGGAAAAATACAGTGTGCATTCACCTTATCTATGCCCTTCAGGATTTTACAGACCTCCATAATGTCACAGTCAGTTTCCTATGTTCCAAGGAATAAAGTCCTAATCAGGACAAATCCTAACAAGTTATTTGATGTTTTATCAGTCTCAGCATAATCAGCCTGGTGCCCACAGAGAGGCCTTCCTCCGCAAAGTTTGATATGGAGCTGCAAGAGGTGCTAGTGAGGGGGACAGAAACGTTGGTCAGTGCTGGGAAGGGAATTTTACCTTGTACATTAATGATTTGGATGATGGAATAAATGGTTTCGTGGCTAAGTTTGCGGATGACACCAAGATAGGGGGAGGACTAGGGAGTATTGAAGAGATAGGAAGGTTGCAGAGGGACCTAGACAGTTTAGGAGAATGGGCAAGGAAATGGCAGATGAGATTCAATGTAGGGAAATGTGCAGTTGTACACTTTGGAAGCAGAAATAAGCGGGCAGATTATTATCTAGGGGGAGAGAAAATCCAAAGCACAGAAGTACAAAGGGACTTGGGGGTACTCGTCTAGGATACCTTAAAGGTTAACCACCAGGCCGGATCGGTGGTAAAGAAAGCGAAAGTTATGTTGGCATTCATTTCGAGAGGTATAGTGTATAAAAGTAAGGAATTGTTGATGAGGCTCTACGGGGCACTAGTGAGGCCTCATTTGGAATATTGTGCACAGTTTTGGGCCCCACATCTTAGGAAGGATGTGTTGACGTTGGAGAGGGTTCAGAGGAGATTTACGACGATGATTCCAGGAATGAAAGGGCTTACGTATGAGGAGCGTTTGTCGGCTCTTGGACTGTACTCACTGGAGTACAGAAGAATGAGAGGGGACCTCATAGCGACATTTAAAATATTGATAGGAAAGGACAGAGTAGATGTGGCTAGGCTGTTTCCCTTGGTGGGTGAGTCCAGGACCAGAGGGCACAATCTTAGAATTAGAGGGTACAGTTTCAAAACAGAGATGAGGAAAAATTTCTTTAGCCAGAGGGTGGTGAATTTGTGGAACTCCTTGCCATGTACAGCAGTGGAGGCCCGATCAGTGGGGGCGTTCGAGGAGGAGATAGATAGATATCTAAATAGTCAGGATATCGAGGGATATGGGGATACGGCTGGTAATTGGGATTAGAATAGTTTTTTTTCTTCTTCTTCCTCCATTCCCCATTTCTCATTTCTATTTCCCTTTCCTTGGAGCAGACTCGATGGGCCGAATGGCCTGCTTCTGCTCCCTTGTCTTGTGATCTTTTGAATTCCAGTGGGAGCTGAGGAGAACAGGAAGGCCAGGAGCACTGGAGGAACAGGGTAGGGCCTTGGGAGAGCTGAGTACAAAAGAGTTAAAGAAAGCAAGAGAGAGGGGCCTGGGAGTGCTAATGAAAAAAGACAAGGGAAGAACAAAGGGGAAAGATAATGGTCTCATGCCTGGAGTAGAGGCAAAAGTAGAAGCAGGTTCAAGAACAGCTCCTTCCCTTCAACCATTCAGTTCTTGAACCAACCAGCACAACCCTGATCACTACCTTGGTATAGCAACACTATGACAACTTTGACCAGTTTGCACTCCAATGGACTTTGACTTTTTTTTGTTCTAATTGTATTCTTTCTTGTATAATTTTGTATAATTTATGCTGAATTCACGTTTTTCTTGTGAATGTTGTGTATCTGATGCTCTGTGCCCGTGATGCTGCTGCAAGTAAGTTTTTCATTGTACCTGTGCACACATGTACTTGTGCATCTGGCAATAAACTCAACTTTAACTTTGAAATTTGAAACACAGATATGAATGGACACATCACTTACAGAGCGTGCTGAGGATGTATACATGATAAAAACAGGTAGCAGTTTTAAAATAAACTTGTTTTGTCTCTTTCCATTCTCATGAAAGGTCTTCATCCTGAAACATTAACTCAGTTTCTGTCTCCGCAGATTCTGCCTGACCCGTTGAGTGTTTCCAGCAGTTTCTGCTTTCGTCTCAAGTTTCCAGCATCTGCAATTTTTTTTATTTCCGTAGGACAGATCCGAACTTTACCAACTGTTCATGGATGGCCAAACCGGCCAGTGAGCACCAAACAACCTCCCTGCCTGAGACTGAGATCGCGCGCACACTGAGGTAGTTTTGCCTCGGGGACAGAAAGAACCAGGTCATGATGGAGTCACAGACCAGTCGCAATCCAAATGAACAATGGAATAGGCTCAAGAAGCCCAGAAGCCTCGGTGTCTTGTTATCTCATCTCACAGCCTGCTGTTCGGGACACCCGACTGTGATGTTTAGAACATAGAACAGTCTTGCACAGGAACAGGCCCTTCAGCCCATGATGTCTGTGCTGAACACGATGCCAAATTAAACTAAATCTCTTCTGCCTGCAGATGATCCATATCCCTCCACTCCCTGCACATTCATGTGTCTGTCTACCACTATCGTATCTGCTTCCGCCACCACCCCTGGCAGCCCGTTCCAGGCACCCACCGCTCTCTGTGTAAAAAACTTGCCCCGTATATCTCCTTTAAACATTTCCCCCTCACCTTAAAGCTATGACCTCTAGTACTTGACAATTCTACCCTTGGAAAAAGACTCTATCTACCCTATCTATGCCTCTCATAATTTTATTAACTTCTATCAGCCTCCAAAACTACAGAGAAAACAATCCAAGTTTGTCCAACCTCTCCTTATAGCTAATACATCTAGTCCAAGCGACACCCTGGTAAACTTCTTCTGCTCCCTCTTCAAAGCCTCCACACCCTGTAATGGGGGTGACCAAAACTGTACACAATCATAATCGTTTGGAGAGCATGTCTTATGAGGATAGGTTGAGTGAGCTGGGGCTTTTCTCTTTGGAGAGGAGGAGGATGAGAGGTGACTTGATAGAGGTGCACAAGATGATAAGAGGCATAGATCGAGTGGACAGTCAGAGAACTTTTCCCAGGACGAAAATGGCTAACACGAGGGGGCATAATTTTATGATTGGAAGAAGACATAAGGAGGATGTCAGAGGTAAGTTTATTACACAGAGAGTGGTGGGTGTGTGGAACTCACTGCTGGCAGAGGTTGTGGGGGCAGGTACATTAGGGACATTTAAGAGACTCTTCGATAGACACATGAATGATAGAGAAATGGGGGCTATGTGGGAGAGAGGGGTTAGATAGATCTTAGAGCAGGATAAAATGTCGGCACAACATTGTACTGTGCTGTAGTGTTCTATGTTCTATCATGATAAAAGTTGTCCCTGCTCATTTCATTGGTCAGCCCATCCTGTTCTCTTCAATGATTGACTAAGAGGTTGTCAGAAAATCACACAGAGATAATATGCAAGTAGGAAGATCATTTTACCTTCAAAGACTGTCCAAGTCTGACGTGTGCTCTGGGGGATCAGCACTGTAGTTGTCCTCAGTACACGCACTGTCAGCAAATGAAAGAAACATCAGAATTGTTGGCCACTGTTAGCAAAATCATAGATTTAACCATAACTGGCCACACTTTGGGGTCGCTGCCAATGCCACATTCTCTTCCCCACTGGTGGGATCCCACTGAGGATGACCAGTACCCCTGTGGTGAGCCATTACTAGCCTGTTGAAGGTCAGTGTCTTCTGGATCCTGAGGCTGACTGTTGCCACATGGAACTCAGACAACCTGAAGGTCAGATGGCAGGTGCACCTGACCACCCGCTGTGCTTCTGGACTCAGCGCAGAGCTCTGTCCTGTCGGCCTGCAGCTTGATGCTGCCATTGGAATGGAGGTTTCCACCCAGACAGAGAAGGGAAGTAAACAAATGTACTTTATTTTTTTCCTTTATTTAATTAGTCTTAACATTTTACTTAATTTATAGGGGGTAAACAAACTTAAAATAAATTCATTATTCTTCAATTTTTGAAATATTGTTTAATTTTTCAATTATTAAACCCACTTCTGCTGTTTTTAAAACCTCACTGATTATCTGAAATAGTTGAAGTGGCCTTTAACAGCACAAGTGAAGTATATTATGAAGGAAGATGCCTCGAATTAAGTGAGTGAGCAAAGGTCTGGCAAACTGAGTGCAATGTGGAAAAGCATGAAATTGACAGGAAAAGTAAAAGGGAAGCTTAATATCGAGGTGATATCAAGAGATAGAAGAGCCCTGAGGGCAGAGGGATCTGGTGTGTTCTAAAGCAGGATTCACAAAAGGCTAATATGCTGATTTTGCAAGTTATCAGGAAAGAAAAATGGATGCTATCCGTGAGAATTAAATTTTAGTGTATGCAAGTTATGCTTCAATTTATGTAGGGCATTGTTGAGACTACATCTGGAATATTTTGTAAAATATTGGTCTCCTTATTTAAGGAGAGATGTTAATGCATTGGAAATGGTTCAGAGAAGGTTTGGCACACTGATACCCGGAATGAACAGACTGGTTCATTCGGAAAATGGAGACACAAGAGACTGCAGATGCTGGAATCTGGAGCAACACACAAGATGCTGGGGGAACTCAGCGGGTCAGGCAGCATCTATGGAGGGAAACGGACAGTCAACGTTTTGGGTTGAGACCCTTCATCTGGACTGGGTGAATGAGTCACTGGTCACCTTTGACCATCCATGGACATTGGGTGAGGTTTGGATCTGTCCCATGAAAATCAAATAAAAATGCAGGTGTTGGAAATTTGAAATTAAAACGAAACTCAGCAGGTCGAGCAGAATGTGGACAATTGCACTGAGGTAAAAGATCAGCCGTGATCAGTGAATGGCAGAGCAGGCTCAGAGGGCTGGAAGGTGAACTATTGCTCCCAATTTGTATGTTCATTTGCTGTACCAAGTCCAGCAGTACACAATCTGCTGATGGACTGTACATGGTGTCTGGCAGTGCAGCACAGTCTTGCTGGCTTTACCTATCACTGGGCTGAGAAGCCACCTGTTGGATCCAATGGATGGTCAAACCTGATGCACATTTCAGTGAAGATTATGAAATGAAGGCTTGAGTCACAGGGGAAGGTAAGCTATTCCTTGTAAAATCATTTCTCCTTAGTTTAATGGATCTCACAATCTACCTCATTATGGCCTTGCACCTTACTGTCTGCCTGCACTGCACATAACACTTTATTCTGCATTCTGTTATTGCTTTTCTCTTGTACTACCTTGATATACTGATGTGATGAAATGATCTGTATGGATAGCATGCAAAACAAAGTTTTTCACTGTACCTCGGTACAAGTGACAATAATAAACCGACAATAATAAACCAATGTATTTAATTATTTTAGGTGTTTCTAATTAGATATTTATCTTTATTAATACTCTTTACTATTAAAGTTTATTATTTAATTATGACAAATTATTTCATAACTTCATTTTTAATATTTTTAAATCTCTCTTTTTCCAAGACATTTGAAAGCTATCAAATATCACACAGCTTTTAAAAGCAGCAAAGCCAGAGATGGCTTTTGCTGGCTGTCAAAGGCTGTTAGGTGAATTTCACTGATCCAGAGATGTTACTTCTGCCCAGACCTCATTACTGCACTCCAGGAATCTTCAGACCCTCCATGGGTAAGTGTGGGCGAGGGGTAAACTGTGTATGGCAAGATCAGCACCAAGGTGAGAGAGTGTGATGAGGAAGTAATTGGGTGGTGATTTTCGTGGAAATACCAGCATAGAGGAGAAGTGATGGGGAAGAGAAAAGGGTTACAATCAGGGCCCAAACTCTGCATGTTGAAAAACAACAGGTTACCTTCACTTCAGCATGACTTCTTTAATTGTGTGAAGGCAGTTGACTCCAAGGGTACAATGATGTTAACTTTGGTAAATATTACATTGTTTTATTCTTGCCTCCATAGTTACTATAATAATCTATAATTCTTCATTGCAATTAAAAGAGAGCTCCATCATTTTTGACCTCACAAATGGAACCATGATTAATTACTTAGCCTTCACATTTAAGTAAAGATGCTGGGTTGTCAACGTGAAGCGTAATCTTACCTTTCACTTCTGTGGCATTTTCTCCATTCGATATTGACAGCCACTTCCTATTTAGGTATGCAATTTCCTGAACCTTGCATCTGTAATGCCCTTCATCTGTGTTGTGAAATTTGTTGATGATCAATACAAAGACCTTGGCTGCACCTTGTTGAAAGAACTGGAGCTCACAATGGTGCTCCCTGCAATTCCGAAATGCTTGTACATGACCTGTCCGGTTCAGTCTCAGGATTCTTTGATTGTTGTTCTCTGAATTTGAGAAGAGCCACACCAGAGACAAGTAACTGTTCCTCCGTCTATTCTGTTGGGACACTCGGCAGAACAGACTCCCCCGCTGCCCTTCAGTGAACTCCACCACAGGCCCCGGGGTTACAATAACACTCAGGCCCTCACAGAAATCTGTAACAAGAGATAATATTATAGTCAATGTTAAAATATTCTACAAGATCATATATGCTGTCAGATGGTATCAATGTACAGTGACAATATACCAGACATAATACCAATAGTTTCAATGATGTCTTGTCACAATATCAATAGGTAAAGTTAAATTATTGCATAGTGTCTATATTTATTTTTATATAAGAAGTACTGCCTACAGATTATGTGCTACAGATTACCCATCTGTCATATTCAAAACTTTATAGTTTTCTTCTGTGCTGCATTCAGAATTTAGGGAAAACAAGATTGCAAACACCTTAATTCTTGGTGCGATAACCTTCATTAAACTAATACAGAAAGGAAGACAGAGACGTGCTGTTCACCTGCACGCATCTTTCTATTTCTCCTTTCTGATGCACCCTGCTAGTTAACTGTTGGTAAGTCAGCAGCATAACAACCCAGGTCAAATAAACACAACCAATTGTGCAACTCAACGTACTTCACTCCTTCCCCTGAAATTAAACTTCCCACAGCAGTAACTAACTCCTAGGCTGAAGTAGAATGTTCAACACCGGAACGTTCAGGAGATTACTCTGCTCATTTGTAGAACTTGTAACCAACAAACAGAACACAGTCAGAACAGTACGACTTACAGATCAGGTCCCTCTGGTGCCTCCTGTTGCTGTATGGAGTAATTTTGCTCAGGAGTACAGGGAACTGTGAAGTCAGATGGTCATCAGCCTGTGGAACAGTCTCATGAGCAGGAGCAAACTCTTCCATATCTCAGGTCTTGATCTGGAAGAACATCTGCTGGCAGAGTTGGAACTCGTGAAGATAAGAGGTGGTCCATATAGATGAGAATATGAGGATGTCTCTGTTCCACTTGTTCACACTTGTACCGTGCAGCTCATAGGTCCCTGGCACTTGATGACATCTCCAGAAATTCACAGGCATTTGGATGTCTCAGAACATCCAGGCAGGCCTGGTCATCTTATCATCAGCTCTCAGTTGCTGCAGTTGTTGTTTGGAAACAGCAGAGAACAACTCCAGCATGAACATAGCCAGACAAAAGAGAGAGCTCAAGAACAACTTGGCAGGCATCCTCTGGGTTACGGAGTGAGGCGTGTTCAATTTGCAAAACACAACAGAACCAACGTTTGGTGGAAGGCCTTCTGAAGGTTCTGACAACCTGCTCAGATGTACTGTTAGTTCAAGATGACAAGGTAGGGACAAAATATGTCTAATCCCATATAGTTTTAGGAAGAATTCAAATTTATTTGAAAGAAACTGAGAACTGGTGTCTGACACAAACTCTATGGGTAATACAACAGATACAGAGGATTCCCAGTCCTCTCAGTAGAGGTCAGTTGTGTGGGAAGCAATTCCAGTTGTTTTGAGTGGACACCATTGGAAGATGTTGCTTGTCCACTTCAGGGTGGTCCATGTGGGTGCGGCCTCTAGTGCAGTGGCCCAGGACCATGGGTGCAGAGCTGCAGATTCTAAACAACCTCACAGGGTGACTTTGACTCACCAAATTCTCTTATGTTTTGTCCCGGTCTTGGTCACCAAAGGTAGCCCCAGGCCAAGGGGTTCATGTGGGAAATACCAGGGTGACACTCGTGTTGGTCGCCCAGTCACCATTGGAAATGTTATGGCTCTGGAACCCCACAGAATTCAGCCCTGATCTGTGGGCAGCTGCCCCTTTATCCAAGAAGGGTCAAAGTGTTGCATCTCTCAGGAAGTTGGCCCAACCCATGAGGGTTAAATCTAAGACTTTTGAAAGGACAAGATCACCTTGTTTCTGTAGGAATATCACTTGATGACACGGGCAGTTCCCCAATATGCAACACTTGAAATACCACTCCATTGTCATCACTTCCTGCATGATTTTTTACAGCAGTCAGATCAACACATCTACATTTGCGTGACCCTGGGAACGTCTGCACTCAATTTCGTGGTCAAGGCCAACGAGGTCAAGGTCCAGGGCTGCACTCTCAATGCTGCAAGGACTGGTGCTGCTGACATTGGCCCAAGTATGGTCAAGAGAGGCTTGTGATCCATCAACAAGCTGAATTTCTGACGTACAAATATCTGCGAAATTTCTTGACGCCAAAGATTATCCTCATTGCTTGTTTATCAATTTGAGCATCATTTCACTCACCAGGTGTCCAGAGTTCAGAAGCAAAACAGATTGGGTGTTTTATCGGTGTCTGACACAAACTCTTCGGGTAATCCCCAGATACAGAGATACCTCAGGTAACATGTGAGTTGATTGCACCACTGCAAATGGAGATACTTCACAAGCAAGTCCCAAAGGCTTCTCTGAAACATAGGGTGCTAGCCACTTGCTGTTCAACAGTCAGTGCTGGCATTGTGAAATGCCTCTTCACACTGTGGAAACTAATTCCGTCTGGCCTATGCTCTCAACAACTCACGTAGTGGCTGTCGGAAGACTGACAGGTCTGACAAGCAACCATTCATAACTGCTCTGCAGATGCCAGAATGACCTGAGTTCTGCCACATTGGTGGGTGCTGCGGTGTTAACAACACATCATTCTGCTCTGTGCTGCCCATTGATTCCATAGCCCAGGCCTTCCACGGATCTCTGCTGGAGTTTGCCCTCTGTTTCAGTATCACTGCAGTCTGGACATGACCTTCTCCAGGGTGGTCAGATCCTCTGCTACTGTCGGTGTCATCCATGAAGCAAGCAATAGGGTACAGACCATGTCAAACCTGGTCCACAGTGCACTGACAAATCACAGGTGCTTTTGAAGCTCCCTAGGTTGGGCGATGATACCCCGTAGGTGTGAATGGTGAGGTAAATGCCTGACTCTGGATCTAACTCCAGCTGCTGAGAACTGAGGGATACTGAAGAACCTTCTACCTGCCAAGGTGAAAATAAATCCTCTGCATTGGGTAATGGAAATGATCCAGCATTTATACAGTGATTTGCCGTGGCTTTATAGTTGTTATTGCCTCACTGTCTTGTGACTACAACTTTGGTGTGACTACGACAGGAGCTGCCCAGTCACGCCTCTCCATGTGTGACACAATGCCATGTCTCTCCAGTTCATTCTCAGCCACATCCTTTAAAGTCATTGGTCACAGGGCAGAGTTTATGGAAGACAGTAGTGGCTTCTACTTCCACATGGACCTCTGTTTTGAAACCCATTCCCTTCCAACAGCCCCCAGTAGAGGTAAAAACATGTCCATCCATTACATCTACCAATCTCTTTGTGAAACCAGATCTTTAGCTCCAAGATCTGTAGGGCCTGAAACAACAAGGTATAAATTTGCCTTTTCTCAACAGTAATATTATTTGCCTCTAATCACCTTTCAAAACATTCCAAATAAAAATCACAGTTCTCTTTTGATCCCTCAGAGTGTGATATCTGCACAATTGCTGCCATTTTACTGCTCTGCTGTTTTTTTAACAGCACCATTTCTGGTTACTCACGTGCCCCAAAACAACATACAGGACATTTGCAGCTTTAGGTTCATGTCAGTTTAACCCTATCGGCATAGTAATAATCTTTGTTATGACAACACAGAGAAGAAGGGAGGGACGTCTGCTTTTCATCTGCCTAACAGCCATCTTTGTTATTATCCTCTTGGCTCCCCTGCTGGTTAACTGTTGGTGATCCAGCACTACAACAACCCAAGGCGCATCAACACAGTGGGCGGCATAGTGGTTAGCGCAACACTATTACAGCGTCAGTGATAGGCGTTCGATTCCCGTTGCTGTCTGTAAGGAGTTTGTACTTTCTCCCGTGTCTGCATGGGTTTCCTCCGGGTGCTCCGGTTTCCTCCCACATTGCGAAGTGCACAACTCAATGGGCATTTGATAGTGTAGCATTACAATACTGAGTGCTGCCTATTTCAGGACAACTGCACTGGACTGGCCTTGTTGAACACACATGCATTCCTCTGGCAACAGATTTCCTAATGGTTCATGAACCAATGAACACTACCCTCTTATTCCTTTTTTTTTGCACTATTTATTTATTTTTGTAATTTATGGTAATTTTATGTCTTTGCACTGTGCTACTACCGCAAAACAACAGATTTCGTGTCACATAAGTCAGTGATAATAAGTCTGATTTTTATTCTGAGATTTTACTCCACTGTTAAACACAGCAAAATATCCCAAGGGAGGTGGACAGAAAGGTACAGAGACATACCCAGAACAAATCTGAAAGCTTTGCAAACTTTTCCATTGATAAGACATGAGCAAGAGCCACAAACAATGGAGTTACATGGCACATCATTCGTGAGACTAAGTTTCTGATTAAATGTGACTGAGTGGAGTCAGAGAAAAGGGAACTCAACATAAGCCTGACTCTTACCTCAATATTGTGCTATAAAATCATTAATATTATACATGTAGCCTGTTCTACTATCATTTTCCTTCAGGCATTGCCCTTTTAAATCCTGATCATAGGTCAAACAATAAGTAGTCCAGTAGTTTCAGGGAGTCCACATGCAATAGTCCACTGGGGCACCATCATTTTTAATCTTTTTTGCTGCCCCAAGAGAGACAGCAATTGGCAGGTTGGCTTATTATTGTCACATGAACCGAGGTACTGTGAAAAACTTTTGCTTTGCATGCCATCCATACAGATCATTGAGGTAGTACAAGGGAAAACAATAACAGAATGCAGAATGAAGTGTTACAGTTACAGAGAAAGTGCAGTGCAGGCAGACAATAAGGTCATAACGAGATAGATTGTGAGGTCAAGAGTCCATCTTATTGTACTAGGGGACCGTTCAAGCGGGATAGAAGCTGTCCAATTGATGCAAAACATCATTGTCACAACTAAACTGGTGTCTTTTGCTTTTCTACTTTTCTTGTCTTCACCTTTCCTCCTCTCCCACTCTGTCTCATTTTGTAATGATGTGAGGGTGGGATTTAAACACAGTAACAAATTTAAGTTTTATCTTGAGACCAAGAGCCAGTGTAGAAGTGAATGATGGGCAGGTGGGAGGGAATTGAGAAACTGGGTGCCAGGCAAGGAGCTTTGTAGAGAAGTGATGAAGTCGTACAGCTGGATCCACAAAGTTGGGAATTCTAACGTGGATGAATAAAAAAAGGGATTAAAGTAGGATTGGTGTAGATGGTCAGTGTGGACTCTGTGGGCTGAAGGGCCTGTTTCTGTGCTGTATCTCTCTGCGATTCTATGGCCGGTGTCCTGGTGCACTGGGCTCTGGGAGCAGATGACAGAGTCAGTTTCCTGTCCAGCTATTCCAGTACACTGGTGGAAAGTTTACCCTGAGCTTGTGGTCCATTGTTTGCTGTTTCACATTTTTAATACTTATTGAGGTAGAAGTTGGCTGTTGCCCAGGTGGTAAATGGAGGGAACTGATCCATCCAGTGAATGCAATGCCCCGTGGGCTAAGAATGGTTAAAATACTTCTGACACCATATTGATCATGTTAGGTATCAGTAATTCTGGAGGCTTCCATTAGCAACCCCATTAAGTCCCTGGCATGCAATAACAAGCAGCTGATGAATGCTCAGCTGAAGTTGTCTTTGCTGAGCAGATCTGGCATCAACTTTGTTGGTAAGGCTGTGGCTTAAAAACATGCTGAAATGTATCTATTTTATTTGCCTCTGTGCATTCTAGGTCCCATGGTGCTCCGGAAGACCAGTAGCAGAGAGTCAAGAGGGCTGAACGGCAGCTGTTCCTCACAGTGTTGGGATCCCAGTTTTGTGTCTGCCTCAGCCCTTGAGCCTCTGGTACTTTGGGTCAGGAGAACAAGGACAATCCCACTGTCTGGATGGAAACCAGGCTCCCTGTCTGAACTTGCAGGGAGCTACGCTTAAAGAAATGTTTGTCATGCAGAGAGGGATCAATCTGTCTCCTAAATGACTTCAACAGGCAGCAGTTGTATTAGCTACAGCACCAGATTCAGTGTTTGTAATGTTTTGTAGGGAAAATTAAGTTCAAACAGATTTTCATAGCATGAAAATGACTTGACAGTGCACCATAATCTTCGATATATGTTTCTTCTATATGTGCATTTCTTCGGTATACTTCTCAGATTTCATTTGCTATTTTCAATCTAGTAATTAAGTTCACATAGTTGCATTGAAGTTGAAGTTGGTAGTTGAAGATATCTGAACCTGTTTTGTTTTAAAGAAGCAATCGCTGTTAACGAATAGCACCTATAAGATACCAATTGAAAAGGTGAAAAGCATTGTTGTGCTTTATAAGGCTTTGCCAAAATCTATAACTGGAAAATATGGCACTTTTTTTTAATACTGAACTTCAGAATAATGTGGAAAAGTGAACTAGCACACCGGCTTTTCAATCATTGCCCGTGGGTTTGGATCTAATCCAGGTTAATAGATTGAAAACCCTGCCACTTCTCTGCCTTTGGGATTCTTGTGTTTGCAGAGCTACATCTTTATTTCTCAGTGAATGAGATCATAGAGAATCAACTAACAATCATCAATAGATCAGCATATCCCTCAGGCAAGCCATGAGAAGGCAAGATGTCATATTCACGCAAAACAGAATATTCTGGAATTAAGACAAAGGCAAAACGTAATGACAGAGCCGCAACCAGGGATGTCCTGGTTCATTGTTACAGGGGCTGCAGAGATTTTTTAGAAGGAACTTACAAACATCCAACTCAAGCCTTTCAGGACATCCCAAGACATTCAGAAACAATGAAGTATTTGAAATGGATATTTGGAAATGTGGGAGGCAGTTGTGGACAGCAAACTTCCTCAAAGAGATGTGTGACAATGACCAGATTATCTGTTAGTTATTAGTGCTATTTGAGGGAAGAATATTTTTAAATCACTTGGCCTCTGTTCCCTCACTGATTTTGAATTCCTGGTCGGAATGTGTAGTGTTGTGGCAGCTGCATTCAGTTTTGAATAAGTGATGACTTTGAAGAGAAGGAGGCTGGAATATCAGCCGGTCTCTGCTCAGTTAATGCAGTATGGCAAAGGCAATGTAAAAGGACATTGCCAAAGAGAGAGGTTGAAGGAAAGCGCGCCCTGGGGAATTCCACTGGACAATGCGGTGGAGTGGCATAGCTCAGGAGCAGGAAATACAGTCCAAATCCATGTACACAATCCAGAGAGCATGCGAGGAGTGCACTAGTGTACCATTTTTCTCCGGGGGGGTTGGGGGGGAGCTTGTCAATATAACCTGAGAGTGATCAGCCTTCCAGGTTACAGGGAATGCTGTGGGAGAATTCTCCACAAAACAGGAGGCGGAGGCAGGGGGTAGAAAGATGTCATGCTTTGATGTCAAAGGATTTAAACCCCTGCTATTTGACATATTGTGTATTTATGTGTTAGGAACTTATTGAATGCATCTGGTCTTACAAGTTCATTAATGACGTGTTAACTTACTCGCCTGTGCATCTGTCTGCCCATCTCTAAATGGTTGTTCTTCTCTTTTAAAAGCGAGGTAGTGTGGTGTATGTATTACTTAGTGGCTCGTGTGTATGAGCTGCTATAAGTTTGGCGGCCTGTTATTGTTCTACGAAGCCGAGTCACAGGATTGACCTAGGAACGTGGTTTGTACCACGGAGACCTGACTGTCACAATAAAGCTGTAGTTCTTTGATGCTCCAGCTTCAACTCCACAGTGGAGTTATGTGAAGAACCCAATACCGGGGGCATAGCAATTAAACTTACCTTGAATGCAGAGAACAGGTGACACAGTAGTGCAGCTAGTGGATCCTTTGTCAGGTTCAATCCTGGCCTCGGGTACTGTCTGTGTGGAGCTCACATGTTCCTCTGGGTGCTCTGGTTTCCTCCCACATCCCAAAGACGTGTGGGTCAGCAGGTTAATTGGACAATATAAATTGCCCCTGGCGTGCGGGTGAGCGGTAGAACCTGGGAGAAGTTGATGGGAATGCAGGGAGAATGAAATGGGATTAGAGTAGGATTAGTGTGAATAGTCGGTGCGGACTCAATGGGCCAAAAGGTCTGTTTCCCTGCTCTGTCTCTCTATGAATCAATGAGAATGGTGATGATCGCAAACTCAGTGCCTGTAATGAGGTATGGGGTGGGGTGGGAGTTGAAACAGAATTGATCAGGACATTTATGAGTGAACAGGACGGGAACATGAGGGTAGATAATTTGCAGGATTACAGGAAACAAGCAGGGGATTGGGACTGGGGAGAAGTCTTCACATGGAGGCAGCACAGGCAGCTTTTACAGGCAAGATTTGTTTTGAGGAGTTGGAGACTCAGACACACCTTCTCATTGCATAAGATCTGTTATTACAATATTTATACAAACACATCCTGGACACTAGACATCTGTAATTTTACAGAAATCACAGACCCATATTTAACTACACAAAGTCATGTATGTACCTGTAACAGTTTTGTATACTTACTGCAGAGAATATCTTCCTACCATTTGTATCTGTGCTCTTCAGTTTATTAAGTATCCCACCTCCCAACTCACAGTGTCTCCTCCTTCAACACACTCTCTAAAACTGACATCATTGCCTCGAGTTTGTTCAGCAGCCCCAGTCTCAAACTGAACACGGGCTGTGTCCACTACATCAGAGGCACGCACAGAGATGGAGTGGGTGTGGGAGGGTGGGTAAGGGAACTCCCTCTAATCATTGATTACAATGTGAGGTTATGGATATGCTCAAAACCTTTCCTGTAGAACAGTGAGGCTGCACACACCCCTGCAAAGGCATCCAGGTTTCAATCCCCACACGTGCCCGTGCTCTCGTGTCTGCTGGTCGGGATTGTGTAACAACATTGTAGGTTTTATGTAAATAAAAGTTGTTGTTTCAGGCATTCCTGATGAATAGCCAGCACCAGCTATATCAAGCGGTCTATGGGATCAGTGCGAATGTGAAGACTTAGACCGTAAGAAATAGGAACAGGAGTAGGCCACTCAGTCCCCTCGAGCCTGCTGTGCCATTCAACAAGGACCAAGGCTAATCCTCTATTCATTGCAATGTTCCTACACCATATCCCTTGGTTCATTTAATGTCTCTGTTTTGAATGAGCTCAATGACCTGAGCCTCCACTGTCCTTTGGGGGAGACAATTCCAAAGATTCATCACCTTCTGAGTGAAGACACTTCTCCTCATTGCAGTCTGAAATGGCCTTCCGTTGACTTTGAGACCATGGCTTCTGGTTCAAAACTCCTCGGTGAGAGAAACATCCTCCCATATCTCCCCTGCCAAGCACAGTAAGAATTCAATACTTTTTGAAGAGGTAAACTCCCATTCTTCTAGGTTCAACAGAATAGGTTGAACCCACTCAATTTCCTCATGTGACAGACTAGCCATGCCAGGAAACTCCCTGGTGAATTTTCACTGCACTGTCTCCACAGCAGGAGACCAAAACTGTACACAATACCCCAGATGTATTTCATCACATCCCTATATAATTGCTGTAAGACATCTTCACTCCTGCATCCAAATCCTCTCACTCTCCTGATTACCTGCTGCACCTGTGTGTTAGCTTCCAGTGACTTCTGTACAAGGACATCCAGGTCCCACTGAACACCATTTCCTAAATTTCTCACTGTTTAAAAAATATTTCTGCTTTTTTCTTCACTGAAGTGGATAACCTCACATTTTTCCATGTTATACCCTACCTGCCGTATTGTTTTCCCAATCACTAAGCCTGTCTATATCTCCTTGAAACCTCATTGCATCCCTTATCACTGCTTCCATTCTCCCTTGGTTTGGTGACATCATCAAACCAGAAAGCCACATTTGGTTCCCTCAGTCAAATGATCGACATTGGTATTGCTATTGGTTTATTATTGTCATAGATACCGAAATACAGTGAAAAGCTTTATATATTATTATATATTGTGGATAAAGCTCGTGAATAGTTGTAGCACCCCATGAGTCTCTGTCTGCCATTCTGAGAAGGACCCATTTCTTCCTACTATTTGTTTTCTGTTAACTAGCTCTGAACAACACCCGTATATTAACCGCCAATTCCATGTGCTCTAAATTTGTTCATCAATATCCCATTAGGAACCTTATGGAAATTCTTTGGAAAATCCAATTACTTCACCTTGTCCTAAGTACATCCTCAAACAACTTCATTAGGTTAGTCGAACATGATTTCCCTCCCATAAACCATGTTGACCCAACTCAATCATATTATTACTATTAGTGTTTTGATAAAACCCTAATCACCACTGAACTGTAACTGCACTAAAATGGACTTATTTTTGGTTCTAATTGTGTTTTATCTTGTAAAAATTGTGTATAATTTGTGTTTAATTTATGTTTTTCTTGTCAATGCTGCTTACATGATGCTCTGTGCCTATGATGCTGCTGCAAGAAAGTTTTTCATTGCACCTGTGCACACATGTCCTTGTGCATGTGATAATAAACTTGACTTTGATTTTATAGATTCCAGTGTTTTCCCTACTATTGCAACCGGCTAACAGGTCAACAATTCCCTGTTTTCTGTCCCTCTTCTTTCTCAAATAGTTGGGTCATATTTTCTTATAAGGTTTCTTTATTAGTCACATGTACATCGAAACACACAGTGAAATACATCTTTCCCGTAGAGTGTTCTAGGGGCAGCCCGCAAGTGTCACCACGCTTCTGGCGCCAACATAGCATGCCCACAACTTCCTAACCTGTATGTCTTTGGAATGTGGGAGGAAACCGGAGCACCCGGAGGAAACCCACGCAGACACGGGGAGAACGTACAAACTCCTTACAGACAGCAGCTGGAATTGAACCCAGGTCGCTGGCGCTGTAAAGCGTTATGCTAACCGCTACACTACTGTGCCTGCCTCCCTCCAATTTACGTCCCTCCAATCTGCAGGAACCATTTTAGAATCCGTAAACATTTGGAAGATGATAACCGGAGCATCCATCATCTCCAGAGCTACTTCTTCCAAGGCTCTAGGGTGTAGCTCATCATGATTTTGGGCTATAGCAATTTTGAGGCACATTAACTGCTCTTGTGGCGTTGCTCTCTTTTACTATGTTTCAGTGCAAGGTACTGTAAAAGAAATGCTTAATTCAATTTAAGCAAGTGATCTGAGAGTAGTTGGGAACATGGGGGACTTCGCTGGCTCTGCTTTGACTGCTGACCAGAGGTGGAAGCTACAGCTTGGTCGTGGGCGGCATTTAGAACCATCTTCTGGGGCAATTGGCCCTCTTTTCCCGTGTTCACAATTCAGCCATCATTTGAGTCCAGCAGGTTTTAGGATTCTTACTGAACAGAAGGAGGTCATCCTGCCCATCGGATCTTCATCCTTTCCCGAGTACCAAGTTTAAACTACTGTGTCCCTGATCAAGATGAAACTATGGAATTACGTCTGGGTCACAATTTCTTGGATGAAGTTCTTGACCAGGCTGTGAGTATTCACCAGGATTTCACTGTAACTTTGAATGAACAATACCACATACAGAGCTCTCATAAATGCTTATAGTTTCAGTGAAAATCTTCACCAAATCACAACTGTTACACTTCCTTCACCTTTTATTGGAAGACAAAAGCAGATATTATGGACTTGGCTGACACCCAAGTGCAGTGCTGTGAGTGTGCTGTGTTCAAACTGTCTGCTCTCCCAATTCAAAGAAGAGCAAGCTGTTTCCCTTCCCAACTGATAATTATTCTTCAATCTACATTTCTAGACACTGTTCAATAACCCTCAGAATTTGTCAGAGTTTTCTGTGCACAAACTGGATGTCACATTCCCTGTATTTCAACAGTGGCAATGCTTCAAAGTTCAGTGGTTGTACAGCACCTTGGAATCTTTGACGGAGAAATAAAAGACATTATTTAAATATGAGTCTCTCTTTTTCATTGCAATCAGTTTCGTGCAGCTGCTAACACAAATTCTGAGCTCAGTTTGATTGTACAATGTGTGTTGCTTTCAATAGACCCCATGTTGGGATCTCCACCTCAGAATCATGTTTACTGTCAAATGGCAGTGGAGACAATTGTTAACATTGCTATACAGTGTCAACTGTGAGATTAGTGTGCAGGAGCATGTGTCACAGGAGATCTTTGCTTCATGCACAAATGGTCCCTCCTGATGATACAGAATTATTTATTGTTCCCTTGTCACTTCAGTGAGGTTGGTTCTTGATAAACTGCAGGCTGCAGCTCCATAATGACATTTGCCCAAACTTATATTGGAAGTGTGTGAGCAAGGGATCATCATCAATCTCTGTGCCCAGTTCAGCTTCCAAAGGTAAAGGCACATATTGTAACACCTACCGCACCCCTCCCCCCCCCCCCCCCCCCCCCCATATCACTTACTGCTCCCTGGTATCACAATATTAAGGGAAGTATTTCGAACTTTGCCTACACGTTAACATTTGGATTAATATGCTCAGTTCCGGACATGTACCTCAGAAGGGATCTGATGACCTTTAAGTGGGTGTGGACAGGTTCACCACAATGAGTCTGGGCCAAAGGGGTGAAATTGTCAGGGCAATAAGAAGACTGAGGGGTTACCTTATTGAGGTGCTTAAGGTGATTCAAGGAAGCGGTAGGTAGGAGAGAAGGTATTCCCACTGCTAGAGTCAGTCCAGAACAAAGGAAGAGAACGGTAACGTAGATGACCTCCCATTCACAAGTAACGTCAGGAAACATTCACTTGGCACCAAAGGCTGTGGGTATCGGGGACTGTCACCCTCAAAATTCTATTGTGGCTGTGGGTCAACTGAAAATTCTGAAGCCAAGACTGACAGACTTTCAATAGGCAGCTCAGGTTGGGGAACCAAGATATTTAGACTGGAGTCAAGCTGAACGGTGGAACACACTCGGGAGCTGGATATTCTCTGCCTGTTCTGATGAATTCAGATCAGAATTCTAATCAGCTGCAGAGCTCTGAGTCTCACACCCAGACTAGTTAATAGTTCAAAGAAGGTTCTCAGTTACATTATATTCATGATTCAGTGATTTATTCTGCAGCAGTTAGCCTCCCGTAGATGTGCTGTCAGCCAAAAATGTAACAGTTTCTCTCCACTCTCTGCAATTTCATGTTTTCTCACCTTGGACAACAAACCCAACAACTTGACTTTACCTCCCCCCAAACCAGCATCCAAGTCTGATTGGAATCTTGTGCTGGGGATGAAAGAGTTGTGGGGTAATCCATCTGCCAGAAGCTCAGGCTTTGCTGCTGGTCAATTCATTGCAATATTGTCAAAATGTTTTAGAACTGAATAAAAAGAGGTGATATACTTTTGTTGCCTGAGGCAAATGTGAAATATTCTCAGGAAAATGAATTGGCATTTACATCGTCAGCATCGGCCTGACTTCAGTGGTGGGGAAACACTGGGATCTAATATTAAGGAGTATCGGGGGTCCACTTGAAGAAGAATAATATCATTGAACCAAGCCAGCATGGACTTATGAAAGAGGAATCATAGAGGCGGCACAGTGGTGCAGCGGCTAGTGCTGCTGTCTCCTAACTTCAAGGATATGTGTTTGATCCTGACCTCGGGTGCTGTCTGTGTGGAGTTTTCATGTTTTCCCTGTTGACTGTGTGGGTTTCCCCCAGGTGCTCCAGCTTCTTCCCACATTCTAAGCACGTGCTGGTGGGTTAATTGACTGCTGTAAATTACCCCTAGTGTAGGTGGGTGGTAGGAGAATCAGGGGGGAGTTGATGGGTAAGTGAGAGAGAATAGTTTACAGAGAAGAAGTGGGGGGGATGGGATTGATGGGATTTCTCTGAGAGCCGGCACATGCCTGATTGGCTGAAGGGCTGTCTTCTGCGTTTTAAAGACACATGAGAATTAGTTGGCTAATTAGTTCAATTTTTTGAGGTTGAACTAACAAATGAGCTGTATTTGGATTTTCAGAATTCCTGTGATTAAAATATTACTAAACAAAGTTAAAGTGCACAGTACTGCGGAAATATTCTTGTGAGGATTGGAAATTGGTTACTGCAGAGAACATAGAGATTAAAAACAAAGGGGTTAATTTTTGCTGGTGGTTGTGACTGGGTGCTGCAGGAGTCAGTACTGGGCCTCCAGCTGTTCACAATCAATATCATTGGTTTGGCTCAGGGAATCTAGTGTAAAACATCTAGGTTTGCTATGGATACAGAGTTGGGTAATAATGTGGGGTCGGAACAAACAGAAGAGTGGATTACTTTTTAAATGATGACAGATTTAAAAGTGTGGGTCAGAGGGATCTGCGTCTCCTTTGTTGACACGCAGGTACAGTAAGCAATTGAGAAGTAAAATGCTATGTTGGCCTTTATTGCAAGAGGGTTTGAGTTCAAGAGTAATGACATCTGGTTCCAATTATTTAGTACCTCGGTGAGGCCATGTTTGGAATATTGTGTAAAGGCCTGGTCTCCCTAACTAATGAAGGATATATTCATGATTTAAGGAATATAGCAAAAGTTCACCAGATTGATTCCAGGGATGGTGGGATATCCTGTGAAGAGAGATGAAGCAGGTTGAGCCGATACTCTCTCGAGTTTAGGTGATCTCATAGATGAAAAACACGGTGATGCTGGAGGAACTGAGCAGGCCAGGCAGCATCCATGGAGAAAAGCAGGTGGTCAACGTTTCGGGTCAGGACCCTTCTTCAGGACTGAGGAGATGAAAAGGGGAAGCCCAATATATAGGAGGGAAAAACGGAGCAGTGATAGGTGGACAAAAGAGGGGAGGTGGGGTGGACACAAGGTGGTGATAGGTAGATGCAGGTTAGAGATAGTGATGGGCAGGTGCAGGGGAGGAGGGGAGAGCAGATCCACCGGGGGATGGGCCAAAGGTAGGGAGCGAGAGGACAAAAAGGGGCTAGAAAAAAGAGAGCTAGGCTAGGAAAGGGAAGAAGGGAAGCATGGTGGGTGGAGGTTGTGGGGAAGGGGTGGGGGGAGTGGGGATTACTTAAAGTGGGAGAATTCAATGTTCATGCTGTTAGGCTGCAAGGTTCCAAGATGGAAAATGAGGTGCCGTTCCTCAGAGGTGGGAGTAAGAGCGGAGGTGCGGGAAATGGCAAAGATACGGGTGCGAGCTCTCTCAACCACAGTCAGGGGGAAGCCCTGGTTAGAAAAGAAGTTGGACATCTCGGATGTTCTGGATCTCAGATGTCCACTCCATTCGAGGCTCTCTGCCATTTCCCGCACCTCCACTCTCACCCCCACCCCTCCCAGATCCAACAGGGATAAGGTCCCCCTTGTCCTCACATTTTATCCCACCAGATGCAACACATCATTCTCCTCCACTTCCGCCATCTCCAACGGGACCCCACCCCCAAGCATATCGTCCCCTCCCCACCCCTTTCTGCCTTTCGCAGGGACCGCGCTCTCTGCGACTCCCTAGTCCACTCCTCACCCTCCCCCACCTGTCCCACTCCCACCCTGGGAACTTTCCACTGCCCCCTCCATAGGAGCAACACTACCCCAACACAACCTCCATCACCTCCATCCAGGGACCCAAGCAGTCCATTCAGGTGAGATAGAGATTCACCTGCACCTCCCTTAATATCATCTACTGCATTTGGTGCTCCAAGTGTGGCCTCCTCTACATTGGTGAGACCAAATGCAGACTAGGTGACCGTTTCGCAGAACACCTGCGCTCTGTCCATAACCGCGATCTGCATCTCCCCGTTGCTGGTCACTTCAACTCCCCCTCCCACACTATCACGGATATGTCAATCCTCGGCCTCCTCCACTGCCGGGAGAATTCCAAGCACAAACTGGAGGAACAGCACCTCATTTTCCAACTTGGAACCTTGCAGCCTGACGGCATGAACATTGAATTCTCCCACTTGAAGTAACCCACACCCCTCCCCCACCGTGCTTCTTCCCTTCTTCCCTTTCCTCACCTCTCTCTTTTTTCTATCCCTCTTTTTTTCCTTTCTCTCCTCACCTTTGACCCATCCCCCAGTGGATCTGCTCTCCCCTCCTCCCCCACACCTGCCCATCACTATCTCTTACCTGCATCTACCTATCACCACCCTGTGCCCACCCCACCTCCCCTCTTTTGTCCACCTATCACTGCTCTGCTTTTCTCTCCTATATATCGGGCTTCCCCTTTTCCTATCTTCAGTCCTGAAGAAGGGTCCTGACCCGAAATGTTGACTGCCTGCTTTTCCCCACGGATGCTGCCTGGCCTGCTGAGTTCCTCCAGCATCATCATGTTTTTCATCTAGATTCCAGCATCTGCAGTCCTTTGTTTCTCGAGTCATAGAGTTATACAGCACGGAAACAGGCCCTTCAGCCCAACTGGTCCATGCTGACCAAGATGCTCCATCCAAGCTAGTCCCATTTGCCAACGTTTGTCCCATAACCTTCTAAACCTTTCCCATCCATGTACCTGTCCAACTGTCTTTTAAAAATTGTTATTGTACCTGCCTCAACCACTTCCTCTGGCAGGTCATTCCACATACATATCTCCCTTTGTGTAAAAAAAGTTGCCTCTCAAGCTCCTATTAAATCTTTCCCCTCTCACCTTAAACCTATGCCCTTGATTCCCCAACCCTGGGAAAAAGACTGTGTGTTGACCCTAATTATATCCCTCATGATTTTATACACCTCTATAAGATCACCTCTCGGTCTCCTACACTCTAAGGAATAAAGTCCTAGCCTGTCCAACCTCTCCCTATAGCTCAGTCCCTCACGTCCTGGCAACTACATTATAAATCTTTTCTGCAGTCCTTCCAGTTTAGTAACATCTTTCCTATAGCAAGGCGACCGAAACTGAACACAATACCCCAAGTGCTGCCTCACCATCTACCTGAGATAGGCAAAGTTCTTACAGGACTTGACAGGGTAGATGCGGAGTTGATGTTTGCCCTGGCTGGAGTCCCCAGAACCAGGAGTCACAGCCTCCAAGTAAAGAGCCAGGTACTGAGGGGAGGAATTCTTTCACACAGAGTGGTGAATCTTTGGAATTCTCCACCCTAGTGGGCTGTGGAGGCTCAGTAACTGAGTGTAAATCAAGTCTGAGATCGATTTTTAGATATTAGGGGATTCAAAGGGTTTGGAGAGTGACATTGAGGTGAAAGATCAGCCATGTTCTTAACAAATAGCAGAACAGGTGTGAGGGGTTGAGTGTTCTGATCCTGCTTCTATTCCTTAAGTTCTGCTAGATTGGTATAACAAGCATAAACTTATTTTCAATTTCATTTTATTTGATACAAAGTAAGAGAACTTGACATTGTACTGTATGCTGAGCAGAATATATTTTCATAAAGTGCCTGGCTACGACCTAACTTCTGAATGTTATCCATTCTAAGATATCACGGGGTAAAGTTTCAGCCTGGATGGGATGTTTCTCATTTTGCACAATGTCGTATAAGTGGTACAAAAGGCTGCAGAATTGTAAGAATAATTTACAACCAGTGCAAACCAAGTTTCTATGATCTTTAACACTGGCTTAAAAGAATCATTATAGATCCAGAAACCGACCCTCCCCCCAGGATGAATTAATTACAGAGGGTGACCTTTCATTGGTTGTATTCACTTGTAGGTCTTTGAAGACACTCCAAAAGTTCAGTTGGATATTTTCAGTGCAAAGACACTAATGGGATTGTTTCATAAGCTGTTGAATGTATTTTTTTTAATTTACTAGCAAACTGACCATTGAACTCAATACAACTTCCAAATAGCTATGATTAACTCAATTTTATTCATTTAAAGTGATGATACTGAGATTAAAGTGCTTATTCTAATAAATCCTTACTCAGTTGTACGAATCAACTTTATCAATTTCCACTTTTAAAAGTATAAAAATATACTTAAAATCGAGAAAGTATGTTTTTGAAGCACAGCTTGATTTCATCAGTTTCTTTATGTTCAGCAACTTGCAAATGAATTTGAGCAAAAATCACTTTTCAAAGTTGACATCAGGATCGCAGATTGCCTGTGAACTGGAAGCTCCATCTTCTCTACTCCAGACCTAACTTGGGAAGAAATAAACCTAATTTTTGGGACAACATTCCAAACTAATTCTACCCTCATTTGTCTAATCCTGTATGTACGTCCTCTCTGCGGTGCCGTGTTCCATTATCACTGGAACTTTGCAGCACAGGCTGCCTTTTAAATCGAGCTCTCCATATCCACAGTCGCCTCTCCAGCTGGCAAACTTTACTCAGTCCAGGACTTCTTCAAAAATACAGGCCAAAATAAATCTGGCTGCTGAAGGCAGTTTATGCAGTGTGTTGGCACTGAGTTTTCTTAATTCTTTTTTGACTTTTTATAATCTGCGTCACTTTCCTTTACACAAAGAACTGAAGAGGACATCTTCAAGAGGCGCTGTATAAAGAAGGTGGCATCCATTAAAGACCCTCACCATCCAGGACATGCCCTCTTCTCTTTACTACCATCGGGGAGGAGGTACAGGAGCCTGAAGACCCACACTCAATGATTCAGGAACAGCTTCTTCCCCTCCACCATCAGATTTCTGAACAATCCATGAACCCATGAACACTGCCTCGTTATTCCTTTTTTGCACTATTTATTTATTTTGTAACTTACAGTAATTTTTATGTCTTGCACTGTACTGCTGCCACAACACAACAAATTTCATGACATATGTCAGTGATAATAAACCTGATTCTGATTCTGAAGAAAGTGTGAAAACTGCTTTGCCCTGGTGGAGTCAAAAGTTGGAGGTTGCAGTCGGTCAATACTGTAGAGGCAATAGCTGGAAGGTGAGGTCAGGATTTGGATGATTATTTCTTTGCTAGGGCAGTTGTTAAGACATCCACAGGTGATAAGAGTGACTGTAAATGTTCCTCAACCACCCTCATGCACTAAGGCCTTGAAAGTGCAAGACGAGATTGTGGTGGGTCTTCAGCTGCAGTATAACCCCAGCTTGGCATGAAGTTGCACTGCATATCCAGGCTTAATTTATACCTGAATTAGTTTGCTCTGCCTTTTCAATGTTAAACAGACCAGAGTTCCTGCCCTGAGCTCTCCTGGGCTGTAACAGTACATTGCTGTCAGCCATTTACCCTTCTTTGGGTGAGATGTTAAACCAATATCTACTTCCTCTCTCAGCCATGTAAGCGGTCCCAGGAATCTCTTGGTAATGGGTCGAGAAGCTCTCCTGATGTCCTGGACAATATTTATCAGTCACTCAGCATCTCTCTGTGGGATCTAACAGAACTTTGTAAAACCCCTGCATTCAGTGTGTGGGAGTGAAACTGGGCTTTAGTTCTCCACCTCTCTCCCACGCCGATCCCTTGCTTTACCTCTTACACTGCTCCAGCAAAGCATAATGTTACTTTGAGGAATGGTTTTGGATCTGCTGACTAAACACCTAACTGGCATTGGGACCCAACAAGCTGATCTATAAGTGGAAGCCTTATCTTTCATTGAATCAGAACAGAACATTTGCTAGCAAGTAGTCCAGTTGTCACTGCAGGCTCCAGTGCAGGTGCAGTGTTTCCTGTCTAACATTTACTAATTAAGAATGCGCCAGTGGGATACTGTGCATACTGCGCATTTCCCAGTGTCTGTGGCGGAGGGGGAGGAAGATTGTCCGATAAAGCACTACGGACCCAATTAAAGAATGATAAAAGTTACAGCCCAACACACTGTACTACAATAATGGTGTAGCGTTTCATAGATCGGGCAAACATAATCAGAGAAATATAAGTAGACAAGGTAATTCCATCCCTCATCTGCAGGCTGGGCAAGCCCCCCAGAGACATGTGGGGTTGAATGGCTTCCTTCTATTGCATCTTTCTTTGAGGAATTCTAGGAACTCAATAGCCACAACTGTACACAACACTGTCCATGCAGAACTGCCCTTTGGGAGTTGTACAGTTCAAATGGTGACAGGAGAGCCTTTTTTTGCTGTGCTCCCTACCCATTCACAGTTGTTTCATCAAACACAAATTGCTACAAATCAGAAGTTTTCATTGAGTGCAATAAAATAATGCCCTGCATCAAAATGAAATGACAGTTCAAATTGTTCAACAGAATTTTCCTTAACTCGGCATCAGATTAAAGTCCTCGAGGTTTTGCATTAAAGCTACTAAACTTAGAGCTGTTTTCTCTCACTTGCATTTTTAAACAACGTGATGGCAGGCTGCCAAGGAGTTCCCAACCTGCCTGTTGTGATGGGTTAAAGGGTGATTGAGGCTTAGACTGACTGATAGCAGATGGTGAGGGGTGCTTGCAGGATAAAGGTTTGCGAGAACCACTCTACCATTAGCTACCCATGGAGCAACCAGCACCCAGTGATGTCAGTGTTGCCCACATCACAATCTCCCCTAACTGGGAATTGAAGGTTGATGAAGCACAGTTTAGCTCAACAAAGGTGAGACAATGAAGGAGTAAAACAAAATTTAAAGACATTGCAGTTGGCTAAAATCACCTCCTTTTATTAAACAAGAAAAACACTGGAGTGTTATATGAGCAGTTCCTTAAAAATGTTCGAGGGGCCCACAGCATCCTGGCAGTGCTTATATCTTGTGTGGCAAACTGAAAAGATAACATCCTGTTTTCTGAGTGAAAGTCTCAAATTTTTGCCCAACTGGTACAGAGCTGTAAAAGACATCTTACCTGTTGTCAGGAGTTTTGTCAACAGCAGCACTACTCCCAGGGTTTGCATGCTTCATAGAAGCCAGCTGTTTAAATCAAGCGTACAAGCGTCTGACATGTTATGTAATAAGTCGGCGAGCTGTGTGCTCCCGACTCCTCATTCTCTGTGCACACACAATCTTCTCTCCACGAATGTAGGAAATGCCATTTCCTCTGTAGTCCAACAGGCAAGGAACTTCTTTCAGTCGATGTTTAAAGAGAACAAGCCTGATTGAAGTTCATTGTCAGCACATATGGTGCAGATGAAGACGCCCAGCTGCAGGAAGACAGACAGAGCAGCTCCACGTTTTGGCTGTAAGAAAAGTTGCCTGGGGTTAAAAAACTTTCCAGTGAGTGGGCGCAATGGCACAGCAAAAAGCTGCCAGTTACAGAGCCTGCTGCCTAGCAGTTGCCTTGAAAGTATTTGTACCACACTAGATTTTCAAAGGGGAAGGACAAGGAGGGGCAATGAAGGAAGGATGGGAAGGGGGGGGGCATTGGGAGGAGCAAGCCTGCATACAAGCGGCTGAGAATGAGACCTGGTTATGTGACTAATTTCTCTGGCATTCCTGTTTGGAGGAAATTAGCTGACATATAATCACTTCATTGTGTGCTCCTGGGGTGCAGCGTATTCTGTTTCGGCCCCTCCAGGGCTTTTGCTGAACTCAGTTCTTTAAGCGAATTCCAGAACGGCAGTTTTGAACATGACCTTTCTCCTCACAGTGTGAGGCGGCAGACACATCCAGCAATGTGTTTTTACAGGCTGCAGACCAGCAGGGGCTGAATCTCTGGCTGCTAGAAGCGTCTGCTTCTCCTGGGCAGCCCTGGGCACTGGGTTCACCTCAGGATGTGTTGTAGGGATGTGACTGCTGACTTTGAGGATTAAGGAGGGACTAAAGCATCATAAATAGTTACAGATCCAGTTGTCTTCCCTTCAGGAGACAAACAAAGTCTTTCAGCAACACAAAAAGTGCTGGAGGAACTCAGCAGGTTAGGCAGCATCTATGGAGGGAAATGGACAGTCAATATTTCAGGTCAAGACCCTTCATCTCTAGATTTCCAGCACCTGCAGTCTCTCTTGTGTCTCCAAAGTCCTTCAACAACAGCTTCAAGGTATCAGGTAAATAAATGATCATAAAAGCCATGTCCCTTCCACTGGAGCTACTGAAGTGATTTGTATGATTACTCTGAGACCTTTCACTTTTATAGAAAGATCACTTATGGGGGAGATTACAGTTGGAGGTGACAATTCCATCTCATTGATGCTGAGTAAATGTAACTGTTTGTTGTTGTTGGCAGTGTGGGGGCAGGGATGGGGATGGCCTGTAAAGAAAGAATAACCCGTCAAAACGAACATCTCACTGAGAAGGCAGTTCATATTTTGAGAGTCATAGCCTGTATTTCCATTCACTAACATTCTGTTTTCATTTTCCTACCTCCATGTACTTATGCACAGAATGATCTGTATGGATGGCATGCAGACAAAGTTTTTCACTGGATCTCGTACATGTGACAATAATAAACCAATACCAATAGCGTAACATGTTCTGTAAGTGGCAGGAAGAGGTTGTAAATCCCTTTTCTTCATCCTGTACCCCATGGAGCTTCCTAACCTTATCCACAAACAAGAAGCCATTGGCTCACGTTAAGGAATTTTCTACCACAAGCTATGTGTTTTTTCGAGATGTTTGGGTCTAGAACCACAGGGTGGGAGGTCCATTTATCCTATTGGTGACCCCTCCCATTTGTTGCTAAAGAGGAGAAATGTATAGTGTTTATTCTGCGGGCATCTTCTGCCCCGTCGACCTCGCTCCTTGCTGCGAGCTAATGTGGTTCTCTCTCTGTTCAGGTCAAGCTTCATTTTCCAAACTACTCTGATGATATAAGTAGGAGTTGTGTTTCCCACAGTGGTTGTGTAGCTTCAGTGTGTACTGGTCCTGCAGCCTGGCGCTCTCCACCTGACCCAACTAGCACTGGGATTCCAGCAAGTGGCTCAGATTTGGTCTCCAGCGCCTGCCGAGGCAGTGGTGACACAATCTTCCCTTGGAAACAGGTAACAGGCATGTAAGAGGTTCCTGGAAATCACAGCGAGAGGAGTAGGGAGTACCTTCGTGAAAGATGTCACAGGAGGAGTAGCAGCATCTCGTTGTCTGTTCGAGCCCAGTGCAGGAACTGGAAGAAAAAGATGGGCAGCTGGTTGAGGAAGGTCTGTACGCTCTTCAATGCTCTGTGTATCAGGACCATCAGAGAGATTCCTCCCAGGGTTTTTCCAGATTGAGGAATGTTTTATCCAGTTAGGGTGGGGTTTGGCAGGACTGGAGATATACTTACCCCTCCTCCAAAAGATCAGCTGTGATTAACAAACACAATATATAATTTAGGTATAATTTTATGTTCTGTGTGTCATCTACGTTCCTATGATGCTGCTGGAAGCAAGATTTTCTCTGTAGCTGTACCTCACCGTACTTTTGCACATGACAATAAACTTGACTTGAAACCTTCACCACCCTCTCTTCGCCAGCGCCACCACCATCTGTGTCACTCAGTCTCTCTCGATCTTCACCTATCACACACATTCCCTTTGCAACTTTCAGCTTCTCGCTGCTCCCATCGGGCAGGAGGTACAGAAGCCTGAAGTCCCACACCGTCAGGTTCAAGAACAGCTACTTCCCTTCAACCACTCGGTTCTTGACCTAACCGGCAAAACCCTAATCACTACAGTTCAGCACTAAAATGAACTTTGTTTTTTTTTGTTCTAATTGTGTTCTTTCTTGTAAAAATTGTGTGTAATGTATGTGTAATTTATGTTTTTCTTGTGAATGCTGTTTATCTGATGCTCTGTGCCTGTGATGCTGCTATGAGTAAGTTTTTCATTGAACCTGTGCATACATGTACATGCATAGGACAATAAACATAACTTTGACTTTGCTCTCTCCATTTTCAACCCGTCCCTTTTCTCCAACTTCAAATATGCTTGTTTTCTAACTTTTCCCAGTTCTGAAATATGAACTCTGCTTCTCTCCCCATGGACACTGCCTGGCCTGCTGAGTATTTCCAGCATTCTCTGTTGTCAGATTTCCAGTATCAGCAATTGTTTTTACTTTGGGAAAAGGATGGAACCAGGGAAGTGCAGCCAGTCTGCTGGTTGACATTGGAAGAGGACAGAGAGGTCACAGTGTCAAAGGCGGCAGACAGCTTAAGATGGATAGACATCTCCAGATGAAGGGTCTCAATCCCAAACGTCGACTGTCCATCTTCCTCCACAGATGCTGCCTGACCCGCTGAATTCCTCCAGCATCTTGTTTGTTGCTTAGCTTGAGATGGGTTACAGTTGCATTGGGTGTTCTTGGTTGGATTAGGTGGGTTCAGCACAGTGAGGGGCAGGAATGTTCGTGGGGGGACAAGGAGGATTTGGGGAGTTTCCAGCCCATTCTGTGGCTTCACTGTGTGAAGGAAGACTGCAGTTTGGGGAGGGCCTGGGACAGTCAAGGACGGGGAAGGTGTGGGCAGGGCTGAAGGAGTGGTGCAAAGTAGGTGAAGGGAGAGAGCAGTGACAACATTGTGGGGCCAGGAATGGTAGTGGGTGACTGGTAGGTTAGTGGGAATGTGGGAGAGGGAGCAGGAGGTGTGTCTCAGGGACGAGGTGAGCTGAAATAAGGAGTGAAGCCAGGACTGGGGCAGGGAAAGCTGAGCGTTAGCCCAATTGCTGAGGGGAAAGGTACCAGACAAAGCTGATCAGATGATCTCAACATCAGCGAAACAGAAATCCAATGCTCCTGATACCCTGGATATGGGGATGAAAGAAAGATCAGTCAGAGCTGAGAACAGCCTCAATGGGCTGGCTTCCTTCCACTCTGTGAACTCGTGGTCCGTGTGAAACTACTGCCTTCAGTCTTTTGTAAAAAGTTTGGGTGAAGAATCGCTGCTCTGTGTTTCTTCACCAACTTGCTTTTATTACACATTATTAAGGTGATAGAGTCATAGTGCAATACCGCATGGATACAGGCCCTTCGGCCCAACTAGGCCATGCTGACCATGGTGCCCATCCAGCTAGTCCAATTTCCTGCGTTCAGCCCATATCCATCTAAGCCCCGCCCCTCCATGTACCTACCCAAGTGCTTCTTAAATAATACCATTGTACCTGCCTCAACCTCTTCCTCTGGCAGCTCGTTCCATGTACTCACCACTCTCTGTGTGAAAAAGTTGCCCCTCAGATCCCCTATAAATCTTTCCCCTCTCACCCTAAATCTATCCCCTACCCTGGGGAAAAGACTGTTACCATCACTCTTCTACATTCCAAGGAATAAAGACCTAGCCTGGCCAACCTCTCCCTATGAATCAGGCCCTCTAGTCCTGGCATCATCCTCATAAACCCTCTCTGCACTCTTTCCAGTTTAACCACATCTTTCCTATAACAGAGTGACCAAAACTGTGCACGGTGCTCCAAGTGCAGCCTCACCAATGACTTATACAACTGCAACATAATGTCCCAACTTCTATACTCAATGCCCTGACTGATGAAGGCCAGAATGCTAAAAGCCTTTATCACCACCCTGTCTACCTGTGACGCTGCTTTCAATAAAGGTATTTAAATGCAACCCAAGATGTTTTATCATTGTGTAAAACACCCACAATAAAATGTTAATATGACCTTGACAATTACTAACCAGGTAACTGAAACCTCCTTTAGGACTGAGGTAAAGTTCTGTGGTTTAGTTGTGATCCTCACTTTTACAAACATTGTTCCCTCAGCTGTAACAAGGTTTGTACAAGAGGTGGATTTCTTTTCTGCTCCTGCTTAAGGAGAGAAGCTCATTTCAAGAAGGAAGCAAACTTGTCATGTTTCCGAGTGCTGGTTCTCGATTCTGCCCCTTATCCCCATTGATGGGGCCTTGTTGTGCAGTGCATGGTTTCCATACACTACTATTTGCCTAATGACACACACCTGAGTTCCATCAGGAGACTAGTATAAGAACCCTGGTTTCACAAACACTGATTGCCAGATTATTGGTCTATATCTGGGTATACTTTGTTTTCAGGCTGCTTAGAGCTGTTACCTCTAGGGCAGTCTGGGTTTCTCCTAGAAAGCCCTGTTTCTGTGTTGGCAAGACTCTTTTGGTTTGTTGCTCTGTGTTTGGTACTGAGGAAGCATCCTGACTCCAGTCTCGTTCTGGTGTTCTGCATTTGGGTTCTCTGTGATTTTTGTTCTTTGTGTGACATTGTGACAAAACACTTTATTGAATAGGAAGTCCTTCCCATGTCAGTACTATCTCATCCTAATGGCATTAAAAGCCAAGCAAAGTTTCAGTCATTGAAAATCATTTGTACACACCTTCTCCCTCTCTGCAGAGACTGAAGTCTTTGAGGGTGGAGAGAATTTGTCATCTTCCTCTCCCTGTCCTTTGGGTAACATTAGTTGCTTTAGTGAGAGTCTGGAGTGGGACAAAATGAAGAAACATGGCTGAGTGACAACAAACTCTGAAATGTTTAATTGATTGCCCATTCCAAGAAGATTTATAAACTTGGTTAAACAGAGTCTGATTTTACGTAGCTCATTCTCTTGTCCGAGAACTAAAAGCTCTCGGGGAAAGATTGAAACTGTCCCGATAACATCACCAGGGAAAGAATGCTGCCTACTGCTAGAGCACTGATACAAGATAAGTAACATTGGAAAGACAACAAAGAGCAAACAGTGACATGGATTGTGTGCTTTCCCTTTCACTGCAGAGCTTTTTGGTTAGCTGCTAAATACATGGCCATGTTGTATAGATGTAGAAGGATACACTTTGTCCCTGGGACATGCTGGGGTGATGGGTCACAGCTGAAAAACAACTAGTTGGCTGGAATTAGCCTCAACCTAATAGCCAATCACCTGCAGGTGTGAGGACAAACCTGGGTGTTGATGTAATTCCCAGCTTGGGTGAATAGCCCACACAGGGATCCTTTAGTCATAAAGTAACTCATAACAAAGGACTGCTGGTACCTGTGGTGCTGAGCGTCAATGTGAAAGTAGATTTGGCTCTGGTTGCTTGCACAGTGTGTGTGAGTGTCAGCTCCTTGTTGTCCTCATTGATGGCGTCATTGGGCGGGGAGGACAACCAGTGGGCTGTTCTCAGACCTGGTCAGCACTGGCAATCAGATAAATTGGTTTATTATTGTCACATGTACTGAGGAAAAAAACTTTGTTTTGCATGCCATCCATACAGATCACTTCATTACAACAGTACTTTGAGGTAGTACAAGGTAAAGCAATAACAATGCAGAATAAAGTGTTAGTTACAGAGAAAGTGCAGTGCAGGTAGACAATAAGGTGCAAGGTCATGAGGTAGATCGTGATGTCAAGAGTCCATCTTATCGTCCTAGGGAACCGTTCAATAGTCTTATAACAGCGGGATAGAAGCTGTCCTTGAGCCTGGTGGTACGTGCTTTCAGACTTTTGTATCTTCTGCCCGATGGGAGGGGGGAGAAGAGAGAATGTCCAGGCTGGATGGGGTTTTTGATTATGCTGGCTGCTTTACCGAGGCAGCGGGAAGTGTAGACAGAGTCCATATGGGGGGCAAATTCTCCCCATTGGACTGGAGATTCTATTGTGCGGCACAAGCTCACAGGTTTAGATCTGACTGCCTGTCCATGTGTGCCCTACCTCTGTTTACATGACTATACATCATTCCGTTGTTTTGCACTCATTGTTTTATTTGTTGTTGCATTTATCATTACCGTGTATACTGCTTACTTCACACAAGCGAGGGATTTTGTCGCACCCTGTTGTATGTGACAATAAGTTAATCTGAAATCTGATGTCAGTTAGCATGCTTTGCACAATTAGACCATAAGACATAGGAGCAGAATTAGGCCATTCGGCCCATCGAGTCTGCTCTGCCATTCAATCATGGCTGATTTATTTTTCCCTCTCAACTTCATTCTCCTGCCTTTTTCCTGTAACCTTTGACACCCTTACTAATCAAGAACCTATCGACCTCCGCTTTAAGTACACCCAATGACTTGACCTCCACAGCCGTCTGTGGAAATGAATTCCACAGATTCACAAACCTCTGGCTAAAGAAATTCCTCCTCATCCCTGTTCTAAAGGGAGGTCCTTCTATTCTGAGGCGCTGCCCTCTGGTCCTGGACCCTCCCACTACTGGAAACATCCTCTCCATGTCCACTCTATCCAGGCCTTTCAATATTCAGTAGGTTTCAATGAGATCGTCCTTCGTCCTTCATCCTTCTAAGCTCCAGTGAGTGCAGATCCAGAGACATCAAACGCTCCTCATACATTAACCCCTTCATTCCCAGGATCATTCTCGTAAACCTCCTCTGGACCCTCTCCAACGTCAGCACATCCTTCCTTAGATATGGGCCCCAAAACTGCTTGCATTTGTCATGGCTCCTTTGATGTTGCAGTAAGTACACAGTGAAGGAGATACAAGACTACAGATGCTGTAATCTGGAGCAGAAAACTAACTGCTGGAGGGATTCAGCAGGTCCAGCAGCATTTCTGGAGGGAGATGGATGGTCAATGTTTTGGGTCTAGACCCTGCATTGCCTGACGTCCATTGACCATCCACCCCTGAAATGTTGACCGTCCCTCTGCCTCCACAGATGCTGCTCGACCCACTGAGTTCCTCCAGTAGTGGGCAGGCACAGTAGTGTAGTGGTTAGTGTAATGCTATTACAGCACCAGCGACCCAGGTTCAATTCCGGCCACTGTCTGTAAGGAGTTTGTACGTTCTCCCCCTGTCTGCATGGGTTTCCTCCGGGTGCTCCGGTTTCCTCCCACATTCCAAAATCGTATAGGTGAGGAAGTTGTGGGCATGCTATGTTGGCACCAGAAGCGTGGTGAAACTTGCGGGCTGCCCCCAGAACACTACGCAAAAGATGCATTTCACTGTGTTTTGATATACATGTGACTAATAAAGATATCTTATCTTAGTTTGTTATTTACACAGTGAAGTAGCTGCAGCAGGGTGTGAAAACCATCAATGTCACTGGTTTAGTTTTGAGCTGGGATGACGTGGAGGACTGCACTGATCCATAGTCTTGAGGGAACTGCCACCTTTACAGCTCCCTTCTCGGTGGGAGACCATTGAACATTGACTATACAACAGTGCAGCACAGCAACAGGCCCTTCAGCCCACAATGTCTGTGCTGAACACAATGCTGAATTAAACTAAATCTCTTCTGTTTGTATATGATCCATGTCCCTCCATCCCTGCATATTCATGTCTGCCTAAAAGCCTCTTGAACACCACTATTGTACCTGCCTCCACCACCACCCCTAGCAGCCTGTTCCAGGCACCCACCACTCTGTGTATAAAAACCTTGCCCCACACATCCCTTTAAATGATCCCCCTCACTTTAAATGCATGGCGTCTAGTATTTGACATATTCTGTTTGAAGTATATTATGTTTGAAGTTCAAATTCTTGCTTGACTTTCAAATTAATGTGCAGTTTAGGTGCACAATGGTGTGGAAAGATCATGTCTGCGATACCCATGCAGAAGATGGTTGCAACATTGGTGTTGGAGAATTGTTTCCACCCCCAACACCCCAAAGCTCCACACAGCACTGCGTAAGACCATGATATAGAGGCAGAATTAGGCCATTTGGCCATCGAGTCTGCTCCGCCATTCAATCATGGCTGATTTTTTTTCTTCAACCCCATTCTCCTGCATTCTCCCCGTAACCCTTGACCCCTTTACCAATCAAGAACTGATCAATCTCTGCCTTAAATACACCCAATGACTTAGTCTGCACAGCCCTCTGTGGCAGTGAGTTCCTGCTGGCTGAAGAAATTCCTCCTCATCTCAGTTTTAAAGGGACGTCCCTTAGAATAAAGGCTGTGCCCTCAGACCCTAGACTCAAGTAGAGGCCCCACCTAGTGCCATTTTAACACCAGGTCCTAGCTCTTTAAAAGACAAAATGGCCATAATACAGAAGAGGTTGTGTTTTGGCAGGAACATTGTAGTAAGGGGGTTAGTCCTGTAATAGTTTGATGGACTATGCAAAGCAGAATGATTTAATTTGAACAACAGCAGCTCTTTTGTTTAACAATAGTTTCATCTTGCAACCATAATGGAAAAGGGCAAACCAGTCACTTCCTCTGGTACTGCTTCAGGTGCTCATAATAGGAATGACAAATGAATGTCGATTGCAGCTTTAGACAGCAAATGCCTGACATAATTTCACCACAGCCTGATAAAATTTTGTCATTATTTCTTACATTGTTTTGCTGCCAGGGCTTTAACTGAAACACTCAGGACTGTCAGATAATTGAATCATACACGGTCTGTCATAGACTGATAATCTTCACGTAAGAAATTTCATTTTTCAGAATGATGATTGATCACACTGACTGGGAGGAGATTATGACAAATTGTCCAGGCGGAGACAATGGATTAATCAAGCCCTAGGTAGTGGATTCACAGAAGGCAGAGACTGCTGTGAGCTGGTGTATATCTTCCCTCTGACACCGGATGACCCTTGCCTACCCACTAAAGTGCACAGTGATTTTGGCCCAATCTGTGGGGTTACTACTGAGGGAGCTGCCCTCTCACCCAGGGCAAAATGGACAGGCCTCAACCTGACCTAGAGATTAATAGGTCTGATTTAACAACACAAAGGTCACATGTGGACTGAGGTAATGGATAGAATGGACAAAATGCAGCAAAGTATTGGGAGAGTGACCTAGGAAACAAAGACAGAAGCTGACAAGTCCTTGCAGAAGCTGTGTCTCTGAGGCCCTGTGAGTTGCCAGCCACAGTAAGCCACTCTCACAGTGAAGAAATAAGACAGTGCCATAAATCAGTACTGAATTTTCTTATTGACAGCACCATTACACAAATCATTCACAGATGATTCTATCACTAATTATTTACTATGGACCAGGAGGTATTTGTAGAGTCAACAATAGTTTTCTGAGGTATGTTTTTGTAAAAGCTATTATGGCTTTGCCACAGTAAATGCAAAGCAGTTACTCATCATAATGTGATTAACCCACCTGACAGATATTAAAGTATATCTGAGACACCAGCAATTGCAGTCAAAAGTATCCCTATAGTGTAATGTACTAATCACTACAACCACAATACAGATTAGTAAGTATTAAAGCATTGCAATTCTTCTGTTATGACTTACATGATAGATTACCAGGCTTCTGAATAACTAGTATCAACAATAAGGAATTTGGTACAAAGACGGCAGTTTAACCTTATCACCCTTTGTGTCCAGGATCCAGGCTTTCAGTGGGATTGCTGATCTCTTCCCCTCTCAGCTTTCCAACTGATAATTAGACCTAACTAATAGCTAAGCTAACAACAACTGAGTCATCGTGACTTCTTCCAGTTAAAGATGGCCAGGATTGAACACTTTCATGAACAAGTATGAGAAAAAAGAATGTAAAATTAAAATGCACCTTTAGAAGCTCAGCACTCCTGACTTCCAATGCTGTGATGTCTGAAGAATAGCCTCTGCTATCATGCAGCAAATGCTTCTAACCAGCAAGCTCCCAGGGACAGTGCAACGTGACAACAACCAGATCGTCCACTTCAATGAAATAAAACAGAAGATGTTGGAAATGCACAGCAGGTCAGGCGGTATCCAGGGAGAGGCACAGCAGTAACAGGCCACTCCTCTTGCTTGCCACCTGCACCTCTCCCACCACCACACTTACCGTTTTGGGCACAGGCTCCATTCAAGCTTGAAGACTCCACAGTCCCTGGCGACACAGAGCTCCCTGTGAGCAGCAGTTGGGCCCCAGGTGACTTTGACCACTTTGCACTGAAATGGACTTCATTTATTTTGTTCTAATTGTGTTCTTTATTGTAAAAATTGTGTATAAGTTATGTTTAATTTATGTTTCTCTTGCGAATGCTGCTTATCTGATGCTCTGAGCCTGTGATGCTGCTGCAAGTAAGTTTCTCGTTGCACCTGTGCACACATGTACTTGTGCAAATGACAATAAACTCGACTTTGACTTTGATGTTGTGTCCCCACCTCCTGCCCACCCCAACAGCTCACTGTTCTCAGAGGCCTTGTTAGCAATTCCTAAATGTCTCTGATACTCAGGAGTTGAAATAGATACAAAGAATTGTCCAGTCAAAGCCCCAGCTCACTCAACCTATCCTCATAAGACATGTTCTCCAATCCAGGCAACATCCTGGTAAATCTCCTCTGCACCCTCTCTAAAGCATCCACATCCTTCCTATAATGAGGCGACCAGAACTGAACACAATACTCCAAGTGTGGTCTAACCAGGGTTCTAAAGAGCTGCAACATCACCTTGTGACTCTTGACAAGAAGGGCATCAGAGATAAACCAGGTAATTACAGGGTGACAAATCTAACAGTAGTGGTGGGGAAATTATTGGAAAAGGTTTTAAGGACAGGATTAATGTGGACTTGGAAATACAGGCACAGATCAGGGATGGCGTTGTTTGGGGGAGATCCTGTATGACTAACTTTATTGAAGTTTTCAGGGAGGTGACCAAGTGTATTAATGAGGGTAATGTGGTTGATGTAGTCTACATGGACTTCAGTAAGACCTTTGATAAGAGAGACAAGTCCAAAAGGTAAAAGCCCATGGGATACAAGGCAACTTAGCAAATTGGATCCAAAAGTGATAGGAGGTAGAGGGTGAGGGTCGTTTTTGCAATTGGAAGTCTATGACCAGTGGTGTACCAGTCTATGACGAGTGGTGTACCAGTCTATGACCAGTGGTGTACCAGTCTAGTCTATGACCAGTGGTGTACCAGTCTATGACCAGTGCTGGGACCCCTGCTCTTTGTTATATTTGTCAACAATTTGGATGTGAGTGCAGCGGTAGATTACTATGTTCACAGATAGTGTGAAAATTAGTGGTGGTACAGGTAGTGAGTGGGGTAGCCTTTATCTACAAAACAATATGCATGAGCTGGTAGGATCAGCAGAGAAATGACAGGTGGAATTTAATCCTGAATGATGTGAGGTGATGAATTTTAGGAGGACCTATGAGGCTATGAGGGTGGATGGAAGGACCCAAAGAAGTCCAAGTCCAAGCACGCCTGAAGACAGCAGGACAGGTAAATAAAGTGGTTAGGACTACATACAGGATTCTTCCCTTCATTAGCCAGGGCATAGAACGGAGATTTTTAAAAAATATATTCATTCAAGGGATGTGAGCTTCGCAGGCTGAGCCAGTGTTTAATCGCCCGTCCCTAATTGCCCCTGAGAAGGTGGTGGTGAGCTGCCTTCTTGAACTGCTGCAGTCCTTAAGGTGCGGGTATACACACAATGCTGTTAGGGAGGGAGCTCCAGGATTTTGACCCAGCGACGGTGAAGGAATGGCAATATATTTCCAAGTCAGGATGGTGTGTGGCTCGGAGGGCAACTTCCAGGGGGTGGTGTCCCCCTTCTTTTTGCTGCCCTTGTCCCTTGTTCTTCTAGCTGGTAGAGGTGGTAGGTTTGGAACGTGCTGTCTAAGTTGTCTGATTATGGGATGACTTTATAAAACATTGGTCAGGCTGAAGTTGGAGTACAGTCTGCAGTGTTGGCTGCCATACTACAGGAAGGATAGGGGAGGATATAGAGGAGGCTCACCAGGGTGTTGCCTGGGATGGAATGTTCCAGTACTGTGAAGAGAAGGCTGGGGAGGGAACCTGACTGAGGTATTCAGAATTACGAGGGGCAGATAGTGTGAAACATTTTCCCATAGCAAAGGTGTCTATGGCCATGGGGCATGGGTTTAAAGCAAGGCACAGGAGATTTAGAGAAAACTTGAAGCAGAATTTTTTCATCGAGAGGGTGGTTGGATTCTGGGACACACGGTCCGAGAGGGTGGTGGAGGCAGAGACTCCCACAACGTTTCAGTAGATGAGCACTTGAATTGCCATGGTATCGAAGGCTATGGGCTGGGAAATGAGATTGGTATTGATGGGTGTTTGATGCCCATCAGGGACACAGTTGGCTGAAGACCATGGTTCCATGCTCCATGGCTCTATGACACTGGAAGTTATTGGAGTACAGTTCGCAATTAGGAAGGAAAACGTTATGTTGGTCTTTATTTTGAGAGGATTTGGGTACGAGAGTAAAGATATCCAATTGTGGGATTACATATGGGATTTTATTCACAGATCAGGCAATTCTCAACCAAAGTAATATATGCTTGTAATGGAGCAAAGGTTCATCAGATTGTCCTGTGCGGAGAACCTGTACCCTCTCAGGTTTAGGACAGATGATGTTATTGAAATGTATAAAATTCTTACATCTTTTCCCAGTTGGATGCAGGGGTGTTCCCTTGGATAAGGTGATTAAATCTAGGGTTTACAACCTCAAAATAAAGGGTCAGCCACGTAGGACAGGAATGAGGAGAAACTTCTTCATACGTACTCTTCGGAATTCACTACCCAAGGGGACTGTGGAGGCTCAGTCACTGAATGTGTTCAGGACAGAGATGGATGGATTTTCTGGATATTAGGAGAATCAAGGAGTATAGAATTAATTGAAAGTATCTACGTGAGGCACTGCCTCAAGGAGGGACGGCACAGTAGCGTAGCGGTTAGCATAACGCTATTACAGTGCCAACAACCCGGGTTCAATTCCAGACACTGTCTGTAAAGAGTTTGTATGTTCTCCTCGTGGCTGCATGGGTTGCCTCCGGGTGCTCCGGTTTCCTCTCACATTCCAAAGACATACTGGTTGGGAAGTTGTGGGCATGCTATGTTGACGCTGGAAGCATGGCGACACTTGTGGCCTGCCCCCAGAACATTTTACACAAAGGTGCATTTCACTGTGTGTTTTGATGTGCATGTGAGTAATGAAGATATCTTACCCTATCTATCATCAATAATCCCCACCACCCGGGCCACACCATCTTCTTGCAGCTCCCATCGGGCAGGAGGTACAGAAGCCTGAAGTCCCACCACCAGGTTCAGGAACAGCGACTTCCCTTCAACCACTGGTTCTTGAACCAACCTGCACAACCCTGATCACTACAGTTTAACAACACTATGACCACTTTGACCATTTGCACTGCAATGGACTTTTGTTTTGTTCTAATTGTGTTCTTTCTTGTATAATTTATGTTTAATTAATGTTTTTCTTCTGAATGTTGTGTCTCTAATGTTATGTGCCTGTGATGTTGCTGCAAGTAAGTTTTTCATTGCTCCTGTGCACACATGTAGTTGTGTATATGATAATGAACTTGACTTGACTTGACTTGACTTGACTTGACACACAAAGTGCTGGAGGAACTCAGTGGGTCAGGCAGCACCTATGGAGGGAAATAAACAGTCGACGTTTCAGGTCAAGACCCTTCATCAGGAATGACCGAAACGTCAACTGTTTATTTCCCTCCATAGATGCTGCCTGACCTGCTGAGTTCCTCCCGCACTTTGTGTGTGTTGCTCCAGATTCCCAGCATCTGCAGAATCTCTTGTGTCTCTTGACTTGACTTGACTAATGCAGGAAAGTGCTGAGAAAAAAGGTGAGCCATGATTTTCTTGAATCGAAAAACAGGAACAAGAGGCCTACTCCTGTTTCTACTTCTTATGTTCTTATGTTGTTTTTATGACAGAGAACTGACTTTACAAAAACACTTCGCTGGTGCAAACCTTCTGTCTCCAGGGTAACATAAGTGGGAACCTGTGGCCACTTCTCGGAGCCTCAGAAATGGTCATGATTCCTAGTATGTTTTTCTGAAGGTTGAACTCCACACTAGGAGCACCATTTGTAATCTGGCCCTAATAGAGTTCAGCGGTAAACCAACAGAGTTCAATGGTAGTGAAGCAGTTAATTTATCCGGAAGCCTGGATTAGCAACGGAGATTCCCAAATTCAAGTCCAACTGTGTACCAATGGAATTTAAATTCAGTTGATAATCTGGAATTTGGAGAAACAGCAACAACTATTCTTAGAAATGATGACCACAGAAACTATTGGATTGTCATAAAAGCCCATCTGGTTAACTAACATTATTCAGGGGGAGGAAACCTGACATCCTTATCTGGTCTGGCCTATCTGTGGCTCCAGACCCACACCCTGTGGATGACTCTTAAAATGCCTGCTGAAATATCCAAACAAGTCACTCAGTTTTCACCACCACCCCTTCTCAGGGGGCAACTGGGGACGTACAATAAGTTCTGGCCTTGCGAGCAAAATCCAGATTCCATCAAAAGATTCGTTAAAAGAACCAGAACCCTGCAACTTGGAGACACAAGAGATTGCAGATGTGGAATCTGGGGTAAAAACAACTGCTGGAGAAATTCAGCTGCAGGGTCTCAACCCGAAATGTAGACTGTCCATTTCCCTCCATGGATGCTGCTTGACCCACTGAGTTTCTCCAACAACACAAAGAGCACTGGAGGAACTCAGCGGGTCAGGCAGCATCTGTGGAGGGCAATGGACAGTTGACGTTTCAGATCGAGACCCTTCATCTGGACTGGGACTGGACTTCACTGGACTGGATGCTGCTGAGTTCCTCAGCACATTTTGTGTTGCTCCGGATTCCACCAGCTGCAGTCTCCTGTGTCTCCGAGCTTCCCCAGCAGTCTGGTTTTTGCTCGTGAACCCTGCAACACACTGAGACCAATTACACGACTCTCTACCAGATCAATATAAAAATGCTTGGATGAAAAACACGATGATGCTGGAGGAACTCAGCAGGCCAGGCAGCATCTGTGGAGAAAAGCAGGCGGTCAACGTTTCGGGTCAGGACCCTTCTTCAGGACTGAAGAGAGGAAAAGGGGAAAACCAATATATAGGAGGGAAAAGCAGAGCAGTGACAGGTGGACACAAGAAGGGAGGTGGGGTGGGCACAGGGTGGTGATAGGTAGATGCAGGTAAGAGATAATGATAGGTAGGTGTGGGGGAGGAGGGGAGAGCAGATCCACCGGGGGATGGGTCAAAGGTAAGAACAGAGAGGGAAAAAAAAGGAGGCTAGGAAAGGGAAGTAGAGAAGAACTATGGTGGGGGTGGGGATTACCTAAAGTGGGAGAATTGAATGTTCATGCCGTTAGGCTGCAAGGTTCCAAGATGGAAAATGAGGTGCTGTTCCTCCAGCATCATCGTGTTTTTCATCTAGATTCCAGCATCTGCAGTCCTTTGTTTCTCTAAAAATGCTTGGAGTTTTTTTGTTTTCCACCATCGTGTTGCGGCTATCTCTCAGATTCGGACACCATGTCTTTACAAGCTAAGAAGCACATCATTTTCGGTATACTTTACGGTGGAACTGGTTGCAATCACCTGATTATTTTATTAAGTCACCATTTTTTTCTTAATTGAGGTGGCGAAGGCTGCAAAACTGTACAGCTGGAACATGAAGTCTGAATTGCTGACAGCAACTTTGAGATTTTGTACAAATACATGGGAAACCTGAACTTGAGTCAAGTTTCTTGTGTAGTGATGGACAGTAGTAGTTTCAGCACCTTAACAACAGCACAACCCAGGCCAATGTGCACTCACAGCCTGAAACCTCCGAAGCCAACACACAGGCTGCAGACAGGGCTTATTATAAGAGGTATATCTCAACACCACGCACAACCAGCTCTTCCTTCTCGAGATATAGGACTCAGCATCCAACTGTGAAATGAATTAGTGTGGAACTGGGAAGGGAATTAATAACTCAGGGCAGGATCATCTAACCTCATTCTTGGGCACGTTACTGCTGTTAACAAAATACCTGCTTCTCGTGTAATTTCAGACACAGTATTTTTCTCAGTGAATTAAACCGACAAATGGTTTACTATAAACTAAACAAATTAAACTAAAGTACCAATTAAACACTAATTAAGGAGTAGAGCTGGTGATAGGGTAATAAAGTGGCATAGCCCATGGTATTTTTGTGTGCTGAAGATATATTGGTAGCAGATTTTAATTCTTCTAGTCTATTAAACAAGCACTTAGTTAAAAATCTGTCAGACATACTCTGCTACTTAAGGGACTGCTGTGATTTATAGAACTATTAGGATTCATTATCATTGACTATGATGCTATCACAGGCTGCTTTTAGAGATTGTGTGGAATGTCTGTTGTATTAGTAAACTGCTGAACAATTACAGGAACAGGCAGTTAGTGATAATCCCTGGAATGATAGATTGTGTTGACTTTGTTGGTTTGAAACAGAAGAATGCTGGCATGGAAGGAGTGATAGGGAATCTGTAGGGAAGGAAGATGCAGGTAACTTCATGAGGTGATCGGTGAAGGTAGAGCAGTGAATGTTGTCTACATGGACTTCAGTAAGGCATTCAGCAGGGTCCCTCATGGGAGGCTTCTCCAAAAGATTAAGATGCATGGGATCCACGGTGACTTGGCCATTTGGATTCAGAATTGGCTTCCCCATAGGGTAATGGGTCTTGATGGTATTGGTGTTGGTTTATTATTGTCACTTGTACCGAGGTACAGTGAAAAACTTGTCTTGCATACCGGTCGTACAGGTCAATTCATTACACAGTGCAGTTACATTGAGTTAGTATAGAGTACTTTGAGGTAGAACAGGTAAAAACAATAACAGAATACAGAGTAAAGTGTCACAGCTGCAGAGAAAGTGCATTGCAGGTAGACAATAAGGTGCAAGGTCACAACAAGGTAGATGGTGAGGTCAAGAGTCCATCTCATTGTATAAGAGCAGAAGATCGTCAGCCCTGTAAGAAGATTTAAAAGGATGTTATTAGTAATAGTAAGTGACATAGAAATTAGATTTAAAAGTGTAGAATGATTATAGTAAAGGTAATGAGTAGATCTGTAGAGAGCAGCTCGCAACGAGTCGCCACACTCCGGCGCCATCTTGGTTCTGGCTGGCGGTCTGTGACTAGTGGTGTTCCGCAGGGATCCGTACTGGGACCTCTGCTGTTTGTGATGTACATAAATGACCTGAATGAAAATGCAGATGGGTGGGTTAGTAAATTCGCAGATGATACAAAGATTGGTGGTGTTGTGGATAGTGTAGAAGATTGCCAGGGAATATAGCAGGATATAGATCAGTTGCAGATATGGACGGAGAAATGGCAGATGGAGTTCAACCCAGCCAAATGTGAAGAGTTGCACCTTGGAAGATCAAATGGAAAGAGACAGTGCACTGTTAATGGCAAGACCCTTAACAGTGTTGACGAACAGAGGGATCTTGGGGTCCAAGTCCATAGCTCCCTGAAAGTGGTAACACCAGTTGATAGAGCGGTAAAGGAGGCATATGATATGCTTGCCTTCATTAGTTGAGGCATTGAGTTCAAGGGTCAGGAAGTTATGTTGCGACTTTATAAAACTCTGATTAGGCCACATCTGGAGTATTCAATTCAATTCTAGTCATGCCATTGTAGGAAGGATGTGGAGTCTTTGGAGATGGTGCAGGAGGTTTACCAGGATGCTGCCTGGATTAGAAGGCATGTGCTATACGGAGAGGTTGGACAAAATTAGATGGTTTTCTCTGGAGCGGCGGAGGCTGAGGGGAGACCTGAGAGAAATTTATAAAATTATGAGAGGCGTAGATGGAGTAGACAACTGGTATCTTTTTCCCAGAGTCAAAATGTCTAATACTAGAGGGCATGCATTTAAGGGGAGAGGGGGTATGTGCAAAGGAGATGTGCGGGGCAAGTTTATTTATACAGAGAGCGGTGGGTGCCTAGAATGTGCTGCCAGGGGTGGTGGTGGAGGCAGATATGATAGAGGTGTTTAAGAGGGTCTTAGCTAGGCACATGAATATGCAGAGAATGGAGGGGAATGGACCTTGTGCAGGCAGAAGGGATTAGTTTAATTGAACATCATTAGCTTAATTAGTTCAACACGACATTGTGGGTTGAAGGGTCTGTTTTCGTGTGGCACTGTTCTATATTCTATGTTCTTTGTTCTTCAGTGTTGATTAGAATGTTCACCAGGGAACAGAGGTTACACAAGCATCTGTAAATTGTACTGTACCACTGTGTACTAATTTCACTCTTGGATATAATGAGTGACCCACATTTATATTGCTGCCTTTGATGACTTTAAGATGTTCCAAAATGCTTTTGGGCCAATTGAAGGTTTTTAAACTGCAATAACTGTTGATATGTACAGAAATCATGGGTCAGGTTGGATTCTTTGTTGGCTATTTCATTGGTTACCATGAGGTATGTTTAACCAAGGAGAAGCATGAAACTAGAACCTGGTCTAGTGAAGGACTCAGTGATCTGCCTGCTCCATGTGTTGTTAACTTACAACCCCTGGCATCTTCCTTTCTACCTGAAGCTGGTGGGAAGTGTATCAGATGCCATGGTAGCAACAGATGGGCTGGCAGATTTTGGAGTTCTTCACTGGGACAGTTTCGAGCTGCATATTTCTCTTGATGCTCTAACCTAATCTCATTGCAGTTCAACACATTTAGGGCCCCACCAGCACCAGAGGTTGTGAAATACACTACAGAATGGTTACAGCTCAAAAGGAGGCCATTTGGCCCTAAAGTCCTCTGTTATCACAGTCTAACCCACTGGGTGTGTCAGAACCTGGTGCGTTGCAACATTTCACACTCCTTTGTTTGCGTGTTCACTCTCTAACTGTCCTCATTTTCCCCCTGACTCAGGAATTTTACATGTCATATTGGTTGTCACGGTTCCATTTGTAACCAGGGATACCGGTGTCGAATGGGAGCCACAGTTCGCCAAAGGAAATCTGAACACGGCAGCCATACCTCAGTCTGTTCTGTCAAACAAAGCAGTCAGATGTTTGGAAAACGCTGTTCCCAAGATACGTGATATTAGCAAGGCCACTATTTTCAGATGTTGCTGAGGGATTTTCTGCCAGAAAGTGCTTGTTGGACTAAGTTAGAGGTGACTTGGAGTGAACCACATTGTGTTGGAGTGTGGCCAGACACAGAGCAGACATATCATGGATGGTGGCTTCCCTCTGAGTCAGGGTGACCCTAGGTTAGATCACAGCAATACAAGAGTCACAGAGTCACTCAGCACAGAAACAGGCAACATCAGTCCACCGAGACTTGGCTGAGCATCAGCCTTTCAATTACACAAATCCAATTGCTCATTCCATTATATCTTTCCGCATTTCATCAATGGTCTCCCAGATTCTACCACTCACCCACATACTGAGGGCAACTTACAGCGGCCACTTTACCTACCAGCCCGCACATCTTTGCTATGCGGGAGGAAACTGGAGCACCCGGGGGAAACCCACATGATCACAAGGAAAAGTGCAAACTCCACACAGACAACAGCGGAGGTCAGGATCACACTTGGGTCATAGAGCTGTGAGGCAGTGGCTCGACCAGCTGTGCCGCTGTACACTAAGGCAGAGGGCTGCAGATGCTGGAAGTCAGAATAAAAACAGAAAATGCTATCTCCACAGGTTAGGCAGCGAGGAGTTAACATCTTGGCTCAATGACCCTCCATCTGAACAGCAACCTTCAAAGTTGCTCATTCTACTTGTGAAAGCTGCAAGTTGGTTGGATTCATTTTCATCATTCACTCTGATAGGATTAAAATTCTCCGTCTCTGGGTTGTTAGCCCAACACTACGCAACCATATAAGTAGGGAAGCAGACTTCTTTTTTTTATTAGTACTGTTGAATAGCAACATTAATGTTGTTGACATCCATTAAGAAAGGATAATTTCTACCTCTTTTGATTCATTTCTCAAAATGGTGAGTATCATCAGTGGTCATGGGTTCCTTAAGGAGGTCACAGTGATGATAACCCCCCTGTGAATCCGAGCTAATGTTTCCTACAGTATTGTTGATGAAAGCAGCCCAAGTTTAATCTTAATTTTCATGACATCAGAGACTCTGCCAACAAATGCTGACACTTTGACAAATGTCTCCCTGGGCTTAAAGATTCTGACAGTTACACCAATAAACAGAGTAATAACGCCACAGTTTCTATTCAGGATCCATACAGAATCATTTTCTGGCTCCCACTCAGAATAACTTCCTGAAAAGATTTTCCAGTAACAGGACTGAGGGTTCTAAAAACACACAGTTCACACATACAGCAAACTTCTTTGTACATAAAAACATAGCAACTATGAGCAGAAATGAACCATCTGGCACTTTGAACCTGCTCTACCATTCATCAAGATCATGGCTAATTTTCTACCTTAGTGCCACTTTCCTTCATTCCATTAATATACAGAATTCTATCAATCGCTGTTTTAAATGAACTCAACAGTAGAGCATCCATAACACTCTGGGGTAAAGAATTCCAAAGATTCCTACTCTCTGAATGAAGAAACTTTTCCTCTTCTTGGTCCTAAATGGCCAATCCCCAATTGTCAGTCTAAGACCGTCGGTGCTGGACACCTCAGCAGGGGAATCACCCTCCCTGCACCCACCCTGTCAAACACTGTAAATTTGGAGTGTTTCACTGAGATCTCTGCTTATTCTCCCAAACTTAAAAGAAAGAAGGCCCAGATGCCTCATTCTCTCCTCAGATGACAGATGGGCCATGCCAGGAACTAGTCTGAGGAATCTTTCTTGCACTCCATCCATGACAAGTGTAACCTTTCTTACATAAGGTGACCAGAACTGTACACAATACTCCAGGTGCGGCCTCAGCAAGGCCTTTACAATTTCAGAAAACATTTTTGCTCCTGTGCTCAAATCCTCTTGTAATAAAGGCCAATGTACTATTTACCTTCCTGATTGTTTTCTGCAACTGCATGTTAACTTTCAAAGGGACTTATTTTCAAAGGGAAATCCATGTGCCTTTGAACATTAACATTTCCCAGTCTCTCACCATTTAGAAAGTACTCTGCTTTTCTGTTTTGTACTTCAAGGTGGATGGCATCACACTTTTCCACATTATATTCCATCTGCTATGTCCACCCATTCACTCAGCTTGTCTGTATTTCTCTGAAGCCTCATTACATCCTCCTCCTTACTTACAACCATCGGCAAATTTGGAAGACAGATATTTGGTCATTGAGCAACAACAAGATGCTGGAGGAACTCAGAGGGCCTGTTCAGATGAAGGGTCTCAACCCGAAACATCAATTGTCCAAACCCCCCCCCCCCACAGATGCAGCTCGACCCACTGAGTTCCTCCAGCAGATTGTGTGTTGCTCCAGATTCCAGCGTCTGCAGTCTATTGTGTCTCCATCTGGTCATCGGGAATGGACCAAGCATGAATCCCTGTGGTATTTACAGCCTGCCAACCCGAGAAACCTATAGAACTTTGAAAGATGACAACCAATGTACAGTGAAGCTCCAATAATCCAACACACCAGGACTTTAGAGACACGAGAGGCTGCAGATGCCCAGAATCTGGAACAATAAACAATGTGCTGAAGCAACTCAATGGGTTGAGTAGCATCTGTGGGGGGATGGGGGGGGGGGGATGGAATTGTCGACGTGGCAGGTCAAAACCCTGCATTAGCATCTTGTCAATACTCGCTTGAGTTTAGAAGAATGAGAGGTGATTTGAGATATGTGTTTGTTCTCCCAATCACTTGCTGTGCCTGCACATTGACTTTCAGTGATTTGAGTGCAAGGGTCTCCAGGTCCCCGTGAACAACATCACTCTTCAATCTCTCACCAGCTAAAAAATACTTCACTTTTCAATTTTTCTTCCAAAGAGAATGACTTTATAAATGAATCTTTGGAATTCTTTTCCTCAACGTCTATGGATGCTCAGCCTCCAACTATACTTAAGGCTGGGATTGATAAGATTTTGGATATGGAATCAGGTAGGAGCACGGAATTGAGGCACAGAAACAGCTTTACTGATGCTGAATGGTGGAGCAGGGTAAGGGGGCACACAGCCAATTTCTGCTCCTCTTTGCCTGTAGTCTGGAAAATCACAGGCAGGAATGTTTGTAAATGGACATTCGTGTGTTCTGTCTATAACATTTCTCTGTTCAGTTCATCATTACACAATCGTTGTATTTTCGGAAGAGAGCTGATAAAGAAAGCACAAACATGTACATCAAAGTTCCTTTTGAATGATGATGCTCCATGATGCATGAAAAACATGCAGAAACAAGAATCCTATAAATTCTGAGAAGACTGAGGATGGCTATAAAATGAGCATAAGGGAGATAGACTGGGACCAGTTCAGAAATAAGAATTTTGCATGGCATAAGAATATAACTAATGTACCAAATTTTGAAGAATCTAGTTATATGGCCAAATAATTATTTATTTAACACAAGACATCAAAACATTACTTCAATGGAGTGTACTATAACCAACCCAGAATTAAGAAAAAGCACATTTCCAATCACTACTGATGAATTTATTGTTCTATGCAAATAATTTGAATGATAAATCCGAATCCATGTTTAATCCCAGTCTGGTATAAATCAAATCCCTTGCATTTTCAATGACTAATTTAATAATCAGATTTGTCAGTCTGCAAGGTTTTCAAACCTCTAATCCTTGTCTGTCAACAGAAAAGGATATTGATATCCAGTTGAGTATCTGGCATTTGAGACTGGAACTACAGAGTATAAACAATTTGATCAGCTCAGATCACCCTTAAGATCAATGGTTGTTCCAAGAAATGGAAAATATTCTCGTGACTGATGGAAGCTTGATGGTTACATCTCTTTTCATCAGAGCGTCGAAAGGTTTTAACACATTAGTGCTTTATATTGTTATGTCTGTACCACATCTAAATATAACATTGAGGATGCATTTTGATTCATGTTACCAAGTGGGAACATACCAAGGTCTCTCAGGGTAGGTTGCAAGGAGAGAGTTAGGGTGGTCTGACCAGAATTAGTCAGATCCAAAGCTGCAGCTGTTTAAGAAACATGAAGTGCTGCAGAAGACTTGCATGGTCACTCTCCCATTACTTAGTAATTAGCTCCCCTAGCCCTCGGCCCTTGGCTGAAGATAATTAGTCACATTCCAGCACGTTGCCGTCAGCCTACTGAGATTGTTAATTGGCTCCTGCCTGTCTTTTTATCATGAAACAAAACCAAAATAGTAAGTAAATATTAAATCAGTTCCTGTCTCCTACCCAAGGCCCACCACTGTGATTTGAGCAGGTCTTGATCTGGATGCAGGAGATTTTCCTCTAGGCTCAAGCTAGCCAGTAAAGCCCCCTCCCTCCGATGATCTGCTTTTTAAGGACGGAGGGAGAGAGTAAGTGGGGGCTACTGACTTATAGCCCTAAAATTGGTAGTTGGGAACATGCTGGAATCCATAATAAAAGAATGTGACGTCAAGACACTTAGAAACTAATGTGATTGAGGAGGGTCAACATGGACTTCTGAAAGGGAAATCATGTTTGAGTTATCTCCCTGAATTCTTTAAGGATTTGACCATTGGAATAAACCAGTGGATATGGTGTATTTGGATTTTCAGATTGCTTTCAATAAGATCCCACACAGGAGACTGGTGAACAAGACTAGAGCACGTGAAATTGGAGGTAATATATGATGCGGATGGAGAATTGGTTGGCAGATGGGAAACAATGGGAGTAAATGGGTCCTTTTTGGGTCGGCAGTCTGTGACTAGTGTGGGAGAACAGGAATTGGTGCTTGGGCTCTGACTAGTCACAATCCATATCATTGAGCTGGCTGAAGAGACCAAGCATGATATTTCCAATGATACAATAATTATGTGAGCAGTTATGATGCGAAGAGGCATCAACAGGATATCAGCAAGTTGAGCTAGTGGACAACATGACAGATGGGGACGAATATCACAAAATATGAAGTTATCTACTTCCGTAGGTAAACGTGCCAAGTAGTTTTAAATGGTGAGACATTGGGAGATGTTGATGTTTGAGGGACCTGGGTACCCTTGTACACAAGCCACTGAAAGCCAACATGAAGGTGCAGCAGGCAGTCAGAAAGGAAATGAATGGGAAATTACAGCTCGGCGTTCAACACCATCATCCTCTCAGAACAAGCTTCAAAACCTGGGCCTCTGTACCTCCCTCTACAACTGGATCCTTGACTTCCTTATCAGGAGATCACAGTCAGTGCAGATCCGTAATAACATCTCCTCCTCACTGACAATCAACACAGGCGCACCTGAAGGATGTGTGCTTAGCCCACTGCTCTACTCTCTCTACACTCATGACTAGTGGCTCAGCACAGCCCAAACACCACCTATAAATTCACCAATGACACCACTATTGTTGGCAAAATCTCAGATGGCAATGAGGAGACGTACAGGAGTGAGATAGATTGGCTGATTGAGTGGTGTCGCAACAACAACCTCGCATTCAATGTCAGCAATACCAAGGAACTGACTGTGGACGGGGAAGGGGAAGTCAGGAGAGCACGTACTAGTCCTTACTGAGGGGTCAGTGGTGGAAGGGTCAGCAGCTTTAAGTTCCTGGGCGTCAGCATCTCAGTGGATCTATCTTGGGCCTAACACATTGAAGCAATCATGACAAAGGCACACCAGTGGGTCTACTTCATCAGGTGTTTGAGGAGATTTGGTATGTCACCAAAGGATCTTGCAAATTTCTGCAGATGTACAATGGAGAGCATTCTGACTGGTTGCATCACTCCTGGTACGAAGGCTCCAATAGGCAGGATCGAAAGAGGCTGCAGAGGGTTGTAGACTCAGCCAGCTCCATCACGGGCACAACCCTCCCCGCCATTGAGGACATCTTCAAGAGGCGGTGCCTCAAGAAGGCAGCATCCATCATTGAGGACCCTCACTACCCAGGACATGCCCTCTTCTCGTTACTACCATCGGGGAGGAGGTACAGGAGCCTGAAGACCCACATTTCAACATTTCAGTAACAGCTTCTTCCCCTCTGCCATCAGATTTAACTGATCGGTCCATGAACCCATGAACACTTCCTCGCTATTCCTCTTTTGCACTACTTATTTATTTTTGTAACTTATAGTAATTTTATGTCTTCTACTATACATCCACGGCACTTCTGATGCCCTCTGCCATTTTGACAATTCCCTGGTCCCAACAGGCTCACGTTCAGGCCCTTTATAGCTCCACCACATCAGGAAGGTCTGAGGGCCCTCCATTTCTTCCTCCCTCCATTTCTTCCTCCCTCCGTTTCTTCCTCAGACGGAGGCCCAACCAATTTAATTCTCAATTCCTGTCTGTCCGTGACCTCCTTCACCACCATAGTGAGCAAGGCCCAATGTAAACCTGCAGAACAACATCTTGTCTTACCTCTGGGCACTTTGCAATCTTCTGGAATGAACAGTGAATTCTCCAAATTCAGGAAAACTGCTTTCTCATCATTTCCCATTATGCCAATGTCTCTTTCTCATCCCATTTCTTTAAAATAGTCCTCATGCTCTTTATCATGTGCTCTATCTTAACCTATCTCAATCCAGTCTTTTGTCTTATACCTCACTCCTCCCCTCAGCCCCAGTTCTGCTTGGAAAACCGTAAACCCTTGGCTCTCCTCCTGACCCAAAATGTTGACAGGTTTCTCTTTCCACAAATGTTACTTGGCTGAGTTCTTCCAGGATTTTCTGTTTTGGTTTGGAATTCTCTCCCCTGAGAGTGATAGAGCTCTGTCCCTGACTGTGTTGAAAACAAATTGATAGATTTTTGGGTATTACTGGAATCAAGGGATATAAGGGTACAGCAGGAAGATGGTGTTGAAGTAGAATATCACCCATGAATTTATTGAATGGTGGAGCAGATTCAAGGAGCGAAGTAAACCCTTCCAGTTCCTGTTTCTTATGGTCACCACTTGGTGACCGTAAAACAGTTTGATTTTCCCTCTCCTACACTTCCCATCTGCCCTCCCCACCTCCCTCCCTCCATTCCAGGCTCCACCTTCCTCTCCCATCAGATTTCATTATCTTCAGCCCTTTGTTGCCTCCACCTGATGCCTCCCAGCCCGTCACTATCCCCACTCTCCCCTCCCCCATCTGCCTATCACCTCCCTCACCTGGATCCACCCATCACCTGCCAGCTCTTGCTCCACCCCTTCCTCCCACCTTTTTATATTGGTTGTCTCCCCTCTTTCTTTCAGTCCAGATGAAGGGTCTCGACTCGAAATGTCAGCTGTCCATTTCCCCCCAGAGATGCTGCCTGACCCACTGAGTCCTTCCAGCATCTGCAGGTACTTGAGCCTCCAGTTTGATTTCTGTACAATGTGCCTGCTGTTTTATTTACCATTTCTTTTTATGTTTCTTGATAATTTAATGTTAAGTCCTCTTTGTCTTCCAGATTTTTTTCTTGATTTTGTTTCTGAGCCTTTCCCGTCTGTTCTTGATCTTCATCTTCAGTTTCCATTTGACTCCTTCTTCTGTATTTATCCCCGAAGTGTCACTGAAGGTTACTTTGGGCTTCCTTTTGGTGGACCATTTGCTTCTGGGCTCTTTTGATCACCACTGTCAATATTTACTTCTGTTCTATTTCATTCTGCAACATTTGTCAGGATTATTTCTCTTACTTTCATTTCATCGCCATATTAGTAATCATTTCCCTGTTGTTCCTATTTATGACTCATAAATTTAAATGTAAAATGAACTTTCAAAACAAACTTATTGGTCTGCATTGATAGGATGGGCCTGAATCTATAGCCCTAAATGGATCATTAGTGAATTGCTACGTTAATAGATGAATATTTCCAGGAACATTTACTTCAATTTCTTAGATTGGAATTTAAAGCTTCATTAGAGAGTTGAGTGATACTGTTGGTCTTAAAAAAAAATGGGAATCTAATGGCTCGATTAGGGAAAGCCAGCATGGCTTTGTGTGGGGAAAGTCATGTCTCACTAACCTGGTTGAGTTTTTTGACAGGGCGACGAGAGAGATTGATAAAGGTAGAGCTGTGGATGTCATCTACATGGACTTCAGTAAGGCATTTGAAAAGGTCCCACATAATCGGTTAATCAAGAAAGTTCAGATGCATGGGGTTAATGGAAAATTGGCTGTGTGGATCAAGAAATGGCTTGCCAATAGAGGACAGAGGGTGGTGGTTTAAGGGACTTATTCGGGCTGGAGGTCTATGAGTAATGGTGTTCCACAGGGATCTGTGCTGGGACCTCTGCTGTTTGTGATGTACATAAATGACCTGGATGAGTATGTTGATGGGTGGGTTGGTAAGTTTGCAGATGATACCAAGATTGGTGGAGTTGTGAATAGTGTAGAAGACTGGCGATGGATACAGCGTGATATAGATCAGCTGCAGACGTGGGCAGAGAAATGGCAGATGGAGTTTAACCTGGATAAATGTGAGGTTTTGCACGTTGGTAGGACTAATGTCAAGAGGCAGTACATTCTGAAGGGCAAGACCCTTAACAGTGTTGAAGAGCAGAGAGACCTTGGGGTGCAAGTCCATGGCTCATTGAAAGTGGCTACACAGGTAGACAGGTTGGTAAAGAAGGCTTATGGAATGCTTGCATTTATTAATCGGGGTATTGAGTATTGGAGTCAAGAAGTTATGATGCATCTCTATAGAACTCTGGTTAGACCGCATTTGGAGTATTGCATGCAATTCTGGTCACCTCACTAAAGGAAGGATGTCGAGGCTTTCAAGAGGGTGCAGAGGAGGTTTACTAGGATGCTGCCTGGATTAGAGGGCATGTGCTATCAGGAGAGGCTGGACAAACTTGGGCTCTTTTCTTTGGAGCGGCAGAGGCTGAGGGGTGATCTGTTGGAAGTGTATAAAATGATGAGGGGCATAGATAGGGTGGACAAGCAATATCTTTTTCCCATTATTGAGCGATCCCAATACCGGAGGGCATGCATTTAAGGTGAGGGGGTAGGTTCAGAACATACGTGAGGAGTACGTTTTTTACTGAGAGAGTGGTGGATGCCTGGAATGCGTTGCCTGATGGTGTGGTGGAGGCAAATTCATTGAGGGCTTTTAAGACGGGCTTGGATGGGCACCTGAATGAGAGGAAAATGGAGGGACATGGGCATTCTGTAAGTAGGAGCGATTAGCTATGTCAGTACAACGTCGTGGGCCGAAGGGCCTGTTCTGTGCTGTACTCTTCTATGTTCTACGTTCTACATCATTTGGTTCTGTTCAGCGAGAGAGTATCTCCTAGGCAGCAGTTCACATCAGCAAATGGTGAAGAAGTCCTCCTTTATTCCGAATGATTCCTGGGAGATGATAGTGTTGGAAGAGTCATTTTTTCTGCTCTTCTCGAGGTATCATAGAAAATGCAGGTCTTGGATATTTGGTGAAACAGTTAATTTTTAAAAAAATGGGTTAAAGTCCCTGCAAAGCATTGACCAAGTTTTGGGTTAAAGAATTGTAAACTTTGTTTTCAGTTCAATTGTTCAATGTTCCATATGACAAGAAAGGATGCAACGCCATTAAATGTTTTCTTGTGTGAATTTGATGATCTTAGCTCACTAGATCAGCCGTGCAAACCTACGTTGCAAGAGATCTCAAAATCCATTTGAGGAGACATTGTTACATCAATGCTTTCGATCATTAGAAGGGGAGAAGCTTGACCAATGAATTAATCAGATCATTCAATCTATGGCAGCACTTCACTTGTTAGTGACCCTTGAACATTTAATTGTGTTTAATTTAATCTTTTCTTGTGAATGCTGCTTATCTGATGCTATGTGCCTGTGCATGCTGCTGCAAGTAAGTTTTCATTACACCTCTGCAGTGCATACGTGTACTAGTGCATGTGACAATAAACTCGACTTTGACTTGACTTTGGTCACCAATAGTCTTTGCTGTAGTTAGAGAAAAGCGTACACTCTGAAGCACAAATTCCACATTCAAAAGAGAATTCTACTTTTAATACTTCATTGAGGACTCAGAATACATCAAGAATCTAAAATAGTTTAATATACAAATAACTGGATTCTATCATGACATTGCACATAGTTACAGAGGTTTTCTTCTGGGAAAAATAAATTAGGATTGTAGGCTTCTAATTGCCTGTGATTGGGATCTATACAGGAAGCTTGTTTTTGTGAGCACATTTAGTTTCTTGAAAGCAAACTGCAGAGATCCTATATGTGCAGGGTAAACTGCAAGGGAAGGCTAAAACTTACGGAGGAGCTGACAGATCAGGGACTGTCAGGAAGTAGTCAGGCCTGGTGGAAAAGTAGAACTGGATAGGGGAAGAATAGTTGGATAGTGGAATTACTTTTCACACCCAACTTCTCACCATTCATAATTCTGCTGATTTTATAAATTTGCATCCAACAATAACAGAAATAATTAATTTTACATTTTAATTTTACAGATACAGAACATAGATGACTGGAAACACACAACAAAAAAGGATATTGCCATGTTAAGCAACAAAACAATAAGCTACTGGTTAATACAATCTTCTGAAATAACTGTAAAGCTGCTAAATATTAGCAGCACACAGTCAAGACTTTGAATTATCATTTTCATGGCTGTAATGGAGCTTACAGAGGTATGAGGAACATTGAACTACATTGGATTTACTGCACAGGATCTGGTTATTCAGCCAGTTCTGGTCTGTGCTGCTGCTCATACTCTCTCTGAGTTATTGTACACAGACATCAGTACAGGTTACTGCACATGTATTTGGACATGTGTTCCACAGGAGTACTGTCCTGCATGTATACTAGTCACTGGCGTTGACAGTAGTTTGCAACACTGGGAGCTGATAATTGGGAATGAGCCTCTTTAACGGTTGCAATATTGGAAGCACATTTTTTGAAAATGAGGAACCAAGCAAAATAACTGTGTGGGTGTGAATATTTGAGACATGACTGGACCATATCCTAATCTACTTGTTTACCATTTTCCTTATTCTGCTTTGCAACATCTAACTATTACAGCTGATAGGATACTGCCTGTGTAAATATTTTAATGGCCACAGAGTGCAGAATAGAGGCAATGGGTATGGTCCAGACCTCTGCAGTTGGTAGTGGTCAACTCTTGGTATAAGAGGCAGACTAATCACATGGTCTGACAGCAGTTTAAGATTAAAAGTGCTAAGTTTCATGCACCAGGAATATTACATTATTCAACAAAAAGAGAAAACAATATCATGCCTAATAAATCCAATAGGAAACTAAGAGCATTTTTCTTTATCCGGAGAGTGAAGAGAACATGGAACTGGGTACTACAGGGAGTAACGGAGGTGAATGGTCTAGACTTATTTAAGAGGTAGTGAGGTAAGGATATAATGGAGACAGGAATAGATGGTTCTGCAAACAGAATTAGCTGGGGAAATGTAGGAATGGAATGGAATGTTAGTGCTGGGATAAACTAAAATACATTATTTCAATGCTGAATAAATTGTGTATTCTCTGTAATATCTGGCAATGAATCCAAACTTGTCCCAAGTGGTAACTGCAAACACAAACATTTCTCCTTCGGGGAAGCAGCTGTCCAAGCTTTCGGCCCATTCACTGCTCCTGCGACCTTCTGTTCTAAGCAATTCTGTTTCTCTCTTCTCTGCAATACAAAATATAATACTTTTAAAGCAATAGCAAGACTGCAATGTATACCATTTTCAATAAAACCACTTTTTGTTTAATGTAATGCAGCTTCAACGTGAGAGGGAAAATACTATCAGATACCTTTTCCAGTAAACTAATAAATGTACAACAGATTTGAACTCACTGCATGGATCTTGTGAATTTTACGCTGATTCAGAGACCATCTATAGACTTGGTTTGTGTGGCTACATTAGAACTGGTGCCAATTATAAATTTCAAAAGCCTTGGGGAGTGCTGTCAGAGCCAACACTGTAATACCATGGGTGCCTCAGCTGTACAGGAAGGGAGCAGAAAGGCTAAGAGAGCAACACACAAGATGCTGGAGGAACTCAGTGGGTCAGGCAGCATCTGTGAAGGGAAATGGACAGTCGACGGTTCAGGTCGAGATCCTTCATGCAGATGATGCCTGACGTGCTGAGTTCCTCCAGCATCTTGTTTATTGCTTCCGATTCCAGCACGAGTAGTCATCAGTGATAAGTTTGCAGCGGTTTCTAAGAATGTCCCTGTTCTTTTTCCAGTTAATGATACAGGATGATTTCTGTTCAGCTGAGCACTGACCTGTTCTGGAGCAGACCAGTTGTCAGTTCTCTGGAACTTAGCATGTCTGACAGCGACATGTTCCCCGAGTTCAGTGCTGAAGAGTCAGCCCAAACATTTGCATTCACTTCTTGGGAGTGAACTGTGAATCTGTGACCTTTCCACTTTGTGGAGGGACCATTACCAATCATAAATTGTGTTTCACTGCTAGTGTGGAGAGTCAGAACTGGTGAGCTCAACACTTGACTCCCCCCACACTAACAGTGCAACACATTTTGCTCCATTTGCAAAGGATGTGGCTCTTCCAGACTTCTGTGTCTATGTCAGATCAATCATATTTCTCCCAAATCTCTACTGATCTACCCATTATTCTTCTCCTTTCAGTACCTTATTCCAATATTGATTCCTTCAGTGACATGATTAATACATTTATATACTGTTAACTGTGGAAATGACCCTCAGAAAATCACAAAATTCATAAACTACCATTTTTGATGCAGAGTTACATAAAACATAGTTGTCAATTATCTGTCTGCAATATTCGTGGAGGAATTTTCTCTGAGGAGTCAGCTTCAACTTACAAATTATTTAATATTGATGGCAAGTAGGAATGATCTGTAGACATTTTTTGACTTAACCTGCAGCTTTCCTTGTTAATCTGGTTTTTATCTTTCTACTTTCGTATTTATGCTTTGCTCTCTTGGACACCAACCAGATGCCAAGTTGTTTTCAAAACTGTCCATGGCAGCTTGATTTTGTTTAGTGCACTGGATTTAAATCCACCCAGAAAGAATTCATCTCATAATGAATCATGCAGTGTGATTTACTTCCTGATAAGAGGCAAATTCTGGGTCTATTTTAAGTGGCAGCCAGGTATATTCAAGAACTACTTGTGATCAAAGGCAAAATCATTGCAAATGCTCTTAGTTATGATATTGTCTCCACTGACGTGGAAGTTGTAACCTCATGCAAGCACTCATGGGATTCACGGAAGTATAACTGTCATGTTCTCACTGTTTGTCAGCCTTAATGAAGTCAATACTTTCATGGGGTTTACACCAGACTGCTGATCATCTTGTGGGGTTAAATGGACAGAGCTCTCACTGGTCAACAGTAAAGGGTCAATTAATGTCCAACATCATGGGAAATATACAGGACAAATGGGAAACTACACCACCTACTTCACCTCTACTCAAGAACCAAGAGCTGCAAAATGAAAACCACACTTGTGTTTGTACATGTTCAGAGGCCAAGCTCAAGGCATTGTTGGTTCCTTTACAAAGCACACACGGGGGATGGGTCTTACAATCAACATCGTTTAAAAAAGATGCACTAACTTGCCCCCAGCGTACAACACCCAACTTCCACAATGAGACTCTGGAAAATATGGATGGCATCCCAGACCTTGGGAAACACTTCTCAGGGAAGGCAGATATTGAAGATGAAATTCACCTCTGCCTCCAGTGTGCCTGCTGTCTGAAGATCAAGTCTTCAAACCTGGCACAAGGCATGCGGTCAACTGGCAGCAGTGATCCCTGCCTCTTGTATACTTCTGAGACATGGACTACATAGAGAAAGCACCTCAAAACATTGGAAAGATACCACCACATGTACATACATACATGCATGTGATACATATAAATTAGGAGCAGGAGAAGGCCATTCTGACCCTCAACCCTGTACTGACATTAAATAAGCTCATGACTGATGTGATTGTAACCTTAACTTCACATTTCCTTCCACCCACTTGCTCATTAAGTATCCATGTAACTCTCCCTTAAGAGTACACAAAGATTGCTTCCAACACTCTCTGAGGAAGAGAGTCCCAAACCTTCTGAGAGAAAAAATATTCACTCATTCTTGCCTTCAATGAGTGACTCTTTACTTTTAACCCCAAGTTCTGGATTCTCTCTTCCACGTTCATCCTGTCATGACCTGTCATGACCTTTCATAAAAGCAGACTGTAAAGTGTACAAAAAGAGAAAGGTTAATGAAGACAAATGTGGGTCCCTTACAGTGATGGGGGAATTTATAATGGGGAACAAAGAAATTAAACAGATACTTTTGCTCTGTCTTAATAGAAGAGAACACAAATAACTTTGATATAGATGGGTACGTGATGGTCAGGCTGGATGGGGTAGACCAAAAGGCCTGTTTCAGTGCTGTATGAATCCATAGCTTCATGATTAACTTGCTGGAAATTCTAGAGAAGGAAGATCGCAATGAAAAGGAGAAGTTAAAGGAAATTAGTCTTAGTAAAAACAGACCTAGAGAAATGAATGGCACTGTAAACCAATAAATCCCCAGTAACAGATAATTGGCATCTCAGAACAGTGAAAGACGTTACCGGGGAAGTAGTGGATGCATTGGTTGTCATCTTCCTGAACTTCAGAGATTTCAGAACCGTTCCTACAGATCGAAGGTGATAAATGTAACTACACTACGTGTGAAAAGGAGGGAAAGAGAAGATGGGAAACTGCAGATTGGTTCGCCTGACATAAGTAGTAGGGAAAATGCTCAAATCTATTGAAAAGAATATGATAACAGGGCAATTAGAGAATATGTTGCTCCTCCCCTTCCCCCCATCTTTTTAGACTGGCTGTCTCCCTTCTTTCTTCCAGTCTAGATAAAGGACCTCCACCATCGAGGACAACTTCAAGAGGCACTGAATCAAGAAGGCGGCATCCATCACTAAGGACCCTCACCACCCGGGACATGCCCTCTTCTCGTTACTACCATTGGGGAGGAGGTACAGGAGCCTGAAGACCCACACTCAATGATTCAGGGACAGCTTCTTCCCCTCTGCCATCAGATTTCTGAACAGTCCATGAACCCATGAACACTACCTCGTTATTCTTTTTTTTGCAATACTTATTTATTTTTGAAATTTATAGATTTTTATGTCTTGCACTGTACTGCTGCTGCAAAACAACAAATTTCATGTCATACATCAGTGATAATAAACCTGATTCTCATTCTGACCTGAAACATCGACTGTTCATTTCCCTCCACAGATGCTACCTGACCCGTTGAGTTCCTCCAGCATTTTGTGTGTTGCTCCAGATTTACAGCTTCTGCAGTCTCTTTTGTGTCTCCACTTAGAGAATATCAATAGGATTAGACAACATCAGTATAGATTTACGAAAAGGAAACTGTGTCTGATGAACCTGTGGGTGTTTTTTGAGAGGGTGGATAAGGGAGAACCAGTGTGTGTGGCGTACTTGCATGTTCAGAAGGCCTCACCAGGGCACAATCCCTCTGAGAACTGACTTTCCCAAGAACCAACTGTCTAGAGTTTCCCCTTTGGTCAGTTGTGTAAACACATAACCCAGGAGCAGCACAGCTTGTGGCTAGGATTACATGAATGCAACATGCAGTTTTTAGCTGCTGTATTGTGTATGCAGCACGGCCAATCAAGGAGGAATTTCTAGCAGAATGGTTCCTGTGACGGCTTGTCTCGGCCATATCACTCTTGCCTCTGAGCCCAAAGGAAGTGGGTTCCAATCCCAGTGCTGACACTCGAGTACCAAAGATGCCAGACCCTAGTGAGGTTGTGTTGTGTTGTTGGAGCTGCCTTCTTCTGAGTGAGATGTTAAATCTGCCCATTTTTGGTCAAACTGGAGGAACGGCACCTCATTTTCCATCTTGGAACCTTGCAGCCTAACGGCATGAACATTGAATTCTCCCACTTTAAGTAATCCTCACCCCCCCCACCCCTTCCCCACAACCTCCACCCACCATGCTTCCCTTCTTCCCTTTCCTAGCCTAGCTCTCTTTTTTCTAGCCCCTTTTTGTCCTCTCGCTCCCTACCTTTGGCCCATCCCCCGGTGGATCTGCTCTCCCCTCCTCCCCCGCACCTGCCCATCACTATCTCTAACCTGCATCTACCTATCACCACCTTGTACCCACCCCACCTCCCCTCTTTTGTCCACCTATCACTGCTCTGCTTTTCCCTCATCTACATTGGGCTTCCCCTTTTCCTCTCTTCAGTACTGAAGAAGGGCCCTGACCCGAAATGTTGACCAGCTGCGTTTCTCCACGGGTGCTGCCTGGCCTGCTGAGTTCCTCCAGCATCATCGTGTTTTTCATCTGAATTCAAGAACACAAAGCAGAGGCCTGAAGTGATACAATCAGCACCTGAGCAACAAGGTAATTTTTCATGAACCACATGGTATGATATACCTGTGCTCATCAACATTGCCCAGGTAACCACAAGCAACAACACTGGAGATCCACTGGTATCTGCCACATCGACTCAGTGCTTCTACCCTTTAGACTCTGAGCCTCCTATTGCCACAGGTTTCGGTGTTATATTTTAAAGTTGTCTAAGGAGGGATACAGACTGTTGAATGAACAACTAAATAGTTACAGACATTTTATCAACATAAGAGATAAGTACTTAAGTCACCAAGGCATAGAAGGCTATGCACCTAAAGTGGGTAAATGGGAAAGGTACCACGGGCAAGGGTCTGTTTCACTGCTGGATGACTCTATGGCACTAAGATGCTACGAGACAGTTAAAATAAAGAAAGTTAATATTCAAGCTTGGGTTCTGATGACAAACCCAAGAGGAATGAAGCTTGATTGGCCTCACCCATTAGTTGCTCAAGAGTAAGCCATCATTTGTGTTCCAACAGGGATACACTTTCTCTCGGCAACAGACTCATGAGTCAGGCACAATACATCTACTTTTATAAAGTGCATTCCATGTCACTTTGTGCTAATCATGTCACAGAAGCTCCATTGTTAGAAAATAGGAATCATCTTACAAATCTTTGCTTCCAACTCACTGGACAGGAACACAAATTGTTATTGCTATTGGTTGCCCTATTCTGTAGCACTGTTTATGCCACAAACAAACTATTTCTCTATGAAGCCATTTTTCATAATTAGTCAGATACAAGGAGACTTGCATCTAAGTTAATGAGCATCTGTCTGAGTTTTGGATTGACAATACGAAAATAACTGGACTGCTTCATTACAGCTGGACTTTGTTAACAGTCATGCGAGGTTAGTAACCACATCCAGCATCAAACACAGTCCTTGTTCTGTATTCCTGTGTGTTCTGCTCAGGTTTGTGTATTCAAGTTATCAATAAATAAAACAGTGTACGTTTTACTGTTTTGTGCAGCCTGGTCATCTCTAGTATATGGAGCGAGCTGGCAGAGGAGGTGACAGAGGCGGGTACTATTACAACATTTAAAAGGTACTTGGACAGGTACATGGATAGGAAAGGTTTGGAGGGACGTGGGCCAAATGCGGGCAAATGGAACCAACTCAAGATGGCACCTTGGTCAGTATGGGTGAGTTGGGCAATGGGCCTGTTTCTATGTTGTATAGTTTTATGACTCTTTGACTCTCGTCGTGCCGGTCAATCAGCCTTGACTCTGACCATTTCTGTCAGATGACATTCTGGGAAATTTAACATTCCAGTAATATCTAGCTGCTGGACTACTTGAATTTACCTTGCATTAAGAAGTTGACAAAATAAACAAAGATCATCATTTGCTAAAGAAAGCTGCATAATATATTGAAATCTCATTGCTGTATTTATTCTGGCAGCACTGCCAACTTTACTGAAAACATTACATTCATTTCCTGCCCTATGGGGAACTCCTTGCTTCCTCATTAAAGATCCTTGTGGCCAAGCACTTTCCCCAGCCACTCTTAACTCTTAAACTCCAAGTCTGTAAAAGGTTGCACAATTCTCCTTTAGGTGACAATCTCCTGCAATAACTTCCCAACATGAGAGGCTGCAAGAAAGAATGATTCACCCCTGGAGGAACTTATCTGTTGCCTCTGTTGTAACCTTACAAAATTCTCTCACAATTATTGCTCCTGACTGCTGAAGTTGGTCTTAGCTCAATAATAAGTCATGTCTTACAGATACAAGTTCAGAGACAAACTTAAGATCTAATTCACTCATATCAGGACTGCATTGAGGAAACGTTGCATTATTGTGGGATTCTTGTTTTAGATGAGAAGTTGAAGTGAGGCCTCTAAAAACCTTCTCAGGTGGATGTAAAAAACCATTTGAGGAGAAGGGGAATTTTCCAAGCTGGAGACACAAGAGACGGCAAATGCTGAAATCTGGAGCAACAAACAATCTGCTGGAGGAACTTAAAGGGTTAAGCAGCATCTGTGGGGGAAAATGAATTGCTGAAGCTTCAGGTCGAAACCCTGCATCGGTCCTGTCCAGTCCAGCTGTTGTAGCAGACATTGATTCCTCAGCCAACATCACTAACACATATTTCGGTGATTGGCGTATTTGGATCTCACCGGGCATAAGCTGCCGTGCTGTTTCATACAGTATAAAGCGAGCATGTTTTAGATGTATGTTGTAGAGTTTGGTCCTTTGGGACACTGTGAGGCCCATTTATACATGCACTCTCCACTGTGTCTGTTAAGCTGAAAGGCTGCCGCCTCTCACAGCCTGCTCCTTCCCCTCTACCTCACAGTGTTGACCCATCGTACCACATCCTCTGCTACCTCATTCTGACACAAGATTGCCTAACTCTGCACCTCTCCCTCTCTCTATCTCCCTCCATTAATTTGTTGATATTTCTGCTGAATTCTGACAGGCCTCACCAGCTGATTTACCATAGTTTCTTCACCTGTGCCCTCAACACTGCAGGCACTGAAGGCTCAGTTCAAAACAACATTGCGAAGTGTTCCCTGCAAGGTTTTATGCTCACAACACCGAACCTTCCACACTGATACATCACAGCCTGTTGCATCAGCCAATGTCCGGCCTGCAGGATGGGGCAACCCATTTCCCACAGTTGTTGAGGCAGCCATTGTGGACCAATCTTCTCAGAAACCAGAGAATAAACTGTCAACTGGCTCGTTCACATCACTATCGATTGGAATGGTCAGTCCTTCATTGCAACTGATAGTCTTAGCTCTGCGATTTCCTTATCTGTATGTGCAGTGTTAACCAGTAGTACTGCTTGCAAGATGAATATCAGAACGTAGAAATAGAGGAGAATGGGGGATATGAGGGGGACCTTCCTCACCCAGAGAGTGGTGAGTACCTGGAACACACTGCCGGAGAGAGTGGTGGAAGCAGAGTTGCTGACAGCATTTAGGAAGTGTCCAGACCAGCACTTAAACCGCCCAGGCATAGAAGGCTATGGACATGCTGGAAGATGGGATTAATACAGAGGCTCCCCACTGGATGTGGTGGGCCGAACGGCCTTTTTCCGTGCTGTATGATTCTCTAACTTGAGGAGTAGAAGGCCATTCTGCCCCTCGAGTCTGCTCTACCATTCATCGAGATCATGGCTGAACTTTCATCTCAGTGCCATCTTTCTGCACTGTCCCTTGGTTCCCCTAATGACGAGAAGTCTACTGGTGACTACTTTGAATGAACACAGTGACTGAGCCTCCTCAGTCCTCTGGGACAGAGAATTCCAAAAGTTCCCTTCTCAGCCCTAAGCAACTTATCCCTTATTCTGAAACTGTGTCCCTGGCCCTGAAGCCCCCAGTCTGGGGAAACGTATTCCCTACATCCAGCCTGACAGGCCATACCGGAATTTTCTAAGTTTCGATGAGACCTTTGCTCATTTTCTAAACTCAAGAGAGTGCAGTCTCGGTCTGCCCAATCCCACACACATCAGCTGCCTCCAGGTGGTGTACCTAAAGAGTGAAGCACCAGCTCTGCTCTGTTGATTCCCCCAATGTCTCTGCACTCTGCTGCATTCCCTGTGCTAAGGTCCCCAGTCATGGGAAGTTTACTCATTTTCATCACCATTTCAGGGCTACCTCAGTTTGCACTAACAGCATTTAGTGACAGAGGAGGCCACTGTTCCACTCGTTGAGACAGCATTGCCATCACTGGAGAATTGGGGGGCTATTAATTACCATGGTCGCTCTGAATTATGTAATATAGGGAATATTTCTGCTGTTCACAAACAAAATAAAGAGCTGATTGTTGACTTCAGGAAGGGGAAGGGGGAGACGAACATGCGCCAGTCTACATTGGGGGATCGGTGGTGGAGAGGGTCAGCAGCTTTAAATTCCTGGGTATTAACATATTAGATGACCTGTCCTGGGCCCAGCATGGAGATGCAATCACAAGGAAGGCGTACCAGTGTCTTTACTTTCTTAGGAGGTTCAGCTTATCCCTGAAGACTCAAACAAACTTCTACAGATGTACTGTTGAAAGCATCTTGACTGGTTGCTTCACGGTCTGGTACAGCAATTCAAATGCACAGGAGTGCAAGAAGCTGCAGAGAGTAGTGGACTCTGCCCAGTACATCACGGGCACATCCCTCCCCACCATCAGTAGTATCTACAGGAGGTGCTGCCTCAAGAAGGCAACATCCATCATCAAAGATCCCCATCATCCAGGCCATGCCATCTTCTCACAGCTACCATCAGGCAGGAGATACAGAAGCCTGAAGTCCCACATCACCAGGTTCAAGAACAGCTACTTCCCTTCAACCATTCAGTTCTTGAACCAGCCAGCACAACACTAATCACTACAGTTTAGCAACACTATGACCACTTTGATCACTTTGCACTAAAATGGACTTTGTTGTATTTTGTTCTAATTATGTCTTTTCTTGTAAAAATTGTGTATAATTTGTGTTTAATTTATGTTTTCCATGTGAATGCTGCTTATCTGATGCTCTGTGTCTGTGATGCTGCTGCAAGTAAGTTTTTCATTGCACCTGTGCTCACATGTACAATAAACTTGACTTTGACTTTGAAAATGATAAACAGGTTTATAATATTACTGTTTCTTTCCTGTGGGGACTGAGCTGAGATGGTGGGGAAGACTAACTGCAAAATCCCCCAGGTTCACTAAAGTCCTTGAGGGAAGAAACCAGCCACCATAACCCAGTCTGGCCAACCTGTGACTCCAGAACCTCCCTGTGTAGTTCATTCTTCATTGGCCCAACAAGCCACTCAGTTTTACCACAAATGTCAGATTGAAACAGAAATAAAACTGGGGACACCACCTGGTATCAGTCTGGGCACCAAGTTGGGACATGACAAATTTACATGCAGCCCAGATGATCTTGAGAAGCCCTCCCCACAAGGTGAGGGTGACTGTCATTAAGATCAAGGCAGCTTTTGACCAAGTGTTGTATTAAGGTGCAATGGTGAAGAGAGTCATTCATGAAAAAACACTCTAATGGTTGGTGTCATGCCTCACAGGAAGGAAGATACTGGTGCTTATTGGAAGTCTATCAGCTCAGCCCCAGGACATCTCTACAGGAGTTCCTCAGGGCAGTGTCCTGGGCCCAACCATCTTCAGCTGCTTCATCAATAACCTTCCTTCCATCATAAGATCAAATGTGAGGGTGTACAATGATCAATTCCATTCACAACTCCTCAGCAAATTCAGCAGCTAATGCCTCAAGCAGCAAGACCTGGACAACATTCAGATATGGGCTGGTAAGTGGCACAGAAGCATCAGGCAATGATCATCTCCAACAAGCGAGAGTCTAACTACCTACCCTTGACATTCAATGGCATTACCATCCCTGAGTCCCCCATCATCAACAAACTGGGAGTCATCATTGACCAGAAACTCAACTGTTCCAACCACACAAATCCTCTAGCTACAAGAGCAGATCAGAGGCTAGATATCCTCACCTCCAGACCTGCAAAACCCATGACCTCTAACAAGTACAAAGGTAGTAGGACCAAGGGACCTCCACCACCTATAGGGTCCAGTTCACAGTTGCCCAACATCCTGACTTGGAAATATCTTACCATTTTGTCATCATCGTTGGGTTTAATTCCTGGAACTCCCTTCCCAACAGCACCACAAGAGCACTCTCATTAGAAGAACTTCAGCAATCTGTAATGGAGGCACATCACCACCTTCTCAAGGACAATTGGGGATGGGTCTTACCAGGAAAACCCAGGTCCCAAAAATGAACAAAAATAAAGAAGCTGCTTACTTCAGCCTTCCCTATAGCTTCCTGCAGCTTATCCCAACGTTGGTGTCATAGTTCACCCCAGGTAAGTGATAGCATGCACAACACATCACCAGTGAGACCACCAGCTCCATAACGGCCCCAGTGTCCACCTCTGGCCTCCTCCAGAGCAGCTGCCAAAACCTACACCCATACTTCAGGTTCTGGCTGGCCCCCACTCCTCTCACTCAATGTAGACATTGCTCAGCTGATGTGGCAGATCCTGGGGCAGACTGTCCTGGGAACGAAAGTCACCAAATGGGATTAGGACCTCAAGGATGGAAGCACCTCATTAAGGGAGGGTGTGTCTGGGAGCTGGCAAGGGTTGCACTGGAGGTTGTGGAGGGGGAGGTGGGATTGTGGCACAGGGAGGGTAAGGCTCTGGGGCCTGAGGAAGAGCCACAGTAAAAGGTATGTATGTAATTTAAGCAGGAGTTTCATAGCACCAGGGGGCTGTGGAAGCAAGTCCTCTTTAAACAATGCTGAAGCAAGCTCACACATTGCTTCTGCGTCAGTGGCCCATGTCACACATGGGACACACATTTCAACTTAACGTCGGCCACGAAATGGAGCTGAGTCTCTCTGGGCTCCTCCAAATATTAACGTGTCAGACCACAGAGTTCCTGGAGAGAAAATCACTGACATTGTGGAACTTTAATAAATCTCCAATGGCCTTTACCAGTGTTTTTTCCACTGAAGTTACATTGTGTAATACACTCATGCCTTACCATCCGATTTCTGGGCATGATTCTGAGGAAATTTCCATTTCTTACCTTAATGACTGGCTTTGCTTGGATGGAGGATCTGAAACGGAAACAGTGATGATACCAGCTCAGTAGTGGCTTTGTAAGTTTGTGTTAATTATGATTAAAACATTTGACCATAAAACCATAAGATATAGGAGCAGAATTAGGCCATTCGGCCCACCAAGTCTGCTCGGCCATTCAATCATGGTTGATTTTTTCATCCTCATTCTCCTGCCTTCTCCCTGTGACACTTAACCCCATCACCAATCAAGAACCAATCAATTTCTGCCTTAAGTACACCCAATGACTTGGCCTCCACAGCCCTCTGTGGCGATGAATTCCACAGATTCACCACCCTCTGGCTGAAGAAATTCCCCCTCACCTCAGTTCTAAAGAGACGTCCTTTTATTCTGACGCTGTGCCCTTGGATCCTAGACTCTCCCACTGATGGAAACATCCTCTCCACGTTCACTCTATCCAGGTTTTCAGTATTCTGCCTATAAGTGGCATATACACACCAAACACACCAGGAAATCTTGCAGCTTGTACTTTCTGGTGCAGGTATGTTCTTAACAGTGTGTAGTCTGAATTACTGACAAACAACAGAGTTCCAGGCCACACAGGCTTTACCCAGAGATGATGAAAATTGAGGAGAGATGGTGAGGTTCCACAATCTGACCACAGCTGAGTGCTTCTGGCACGGTCTATGATCTCAACGTGCAAGGTACCAGATTCTCGTTGAGAAATTGAGTATCAGTGTTTCAGGTCTTTCCCAGTTCTGCCCTGTCAGTAAATATCAGGGGATGCAGTGGTGGACAACCTGAATGGTACTTACTGCTGACTCACAGACAAAGGCAACCAGCCTTTTGTTTGAGCCTTTGGGACAGTTGTGATGAGAAACTGGCTGTGTGAAAAACTGTTGGCCCTACGTAGGATCTTTCAAGCTCCATGAAGAAATACAGGCAAACTGCCCGAATATATCAGCTTACATTTAAATCGATGTGGGCTGAATGGAATTGGTAGCAGATGAACTTCTATGCTGAGGTGCAACTGGACTTACAGACCCATCCTGAGTCTGTGACTCACTGATGATTTTGATTTAGTCTTGGAGACTGGGGATGGCCATGCTGTGATGCATCTCACCACGGACAGCCCCAGGCATTAAGTGACTAATTAGCTTAATATCTTGTTACCACAAATAGATAAATTAGAAAACCTCACTGTCTTGTTGGCATCAGTGACTGATTCCAGGTATGTTTTTGTGGTTTGTGGTATGATTAAGGTTGCTGGACTAGTTCCTATATTTAACTGCCAGTCAAACTCTGAAATTTGTCTTGAATAATATCTAGAGTTAAAGAGAAGTTCACAGTTCAAACTATCATAAATGTGTCCTGCTTAAATGACAGCTCATGAGTGACACAGTGGCACAGCTAGTAGAGACACAGCCTCACAGTGCCAGAGACTGGGGTTCAATCCTGACCTCGGATGCTGTTTGCGTGGAGTTGGCACATTCCCCTTTGACCGTGTGGATTCCCTTCGGGAGCTCCAGTTTCCTCCCACATCCCAAAGACGTGTGAGTTGGTAGGTCAGCTGGCTGCTGTAAATTGTTCCTAGTGTGTAAGTGAGTGGTATAGTATGTGGGGAGGTTGGGGGGGGGAGGTGGAGGAGTTGATGAGAATGTGAGGAGAATAAAATGGGATTAATGCAAGATTGGACCGGACATAGCACAGGACAAAATGGGATTGGACGGGTACATGGATAGGAAAGGTTTAGAGGGATATGGGCCTGACATGGGCCAATGAGACAAGCTTAGATGAGAATCTTGGTCGGCATGGACCAGTTGGGCCCAAAGGCCAGTTTCCACTCTGTATGACTCTATGACTGTATATGGGTGGTCGGTGTGGACTCACTGGGCTGTAGGACCTGTTTCTGTGATGTATCTCTCTATGGCTCCTTGACTCCATTTGTATGGCCCACTCTGATGTGAAGAACATGGATCACAGAGCACGGAGATAAAAGGCTGAGTTATACTTTCATGATTGAATGATATCAATTTGGCCAGACCTTTCAATTTTGAGCAAATCTATTGATTGACACCAAAGTAAATTTAGGTTCAAATTCTGGCAATGTGTGTTAATAAGAATCCTAACACTGACACCACATAAAATAAAACTCTGTATCCCCTCTGGGAGCACAGTTTTACAATATGTCCTTCTAGCTCACATCAAAAGGACAAGCCACCAGAATTTGTATTCCCACATATCAATTTTCAATGAATGTGTATTTTATAAAATGGCTGTGCATTACTTATTGGTAAATATGTAAGAATATGCTGATGTCTTAAGAGTTTTATTATCTTCTCAGTGAGAAGAGATGGGAGAATATTCAGAATTGCTTTTTCAAGTTCAGCAAATTAAGTATGTTGAATGGAACCTGTACAGGTTGAATTTATGTGTCCTGACACATATGTGGTGATCTGTGTGCATTGATTTGCATGAAATGATTTGTATCTGCCAATTAGCATGTGTTGATTTGTAAATAGATTTAAGGACCACTTCTGGCTTCTTGGCTCACTCATGGCTTTGCTCTGCACTTGGAGACTGAGGATGTTGATGCTGTGGTGGGACACTTACTCTCCCTCTCTGGTGGGGGAGGGACGCAGGGAGTGACAGTTCTCACATTGAAGGAATACCATGAATAGTAAAACGATATGCGAGCTCCCGTTGCTGAAGAGACCATAAAACCTGACATTTACAAGTGTCTGAATTAATTACATTCTGCCAAGGTAACATTAGAACAAAAGGTGTCTAATTGTTTGCAATCTTACCTGTTAAATCGTTTTCATAGATGTGCTTTTTAATCATGTAAATCTTAACCAAGACAAATGAGACAACTAGAAATATTCCTATTCCAGCTCCCATCAAGGCATACTTGAGTTCTGGAAAAGAGCAGACAGATAATGAAAGGTGGTGAGTGCTGATGAAGAGAATGTGGAGTGGCTATCCCAGTCCCACAGACAGGTTTAACCCCACAACTCAGCACTGCGTAAAGACAAAAGACTTGCCATTATTTGCAACTATATTGCATCTTTCATGACCAGGGTATATCTCATAGCGTTTTCAGGCAAATGGAGAGCTTGTTGAAATGTAGTCAACATTGTAATTTAGAAAACATATTACCCATCTGTACACAAGATTCCACAAGCAGAAATGAGTGACCGATCTAACTAGATTAACAATAACTTCTCTCTGGAAGAAGCATGTTTCAGCAAAAACAATTAAGTTGCTACGTTCAGTGTGTGAGAGAGGGACACATTAAAGTGTATCTCTGTAATGTTTTGTGTATGTTAAAGCTGGGAAAAACAGGGAGGAATGGGATATCAGAAGCTTCAGTAAGAAGTCGCGTACACAGTACAATAGTGTAGCAGTTAGCGCGACACTATTACAGCGCCAGCGATCAGGGTTCGATTCCCGTCGCTGTCTGTAAGGAGTTTATACGTTCTCCTGTGTCTGCGTGGGTTTCCTCCTGGTGATCCGGTTTCCTTTCACATTGCAAAGACGTATGGGTAGGTTAATTTAGGTTTAAGGTGGGCGGCGCGGACTCGTTGGGCCGGAAGGTCCTTTTACCACATTGTAAATAAAATTTAAATTTAAAAAAAAATTAAGATAATAGTTTCAGGCCCCACTGCACCTGAGCAGAATGTGAGCATTGGGGTCAGTGACGATATCTCTCAGCACAGATATCTCTAAACCAAAGTTCTGTCTACCCCTGTGGGGGGTGTACAATATCCTGCAATGCTGTTGAGGAGAAGTGGGATTTTCCCTGGTGTCCTAGGGACAGTATTTACTCTTCAACTGATATCAGAATGCAGATTATCGGGTCATTCTCTCAATGTTGTTTGTGGGAACTTGCTCTGTTTCCAGCATTAGAACCTCCACAATATTTCAGGAAGGACTTCACTGACTGCAAGACACTCCAGCATGTCTACAAGGGAATATGTTCACCATTTAATCATTAATCTTCTTTCTTTGGACACGTTACAGTGTAGCTGGAAATATTCAAGAACAGAATTTATAAACAGAAAATACAGCAATTCGGTCAGTGGGTAGGAAAATATTTGGGTTGTGGCCTTTCACCAGTGTGGAAGGGTTCAGGTGGCAGATGCGCCTTTGACAGGACTGAAAGAGGAAGATAGGACAGCAAAGGAGAGCCTGGAGTTCAGGTACAGATAACTTATTATCTATCAGAGTAAACTCAGGCTGGAGGGAGTGCAGTTGGAAAGCTAAACCAGATCGAGGACACTCACCAATTCCATCACCATCTTTGTCTGTTCCATTGGCAGATGCTTTTGTCGTGAAATAATCTACAACACAAATGTGAAAATATTAAATAAGTCCACAGTCATGGTATCTGGAAAGTGGACCCTCCTACAGTTTGCCCCCTTTAATATTTTCCTCCTTACCACTTGCTTCCAACAGCAACCCTCCCTGGCTTCTGGACACCTGCTGGTACCCACTGCTGAATCAAGACCTGATGGCAAACTAGCAGATTATATGCACACCTCCACTACCAAGAGGTCAGAGCTCCAGCCTCATCCCATCCTAATGTTCTGGTGCAACCCTCAAAGTCTTGATTTCTCCCCACCCCACCCCATCCCAACCAGAGCTCCAAATCTCCCTCCCCATCTCACAGGGACCTTTTTTACCGACGTTCTCTGACCTGTGATCTATCTGTTTTCCTCTACTAGCTGGTGGAGAAAGGTTCTTTGAGCACATTTGGGTACACGACGGACAACTATCTTCCTCTTTACACATGAGCATTGTGCAGCCATGCAGTACATTACCGAGTCACCCACAGGACACCAGTCCAAACCATCCTTGACCATGCAACCAGGTACACAAGCCTCGCACAGACGACAATCTGAGAGGTCAAAGCACTTTGTCAAGTGTCTGTCAAGTTCACACATGCCCTTTGATTTTAAATAGATAAGTTCAAACTTTGGTTAGGCCACACTTGAAGTATTGTGTGCATTACAGGAAGGGTGCGGAGGCTTTGGAGAGGGTGCAGACGAGGTTCACCGGGATGTTGCCTGGATTGGAGAGTAAGGAGGGGTTGGATAAACTTGGATAGTTTTCTCTGGAGCATCAGACGCTGAGGGGTGACCTGACAGGAGTTTATAAAATTATGAGAGGCATAAATAGAGTGGATAGTCAGAGCTTTTTTCCCGTGATAGAAATGTCGAATACTAGAGGATGTAGCTTTAAGGCGAGTTAGAGATGTGTAGGGTAAGTTTCTTACACAGAGTGATTGGTGCCTGGAACGGGCTGCTGGGGAAGTGGAGGAAGCAGACATGACAGCGGCATTTAAGAGGCATTTAGACAGACACTTGAACAAGCAGGGATGGAGGGATACAGACCATGTGCAGACAGTTGTGTGGTTTAAATTGGCATCATGGTCAGCACAGACATGGTGGGCTGAAGGGCCTGTCCCCAGCAATTCCCCAGCAATTTCCTAAATATATCCCACCCTTCCAGTGCTGAAGGGGAATTCTTGTTAATAAGAGTCATTTTTTGGAAAGTTAATTCTTGCTTGTAAATTTAATGGAGGTCGTCACCATATCATGAACAGAGGAGGCTGGAAGGAAGTGGCCATGCTGAGCTGAGGTGGACAAGGGGCAGGATGTGGCTGGTGTGTAGTATGAAGACACAGTGGTGGATTCTCTGCTCTGGACTCTGCATACTTCTACACAGTTAATGTAAATCAAATCTCAGTGAGGAAGTAGCCATCTCTGGTTTCCAACACTGTGATAAATGCCAGCCACTGAGGCTACTCACTGCAGAAGTCAGAACATATAACTAGCAGCAGATGCTCTATCACATCCCATGCTGTGTCACAAGGCAAGCCTCCTGTTTTAGAATTCTACAAATATCTCAGTACATGTAACTTGAGGTGAAAACTAAAACGTGTCCAAAAGTTTCAACAGATTCCTCAGGCAATTTTTGAGTCAGATTTCAGAGTCTGTGAACGTGTTCTGCCTGTCGTGTTGTGGTTAGGCTTGGAGTGAAGTAGTTGCCTTTGGAGATTCCAGTTCACCTTCACTCAATTTTCACTCAATTTTATCTGCATAAAATATTCAAATGTACTGCAAAGCGTGAACTGCTAAACTAGCAACGCAAGTCCATTTTTGGTCCCTTTGACTGTATGAATGGAAGGGATCTCCTGGCTTACTTGCGTACCAAGCACACCTCACAATATGACCAAGATACCTGCTAAGCTAACACACAAAACGCTGGAGGAACTCAGCAGGTCAGGCAGCATCGATTGAGGGGAATGGACTGTCAACGTTTCGGGTCGAGAGCCTCCATCTAGACCTGCTGAGTTGTTTTTGAAACCTCCACTCACCTGGTTGTGCTGAAGCCAGACTTGTCTTCTATTGTTTCCAAGCATCATCTGCAGCAACTGAGAGCTGGCAACGAGATGTCCAGGCCTGCCCAGATGTTCTGTACAGTATTTGAAACTGGAGATAATGCTTTCTGAGTTTTAGACATTAATTATCCACTTCTGGGCAGTTACACAAATATTTACTTTCCTGCAGGTGTACCTGGTGCTTGCTCCAAGCTGGAGTATAACTTTACACTCCTGACGTCAAGGAAAATGCAGCAAGATTTGGAAAGGGCTCCTAGAATTGGTATCACTGTGTCCTACATTATATTATCTGCCTGACACTATACAAGGGAATTTTTGACCGTACAATAGGCTCCAACCCTGATGGTGGAGAATCCTTCCAAATGTGGCTGCCCTGAGAAATTCAACCATTGCTGCATCTTAATTAACGGGTCCTAATGGAAGTTCAGCCTGGGGTCAAGCGAGGCTGTGCCATCGCACCAACTCTCTTCTCAAGCTTTGAAGAGTAGCAGAGGTGGGAGATGGATGGGGAGACCAAAGGCAATATCTCCGGTAGGGTGAGATCCAAAGAGGGTAATTACCAACACATTAAGTTTCATTTTCTGTGTAATGTGTTGTAAAGGATGTGGCTGTGGGACGTGCCCAGCAGACCAGACTATACGAATAAACTGAGAAAAACAGAACCAAAATGACAACAGGCCAAAATGGCTGGTTCTGTTACATACGGAAAAAAAGATTGAGCTTATTTGGTTTCAAGCTCCACCTTCCTGTCCTATCAGATTCCATCATCTGTAGCCCTGTGTTGCCTCCACCTCTCACCTCCCAGCCTCTTGTCACTATTCCCCTCCTTCATCTGCCTATCACCCCTCCTCACCTGGATTCACCTATTGTTTGCCAACTCTTGCTACACCCCTTCACCCCTTCCCTTCACCTTTTTATACTGGCTCTCTCCCCTCTCAGTCGAGATGAAGGGTCTCGACCCAAAACGAAGACAGTCTATCTCCCTCCATAGATCTGCCTGGCCCACTGAGTTCCTCCAGCACTTTGTTTGTCGAACATTCATAACAGTTGCACAGACTCAATAATGACCTGAGCTCTGCCACATTGGTTGGTGCTGGGGTGTTAACAATGCATCACCCTGCTCTGTGTTGCACACTGCTTCCATAGCCCAGGCCTGCCACAGACCTCTGCTGGAGGTTGCATTCTGCTAACTGCTCTCTGACTCTGTATCACTGCAGTCTGGAGACCTCCTCCACAGTGGTCAGATGCTCTGTTATTGTAGGTGTTAAAAGCAGGTGTCACTGAGGAAGCAGACAATAGGGTCCGGGTGTCACTGGAGCTGTTGAAGCTCCCAAGGCCAGGCGATGATACCCTGTAGATGTGAATGGAGAGTTGAACTCCTGACTCTGGATCTAACTCCAGCTGCTGAGAAGTGAGCGATACTGAAGAACCTTCCACCTGCCAAGGTGAAAATAAATCCTCTGCATTGGGGAATGGAAAAATTTTGCCGTGACCTTGCAGTCCCATGTCGTCTCTCTCTCTTTTCTTGCTTTGGTGTGACTACAGTAGGAGCTGACCAGTCCTGTCCAGTCACTCCTCCCCATGTGTGACATGATGCCACGTCACTCCAGATGATCCTGTTCATTCTCGACTGCATCCATCGAAGTCCTAGGTCACAGGTCAGGGCTTACAGAAGAGGGTGGTCGCTTCTGCCTCCACATGGATCCTCACTTTGAAACCATCTTCCATTAACTTCCTTACAGACAGAAGTGTATCAATCCAGTACTTCCCACAGTCTGCATTGTGGAACACTTCCTTTGGTTTTTAAGTTGAAGACCTTTCCCCAGTGCACTTTGATCTTTTCTAGTCACCTTGCGCCAATAATGCAGTGATCTCCCCCTTCACCACTCCCAGGCTTAGGATTCAACGACTGCCCTTGCACTTCACTGGAACTGGAATCTCTCCCACAACAGGAATTCTGTCTCATCGCATCATTGAGAGATACAGCACAGGAACGGGCCCTTCAGTCCACCATGTCCACACTGACTATCATGCCTACCTATACTGATCCCACTTGCCTGCATTAATCTCTCTGTGCCCTGCTCGTTCAAGTCCCCATCAAGATGCCTCTTAAGTATTGTTCCTGCCTCCACCACGTCCTCTGGCAGCTCATTCCAGATACCGACTACTCTTTGTGTGAAAAAAATGCCCCTTAGATCCCATTTAAATCTCCTCCCTCTCACCTTAAACTTCTGCCCTCTAGTTTCAGACACCCCTCCCATGGGAAACATATCTATTCTATCTATACCTCTCACATCTTTATATACCTCTGTCATATCACCTCTCAGCCTCCTTTGCTCCAGGGAAAACAGACCCAGCCTATCCAATCTCTCCTTATATCTCAAGTCCTCCAGTTCAGGCAACATCCTTGTGAATCCTTTCTGCACCCTCACTAACTTAATCACATCTCTTCTGCAGTGTGGTGACCAGAACTGCACACAATTCTCCAAGTCTGGCAGAACCAATGTGACGTACAACTGCGACATGATGTCCCAACTCCTGTACTTAATGCCTTGACCGATGGAGGAAAGCGTGCCATATGCCTTCTTCACCGCCCCATCTACCTGTGTTGCCAATTACTTGTACTCCAAGGTTTCACTATTCAACAAAACTTCCCAGGGCCCTGTCATTCACTATGTACGTCTTGGCCTGGTATAACTTCCAAAAATCCATCACTTCACACTTGTTCAAGTTAGATTCCATTTGACTTTCCATTGCTCGCTTTCCCAGTTGATCCACATCCTGTTGTAACCTCAGACAACCTTTGTTACTGTCTGCTATACCTTCAAATTTGTAAAACATTCTCCTGTAAATAAAAAGAGGTGAATGTGTGATAGCTCCAGGGGGCAGGTCATTGGAGGGGAAAGGTCAACAGGGAGAGGTCATCAGGGGCAGATCATCAGGGGGCAGGTCATCGGGGGCAGGTCATCAGCTTCTCTTTATACACAATTACCAGACCATCAATCTATTCTTAATCATCTGCAAAGTGATGGAAGCTGTCTTTCACTGATAACTTGCACACCAATGCCCTCTTTGGGTTTCACCACTCATCTCCAGACCTCAATAAATACAAACATGGGGCAAAGGGCTGAGTTTCAGGGGTGATGTGAGAGTGACTGCCTTTGACATCGAAACAGCACTGAATTGAGTATGGCATCAAGGCACCCTGGTGGAATGGAAATCCTTCCACTGCCTCACACAAAGGAAGATGGTTGTAGTTGTTGAATCCAACCCAGAATGTTACTGTCAGAGTTCCTCAGGGCAGTGTCCTCACCCCAGCTATCGTCAGCAGTTCCGTTATCAGGTCAGAAATTTGCTGATGATTGCACAATGTCACAGTTCCTCAGAAAATAAAGCAGCCACGCCTGTATTCAGCAAGACCGAGGCACTATTGACTCATAGGCAGGCAAGTGTCAGGAAACCTTTCCCCATGCAACTGCCAGAGAGCCTAATGTAACAACAAGGACAGTAGGAGCAAGAGAAGGTCATTCAGCCCATTGTGCCTGCTCTGCCTTTCAGTAAGATTCTGGCTAATCTTTTACCTCACCACCACTTTCCTGCACTAACCCCATATCCATTGATGCCCAATTCTATTGATCTCCTTCTTGAACACACTCAGTGACTGAGCCTCTGCGGCCCTTGGTGCTGAGAATTCCAAAGATTCATTATCCTCTGGGTGAAGAAATACTTTCTCATCTGTGTCCTGATTTTGAAACTGTGATGCCTGGTTTTGGATGTTGCAAACATCGTCCCTGCATCTACCCTGTCAATCTCTATAAGAATTTTGTACATTTCAATGAGATCACCTCTCATTCCTCTAATCTCTAGAGAGTGTAGACCCAGTCTGTTTTCCTTACACAAAGTAATCTGGTGAACCTTTGTTGCACTGCCTCTTTCACAAGTACATTCTTCCTTCCAGATTTGTACACAATATTCCAGGTACAGTTTCACCAGGATCCTATATAATTTCAATCTCTCTACTATGGATAAGAAAGGTTTAGAGGGACATGGGCCAAATGTGGGCAATTGGGACCAGCTTAGATGGGCATTTTTGTCAGCATGGACGAGTTGGGCCAAAGGACCTATTTCTGGGCTGTATTACTCCATGAATTATACTCAAATCCTTGTGCATAAAAGGATAACATATCATTTGTTGTACCTGCATGTTAACTTTCGGTGACTCATGTACAAGTCCTTCAGAACACTAACTCCTTTCAATCTCTCCCCATTTAAAAATACTTTGCCTTTCTATTCTTTCTACCAAAGTGGATGATCCCTTTCACGGCACACTCCCAGTTCCTTCCCCGTCTTTACTTGTTTGTGACTCATACTGTCACCCAGCTCTCTAAATCAACAAACATGGATTGCATGTAGTCCCCTCATCTAATTCATTGATACAGATTGTGAGCAGCTGAGCCATAGCACCAGTCTCTGCAGCACTCCCAGTTTCCCAACCAAAAATGTCCCATAATCCCTGCTCTGTTTCTTATCCATGAACTAATCCTCATTCATGCCAGTATATTTCCTTCAATCTCACATGCTGTGGTCTTCCTGAAATATCTGCCATCTTAACAAAGGCCTTCCGAAAGTCCAGATGTGCTACATCCACAAGTTCATCTATTCTGCTCATTACAACCTCAAAAACTTCCACAGATTTATGAAAATAGCCATTGTCTAAAGCACCAACAGGCAACAGAGACAATAAAACTTTTGGCTACAGTGCCATACTGCAGCCTTCCCATTGTTCTTTTTCCGTGCTTATATATTTGTCTCACCTCTCTTATGATCCATTGCCTCTGCGCGGAGTGAGAAGGAGTAAATATCTGCACACGTTCTTCCTTGTTGCAGAAAAAAACACCCAGCTTCCTGGATTAGTGCTGTGTGTCTTTTAACTATTTCAGAGAATGTCAGGCAGAAAAAATTGGGTTTTTCTCATATGAAATAATGGGAACTAAATTCAAACTCATGATCAGATGTTTTGCTAGGATTATAAACTCATTTAAATTTGCACCTTCTGACCCTTGCTGTCAGCTTGGCCTCTCTAAAAAACTTTTCACATGAACATAACAAATGGGAGTCAGAGTACACCAGCCAACTCCACCATTCGATGAGATCACGGCCCAGCCTCGGTTCCACATCCCTGCCCTGTTGCCCTGGACTCAATTATACACCAAAATCTCTCTGCCTCAGCCTTGAATATTGGAGTCATAGAGTCATACAGCATGGAAACAGGCCCTTCAGCCCAACTCATTCATGTTGCCCACCTGAGCCAGTCCCATTTGCCTACATTTGGCCCATATCCCTCTAAACCTTTTCTATCCATGAAGCTGTTCAAATGTCTTTTAAACATTGTAATTGCACCCACCCCTACCACTTCCTCTGGCAGCTCGTTCCACATACCCACCACCCTCTGTGTGAAAAACTTACCCCTCCGTTCCCCTTTAAACCTTTCCCCTCTCAATTTAAGCCCATGCCCTCTAGTTTTAGACTACCCCATCCTGGAAAAAAGGAACGTGACCATTCACCTATCTGTGCCTCTCATGATTTTATAAATGTCTTTAAGGTCACTGCTCAGCCTCCTACACTCCAGGGAAAACAGTCCCAGCCTGTCCAGCCTCTCTTTATAACTGAAAGCCTCCAATCCTGGTAAAATCCTTGTGAATCTTTTCTGCACCCTTTCCAGCATATCGATCAGAACTGGGACTGCGAATCAATAGTCTGTTGATTCAGTGACTCCCCCTCCAAAGTGCTCTGGGATAGAGAATTTCAAAGATTCGCAGCCTTCTGAGAGAAGAAATTCCTCCTTATCTCAATCTTAAATGGTCAGCCTCTTATTCTGAAACTATGCCCCTAGTTCCAGTTACTCCATCAGTGGAAACATCCTTTGAGGATCCACCCTGTCAAACCCTCTCACAATCTTAAATGTTTCAATGAGGTCACCCCTCATTCTTCTAAACTCCAATCAATGTAGACCCAGCCTGTTCAACCAGTCCTCATAAAGCAGCCTCTTCATTTTAGGAATCAACTTAGTGAACTTTCTCTGAACTGCCTCCAGTTTAGGTATGAGTTGGAACTCTCTAGTCCAGCACCCTTGGCACCTGACTGGTGTCAGACCACAGAAAATCGGGAACACAGAAACCACTCTCTGACAATCTTCTTCTGAGCAGGAGAATGTATGGTGGGACAGATGTGGGAGATGGAAGCTGGAGGGTTCCGAGAACTGCCCATAACCCCAAGTTTCTGTAAGTTGGAAACACTGTCGGCTGAGGTTGCAAAAATTGCACTGGTAGGTTAATTAGCTCCAGATTACTTCAGATCTTAGTTAATTTTAGATCGTAGATAGATCTTAGTTAGAATTAGTTAATTAGTATAGATCTGTTCTACAGATTCAAACATGACGGACCATGGGCGTATCCGGACCACAGAATGCCGGAGTGGAGAGTTTCAACGTGTGTATCCTTCTGTAAACAAAGAGGCTGAACTGCATGCAATATCCCGGGAAGTCTCACCAGTACCCCATAAAGTTGTAGCAAGACTTCACTATTTCTGTACTTGCAACGAACGCCAACATTTCATTTGCTTTCCCAATTACTTGCTATCCTCCACCAATCTTCTGCTTCACGTACGAGGATTCTCAGTTGTCCAAGTAGCACTCTCCTCTCTTCATTTACACAATATTCTACTTTCCTGCCCTTCCTACCACAACTCCCCACAATCTTCCCCAACCGCCACATTTTTACCTCCTTACTTGTTCCATCTACATCTGTTTCAGCAAACATGGAATGAATGGAAGTCACTTGAGCTGACATGAGTTAAGCCGTTGCAACTATTCCCGCAGTAAAATATCCTGAAAATCTTGCTTCTTGCATGAGATCTAAATGATATTTTAATTAATTCATTAAAGCATAATTATTTTTTGCAAAGTAACTGGCTCTAAAACCTGATTTCATCGATGTTTATTGCAATCTCCTGATGCAAATATTTAAAAACATGGATTTTAAAGTTAAGAAAAGAATAACAATATCTATTTATGGTACTTGAACTTCCTTTTTAACCTTATGTGTATATTCCAATCTTTACTGAATGCTCCTCCAATAGATAGCTCCTCCATAATCTGGGACCTCAGATGTGAACACAATTGTTTCACTTTCAACTACAAACTCTGGATGTATTATGGAATCTGCTTCCTCCACAGTGCCTGGCAGAGTATTTCATGCCTCCCAGAAACAGCTCTCCTAACTCCTGCCTCTATTGTCCTCATGATGACTTCAAAGGGGGTAAAGTTGTCATCCTGGGGGGAGGTAATCTGAAAGATCAGTCCAGTGGTTTCAGCATCTTGATATGCCATCTGATAGAAAAGACACTGATATTCCCAAACAGCATATCTGCCACTTAATGATTCTTAAATCAATGATGGGAATGTGGCACAGCACCGACGATAAACTTGCCCAACATTGGGATCAGGCTACAATTGCTGTGCTGAAGATGAAAATGCTCAATGAATGCGGGACTTGTCCGACAGACATTGGGCAAGTGCAGGGAGTGTCCTCAGCTCTGAGGTCAGCTCTTTCACGGCTTTCCCAATCCTGCTACAATCTTGCATCACCTCTCTATCTCTAACGAACATGTCAAGTAAAACAAAACAAAAGATATTCAAAAATACTTCCGTCAAAATATACAATAGAAAGAGCATTGTGTGAAGAGGTTAATGCAAATTCCTGTATTCCTGCCCAATGCTTCCTTCATCAAATTCCACCAAGATTTAAACCCACAAAGATTTAAATACCTCTCTCTATTTAAATAGAGAGAGATAGTTTCCATTGGTTGAAGAGCTAATAACCAGGGATCTTAAACCATTAGCAGAAGAATCTGAAGCGAAATGAGGAAAAAATTCTTCACAGAGCTGGTGGGTAATATTTGGAGTGTACTCCCTGATGGGCAATGACAACAGGTTTATAATTAGATTTCATTATGGAATTAGATAAATACTTGGAGAAAACATTTCATGGATTTGAGGAAGAACAAGGGAGTGGTGCCATATGATTGGCCTTTGAAAAAGCCAGCACAGAATTAATGGACAATGGGTGTAAAATCATGAGGGACATAGATAGGGTGAATGCACACTGTGAAGGTTATAGCCTGGTGTGGAGGAACCAATGCACAGGATCGCAAGAGGCTGCCTCAGACTCAGCCAGCTCCATCACAGGCATAATTCTCCCCACCATCGAGGGCATCTTCGAGAAGCAGTGCCTCAAGAAGGTGGCGCCCATCACTGAGGACCCTCACCACCTGGGACATGCCATCTTTTTGTTTCTACCATCAGGGAGGAGGTACAGGAGCCTGAAGACCCACACTCAATGATTCAGAAACAGCTTCTTCCCCTCCACCATCAGATTTCTGAACAGTCCATGAACCCATGAACATTACTTCGTTATTCCTTCTTTTTGCACTATTTATTTATTTTTGTAATTTATTATTTGTAATTTTATGTCTTTGCACTGTACTGCTGCCGCAAAACAACAAATTTCACGTCATTTAACTCAGTGATAATAAACCTGATTCTGGTTCTGATTCTGAGTCTGTCTCTGAGACTCGGTGAGGATAAAGAGGACATTAAAATCATATTTTGTTCATCTTCCAGGAAAAGCCATTTAGTTTCCATATGAGGCAAACCATCCCCACAGGATGACCAGCCCAGTTTGGAACTTTCAAGCTGGAATCAGCATTCCAAACCAAACTGCGGTCTCCTAGGAATGGAACTGGGCTTTCTTCCCTGTATGTTATTCAACGTGAACAGTTTGCTTTTCATTTGGTTTTGAAACTTTTAACAACTATCACAAAACGTAACTTCCAACAATAGTTCACTGTTACCTCATTCAATTGGACCAGCAGTAAACTCAAAGATACTTTTATTTGATAATAATTTCAGTCTTTTATCTCAGAGTATTCCTATCTGTATGCTATTGTATATTTGATTCAACATTGGTTGAAATTTACCCAAGTTCCATTTAAAATGACACAGTACTCACTGATAATAATGGGCTTGCAAAAACCATGGTGCAATTAGCATTCCAGTGTGTTGGGTTATAGAAGGTTGTGTCTTGAAAATCACATAATATCAAGTGTTTGCTTCTTTAGGCAATCATTTGTCATCTTTGATTGTTGTGCAGAGCCAAAGTTTACTCTCCTGTAGCCACCTTTCCATCATTCTACTGCCAGTGATGCTGCATGCTGCACCAGCTTTAGCTGACAGCATCTCTTTTGTAACTTTGCACATGAAGTGATAGATGCTAGCGCTGGAAATGGAGGGGTCCCTGTTTCTAGGATCGCTGGTTGCAGCTGAGATACTGGTGACCTCCCACACAGTGTGACATCTCTGGCCTCGGTTCTGCAGGTTATGAACATCACAGTTAGTCAACATCCTTCAGACCCTACCACTGCCCCAATAATCTGCCTCCTTTGGAAATTGACAGCCACAGAGCCTCCTCAACAGCATTTCCCTGGAGAAGCACAGAGGGGTAGTTGAAGGTGAGAAGACACCTGTCAATAATCAGCATCCATGCCGTATGGTGCGTAGTTTTTCACCCCAACCAATCTCTGGCTCCTCTGGGCAACATTGTTCTTCAGTGGCAGATCATGGGGCAACATCATCCTTCAGTGGCAGATCATGGGGCAACATTGTTCTCACCTAATATAAGCTTCATTGGCACTAAAGTCCCAGAGATGAATCAGAATCAGAATCAGGTTTATTATCACTGCCATATGTCATGAGATTTGTTGTTTTGCAGCAGCAGTACAGTGCAAGACATAAAGACTAAAAATTACTGTAAGTTACAAACATAAATAGTGCAAAAGAGGAATAACGAGGTAGTGTTCATGGGTTCATGGACCGTTCAGAAATCTGATGGCGGAGGGGAAGAAGCTGTTCCTGAATCATTGAGTGTGGGTCTTCAGGCTCCTGTACCTCCTCCCCGATGGTAGTAACAAGAAGAGGGCATGTTCCGGGTGGTGAGGGTCCTTAGTGATGGTTGCCATTTTTTTGAAAGGTCAGTCTCCAATGTGCTGAGACACCTCGTCACCACCAGTTTGTTAGTGCTGTTGTATTAACAGGAAATCCTGGCATTCAGTTGAAGGCATGACTGATCTTTGAGAGTTAACATCAATTCCTGCCCATCTGCCATGGTGTAACTAGAAGGATTCCTGATTGAGAAAGAAAGTTCTGTTTCTAAAAGCAGTAACAGGGCCAGTGAGCTGGTGTGTTGCAAGCTGTGGCAGTAGTTATTGTCAGCCTCTCCCTGCAATAAGACAGAATGCAGGGAGTTTGGACAGAAGGTCCCTGGCTGGACTTTGCAGCTGTGATGCTGCCAGGACAGGGACAAAGAGTCGGGTCAGGTTTCAAAGAACGATTAATTTACATTTGCATAATATTTTTCTCATTCCCTTCAATGCACCTTCCAAACTCCTGAGGCTTCCTGACAGGGTGGATGTGGAGAGGAGGTTTCCTTGTGTGGGAGAATCTTGAACAAGAGTCACTGTTTAAGACAGAGATGAGGCATTTTTTTTCTCTCAGAAGTTTGTGAGTTTTTGGAACTCTCTTCCAAAAAATAATAGTGGAAGCAAAGTCTTTGAATGTTTTTAAGACAGAGATAGATTTTTGATGAGCAGGGAGAGTGAAAGGTTTCTGCAGGAATGTAGTGTCGGGTAAAAATCAGCCAGGGTCCTTCTAAATAGTGGAGCTGTTAGAGGGGCTGAGTGGCCTGCCCTGCTTCTAATTAGTATGTCCGTGAGCACCCAGAGGGCATTACAGCCAAGGAAGTGTGAATGCAGATCAGGCACTTTCATACTGTGAGACACTGCAGCCAACTTGCACACAGCCAACTCCCACAAGAAGAAAACAGACAACCAATTGTTCAGTAATGTTGACTAGGATTCTAGAATTTCCTGCTCTTTAGAATAATACCATGGAATCTCTGACATCTACCTCAAAGAGCAGATTGGATCTTGGTTTATCAGTGGGGCATGATGTCTGACAGTGGGCAGGCTCTCTGACAGTGGGCAGGCCGCCTGACAATGCTGTACTTCCTCAGGTGGGTACTGAAGCAAAGGTTGGATTATTGTACTCATGTGTCTAGAGTGGGGTTGAACATTAAGTAGGAGGTCAGCAAGGACCAGATCAATGGGTGAATGGGACACAGTGCAAGCCAGGACCTGGGCAGCAGAGTTTTGATGAAATGTTTACAGAGACACCATGGAGCTCATCGGTAAAGTCTGGAGGAAACCGATGAGGGTTTCAGAAGCAGAGAGCTGAATGAGGAGGAAGACCAGAGGATATTTCAAGGTGAAAACAGACTGACTCAGTGAGGTTGCTGCGGATCTGTGGTCCAAACCTCATCTCAGGGTCAGGCATGACAACCAGTTCAGTCTCAGGCAGTTACCAAGGAGAGTGGTGGGAGCAGAGAGGTGGTAACCAAAGACAACCTGAGCGTTTAGTTGGAGAAATTTCTTCTCATCCAGTGGTGGGTGTCAGACAAGTAGTCTGGCAGGTTAGAGAGTTGGGTGCCAAGAATGTGGTGGCAAGACAGAGCTCAGCATCAGCTTTGTGCAGGGAGAAACTGTCAGCGGATTTTCAGATGGTGTTACCAAAGAGCAGTGTGTACACATGAAAAATTGGAGGGATTCAGGCTGGAGGGAAGACCGTGGGGCAGGATGGGAAGCCACAGCTGGATATGGCTGAATCAACAAGGATGGACCTGGACATGTGCTCTCTGATCAATGAGACTTGAGGGGTCAAGGGAATTGGAATCGGTTTGTTATTGTTCCTGTACCAAGATACAGTAAAAACCTTCTGTTTGTGTGCCAGTCAGGCAGATCATGCCATGCGTAAGAACATCAAGGTAGTAAAGAGAAAACAGAATGCAGAACGTGGTGTAGCAGCTACAGAGAACGTGCAGTGCAGGCAGACACATAAAGTGCAGGGGCCACAATGAGGTAGATTAGGAGATCAAAAGTTCATCTTTAGCATATGAGAGGTCTGTTCAAGAGTCTGATAACAGCAGGATAGAAGCCGTCTTTGAGTCTGTGGTAGGTGTTCTCAGGCTTTTGTATCTTCTGCCCGACGGGAGAGGGGAGAAGAGAGAATGACTGGTATGCAACGTTTTAACAAATCTGCAGGATAGGAGCTGTCCTTAAAGGGAAGCGGGTTTGGGGATTTATAGGAGATCCTCTGGGGAAAATGTTAACGTTGTCTTTGCCCATCTCACCAGCAGCTGTGTAAACTCCTTCATTAAGATACTGACTGAACAGTTAGTCATTTTTAGAACCTGTATCCTGACTGATCTCCATTCACACTTCCTGTTATCACATCCTTTCTAATAGACTCCAGCATTTTCCCCATTACCGATGTTAGGCTAACGTCTTTTTTCTTTTTCCCTATTTATTTAAACTATTGAGTTACATTTGCCACCCACCAATCTGTAGGAACTATTCCATAATCTGTGGAATTTTGGAAGATGACAATCAATGCATCCTTTATTTCCATAGCAACCTCTTTTAGGACCCTAGGATACAGACGATCAGACCCTGGGGACTCATCAGCTTTTAGTGCCATTAATTCTTCCAGCTCCTTTTTTACTAATACATATTTCCTTTACTTCCATACAGTTTGTACGATAGTGTCATAATTAATAATGACTGCCTCAACCACTTCCACTGGCAGTTTGTTCCATATACCCACCACCCTCTGCGTGAAGAAGTTGCTCCTCAGGTCCCTTTTAAGTACCCTCTCACTTTAAACCTATGCTCTCTAGTTGTTGATTCTCTTTCCCTGGGAAAAAGACTGTGTGCATTCACCCTATCTATGCCCATCTGATGTTCTCAGGGTCTCCTCGAAAAACCTGTGGGAATCCCTAGCTCGAGACCACATAAAATGGAGGAGGGACTGAGCATCTTGTATCTCTGCAATGGGTGCACATGAAGCCAAGAGCAGGCAGCAAAAGGTGAGCATAACACCCCAGTCTCCCCCTTGCTCTGTCGAGCCGCTCCTGCCTCACCCATGGCGAACACTGCAGGTCCAACATTGGCCTCTTGAACCATCTCAGAACCCAGGCAACTGAAGTGAAAGCAAATCCCCCTTGACCCTGGGGGACCTGCCCATGGACAAGGTGATAAAGAACCTACTATATGTTGGCTCAATGCAGGTAAATACTGCTTACTTAACAAACATCTACCACATTCAATAACCAAGAGGTAAAACACCATCAGTATTCAAAAACTGCTCACGTATAGCTTCTCATTCTTGCATTTTATAAACTCATAAAGGGCAGGAATCCACATGCATACTCCATATGATCATTGCATCAAATCTATTACTCATTTTTATTTGCAAATCGGAATTCAATTAACCTCCTCTGGATTCCCAATTAGCCACAGGTGGTTAGTAGCTAATGTATTGTACATCACTGGCTCTGCATGGGAAGCACTTCTGTTGTTGAAAAGCACAAGGAGGTTAAAGACCATTCCTGGTTATAGCCCAGAACGCGTTTTACTTGGAGGGCTAAAATGGGGGACTGTGTGGGAGAGAAGGGTTAGGTAGATCTTAGAGCAGCTTAAAATGTTGGCACAATGTCGTGGGCTGAATGGCCTGTACTGTGCTGTAATGTTCTATGTTCTATGTACTGGGCAAAAGAAAGTAACAGCACATCCGATGATCAAGTGGACATGAATATAAAGAGCTTGGCTCAGAAAAAGGAAGAGCCCAAAAGAGAAATACTTGAGCAACAGGACTGCTGTTACTGGAACTGAAATGGGTGGTACACTGGAGACAGGAACGTTTCCCAAGAACAGCAGCCCACAGGAACGACCGGATAATAAAAGGAACATTTACAGTCAGAGTCAGGGAGATCCAAATATAAAGAAGGTCTGGTGGAAACATGAAGCTATGAGGTAGATGGTTTGGCCAGATGTTTTAAATCCATGTACAGTCCATACACATTAAAAACTTGGCAGAACGCTTCTCCAACCCAGTGGAGGTCCAGTCTTTCAGGCGTGCAAGGTTCCCCAGAAGAACTCTGTAATACTAAACATGTTTGAGTACAACAGCTAAATATCCTATCCTTCCCCTGCAAGTGCAAAAGTTTTCAGTAAATCTCAGTCTTGTACTGAGAAGTAAGTGGCTGATTGTGAAAAATGCTGAGACTTCAGCAATGGTGGTAATGTTCTAGTGAGGGTAATTATGAAAACATGTCTGTACCAATTGGCTGAATCCTAAGAGGTTGTGATTTGGTGCTTTTCATTTACGCAATGTTGATTGTAAACAGGAACAGTGTTAGCGGTGAACATCCTGGCCCAGCAGTTTAATTTGGCAAGTTCCTTCAACTTAAACATCCAAGGCTGCACATCATACAAAAGACCCCTGTGAACATTTGACATCTGGTGAGGTCATGAATCCCAGTATCAAATTAATCATATAAAATGTGTTCAACAATGTGTGCCTTTTGACATGTTGATCCAGATTTATCTATTGCATATGTGCTGCCCAATTTTCATTCCCACACATAACTGCAATCACACAATTGGGACCATAACTTTGCTCACTGCAGCCCTCCCCCATGACTGCCTGCACCATATGTAGCAGAATTAACTCCTTATCTTTGTGTCATATTATTAAAGCTTTTTTAAGATGGATGAAATGTATATTAAGTAATTTGATTTTTTCTGCTACTGTTTCCTCATAGGTAGATTTTTAACATCCTGTGGTCACAGAATTCTTTTAAATAGCACAATGCAAATTTCGCATCCAGCTGAAAAGGCAAGATAACACCTGTATCTTGTGACTGCAAGAAGTATACACAGTGTACCGTAAACCAGGTTTTTTTTAGTCAAACAATATTACTCCCAAAGTCAAAGTGAACTGTGAATGCGAAATAATCCATATATAAGTATGGTTGATTTTTCAAGTTTCGATCGTTGACCAATTTGTCTAAAAATAGATCTTTATGGTTTGCAAATTTGCATTGTGAGACAAAACATTTAATCAAAGACCTTGGTTCTTAGCTTAAACAGGCATAACAGAATAATCCCATCAGAATTAGAATCAGATTTATTATCACGGATTTATATGATGTGAAATTTGTTGTTTCGTGGCAGCAGTACAGTGCAAAGACTTAAAATTACTATAAATTACAAAAATAAATAAACAGTGCAAAGAAAAAGGAATAACAAGGTTCATGGACTATTCAGAAACCTGATGGTGGAGGGGAAGAAGCTGTTCCTGGAACATTGAGTGTGGGTCTTCAGGCTCCTGTACCTCCTCCCCAATGGTAATAACGAGAAGAGGGCATGTGCCGGATGGTGAGGGTCCTTACTGATGGATGCTGCCTCCTTGAGGAACCACCTCTTGAAGATGTCCTTGATGGTGGGGAGGGTTGTGCCCGTGATGGAGCATATTATTGAATGGAGGTCTCACAAGAATTTCCTTGCCCTGGATAATATTCCTCCTCCAACATAAGGAAGCAGTAATCCTTCTTTAGCTCTGAACATATAGACTGAAACATTGACTCACCTAACAACAATCCCTGCATTTTAATGTGAACTAATTAGTTGTGAGATATTCTGAGATACTAAATGTTGGCTGCAATCACTGCAGTCCAAGAAACAAAACCAATTGTGGACTCATTGAGACATTGATACCTATAATTAGCCAACAGCTCTATTTGTGTTGCATTGGGAACCTACCAGAATGGTAGGAGGTGAACTGGATAGATCTTCATCACAGAACAGCAGGGAATGAAACTTCAGTTATTTTCAACTTATTGGCCACATGTAGATGGTGCAGAAAGCAAGAATTTTGGTCCATCATTAAGTCTCCTCCCCCAGTTTTCTTGCACTCTTGTGGTTCTCTCATGATTTGCCATTAAAATCACAGAAAATCGATGACACAGAAGGAGTCCATTTGTCCCATTGTGTCTGTGCTTGTCAAATGTCTAATCTCACTGTTCAGTACAAGGTCCATAACTCTGCAGGTTATGGCTCCTTAAGTAAACTTTTTTTTAATTACAATGAGAGTTTCTATCTCTACTCCTTTTCAGGCAGTGAGTTCCAGATCCCACTCCCCTCTGTGTTTGACTGCTCTGTTAAGAGAAACAGATCCTTTATAATTACTCTATCTGCCTAATTACCACTCCATCATTCTGCTCTCAATCATCATCAAAATGATGGAAGATTGTCATTTACAGTGCTATCAAGTAGCGTTTGCTCACTGATGCCCAGCTGGGCTTCATAAGGACCACTTGGTACCAAACATTATAACAGCCTTGACCAAACATGGACCAAAGAGCTGAATTCCAGAGGTGAGATAAGAGTGATTGGTCTTGACACCATTTGATGAATGTTGCATCAAGAAGCCCTGATAAGACTGAAGTCAATGGACATCAAAGAAAGAACACTCCAGTGGTTGGAGTCATACTTTTCAGAAAGGTTGTGGTTGCTGGAGGTCAACCATCCCAGTCCCAGGACATCACTGCAGAAGTTTCTCAGAGCAGTGGCCTAGGCCCAACTATCTTCCGCTGTTTCATCAATGACCTTCCTTCCATCATAGGGTCAGAAGTGGAGATGTTCACTGACAATTGCACAATATTCAATTCCATTCACAACTCCTCAGCAAGTGAAGTAGCCCATGTCTGCTTGTAGCAAGACCTGGACAATATTTAACCATGGACTGATAAGTGACAAGTAACATTCACACCACAAAAGGACCAGACAAGGACTATCTCCAACCATTCAGCCAATGTTTGTATCATTTGCAAGTGTCTTTACCCTGTGGCCTATGTACAAGTCCAAACCATGGAATAAACATTGGTGGAGCTTTCCTGGGTTGGACTCTGGATGGAGCTACACAGAGCTTCATGATGCACAGCCAACAGCAGCAGAGTGTAAGGTGGAGGTGAGTAAAAAATGTTTCTGAAAAATATTCAAAAAACAAAAAAAACGCAGATGTATCAAATTAAAACAAAAAATGCTAGAATATTCAGCAAGTCAAGCGGCATTTGAAGAGAGAAAATCAGAGTTAATGTTTCAGGTCAATGGACTCAATATTGAATTCAACAACTTCACTTTGTGTCAGAACTGGACAGTCCCAATGAAAGGATATCAACCTGAAACAGTAACTGAGTTTTTCCTCTCTCCATAGTTGCTGCCTGATTTGTTGGCTATTTCCGGCATTCTCCTTTATTTCCAGTAACTGTAGCCTTTCTTATCTCTGTCCTCATACACCTCCTATTTATATCTCCTCCAGGTGGAGCAGCTATGACTGTCGAGCAATGAACACAAAATGCTCAGGAACTCAGCAGGACAGGCGCCATCTATGGAGGGAAATGAACAATTGATGTTTCAGGCCGAGAACCCTTATCATGAGTCCTGATTTAGGGCAGGTCTGGATGGGGTTGGTGGGTGAAGAGTTTGGGAGGTGCTGTACTCCTTACACGGTTATTGCTGGGCTTCAGTAGGGTCCTGACAAAGAGCAGTGAGATTTTCAATGCCACCCTGGGTTCTCCTGGAGAATTTTGAATGGTCATGGACCTGGGACTCCCATGAGTCTTTGGGGCTAATCACTTTGTTATGGAGACTTTGAGGACATCTTTGAATTTCATATCACAAGGGAGCTCAAAATAGAATGTTTGTTTTGAGAGTCTGGTGTCAGGGATGCGATGAATGTAGTTGACCTATCAGAGCTAACTGGGTGCCAGTAGAGCCTGAATGTTGGGAACGCTGGCCTGGGAGATAACTCTGATGTTGGTTTGCTCACCCTGCCAGAGGCAAAGTGGTGGTGTGTCTCCAGTACTTTGATAGTCCATATCTCCAAAGCATGAAGGAAGCCAGGGATCACTGATTACCCAGTGGATCATGAGCTTAGTGGGGGTTTGAGGTTTGCTCTTCAAGACAACTAAAGGCTGCACTGGTACACAGAAGGTGAGGTGAAATTCATCTTCATTTAAAAGACGTTTGGACAGGTATATGATTAGGACAGGTTTAGAGGCATATGGGCTAAACACAGGCAAGTGGAACTAGCTCAGTCGGGCATCTTCATCGGCACAGATGAGTTGAGCTGGAGGGCCTGTTTCTGTGCTGTATGACTCTACGACTCTCTGCCTCTATTACTCCGTGACTCTATCTTGTCTGTGTTCATTAACAGGTGGCTCTGAAGTGATAGAAGGTGGTCTTTGTTTTTTGAAAGATGGTGGGGTTGAGGGCTATGAGAAGGAGCTGGGGCCTGGGGTAGACCAGCCCTGATCATATTGAAAGGCAGGGCAGGCTTCAGGGATCTGGTGGCCTACGCTTGCTGCTGTTTTTTGTGCTCTTGTTCTTCATGGACTTTTATTGTTGGAGGGCGATGTTGTGCAGTTGGGGCAGATTAGTAGAGGAATTCTGGTTTACAAAAGTTTAGTGTAAGGCCAATGCTTCGGCACCTTCAGTGAACAAGTCAACGATGACTTGGAGTTCGGCTTTGTACACAACCTTCATCTGCACACTGCACACTTGAAAGATTTATTCTGTGCTGGATAGTTCCCAACCAGTGACATTGAGCACTATTTAATGATTTAAAAAATCCCTTATTTATGTAACTTCTTTCAGCACATTACTCTTTGTTGTTCTTGGCAGTTTTTGTTTTCCTGCAAGGTATCTGCAAAACAATTCCTCTGTGCATCTTTGAACATTTTGTTCATCAGAATAGGTTCCATGAAAGTGCTAGGCTTATATGATAATCTTTAAAAACAATTTCTGTATTTACACAAAGCACTTTGAAATGATTGCTCCAAGGCGATAATAATATTCCTTTGTCAACACATTATTTTTTTGCAAGTTCTGTCAGGAGTTTTCCAGTTCCAAGTAAGTGCAACGTAGTCTGGAGTTCAGTCTGTCTGCCAACATTCCGAGGTTTAGCTTAGCTCAGCCAAATTTAGACAACCCATCCAAACAAAATGACAGCAACACTACAAGTCTCTGAAAAGAGGCTGCATAGTTGTAAGAAATCCAATATGGGATCCTTTTCTTCAGATTACAGGGTACTATGTATGTGCAAAGTCCCAGCAATGCAGAGTTGAATGTCTTGCTTCTTCAAAAAAAATCCAAAGTGAATTTTGATTGAATCAGCAAATGTTCCCTCTGACTAAGCTCCTCAAATCTGGGTTGGCTCGCTTTAGATATGAGTGCTGATTGTAAAGGATTAAAGCCCTAGACTTACTTCTGTCAGCAGCTTTCCACCAGTTGGAATGAGTGCATCGGTGCTCCTGTGACAACATCAGGCTCACGATGAGTCCCATTCTACCCGCAATCATTTAACAGTAAAAAAGAAAAACTTTTATTTCTATGATGTGTTTTGCAGCTCCACCCCCCCCCCCCCCCCAACAACTGACTCTGTCTACACTTCCTGCTGCCTCAGGAAAGCAGCCAACATAATCAAGGACCCTTCCCACCTCAGTCATCCTCTCTCTCCCCTCTCCCGTCAGGCAGATGATAGAAAAGCCTGAGAGTGCGAACCACCACACTCAAGGGCAGCTTCTACCCCACGGTTATCAGACCCTTGAGCAGACCTCTCATACACTAAAGATGAATGCTTGAACTTTCAATCTCCCAATCTGCCTCGTTGTGGCCCCTGCAATTTATTTGTCCACCTGCGCTGCACTTTCTCTGTACCTGCAACACCATATTCTGCATTCTGTTTTTCTTTTCACTACCTCAGTGTATGGAATGATCTGTTTGGATGTCATACAAAGCAAAGCTTTTACTCTATCACGGTACATGTGACAATTATAAACCGATACCAACGCCAATGTGTTTCAGACATCCCAATGTAGTTCAAATTGTTAAGAAATACTTGGTGTAGTCACTGGCAAAACATAGGAAATGCAGCTGACAGTTACTGCTTAGCAAACTACCACAAGCAGTGGAGACACAAGAGATTGCAGATGCTCGAATCTGGAGCAACACCCAAAATGCTGGAGGAGCCTTCATCTGGACTGGTGTCAACCTGTAATATTGACTGTCCATTTACTTCCACAGATGTAGCCTGATCCGTTGAGTTCCTCCAGCATCTTGTTTGTTTTCCTGCAAGGAGTGGTAAGGCAGATCCAACAGAAAGATGATTTATTGAGTTTCTTTCCTGAGGTTTTCTGGTAAACCACAGATAGAATCATTTTGCTTCTTTATTCTTAAGGAAACATCACTGTTGGAGACTTTGCCACCTCAGAACATGCCGGGAGCACAGGGGGATGTACTATCATCCTGACCTTCTGCCTGTAGAAATGAATGGATGGAACTCCTGAACAAAGGTATGAATGTCCCCCTATGTGTGTTTCACACACACGCTGCTGGTGAGGAAGTAACCTCTCTTCTTGTGTGACTGGATGATAAGTAGAATGAGTCGAAGGAAGAGCTGCCCAACTAAGCAGAATGTTACATACTCTCGTGCCACTCGTTCAAAGGACAGACTTGCTGTGCTCTGACTTCGATTTTCCCAGTCCCTTTTTCATCCATAAAGTCACATGGTGAGCCATGTGATTACCTAGGTCTGGCACAGAGAAGGCCCCAACTCCTCTATGTGCCAGACCTCCATTGCTCTCAATCCCACATTTTTTCAGAAAGAGACATTGCAAAACATAGGACATTTTTCTTCGTTTCGGAGCCACCGATTAATGAATGCAGACGTTGAGGGTGAAATTCACCATCACCTTCCGTGCACCAACGCAGGCTTTAGCACACACTCAACTGTGGGCCTGGAGTCTCAGCCTGATGGTGCCGGTCTTTTTCCAGCACAATTCTCCCATATGCAAGCTACACAAGTGTTTTTGTTTTGGAATTTTAGGTCCTGATTGCATGGACTTCTTCACTTTTGGTGATAGCATTTGGTAGTTTTATGAAGGTTCAAATGGAAGCTGATTGTGCCCACAAAGCTATCAAAGGTTTAAGGTGAAAGGAAGGAGTTTTAAAGAGGATCTGAGGGTTAAGTTTTTTTTACACAGAGAGTGATTGATGTCTGGAACTCGCTGCCAGAGGATGTGGTGGAAACAGATACAATCACTGTGTTTAAGAGGCATTTAAACAGACACTTAAATAGGCAAGGTGTAGAGGGATACAGACTTAATGCAGGCAAATTAGATTAGTGTAGATGGACAAAACTATCAGTATGGACGTGGTGGGCCGAAGGGCCTGTTTCTGTGCTGTCCGATTCTATGACACTATGTAAACTGGCTAGGTGTCCAGCATAAATTAATCACAAGGAATTAAAGTGCATGGCATTGGGGGGTAATATACAGGCATGGACTGAGGAGTGGTGAATGATTAGAACATCAAGAGGAGTAAACAGGTCATGTTTGGGTTGGAAGACTGTGATAGGTGGGGAATTATTGTTGGGATCCCAGCAGTTCACAATCTACATAACGACTTGGATGAGGGGATTAGGTGTAATATCAATTTTGCAGATGATACAGAGCTGGATGGCAGTGCGGAGGTTATACAGAGATGTCAGCAAAAACCTGCAGATGCTGGAAAACTGAAATGAAAACAGAAAATGCTGGAAATGCTCTGCAGGTCAGGCAGCATCTGAATAGGAGACCACGTTGGCAAGCCACGTGAATACTTAGAACAGGCACTCACTAAATGGGCCAGTCCCACAACTGTGAGACAAATTTGCAAATGGGTCTCTATATATTTTTGTTTATCATATCCAGTAATGTTATACCAGGTTATTCACAGATTGGCACTGAGTTAAAATGATCATTTTCCATGATAAACCCATGCTTAGCTGCACTACCAAAACTTTGCCTTGTCAATCCGCATAAATTCTAAAATCATCATTAAATAAAATAAATTTTAAAGTACCGCCCTTCTACACCAGTTCATGATAGATCTTGCGTTTGATGATATGTGAACTTAAAGGAAAAAAACTCTTTAAAAACCATTGCAAGTTAGAATTGCCCCTGACAATCAAAGCAATCACTCTATGCCCCAACCCCTGCCCACGCCCTTTGGTTTTTCTGGAATAATATAATATTCACTGGTATATTACAGGATTCTGGCATTTGGCGATGCTTATTCTAATTAACAAGAATGCAATGTTGATAAATGATTGTAATGTTCTGATACATTTTTAAATGAACGTATGATTTTATCTGATCATTTATGTCATTAAAATTGGTTTAATCGAGCTAAGTACCTCTTTTCAAGTATTAAATAAAACAATTACAATTTTTCACAGGAATTCAAGCATGTAATCTGGAACAATAATCTACAGAAAACTTAGAAACATAATTATGATTGAAGAAATGTTTAATAGCAATTGTTAATTGTTGTTGTTGGCTTTAAATCAAATCTACCAAATCACAGCAGGCTTGTTCAATATAGAGATATGCCCTCAAGACAAATGAATTCAAGAAGAAGGCACGCCAGCGGCTCTACTTCGTTCAGAGTTTGAGGAGATTTGGTATGTCACCAAAGGCTCTTGCAAATTTCTACAGATGTACAGTGGAGAGCATTCTGACTGGTTGCATCACAGCCTGGTATGGAGGCTCCAATGCACAGGATTGAAAGAGACTACAGAGGCTTGTAGACTCAGCCAGCTCCATCACGGGCACAATCCTCCCCACCATCGAGGACACCTTTAAGAGGCAGTGCCTTAAGAAGGCGGCATCTGTCACTGGGGACCCTCACCTTCTGGGACATGTCCTCTTCTCATTACTACCACTGGGGAGGAGGTACAGGAGCCTGAAGACCCACACCCAACGATTCAGGAACAGCTTCTTTCCCTCCGCCATCAGATTTCTGAACGGTCCATGAACCCATGAACACTACCTCATTATTCCTTTTTTTTTGCACTATTTATTTATTTTTGAAATTTATAGATTTTTATGTCTTGCACTGTACTGCTGCCGCAAAACAATAAATTTCCCGTCATACATCAGTGATAATAAACCTGATTGTGATTCTAACAATAGCTAACAAAAAATATTTAGTGTATAGCATTGATCTCATCTGATCTGTTGGGACCATTTTCTGAAATGTTTATCTTCTGAGTTTGTTTGAAAGATTTTGAACAATACTGATGCAGCCATGGCAATTGTTTTGGCATCAGGGAAACCTGGTTTTTCACTTCACTAAGAGTCGACTGGACATATTGAGGTCAGAGATGCACACCAGTAAGGTAAGATCAGGCTGTGCAGTGTTTCCTTTGTAAACTGTAGCTTGAAGGAATGCCCATTGTTAGATATGCTGACCTGACAGAAGATATTAAAGTACTGTATGCCTCCGTGGTGATCGAATGGATATTACAAATACTTGATGAGGACCAAGGCCTTTGACTTGTTAGTTAGGAAGCCCCTTCATTATCTGTGTCTGAGGTCCACTTCTTTCCCTTGCTACTGTCTGTGACTGAACTGAATTGTTCATAACTTTGGTATTGTATTTGATGCCAGGGTGAGTTTGCCATTGTTAAGACCACCAATTTCCACCTCCATAACTCCTCATGAATCCCTTTGGCTCAACTCATGTTACTGAAGCTCCCACCCTTGCTATTGCTTCCTCCAGACTTGACAGTCCCAATCACTGAGGACAGGTCTCCCACATCCACTCGCTGGAGATTTGTCATGTGAAACTCTGCTGCTCATGTCTTGACTCACACCAGATCCTGTCCATCCAATATGACCTACATTGGCTCCTTATTAAATAATGCATCAGTTTTGACGATGACCAAGCTAGGAGGTAGTCAGTCTTAGCCTGAGTAATTCTGAATGAGTTGCATTGGCGTCAGTGTTTCTGGCCCAAAGCATGTGAACCAACATCAGGTGTCTCTTACTCAAGACTTCTGCACAGTGATTCCAGTTTGAAGTCCTACTCTGGGCAAGAACATTTTCAGTTGTGATGGCCACCATGTTTCAGTTGAGGGACCTTACCAGTCTGGTGATATAAGACTTGGGCAGTTGGAAATGATGTTAAGTCTTTACTGCTGGCTGATACAGCAATGTGATTCCTCATTCTCAGACAGGAGCAGTGAAGGACAATGACAATTACTGAAACAACTTGCCCTTTAAACAATAACCAAAGAGAGTGTAACAACTGCCTGACCATCTCCATCAAGTTCTACAATATTTAGTCTCAAGACTCTGCCAATACTCAACAAGATGACAGTACTTTACAAATACTCAAGAAGGCACATCTGGAAGAACCAGGAAATGGCAAAACCACATTTGCAGATGTGGGAGACCTTTCTCCTCACACAGATTTGAAGACCTCCCTGATTATTACCAATTTACCAAAAGACTATCATCTACCCTGCAGGACAGCAAAAGAGAACAGGCTGGCACAGTATGGAGTGGTCCAAAGGCAAAGCAGAGTAGTTGCTATCCAGTGCTGGAGAAATTGCTCAGCAAGGCAGATACTGATAACAGATCTGCTCATATAACATACCACTCGACTGGGTGTCATAGATTCAGACAGCACGGACACTGGCCCTTCAGCCCAACTGGTCCATGCTGACCAAGATGCCCATCTGACCTAGTCCCAGTTGCCCATGTTTGGCCTATATCCCACTAAACCTTTCCTATCCATGGAGCTGTCCAAGTGTCTTTTAAATGTTTTTAATGTACCTGCCTCAACCACTTCCTCTGGCAGCTCATTCCATATACTAACCGCCCTCTGGGTGAAAAATTTGCCCCACGGGTTCCTATTAATTTGCTCCCCTCTCACCTTAAACCTATGCCCTCTTGATTCCTTAACCCGGGGAAAAAGACAATGTGCATTCACCCTATCTATGCCTTGCATAATTTTATACACCTCAATAAGATCACCCCTTGTTCCCCTGCACTCCAATGAATAAAATCCTAGCCTGCTCAACCTCCCTCCATAACTCAGCCCCTCAAGTCCCAGTAACATCCTTGTAAATCTGCTTCGCACTCTTTCCAGCTTAACGGCATCTTTCCAAAAGGATGGTGACAAAACTGAACACAATATTCTAAATCTTCACAACTTCTCTGCTCAATGCCCTGACTGATGAAGGCAGCGCGCCAAACGCCTTCTTCACCACCCTGTCCACCTGCGATACCACTGTCAGGGAAGTGTGTTCTTGTACTCCTTGGTCCCTCTGTTCTACAATACTCCCGAGTCCCTGCCATTCACTTTGAAACTCCATTTGCCACTCCTCAGCCCACTTACCCAGCTGATCAAATCTCTCCACCCCTGTCTTTCCAAATGCATGTATATCTTATTCCTCAGAATCCCCTCCAGTATCCTACCTACCACAGGTGTTAGGCTTACTGATCTATATTTCCTGGTTTTTTCTTTGATTCTTTCTTGACTAAATGCACAACATTAACCACCCTCCAGTCTTCTGGCCCTAACGCATATATCTCAGCCAGGGCTCCCGAAATTTCTTCTCTAGCTTCCCACAGTGTTCTTGAATATACCTGATCAGGCCCCAGAGATTTATTCTGGGTGCTGCAAGTTCCTTTGCAAAGGCATTGTGTGGTTTCCATCAAAGATGGGGTTTGGAACAGAAAATAAGGTATGAAGGTAGGGGATAATGTTGGAACTTCTCACATGACACCCACTACACTTATAGAGCATAGAACATAGAACAGAACAGCACAGGAAAGGTGCTTCAGGCCACAATGTTGTGCCGAACTAATTAAGCTAATGATGCCAAAATAAACAAATCCCTTTCCCTCCGTTCTCTGCATATTCATGTGTCTAAAAGCCTCTTAAATGCTTCTATCATATCTGCCTTCACCACCAATGCCGGCAGTGCATTCCAGGCACTCACCACTCTCTGTGTAAAAAAAAACTTGCCTTGCACATTAAGGTCGATAAATTTCCAGGGTCTGAAAAGGTGTCCCCTCAGACCTTGTGGGAGGCTAGTGCAAAAATTTCAGGGGCTTTGGCAGAGATATTTAAAACGTCCTTAGCCACGGGTGAGATGCCGGAGGACTGGAGGATACCTAATGTTCCGTTGTTCAAGAAAGGCTCTAAGGATAAACTGGGAAATTACAGGCTGGTGAACCTGATGTAAGTCGTGGGTAAATTATTGGAAGGTATTCTAAGGGACAGGATATATAAATATTTGGATAGACAGGGCCTGATTAGGGATAGTCAACATGGCTTTGTGCATGGTAGGTCATGTCTAACCAATCTTATAAAGTTTTTCCAGGAGGTCACCAAGAAGGTTGATGAGGGAAAGGTGGTGGATGCTGTCTACACGGACTTTAGCAAGGCATTTGACAAAGTCCTGCATGGGAGGCTGCTCCAGAGGGTTAAGTCGCTTGGCATTCAGTCACTTAGTGGGAGAAGCCAGAGAGTGGTAGTAGATGGTTGTCTCTGTCACTAATGGTGTGCTGCAGGGATCAGTGCTGGGTCCATTGTTCTTTATCATCTATATTAATGATATAGATGATAATATGTAAAATGAATCAGCAAATTTGCAGATGACACCAAGATTAGGGGCGTAGTGGGCAGTGAAGAAGGCTATCAAAGCTTGCAGCATGATCTTGATCAGCTAGGAAAATGGGCTGAAAAATGGCTGGTGGAATTTAACGCAGACAAGTGTGAGGTGTTGCTCTTTGGGAGGACAAAACAGGGTAAGACTTACTGTGTAGAGTGGTAGGGCTCTGAGGTGTTTGGTAGAACAAAGGGACCTGGGAATACAGATCCATAATTCTTTGAAAGTGGCATCACAGGTAGATAGGGTCATAAAGAGAGCTTTGGCATAACTGGCCTTCATAAATCAGCGCATTGAGTACAGGAGTTGGGATGTTATGTTGAAGTTGTACAAAATGTTCATGAGGCAGAATTTATGTATTGTATGCAGTTCTGGTCACCTACCTGTAGCAAAGATATCAATATTTAAAAGAGTGCATAGAAAATTTACAGGGATGTTGCTGGGACTTGAGGACCTGAGTTATAGGGAAAGGTTGAATAGGTTAGGACTTCATTCCCTGGAACGCAGGAGAATGAAGGGAGATCTTATAGAGGCATACAAAATTATGAGGGGTATAGATAGGGTGAATGCATGCAGGCTTTTTCCCCTCAGGCTGGGTGAGACTAGAACTGGAGGACATAGGTTTAGGGTGAAAGGTGAAATATTTAAGGGGAATCTGAGGGGGGACTTCTTCACTCAGAGGGTGGTGCGAGTGTGGAACGAGCTGCCAGCGGAAGTGGTAGATGTGGGTTCAATTGTAACATTTAAGAGAAGTTTGGATAGGTACATGGATGGGAGGGGTTTGGAGGGATATGGTCCGGGTGCAGGTAGATGGCACTAGGCAGAAGATCAGGTCGGCATGGACTGGATGGGCCAAAGGGCCTGTTTCCATGCTGTAGTCCTTTGTGACTCTATGACATCCTCTTTGAGCTTTCCCCCTCTCACCTTAAGTGCATACCCTCTAGTAATAGACATCTCGACCCTGAGTAAATGATACCGACTGTCTATCTATGCCTCTCTTAATTTTATAAACTTCTAGCAGGTCTCTGCCGCTCCAGAGAAAACAACCTTAGTTTGTCCAACCTCTCCCTAAGACAAATACCCTCTAATCCAGGCAGCATCCTGATAAACCTCTTCTGCACCTCCACGTTCTTCCTGTAATGGGGCGACCAGAATTGAATGCAATACTGTAGATGTAGCCTAACCAGTTTTATAAAGCTGCAACATAACTTCCTGACTCTTGAACTCAATTCCTCGACTAACAAGGGCAAAGCATGCCATACGCCTTCTTTACCACCATAGGTAAATTCTTTACCTGAATTATTATTCAGAAATTCACAAATGGCTAATTTAAGATGACTGATTCACAGTCAATAGAAAATAGTTGAACAAATTGATTTAATTTCTTCCATTTTGTTACCCAAACTAAATTGTTCACTGAAAGCCTAAAGTTTATCCTTATGAGATGCAAAGGGAAAGTCCACCCAGATTAGCAAAGAACCTGGAATTTTCCAAGGACATTTGTGTGAATGTAGCTGGAAGAGCATTCGAAAATGAGTTTGTCGGACTTGTCTACATTAATGCAGGCAAAGAAGTTAACAGACTTGGAAATGACAAGAAAATTGATTAGGTCTCAGACGTAAGTAGTCAAGATGTCAATACCACAGAATCACTGGATTCCACACAAAATCAGTTTGCCTATTTACCTTTGGGTCCTTTTCCAAACATTGAACAAGATGCCTGAGGCCATATTTTGTTGCTCAAACAACCACTTAACTGATCTGGTAAACCACAACTGTTCAAAGAACCTGAGCAGAACACTTAGCCAACAGAAATCAGCATTTAATTCTTTAATAAAAATATCTTATGTACTTACCAAGTGAGAGAATGAATGTTGCTAATATCCTAAACCAGCTGAAAGCCTGAACCATTTTCACTGCACAGTCAAAGCAACTGTCCTTTAAGATCACTTTGTGACTTCTAGGATGTATAAACTACAAAATACTCAGAGGAAACAAAAACCACATCCTGTAAATGGTGTAAAACATCAAGCTGTTCCTTTTGGTTTGGAACCAAGTGATTTGTTCACTTTCGGTGTAAAGCACAAGTTATGGTTGTTGAAAACATCTTATTTAGAAATTAGTTTCTGACTGTTTTCACGTTATTAAAATAACTGGACCTTGTTATTCCTTTCCGTAACTATTGTTTACATTAATTCCCTTGTCATGCTCTGCAGATCACCAGCACATTTTAGAGGGGAAGTTTGTCTGGTTGATAAGCTGACATTAGCAACAGGAACTCACTCTGGTAGTGTTCTTAAGGTGGGAAATTATTTCAGAGAGGTGCGATCAAATAAAAATACACCAAGCTAAGCAGAAGCTATAAGGAAGTGCCCAGAAACTCGCTCAAGGACTGGTTTTATCAAAGCTCAAAAAAGAGCAAAGAGTCGTTGGAAGTCAGAAAAGGCTTAAGATCAAGAGTCAGGAAGTTATGCTGCAGTTTTAAAAAACTCTGGTTAGGCTGCAGCTGGAGTATTGCATCCAGTTCTGGTCGCCCCATTATAGGAAGGATGTGGAGGCTTTGGAGAGGGTGCAGAAGAGGTTCACTAGGACGCTGCTTGGACTAGAGGGCATGTGCTACAAGGACAGGTTGGACAAAGTGGGGTTGTTTTCTCGGGAGTGAGAACCGAGATGGAAATAGAGATAATTGGTAAAAGTTGACTTGCATCTGGGTCTCTGTTTTCATCTTCTCCAAAGACACAGTAACATTGTTCTGATGGAAAGTCATTGACCTGAAGCATTAACATGTTTCTCTGTCCACAGATGCTGCCCAACCTGCTGAGTGTTACAAACCATCTCTTTATTGAGACCTGCCTGAGCCAGTTCAAGCCCATGGAATCCAGGTCTGGCAACTAGCTTCAAGCAAGTTCCCATTAGGTAGTGTACATCCCCAGGTCTTCATCAGGTCTCCCACTACCTTTCCCACTCCTGTTGTATCCTCTAACCCCAGTGAGCTTGTGATCATAGAACACAGAACACAGAACAGCACGGGGACAGGACCTTCCGCCCACAATGTCTGTGCCGGCTGTTACTGATTAGGTTACGATTTGGTAAATGTCCCTTTAAGACATAGCACAGTAGTGTGTGTGTGTGTGTGTGTGTGTGTGTGTGTGTGTGTGTGTGTGTGTGTGTGTGTGTGTGTGTGGCGTGATTACGACAACAACAGGAGATAAAGACGTGATGACGTTTTGGAGCAGACAGTCAGACAATCAGAGGAGAGAGAGGAGGGGAGAGACACTGCCTGCTGGTCTCTGTATCAATGGGTGAAAAACAATAACTGTGTCTGTCACTACAATCCACGGATGGATTTGTGGAATACTCCAGTGGAGTCCACTTTGTCGTTAACCTGCAGTGGGAAACAGGTGTTTGTGTGGACGGCCACGTCTTGAATGCTTTCGGGGTGGCAGGTACTTCGGAACAAAGGAATGAAGATCATCAGTGACTGAGGTGTCGTATGGGTTCCATCGTGGAACATTTGGATTTTGTAATGTCTGTCCTCTCTCTACATTTTCTTTTCAGTCAACTGGTTTTGAAGAAGCCTTTGCTCACGTTTCACCTTACGGCTTGCTGAACTGAACTTTGAGAACTGTTCCTGGACTTGGAGTTTGGTAATTTGCCACACACACAATTCAAGTTTAGTTTTTGGGGTTAATGTTTGATATCTAACATTTTACTTTTAACGTTCTAACATTTTACTTTTATTTTTCTTATTATCATAAGTAGTTATTAATAAAATAGTTTCTAACACTTATACATGACTTGGTGTGTTTCTTTTGTTGCTGGTACATAACACGACCATGATGCCTAATTAAACTAAACCTATCTGTCTGCACATGATTGATATCCTTCCATTCACTGCATGTTCATGTGCCTGTCTAAGTCTGTCTTATTATTAATGCCTCTATTAAAAATGCAACCCCTGGCAGTCCCTTCCAGACACCCACCACTCTCTGTGTAAGAAACTTACCTCGCACATCTCCCTGTATATTTTCCCCCTCTCATCTTAAAGCGATGTCCTCTAGTATTGGACATTTCTACCCTGAGAAAAAGACCCTGACTGTCTACCCTGTGCCTCTCATAATTTTATAAACTTCCATCAAGTCTCCCCCCAGCCTCTGACGCTCCAGACAAAACAATTTAAGTTTGTCCAACCTCTCCTTGTAGTTCTTACTGTCCAATCCAGGCAACATCCTGGTGAAGCTCTTCTGCACCCTCTCCAAAGCCTCCATATCTTTGCCCTCACAGCATCGCAGATGCCCATCTGACGTCACCGCTCCCCCAGATATTGACAAACTAACACCCTCACCTCATGACTCCTGGCAGCTAACTTTTACCATAACCCCGCCCCCCCAGAACATACCTGCTGCTCCAACCTCACAGCCAACCTCACTTGCACTGACCACCCTATCCTTACAATCACTGATCCAACAAACAAACTGCTGGAGGAACTTAGCGGGTCAAGCAGCATCTGTGGAGGCAGAGGGATGATTCCGATGCAGGGTCTCGACCCGAAACGTTGACCATCCTTTTGCCTCCACAGATGCTGTTTGACCCGCTGAGTTCCTCCAGCAGTTTGCTTTTTGCTCCAAATCCCAGCATCTGCAGTCTCTTGTCCCCAGTCACTGGCCCATACTGGTCTCTCTCCACCACCTCTCTTGTGAAACTCAGTTCTGGACTTACTCAACTTCTTTAGCATGGAAAGACTGCTGTACGGAAGGCCTGCCAATGGCATGCCATCCCTTGTGCCTTGTGCTGCTGAACGCTACCTGGTTAGACCCTCGAACAATGGTGCCATGGACTGTTTAAGTGTCATACAGCTTCTGGGCAACACAGGAATGTGGGCAGAATCCAGCAGGATCACCTCGGGTGAAACCAAATGCACATTGTGTGACCGCTGTGCAGAGCACCTTGGTTCAGCCGGCCCTGAACTTCCAGCCATGAGTCTCAGTAACTCTCCATCCCACGTCCCCTCTGACCTCTCTGTCTTTGGGTCCCTACATTTCTCCAACAATGCCCAATGTAAGCTCAAGGAACAGAACCTCACCTTCCCTCTGGGTACGTTGCAGCCCTTAGGATTCAATACAAATTCGACAGTTTTAGGTAACCAGCTTTTCCTGTTTGTATTGGAATGCCAAGTCCTGATGGAAGGACATCCATTGTGACTCATTTTTGTCTCTCTCCACAGATGCTTCCTGTCCTCAACTCTAATTTGCTTCAGACTTCCAGCAACTGCTGTGTTCTGCACCTCAGTTCCAGCACGTTCCTTTTTTAATTCTCCCTCTAACTTTTCTTATTCATCAACTACCGGAACGACCCTGAAATCATTGTCTTTCCTGCACATCCTTGGTGGCCACCCTATCACAGACATTCCCACTGTAACCTCCAACCCTCCACCCTCCCTGTAAAAAAGATGCTTGTCTGAAAACTTCAGTTCTGATGAAAGGTCGTGACCTGAAACATTAACTCTGTTTCTCTCTCCCCAGATGCTGCCTGACCTGCTGAGTATGTCCAGCACTTCCTGTTTTTATCACGTGAGTGCAGGGTATTTCTTCTCTGTTGGCGTTGTGACGGAAAATGGGATTAAATAAATTCTCCAGGAGCTAATTATCTGCCTTATCTATGAGATTGTGGCTGCTCCCTCAAGTTTTCAACACGGTCCTCTGGAGATTGTGGCCGACTGGATCTTTCAGCCTCTTTCCATGATGTAGCTACAGGAGCCAGCTACTGGTTTAGCTTGAGGCAGGCCAGAACCACAGTGACCTAATGCACACGTGATGTTACAATACACAGTGACATATCCAGCACTGCATTTGTCGACACTTTGGAGGAGGAATTCTTTACTCAGGCACTCCCAGTAATGTTCCGCAAACAGATGCTTCATTTCAGTTCCCAGCTTTGTCCCCTCACGCAATGTTCATGTTGCCTGATTTTTATTTATTTCAGTAGTGTTGCTCACATCAGTGGTAATTAATTCCATTTTCAGAATATGTTATTTATAATATTAGAACATGTCTCCGAATGGGTATGTAAAGATAGAAAGCAAATTGCCCAAATGCAATTCAGGCCATTAGTCATTATTAAAATATATGATAAACAGCTCCATCATAAGCCACTCTTTAATTATTACTGCACAAGTGCCCTGGACAGTGAGTCATAATTAAGGGAAATCCCAATAGAAGGCTTGTGTGTCAACTTACGGGGGGGGGGGGGGGGGGGGGGGGGGGGGGGGGGGGGGGTGCGGTGCTTCAGACATACGTCTGTGGTTGTACAACTTCAGCACAAACCTTGTTAGCCTTGTTAGTTGGGAACCAAAAACAGCCTTAGGGTTGTGAGGTGAAGCGGTGTTTGTGCCCCGAGACAGTGAGATTTCAGAGACTGGGCTCAGTAATTGGACCAAATCCCACCTGTGATCAGAACCCAGCACCCACCACAATCCTGCTGGGCTTGCTGAAGTAAACACAAACCGGCTACGCAGTTTCTGGTCAGTGGTAACCCGGAGGATATGAATAGTGGGGGAGTCAGTGATGGTCATGCCATTGAATGTCACTTGGGTAACACATGGAGAGGGTTATTGGGCAGGAAGAAGTTACAGAGATGTGGAGGGATTTAGGTGCTGGAGGGTTTATAGAGAGAGTGGGTATTGGGGCTGAGGGGGATGTGGGAACTGGAGGAGGTTGCAGAGAGAGAGGGAAGCAGTTTAAATCCCACCATGGTCCTTGTTCCTCCCTGAATCTGTGAACCCATCCAGCCCCAAAACCTTTCCCGAGCTCCATAACCTCTTCCGGGCTCAAGAGCTCTCCCTACTTCTGTAGTCTCATCCAACCCTACGTCCTTCCCTATCTCTGTGACCCCTTGTTATTCCCCCAGCCTCTTCCATCTCCAAAATCCATCACTACCTTTGTCACCTTCTCCAACCCCAATAACCCTCCCTATCTCCGTAACCTGCTCTCACCTCTATATCCCTCGCTCTCTGTATCTTCCTGAAGACACAATGGCCTCCTTCTCCCCGTAACTTCCTCCAGTCCTTTTATCCTCCTTATCTTTGTATCCCCTTCCATCCCTCAGCCCTGCCCGTCTCTGTAACCTGCTCTACTTCTACATCCCTGCCTATCTCTTGAACCCTTGCCAGTCCTGCTTCCCTCTCTCTCTGCAACCTCCTCCAGTTCCCACATCCTGTTCTGTCTGTATAATCCCCCTCAGCCCCAATACCCACTCTCTCTATAAACCCTCCAGCACCTAAATCCCTCCATATCTCTGTAACTTCTTCCTGCCCAATAACCCTCTCCATGTGTTACCCAAGTGACATTCAATGGCATGACCATCACTGACTCCCCCACTATTCATATCCTCTGGGTTACCACTAACCAGAAACTGAACTGGAGTAACCATATACACAATGTGGCTACAAAAGCAGGTCAGAGGTTAGAATCCTGTGGCAAGTAACTCACCTCCTAACCCCCCAAAGCCTGTCCACCATCTACAAGGCTCATAAGGAGTATGGTGGCCTCGATGAGTACAGCTTCAACAACACTCAAGAAGCTCAACACCATAGAGGACATCGCAGCCCGCTTGACAGGCACCCCATCCACACCCATTCACTCACTCCAGCACCCACACACAGTAGCAGCAGTTTATACTGTCTACAGGATGCACTGCAGCAACTCACCAAGACTCCTCAGACGGCACCTTCCAAACCCACCACCTCTACCAGCTAGAAGGACAAGGGCAGCAGAAGCCTGGGGAACACCACCCCCTGCAAGTTGCCCTCCAAGCCTCACACCATCCTGACTTGGAAATTTATCGCCATTCCTTCACCATCGCTGGGTCAAAGTCCTGGAACTCTCTCCCTCAAGGGTAGCACGGGTTCGAGAAAGCAGCTCACCACCACCTTCTCAAGGACAACTAGGGACAGGCAATTAAATTCTGGCTCAGCCTGCGAAGCCCACACCCCTTTAATGAATAAAAAATATCCTGCTGAGCCTACATATCCCTGTAACTACCCTCTGCTCCAACAGCCCTCCCTATCTCTTAAGTTTGCCCATCCCCATGTCATTTCCTATCTTTATAACCCCTTCCAGTCTCTTGTGTCCCCAGTCACTGACCCATACTGGTCTTACTGACCCTTACTGCCTCAGACTGGGGGATTCAGTAATGGGAATGCCAGTGAATGTCACTTCGCGCTCTCTCACGCACGCTCCCTCTCTCTCTTCAATCCTCCCTCCCTTCTTTATTTCTGTCTGTATTCTCCACCTCCTCAGCTCCTCTGTTATCCCCTCTTCCCATCCCTCTCACCTTGTCAACACCCATCACCTCCCTCATTCCCACCACTCTACTGCCCACACATTACCACTACCCCCCACACCCACCACGTGCCCCAGTTCTCCATTATCCCCACCCACACCAACACCACTCTCCCCGCCCACCCCTACAAACCACTCACCACCATCACCCACCTGGGCTCCTTCCACCAGGTGAGGGGTGTGGGTGTCAGGCCTGTACACAGCCTTTATTTAGCACCACAAAATATAGGAACTGTAGCTTCCAGGTAAAAGTGTGTTTTTATTACTTCCTTTTGTTTTTTTTTCCTACAATGAAAACAAAGTAACAATGAAAACAAAGTTACACTACAGAAGTATTTAACTGTCCCTTAAACACTATGACATTCTGGAGAGTTATGGAAGAAGCAATTTATTACAAAACTCTCTTTTTCATTTTTATTCATTCACAACTCACTGGGTGAGGAAAATGACGGGCTGGATTGGTCAGCTGGAAGCAACATGATGAAACCTCCAGTCAGAGTGATGAAGCAACACAGCCCAGGAAAACCTCTGGCATGGAGCTTTGAATTCTGTGGTATACACTAGGAATCCCTACAGAATGATCAAAGTCGCTTGGAACTACTGAAGTGGATGAAGCTTCCACTCCTGTTCTCACTTACATTGAAACTCCACATTAGTCCTCGAGCCACAAGGACGGAGATAGGCCTGTTGGCCCACTGAGTGCAGGCCAACCAACAAGCACTCATTTACACTAGTCCCATTTAATTGTCTCCACATTGCTATCATTGCTCCCAGATTTTACACTCACCTACACACTAGGGGGCAATTTACAGCAGCCAATTAACCTACCAACCTGCATGTCTTTGAGATGTGGGAGGAAACTGGAGCACCCAGAGGAAACCCACGCAGTCACAGGGAGAACATGCAAACTCCACACAGACAGTGGGCTGCCTCCAGAACACCCTACACAAAAGATGCATTTCACTGTGTGTTTCAATGTACATGTGACTAATAAAGAAATCTTATCTTATCTTATCTTACCAGAGGTCAAGATTGAACCTGGGTCAATGCAGCTGTGAGGCAATGGCTCTACTGGAACTCAAAGGCGTGGAGAAGTCTCATCCTCGGAGAGCTATTGTGGATAATTATTCTTTTAGAGAAGAAATTTCAGGTACCCTTGCAGGATTTTTGCTTCATTACTGGCCATGTGAGGCTCCAGAGGACTGGAGAGTGGATAATGTGGTACCATTGTTTATAAAGGGAAGCAAAAACAAGCCAGGAAACTACACGCCGGTGAGTCTGATGTCAGCGGTAGGTAAATTTCTGGAAGGGATCCCGAGGGACAGGATTTACCAACATTTGGAGAGATAGGGTCTGATTCAGGGCAGTCAGCACGGCTTTATGCATGTGAAGTCATGCCTGACAAATCTCTTGGACTTCTTCGAGGAGGTAACCAAGAGGGTAGATGAGGGTAGGGCAGTGGGTGTTGTCTATGTGGTCTTTAGCAAGGTCTTTGACAAGGTCCCTCATGGCAGGCTGGTCTGGAAGGTTAGATCTCATGGGATCCAAAGGAAGGTAGTGGATTGGACTCATGATTGGCTCAGTGGTAGGAAGCAGACATGGTGGCTGAGGGTTATTTCTCAGACTGGAGGCCTGTGTCTTGTGGTGTGCCACAGGGCTCGGTGCTGGCACCTTTGTTGTTTATAATTTAGAGAAACGATTTGGATGTGAATGTACAAGGCGTGGTTAGTGAGTTTGCGGATGATACTAAAATAGATGGTGTAGACAGTGTAGAAGGTTATGAAAAGTTACAGAGGGATCTGGATTGGCTGGGTATGTGGGTTGAGGATTGGCAAATGGCTTTCAATCCAGATAAATGTGAGGTATTGCATTTTGGGAGATTAAACCAGTGTAGGACTTGTGCAGTGAATAGTAGGGCCCTGGGAGTGTAATGGAACAGAGGGACCTAGGAGTGCAAGTGCATGGTTTGCTGAAGGTGGTATCACGGGCAGATAGGGTGGTGAAGAGGGCATTGAGTATAGGAGTTGGGAAGTTGCCTTGCAGTTTTATAGGACGTTGGCGAGGCCGCATTTGGAGTATTGTGTACGGTTTTGTTCACCTGTTATAGGAAAGATGTTATTAAACTAGAAAGAGTGCAGAAAAGATTTACCAGGATGTCGCCTGAACTTGGGGGCCTGAGTTACAAGGAGAGATTGCGTTGATGAGAACTTTATTCCCTGGAATGTAGGAGATTGAGGGATGACCTGATAGAGGTGTATAAAATCATGAGGGGCATCGACAGGGTGAAAGCACACAGTCTATTTCCCAGGGAGGGGGTGCTAAAAACAAGAGGGCATAGGTTTTAGATCAGAGGCGAGAGATTTAAAAGGGACATCAGGGGCAGCTTCTTCACACAAAGGGTGATGCGTATTTAGAATGAGCTGCCAGACACAGTGGTTGAGGTGGGCACATTAGCACATAAGCCATCCAGATAAGTACATGGATAGGAGAGGTTTAGAGGGCTATGGGCCAAATGCAGGCAGATGGGACCAGCTCACTGGGCAATGCAGTCGGCATGGATGAGTTGGGCCGAAGGGCCTGTTTCCATGTTTTATGACTTTTATACAACACATGAAAGGTGGAGTTTTTGAGCAGGGAAAGGGGCAGGGATACAGAGCACCGGTAAACAGGCCTTCAGCTGCCAACTTGAGCACGCCTATGTCACATCACATTACAGAGGAGATTATTCAATTGGTCACAATTTTTTTTTGACTAGTCGTTTCAAATTCAGGAAGATGGAACCACTGACAGTAAAAAATCCACTTTATATGTTCAATTGGTCTGGAAAAATCAATGCCACATCCAGGCAAATGGAAGTGACAGAGGGCAAAGGTTCAACTATTCCTTCAATTGTCCTGACCACTACTAGAATTTATTTTTAATCTTTCAAGCATTGGTAAAATGTCTTCATTCTTCAAAGCTTTCCAAAGACATTAAAATCTAACCAAGGTTGTGTGACCTCTGATTATCAGAGTGCATCATCATCAGTGAAGTGAATTTACCCTAAAATTGTTTCATTTGATGCAAAATACTTTGGATGTCATAGGCACCCTATCAATGCAAGTTCCTTCACTCTTCACTATCAGTTTCTGCCCTGTGACACATCTCGGGAAATCTTTTCAAATCAGAGTAACTTATGGCACAGCAGAAGGTGATTTACCTATTGTGTCAATACTATGTAAAGTAGATCGATAAATGTGAATATTCCATGGTAACTCAGGATTATCAGTTCTGTTAAATTGGCTTGGCATTTGCAACTCTAATGACAAGTAAATCTCATATAATGCATTGGTGATGCCGGATTTGGAATATTGTGTTCAGTTTTTGTCACCCTGCTATAGGAAAGATGCCATTAAGCTGGAAAGATTTACGAAGATATTATTGGGACTAGAGGGACTGAGTTATGGAGAGAGGTTGAGCAGGTTGGGACTTTTTCCATTGGAGCATCTGAGACTGAGAGGTGATCTTATAGAGGTGTATCAAACCATCAGGGGCATGGCCAGGGTGAACGCCCACAATCCTTCTCCCAGGGTTGGGGAATCAAGAACTGGAGGGCATAGGTTTAAGGTGAGATGGAAAAGATTTAATTGGAAACTGAGGGGCAAATTTTTTACCCAGAGGGTGACGTGTATATGGAATGAGCTGCCAGAGGAAGTGGTTGAGGCAGTATATATAAACATCATAGAACAGTACAGCAAGGAAAGGGTGCTGAGGAAACTGAAATGTAGATAAGTCACCTGGACCAGATGGACTACACCCCAGGGTTCTGAAAGAGGTAGGTGAAGAGATTGTGGAGGCATTAGTAGTGATCCTTCAAGAATCGCTGGATTCAGGAATGGTTCCAGAGGGCTGGAATGTCATAAATGTCACTCCACCCTTTAAGAAGGGAGGGAGGCAAAAGACAGGAAATTATAGGCCAGTTAGCCTGACTTCAGTGGTTGGTAAGATTAACATTCCATTGAGTCCATTATTAAGGATGAGGTTTCGGGGTACTTGGAAGCTCATGATAATATGGGCCAAAGCCAGCATGGTTTCCTTAAAGGGAATCTTGCCTGACAAATTTGTTGGAATTCTTTGAGGAAGTAACAGGCAGGATAGACAAAGGAGAGTCAGTAGATATTGTTTACTTGGATTTTCGGAAGGCCTTTAACAAGGTGCCACACACGAGGGGCTGTAACAAGATAGGAGCCCATGGTATTACAGGAAAGGTACCAGAATGGATAGAAGATTGGCTGACTGGCAGAAGGCAAAGAGTGGGAATAAAGGGGGCCTTTTCTGGTTGGCTGCCGGTGACTAGTGGTTCCTCGGGGATCGGTGTTGCATCCACTACTTTTCACGTTGTATGTTAATGATCTGATGACAGAATTGATGGTTTTGTGGTCAACTTTGTGGATGATACAAAGATAGGTGGAGGGACAGGTAGTGTTGAGGAAGCAGGGAGTCTGCAGAAGGACTTGGACAGGTTGGGAGAATGGGCAAAGAAGTGGCAGATGGAACACAGCGTAGGGAAGTGTACGGTCATGCACTTTGGTAAAAGGAATAAAGATGTAGACTAATTTCTTAATGGGGAGCGAATTCGTGAATCACAGGTACAAAGGGACTTGGGAGTCCCAGTGCAGGATTCCCTGACAGTTAACTTGCAGGTTGAGTTGGTAGTAAGGAAGGCAAATATAATGTTAGCATTAATTTTGAGAGGGCTAGAATATAGAAGCAAGGATGTAATGTTGAGGCTTTATAAGGCGTTGGCCAGACCACATTTGGAGTATTGTGAGCAGGTTTGGTTCCATATCAAAGGAAGGATGTGCTGGTGTTGGAGACGGTCCAAACGAGGTTTACAAGAATGATCCCGAGAATGAAAGGGTTAATGTATGAGGAGTGTTTGATAGCTCTGACCCTGTACTCGCTGGAATTTAGAAGGATGAAGGGGGATCCTATTGAACCCTACCGAATATTGAAAGGCCTGGATAGAGTGGACGTGGAGAGGATGTTTGCAGTAGTGGGAGAGTCTAGGACCAGAGGGCACAGCCTCAGAATAGAAGGACATTGCTTTAGAGCCGAGATGAGGAATTTCTTCAGCCAGAGGGTGGTGAATCTGTGGAATTCATTGTCACAGAGGGCTGTGGAGGCCAAGTCATGGGGTATATTTAAAGTGGAGATTGAAAGGTTCTTGATTAGTGAGGGTGTCAAAGGTTACGGGGAGAAGGCAGGAGAATGGGGTTGAGAGGGAAAAATAAATCAGCCGTGATCGAATGGTGGTGCAGACTCGGTGGGCTGAATGGCCTAATTCTGCTCCTATGCCTTATAGTCGTATGGCGATTCGGTCTGTCACCAAAGACTCTGGCAAATTCCTACTGATGTACGGTGGAGAGCACTCTGACTGGTTGCATCACCGCCTGGTATGGAGGCTCCAATGTGCAGGATCGAAAGAGGCTGCAGAGGGTTGTAGACTCAGCCAGCTCCATCACGGACACAACCCTCCCCACCATCGAGGACATCTTCAAGAGGCAGTGGCTCAAGAAGGCGGTATCCATCACTAAGGACCCTCACCACCCTGGACGTGCCCTCTTCTCATTACTACCATCAGCTTCTTCCCCTCCACCATCAGATTTCTGAACGGTCCATGAACCCATGAACACCACCTCGTTATTCCTCTTTTGCACTATTTATTTATTTTTGTAACTTATAGTAATTTTTATGTCTTGCACTGTACTGCTGCCGCAAAACAACACATTTCATGGCATATGTCAGTGATAATAAACCTGATTCTGGTAACTGAACCCATTCTTCCCATGGTAATTCACACCGAAACACTAACATCTCCCATCTCAGCAGCCAATCCTTTCCTCAAAGATGCCAAGTGTGTTCGTGACTTCCCAGCTCTACCTGTGCCTGGAACATGGAGATGATTCAGTCCCTCAAACTCACCCCGATCCACAGCTGTATTCTTATAATCCAAGCTACTGGACAGATGTTATTGCATGGTGTAGTGAAACCAGGTTTGGGTACAGATGCCCTGGTACTTGCTTTATGCTTGTTCCTCATCACCTCAGCCTAAGTTCAGCATGAGTGCACTTGCAAGGACCAACATGCTGAAAGACACAAAATCCACAACCACCAGGTTACACAACTAGCTGGGCAGTCCCTTGGGGTTGAGGAGGACTTGCTTCCACTCCAGTTCTGTGGGTTCTGAGGTGCCAGATGTGGAGCCTCAGACTGACAGAGATGTGGCAGAGATAGCCGAGGGAGCAGGTCATTTATGAGGCAGCTTGTTTTTTCTGCTGGGCTTCAATGTTCACCTGCTGCATGGAATTGAGTTCTCAAAACCATCTCAAATGCCGCTTCCCCACTTTGAGAATGCATGAGCTGGGATTCCCATGAGTCAGTGGGAATGTTAAACTTTCACAAGCAGATTCTGACCATAGAAACAGAGAAACAAAGGACTTCAGATGTTCCGTCTTGGAACCTTGCAGCCCGACGGCCTAAACATTGAATACTCCCACTTTAGGGAATCCCCACCCCCTTCCCCTACCATGCTTCTCTTCTTCCCTTTCCAAGCCTCTCTCTTTTTTTCTACCCCCCTTGTTTTCCCCTTTCTCTCCTTACCTTTGACCCATCCCCTGGTGGATCTGCTCTCCCCTCCTACCCCGCACCTGCCCATCACTATCTTTTACCTGCATCTACCTATCACCACCCTGTGCCCACCCTGCCTGCCCTCTTTTGTCCACCTATCACTGCTCTGCTTTTCCCTCCTATATGTTGGGCTTGCTGAGTTCCTCCAGCATCATCGTGTTTTTCATCTAGATTCTGACCACATCTTTGAATCTCTTCCACCGTTCACCTTCCCACAACAGATCTCAGAATGGAGGGTCTGTTTCAGACATGCAGATGATGTGGCTTACCTGACTGTGTGCAAAGTTGACCTGGGAGAGGACATTGATGTTGGTTTGGACAGTGAATCTGGAGAATTTGGTGTAGTCAGTGTTGGTGACAGCTCTCCAGTGCCTTGGCAGTCCGGGTCTGAGACATACAGCAGAGGTGAAGAGCTGCTCTCTGAATTATATCATACATTCCACCCCTCCAGAGGCACAGTGATCCTCACTGCACATCAACTCCAGGAGAAAGGCAGGGGCAGCACCAGCCACTGTGCATGGCCTTTAGTGACCTCATGAGCCTTTGATTCCATCACCTATGTGTTGTCTGTGATGCTGCTGCAAGCAAGCTTTTCATTGTACCTGTACCTCGTTGTACTTATGCAATGACAAACTCGACTTGACTCAATCCCTGGACTGCTGTGGGTCAGTCAGTAGGTGACCAGTGACTGGCACCCTTGGTAGGACATCTCCAGACCCCCGGACTGTGGGTCAGTCAGTAGGTGACCAGTGACTGCCCGGTGAGCAGTGTGAAGCCTGCAGCGTAACTTGCGTCAGCAGCAGGAGAAGCGCCCAGCTCCAGCCCTGCACCTGAGGTGCGGCGGGGCTCTGACCTGGTTTATCTCGGGACAGGTTGACCGAGGCTCCCACGGGATTGGCAGGGAAACAGTGACGGGCTCTCTCTCCTCTCCCTCCCCCCCTCGCACGACGCAAGATGTTCCCGCTGGATCCCCGCAGGATTGACGTAACCTGGAAAAGCGCACCGAGCTGCTCCGTGCTCCGTGCTCCGAGCTCCGCCGGCCGGGGAAGCACAGCCTGGGCGCCCGCACCCAACCCTTCTGGTGACCGGGCCCGGGAGCAGCGGGGTCCGGGCGGGAGGTGAGCGCTGTCCCAACTCGTTCTGCGGCAGACCGGCGCTGATAATGCGGTTATCTTTGAACAATTCGCAGGTCCGTGCGGAAAAATATTCATTGCACCTGCGTCCTCAGGATGGAAATCCGCTGCAGTGTTTATTCCGGGGGTGATAACAACACGATTATTGCAGCGCGCCAAATTATGTGGGAAGTGTGCAAAATCACGAGTGCTCTGTTGGACCGTGGCTGAGGCTATCGGCTACCTCCGAGCATCAGTTGAACGGACAGGGGCAGGACACTGACCGTCCGGCCGCGCTGTTAACACGGACAAATCGCCCCAGACCCGGGCAGACCTTGTGCAGAGCGGCGGGGATGCCGAGGGGTCTCCAAGCCCCGGGGAGGACGGGGATTAATGCTTTACAGGTGAACCCTCGCCCCAAAAGGTTCCGCTGGAAGGTGAACCCGCCCCGCTTCCCCGGGACCCTCTGCTCCAACTCTGCACTGCTGTGTCTTCAGTCCGGTTGAGCTTGCAATTCAGACCAGGTTTGAGTGGCTTGGCGTAGCTCAGTGCCGGTAGGTGGGAGGGAGCAGTCCCGCGGTGTTCCGGGCTGAGGAAGGCAGCTCCCGATATTGTGGATGTGTTTTGCTGCTGTATCTGGAAGCGGCTTCCTGGACGTGACTGTTGGCAAATGCAAGACCGCGACAAAATGGCCCTAACCTGTCTTCCTTCACACAATCTCCGCACAGATCTCGGATGCTTCCTGAATGAAATTGAGGGGCAACAGGTTGGAGAACTGGTTTCGTCCTTTGAAGATGGTTGAAGCATCGCTCCAGCATCCCGGCGTGTTGCTGCGGTGACCAGTGGACAGGAAGGATCCAGCTTGGGTAAGTACCTTGCTGTTGACGTTCATTGCTGAAACCTCCCCCCCCCCCCCCCCCAAAGGCTAAACCTGAAGAGTTGTTCTTCTCTCATTGACGTCAGAGGCTGATGCTGCTTCAAGCTGTGATAGAGGGGATAAAATCAACCTGTGAATCTATTCCCAATGGATTGGCTGTCAAACCCCTCTCCTATGACTATCTCTTACCTGCATCTACCAATCGCCTCCCTTTGCCCACCCCGCCTCCCCTATCACTGCTCTGCTTTTCCCTCCTATAAACTGGGCTTCCCCTTTTCCTATCTTCAGTCCTGAAGAAGGGTCCTGACCAGAAACGTTGACCGCCTGCTTTTCTCCACGGATGCTGCCTGGCCTGCTGAGTTCCTCCAGCATCATCGTGTTTTGCATCTGGATTCCAGCATCTGCGGTCCTTTGTTTCTCCAAACCCCTGTTCTGAATGTGTTCATTGCAAAATACCCTCTCTCCCTCTCCCTCTCTCTCTCTCTCTCTCACACACACACACCAACGTACAGCATACCAGAATGCTCGTTATTACCAATTTCAAATCTTGAATTTTTATTCCCGTCTGCCGATTGCTCCTGACCAGAGCTGGGCATGTTTCTGTGGAGATGGCCAGACTCCTGAGCATGAGAACTAGGAGCAGGAATAGGCCATCCGGCCCGTTGAGGCTGCTCTGCCATTCAATGAGATCATGGCTGATCTGGCCGTGGACTCAGATCCACCTACCTGCCTTTTCCCCAGAACCCTTCATTCCTGTACTGTGTCTTAAATATATTTAATGAGATAGTCTCTGCTGCTTCCCTGAGCAGAGAATTCCACAGATTCACTACTCCCTGGGAAAAACAGTTTCTCCTCATCTCTGTCCTAAATCTACCCCCCCCCCCGAATCTAGAACTCCCCCTAGTTCTAGTCTCACCTACCAGTGGAAACAACTTTCCTGTCTGTAATCTTTCATAATTTTATATATTTCTACAAGATCCCCTCTCATTCTTCTGAATTCCAGTGAGTATAGTCCCAGGTGACTCAATCTCTCCTCATAGGCTAACCCCCTCATCTCCATAATCAACCTGCGCCGCCTCCAAAGCCAATATATCTTTCCTCAAGTAAGGAGAGCAGAACTGCATGCAGTACTGCAGGTGTGGCCTCACCAGCCAGATGTGAAACCTTGTGTCAGTGTGAGCAGTGGTACATTGTTTGTCAGCAGCTGAGTTAAGACGGCATCACTGCAGGAACAGCACCCACGTGTGTAAGGGGGATCAGGTAGAGGTTTGTTTTGACTTTCCTGACGCTGATCCTGAGCCAGGAAAATGAGGTCATCACGGGGCCTTCAGGTGAGAACCTTGCAGCCTCAGTACTTGTTTGTTAGGTGAGGTCACTGACGGTCAGTGCAGTAGAACTTCTGAATACTAAAGGAATGCTTCACTCATCTGGGGACAAAATTCATTCTCCAACCTGTTCCCCTCAATTTCTGGGCAGGGGAAAGTTGTTGTTGTAAAATTAACATAGTTATTGTTTTATTATTGTGACATGTACCGAGATCCAGTGAAAAGCTTTTGTTTGTGCACGATCCAGATGGATCATGCCACACATCAGTATGTCAAGGTAGTAAAACGAAAACGATGCAGAATATAATGTTAAAGATACAGAGAAAATGCAGTGCAGGTAGACAACAAGGTGCAAAGGCCATGATGAGGTAGGTTGAAAGATGAAGAGTTCACCTTTAGCATGTGAGAGGTCTGTCCAAGAGTCCAATGACAGCGGGATAGAAGCTGTCCTTCAGCCTGGTGGTACATATTCTCAAGCTTTTGTATCTTCTGCCTCATGGGAGAGGGAAGAAGAGAGAATGTCTGGGATGAAATGTTTTTATAAAATCTGCTAATGTTGCAACACAGTTCAAACAGGAGGAGACTAAGTATTTTTCTGGTGCCTCTGAGTTACTTTGGCGTGAGCTTCTGACATACTCCAGTCACACTCCACAGTGAGCTCATTCAACTCCAAGCTGCTGTGGTCAGCTGTCAGGAGCTGCTCCTGGTTAAGGTCCAAAATGTGAGACCTGGTATGGGCAATGGGTAGGGGTTTAAAGTGGCACTTGTGGGAGCTTTCCTACAGTCTGCCCACAGTCTGGCTCACCGCAAAGTTGGTTTGCTTTGTGTCAGTTCTGGACTGGACGCACTGCCCCGGTGCTGTCCAAATATACCTCACTATTCATTTCATGACTACAACTGAGCTGTCTCTCTTGGTTCAACTGAAGTGATTCAACAGGAAAGAAATGAGAAGCCAGCAGTGCTTGAAGCTACTCAGTACAACTCCACCAGCAGTGTGGATGAAGTAATGTTAACTAAAACCCTCACTGTCAGTGGGGATAAGTTACTTAAGGTGCATTGCTTTCTGACTGTTAATGGGATGACAATTGGGCAGCAGCAGGAGGTGGCTAGAGAGTGCAAAACATCAAAAGGGCAAACCTACAAGATGCGAGAGGAACTCAGCGGGTCAGGCAGCATCTGTGGAGCAACATAGAGGGAACGGAGGGAAGTGAGATCCAGATGAAGGGTCTCGACCTGAAACATCGACTGTCCATTTCCCTCCACAAATGCTGCCTGACCCACTGAGTTCCTCCAGCATCTTGTGTGTTGCTCCAGATTCCAGCATCTGATGTTTCTTGTGTCTCCATCAAAAGGCCAATGTTTTGTAGAGAGGATACAACTTCAGGAAGCAGCAAAGTTCACACCACTTGCAAGGTTTTTCAGAGTTGCAAGGCAATATTTCTCTTTCGCAGGTAATGTTGGTTGACTGAGCCAGCAGCTCAGTATCAGCTGCAGCCCACTGGATCACGTGTCCCTTCAGCCAGCAGGATGTGGACTCAAGTACCAGTCTAGAAAACTCCCAGAGATCCACGCCGGGCCTGTATGCAGCACTCCCTCAGTGTCTGCCTGTGGAGATGCCATCGTTGGCAGTTTTACAGATGGGGATACTGAAGTGGAGCCCAGCTAGTCTCTTGGGTAGATGTGGGAGACGACAGGTTAATCTTGAAGAGCAGTGGATTTACTCAGGGCTCCTGATGATGCTTATCCATCAATCAAAGCTAAACAGCTTATCTGAGGATTATCAAGGCTGACTGTGGGAGCTTGCTGTACGCACATTGGTACCAAGGGGAGTAACTTCACCCTATCTATATTCTTAATGATCTCAGATTACTCCATCAGATCTCCTTGCAACCTCCTCTGTTCTGAGAACAACCACACCTTCTGCAGCCTGTCCACATAACTAAAGTCTCTCACCCCTGCAACCTCTTGGAAGCCTTCATACCTTTCCTGTGGCCCCTAGAATTGGACCAATTGCCCAACCGGTGTGGTTGCCATTGCATGTCCAAGCACCCCTCCAAGGATAAGAAAATCACACATTTTATGTAGCTCAGAGGAAGTCCACAGTTTTCACTTCCATATGAAAGAGTGCAGGAGAGATTCAACAGAATGTCAGAATCAGATTTATTATCACTGACATGGGATGTGAAATTTGTTGTTTTGCAGCAGCAGGACAGTGCAAAGGCATAAAAATCCATAAATTACAAAAATAAATAAGGAATAGTGAGCTAGTGTTCATGGGTTCATGGACCGTTCAGAAATCTGATGGCAGAGGGGAAGAAGCTGTTCCTGAATTGTTGAGTGAGAGTCTTCAGGCTCCCGTACCTCCTCCCTGATGGTAGTAATGAGAAGAGGGCATGTTCCGGATGGTGAGGGTCCTTAATGAGGGATGCCGCCATCTTGAGGCACCACCTCTTGAAGATGTTCTCGATGTTGCCTGGAATATGGGGCTGTAGTTATACAGAGAGATTGGTTGGGTTTGTTCTCACTGGAACATAGGAGGCTGAGGTGCGGCATAGAAGGGCATAGATAGGATAGATAGTCAGTCTTTTCCCCAGAGCAGGGGAGTCTAGAACAAGGGAGAACAGCTTTAGGATGACATGGGAGAAATTTAAAGGAGATCTGAGGGGTAAGTTTTTCACAGATGGTGGTGGGTATCTGGAACAAGCTGCCAGAGGAGGTGGTGGAGGCAGATACAGTTACAATGTTTGAGAGGCATTTGGACAGGTACCTGGATAGGAAAGGTGTTCAGGAATACAGGCCGAGAGCAGACAGATGAAATTAGCATAGACAGGCATCATGGTCGGCATGGATGAGATGGGCTGAAAGGGCCCGTTTCTTGCCTGTACAATTGTATGATATTTTGTAGAACACGAAACATTTACACTTACTTGATTCACTGTCTCGATAAGCAGATATCCTATCGTAAAGAACATCAGTGTATCAGATTGGTTTTGATGATTCTTAAGTAGAGATCCAGAAAACTAGCAGAAACCAAGATCAAATAGAAACTTCCTGGATCTGTATTACTGAGTCCCAGACAGCAGTGAACCATCCAGAAGACCAATCCACTGAAGTTTCTCAGAGTTCAGTTTCTCCCATTAGTTGTGCTTGACTTCAACAGAAGCACCAACATGATAGTAAAGATAAAGATATTTCTTTATTAGTCACATGTATATCAAAACACACAGTGAAATGCATCTTATTGCGTAGAGTGTTCTGGGGGCAGCCCACAAGTGTCGCCACTCTTCCAGCGCCAACATAGCACGCCCATAGCTCCTAACCCGTATGTCTTCGGAACGTGGGAGGAAACCGAAAAAAAAACCCATGCAGACATGGGGAGAACGTACAAACTCCTTACAGACAGCGGGGGAATTGAACCTGGGTTGCTGACACTGTTAAAGCATTATGCTAACCACTACACTACTGTGCCGGTAATCAAAATGTATTCCAGTAGTCCAACTCCAAGATGTTTGGATGTCCCCCTGAGGCATCAACCCCAGAAACGAATACAGCATAACAAGCGTGTTCTTTTCACTGAACACAATGATGGAGACTTGCCAAGGCTATTCTTCAACTCTGTGTATCTATTTCATAATCTGTGTACTGTTTATTTGATTCTCATGAACTTGTTATCTTTACATTCTGGAGATTCAAAAAATATGTTTTCAAAGTTGCAGAAACTTGAGACCATCCAGGAAGCTCTGTTGACTGGCCCCAACATACCAACCTGAACATTCAGTCCTTCCACCAGTGGAGCCATCTCCAAAATGGACAGTAGGTATCAATCAAGGGTTCTCCACCAACACCGCCCAGACTGGGGTGTTACCTTCATTAGAAGGACGACAACAGTTCAAGAAAGTGGGTCACCACCATCTTCTTGAGGGCAATTGGAGCTGTGCAATAAATTCTGGCCTTACCAGAAACACCCAATTCTGAAAACAAAACAACAAATAAGGAAGGACCAAAGCCGTCCATTAAGGCCTGAAGGCAGTATGGGACATGCCCAAGGGACTGAAACGGAGGAGCATAGGAGTGACTCGCCCTTCAGCATTGCAGAGCTGTTTACACCAAGAGGGATGATCCATGGCAGGATTTGGAAATGAGGATGAGAGTTAATTAATTGAGGCTTTGATGGATTGGGAGCCAATGTAGGTCAGCCTGCTGTGGAGGGACTGAATGTGTGGGTTGGTGTGTTGGAGGCCAGTCAAGTGAGCTTCTTGGATAGTTTCAAGTTTCTGCATTGTTGTTGGAGCAGCACTCATCCAGGCAAGTGGACAGTCTTCCATAGCTTCTGACTCATGTCTTGTAGATAGTGGAAAGGCTTTACTGTGTCTGGAGGTCAGTCACTTGCCAGAGGATAACCAACCTCTTTTGTTGCCATGGTATTTATGGGGCTGATCAAGTTGTGCTTCTGGTCAATGGTGATCCACAAGATGTGAGGCTTAGGTGCTGCTTATATATTGAGTGTCAAGGGTAGGTGATGAGACTCTTGTTGATGATGGTCATTGCACGGCATTTCTATGACACAAATGCCACTTTCCATTTAGCAGCCTATGCCTGAATGTTCTCCAGGTTTTACAGCACCCAGGAGTGGACAGCTTCATTTGCTGAGGGGTTGAGAATGGAACTGAACATGGCACAATCATCAGCGAACATCCCCACTTCTAATTTTATGATGGAAGGAAGGGATCGGTGAAGCAGCTGAAGATGTTTGGGCCCAGTACACTTCCCTGCAGTGGTCCTGATGCTGGGATGATTGACCTTCGACAACCATAACCATCTTTCTTTGCAGCCATGGAAGTGTTGTAGCTCCCTAACTATGACCTCTGAACTTCCAGCTGCTTTGTTTCTTTCTCTTGTCCCTTCTTAAAATCAACTAGCACCGTGGAGAAGCTAGTAGAGCACCGGTGATCTGGGTTCGATCCTGATCTCCAGTGCTGTCCGTGTGAAGTTTGTACATTCACTCTGTGACCACATGGGTTTCCCCTGGGTGCTCTGGTTTCCATCCACATCTCAAAGTCATGGAGGTTGGTGGATTAATTAACCATAATAAATTGCTCCTAGTGCGTAGTTGAGTGGTAAAATCTGGGGGAATTGATGGAAACATGGAACTACTGTCAATGTGTGCTTGATGGTTGGTGTGGACTCAGTGGTCCAAATGACCTGTGCCCATACTGCATGACTCTCTGGCTCTGTGAGCTCTCTGGGACAATGTCAGATTTATTGTTATTCTCCTTTCAAAGGTTTTGAGACATGAATGACGGAATGGAGATTCGTGTTGGTGTTGATAATGACAGTTCTTGTCTGTCATTTATTGGCCTGGAAATTAAAATGAATTACTACTAACTCCCAATAACACTAACACCTAACTACTAATAATACATACTGTCAACTTCCCACTTAACAAGCCCAGGCAAGATTTTTCTTCTCTGGATGAAATAAGGATTTTTTTGAAAAGATAAAATCCATCTTTCCTGATTGTAATGTAATCAAATCCGGGTAGTTACATCTCTTCCATTTGGCTCACAAAAGTCTCTGTTCCATGAATGTGATTATGTTGAGTATCAGAGCACATTATATAGCTCTGTTTACAGCTGAAGTACACACTTAGAAAATCTTCTCCCATATTGAAGATTAAAATTGGAGGCCAGATCTGAGCTAAGCCACATTGTTTGCATTGGAACACAAGACCAATATGTCTTGGAATTACCCCCATTCTTCAGAAGTCATAGAGCAACTAATCTGATGTGTTCTTTTCTTTAATGCATTTCCACAGCCTCAGCTCATTCAAATAATTAATTCAAACATTAAGGCCCAGGATTTCTTGAAACAACTTGCATTTCTTTCTCTATGTTAAACTGTTTCCCTCCTGCTCTTGAGTTAATCACAGGGTGATCCTGGGTCAGGGAACATGGTCTTTGACCTGCGGAGTCACGTTGATCAGAGAAAATCTTTAGCACAGTCACTGCTCTGTAGCTGTGACTGTGAAACAGAGGTAATGGACTAGAATAATCTTTAATTGACTTCACGATGGATAAACACAGAGGTGTGATCATAAATCAATTTCCCCTTGGTCAGTTTCAACTAATTCTATTGATCATAGTTTCACGTAACCATTGATATACATTGGAACATGAAAGCAACTCCTTGATTGGATTACAGCTGTATTTTATTTATTCACAAGATAAAGGCAGTGCCATGGGGTCAGTATTTACTGCCCCTACTAGGATGGCAATGAGCTGCCTTCATGGCTTGTGAGAGCATTTTGAGGGACTATGAACCACACTGTGGCTCTTACAGGTTGTTCCCAGGTCATGACGGAGTTCCATTCCTGTGGCCTGCTTATAACCCGGACAGTCTGCAAGTTGGAAATGTGGCCACAAACCGTGTTCCCACCCACAGAAGATGCCGATAACTCCATCCCTCCGATCTCCCAAACACTGGTCTGTATGTACGGGCTGTACACAAGTCAGGCATTTGTAACCTAAGCAGGACCTGTAGCTAGCTATTCCTGTATTGCCTCACAACATAGGAGAAGGCCATTCACCCCCTCGAGTCTCTGCCAGCTCTCGGAACAATCCCATCAATCCCTAACTTATCTCACCGTAACCTATTTGTCTCATGTACACATGAGCTCCCTCCACTTCACGACATAACTTACAGTAGTTAATTAGCTATCAGCAAGCCCATCAATGGGAGGAAACCCTCACTGTTACAGGGACAATGTGTAACCTCCTTGCAGACAGCACCATAGCTCAGGATCAAACCCCAGTTGGTTGAACTGTGAGGCAGTAGCTTTACTTGCTGCACCACTCGATTGTAAACTGATCCCTCTCTGACTCCCCTCCCTCTGCCCCCATTACCGATAGATTTACTTATTGAACTGAATTCAGTCTGCAAGTGGCAGGTTTTAGACCACAAGATATAGGAGCAGAATTAGGCCTTTCGGCCCATCGAGTCTGCTCTGCCATTTGATCATGGCTGATATATTTTTCCCCCTCAACCCCATTCTACTGCCCTCTCTCCGTAGCCTTTGATGCCCTTACTAATCAAGAACCTATCAACCTCTGCTTTAAAAAAAACTTTGTGGTCTCCAGGATATTGTTATAATCACCCTGCTATCGTATTGTACTTGCTAGCTTACTCCTAGCTGGCCAGTCACCTTTGAAATGTTTGGGAATGAAGTATAATTGCATATTAATCTCTTTCAAAGAACAGTGTAGACATCATCCATCTGGATTCCATCTGAAATATATTATTATGGGATGGTGGCAGATTGAAATACATTTTTAAATGCTAGTGCCTTGAATCTATACTGGTGCTGAGAGAGACGGGGGCAGAAGCTCGGCCTCCCTTGTAGACACAATGCACAATGTTGTAATGTATGCATGCATGCTGAACTATTTCCGAAATTAACTTTCAATTATGCCAGTGGAAGAGGATTCCACGAGCAGATTTCAGCTTGGATACAATAATCTGTGTATGTTAGCACCTGAACATTGAGTGATCTTATTCATCCTTGTAAGGTCACTGCATTGCAGTTCTTGGAATGGCAGAAGTCTTGTGTTCATTCAGACAGCCAGTCCTGTAAGGGAATTTAAGCCTATAAGCTCAACTCCACATTTCTGTGTACCCACACTAACCTTTCACCCCCTTGCTTTTCAAGTATCCGTTTACTCCTCCTTAAAGACATTTCAAGACTCTGCTTCTGCTGCCCATTGGGATAGAGAGATCCAAAGACCGACTTCCCTCTGTGAGGAAGAAAATTGCTTTAATTCATTTCTGAACTGGGCAGCAATTTATTTTTAGTTCTAGGCTCTCCCACTAGAAGAAACATCTTCTCCACATCTGCCTGTCAAGAGCCCACAGGGTTTCATATGTTTTAATCAAGTCTCCTCTCACCCCTGAGATCAAGCTACAATGGGAAGTTCCTGCTGTCTGAACTAATTTAGTCATGTGTAAAATCTAAAACACCAGAAATCCTTGTTCACTTATGGAAGCAAAGTTTGATTTTAATGAACGTTTACACATGTTTCTATTAAAATCCAAATTCACCCAGTGTTGTTTGTGTTCTTCATACCCTGCACAAACTCTGCATTTAGTTAGCCTGCACCATGTGTTCTTTGTCGCGTAATAGTTCTGACCAAACTTAAAATTTGCTTTTAAAGTACCTGCACCACTATGCAAAAATAATACACTAACACGTAGACACTAGCACAAAATGATTACAAAATTACATCACAATTAATTAAATGACAAGGTGGTAATTTGTATTTCAGCTAAGCAGCACCTAGTTTCATTTCTGTTTCTGTATAACTGATGTGATTCTGAGCTCTTATGTTACCAGTGTCAAAGTGAAACTAACCTTGATCCAAAAATGTTATGATATATTCAAATCCTATTAGAAATTAGATTAATTATTCTGGGTTATTTCTTTCTGTAGTTAAGGTTTAAACTATTTATGCCATAGTTGTATGTGGAATTAGAGGCCCCCTTTCATTTTTTTTACCAGTCCGCTAAAGTTCCCCTAAACTGTTTCCAATACATTAGTATACTTCTTGAAATAAGCAGACCTATACTACATAGAGTGTTCCTGATGTGGTCTCAGCAATGTTCTGTATCTGAAATAGAACCTCCCTATGTTTGTGTTCCATTCCCTTCACAATGAAGAATAACATTCTGCTATCTCTCCTAATTTCTTGATGTACCTGAATTCCAGCATTTTACAAATCCTGCACCTGGACTTCCAGATCCCTCTGTATCCCAGATCTCTGCAATCTCTTACAGAATATCCAATACTTTTTTTTATGCTGCCTCCCAAAATGGAAAATTTCACCTTTTCCTACGTTATACTCCATCCGCCAAATCTGTGCAAACACACTTAACCTACCTCTGTAACCAAAGCAGAAAATGGTAGATACTTTCAGCAGGTCAGGCAGCATCTATAGAAAGAGAAACAGAATTGGTGTTTCAGGTCAAAGACTTTTCATTTATTTCAGATTTTCAACCTCAGCATTTTGCTGATTTACATTTACACTGTTGTAGTCTCTTCACAACTTACTCTCCTGTCCGCCTTTGTGTCATCACCAAATGTTGCAACCAAGTCACTTGAATAAATTGTCAAAAGTGAAGCCTTCAGCACTGATCCAATTAAACCTTACCAATCAGAAAAAGACCCATTTATGCCCACTCTGTTTCCTATTTGCCAGCCAATCTTTTGTCTTCACTGATATGTTACCTTCTACACCACAAGCTTTTATTTTCCATATGCTTCGATGCAGCAACTTGTCAAATACCTTCTGTAAATATTAGTATATTGACTAGTTCCCCTTTATCCACGGCACATATTAATCCTTCAAAAAAAACTCCAATAAATTGGTCTAACATGATTCCCTTTCACTAAACCATTTTGACTTCGTCCGATAGAAACATAGAACAAGACAGCAGAATACAGGCCCTTTGGCCCACCATGTTGTGCCGACCTTCAAACCACTCCTAAGACTATCTAACCCCTTCCTCCCACATATCCCTCTATCTTAAATTCCTCCATATGCTTATCTAACAATCTCTTGAACTTGACCAATGTATCAGCCTCCACCACCACCCCAGGCAGCGCATTCCATGCACCAACCACTCTCTGGGTGAAAAACCTCCCTCTGATGTCTCCCTTGAACTCCAGCCCCTCCCCCCCCCCATTACCTTAAAACCATGCCCTCTCGCATTGAGCATTGGTGCCCTGGGAAAGAGGCACTGGCTGTCCACTCTATCTATTCCTCTTAATATTTTGTACACCTCTATCATGTCTCCACTCATCCTCCTCCTCTCCAAACAGTAAAGCCCCAGCTCCTTTAGTCTCTCCTCATAATCCATACTCTCTAATCCAGGCAGCATCCTGGTAGATCTCCTCTGCACCCTTTCCAATGCCTCCACATCCTTCCTATAATGAGGTGACCAGAACTGTACAGAGTACTCTAAGTGTGGTCTAACCGTTTTGTAAAGCTGCATCATCACTTCGCGGCTCTTAAACTTGATCCCACAACTCATGAAAGCTAACACCCCACAAGCTTTCTTAACTACCCTATCCACCTGTGTGGCAACTTTCAGTGATCTGTGGATATGAACCCCCAGATCCCTCTGCTCCTCTACACTGCCCAGAATCCTGCCATTTACCTTGTATTCCGCCTTGGAGATTGTCCTTCCAAAGTGTACCACCTCACACTTCTGCAGATTGAACTCCATCTGCCACTTGTCAGCCCAGCTCTGCATCCTGTCAATATCCTTCTGTAAGCTTCGACAGCCCTCCACACTATCCACAACACCACCGATCTTTGTGTCATCTGCAAACTTGCTAACCCACCCTTCCACCCCCTCATCTAAGTCATTAATAAATATCTCAAAAAGTAGAGGTCCCAGAACCAATCCCTGTGGGACACCACTAGTCACAGCCCTCCAATCCGAATGCACTCCCTCCACCACAACCCTCTGTATTCTACAGGCAAGCTCCCCTGGATTCCTTGGCCTCTGACCTTCTGAAGAAGCCTACCATGCGGAACCTTGTCAAACACCTTACTAAAATCCAATGTAGACCACATCCACCGCACTACCCTCATCAATCTTCCTGGTCACTTCCTCAAAGAACCCTATCAGGCTTGTGAGGCAAGGTCTTCCCTTCACAAATCCATGCTGGCTGTCCCTAATCAGTCCATGATTCTCTAAATGATCACAGATCCTATCTCTTAGAATCCTTTCTAGCAGCTTACCCACCACAGATGTAAGGCTCACTGGTCTGTAATTCCCTGGACTATCCCTACTACCTTTTTTGAATAAGGGGACAACATTCGCCACCCTCCAATCCTCCGGTACCATCCCCGTGGACAATGAGGACTCAAAGATCCTAACCTACGGTTCAGCAATCTCCTCCCTAGCCTCACGAAGCAGCCTGGGGAATATTCCATCAGGCCCCAGGGACTTAACCGTCCCAATATTTTCTAACAGCTCCAACACATCCTCTCTCTTGATATCTATATACTCTAGAACATTACCCTTACCAACATTGTCCTCAGCGTCATCAAGACCCCTCACCTTGGTGAATACTGAAGAGAAGTATTCACTGAGAACTTCACCCACTTCCACAGCTTCCAGGCACAGCTTCCCACCTTTGTCTTTAATTGGACCTACCTTTACTCTAGCTATCCTTCTGCTCTTCACGTACGAGTAAAAAGCCTTGGGATTCTCCTTAACCCTACTCGCCAAAGCCTTTTCACGTCCCCTTCTCGCTCTCCTCAGCCCCTTCTTAAGTTCCCTCCTTGCTACTCTATATCCCTCACCAGCCCTGTCTGATCCTTGCTGCTTACACCTTATGTATGCTGCCTCTTTGTTCCTAACTAGTTGTTCCACCTCTCTTGTCACCCATGGTTCCTTCACCCTGCCATTCCTTCTCTGCCTCACCGGGACAAATTTATCCCTAACATCCTGCAAGAGATCTCTGAACATCAACCACATCTCTATAGTACATTTCCCTTCAAAAATGTCATCCCAATTCACACTCTCAAGTTCTCACCTTATAGCCTCATAATTCGCCTTTCCCCAATTAAATATCTTCCCGTCCTCTTTGCTCCTATCCCTGTCCATGACAATTCTAAAGGTTATGGAGCAATGGTCACTGTCCCCCAAATACTCCCCCACCAATAGATCTGTCATCTGACCAAGTTCATTACCTAAAACTAGATCTAATATGGCATTCCCTCTAGTCGGCCTGTCAACATACTGTGACAGGAATCCGTCCTGGACACACTTAACAAACTCCGACCCGTCTAAACCTTTGGCACTAAGCAGGTGCCAATCAATATTTAGGAAGTTGAAGTCTCCCATTATAATAACCCTGTTATTTTTGCATCTTTCCAAAATCTGCCTCCCGATCTGCTCCTCAGTATCCCTACTGCTACCGGGGGGCCTATAGAATACTCCCAGTAGAGTAACTGCTCCTTTCTTGTTCCTAACTTCCACCCATACTGACTCTAGAGAGGATCCTTCTACATTATCCACCCTTTCTGCAGCTGTAATATTGTCCCTGACCAGTATCGCCACCCCTCCTCCTCTTCTCCCCCCCCTCCCTCTTCCTTTTAAAACACTGAAAACCAGGAATATTCAATATCCATTCCTGCCCTGAATTTTTCTAGGTGCTCTGCTAGAACATCTTTAACAATAAAGCTAACTGGCCTGTAGCTTCCAGCTTACTGCCTCCGTCCCTTTATGAATGAAGAGAGGCTCTTCCTGCTCCCACTTCTTCCAACTGCAACTTGGTACATGGCCTAGAACCTTTCCATTCATCCTCTGATGCCCTTGGACTTCTGGCTCCTTCTGCTTTGTTGTCAACAAGTGATCTTGCATTTCGAGTAACTGTTAGCCTTTTTAAAACTGCATCACTCCTCTGATTCCCTCCATCTCAGCTGCAAAGGGTTAGTGCCCCAATTTCCATTGAAGCAAACCAGTATTTGCTACTAGAGCGTATCTAAGTAGAGACATCAGATAGAGAAGGGATTGAGCTCCAGACTGCCAACAAGCCCTTGGACTGCAATCAAAACCTTAATGAAATAGTAGAGGATAGTTAATGTGCAGAGAATCAATGGCTGACATCTGGAGGAGGAGGAAATTTGGGACAATTTTATGCTTTCCTGATGTGAATAAGAATTGAGCAGGAACAGCTCCTGTGGCCTCTTGAGCTTGTTCCATCATTCAGTCAGTTCACAGTCGATCTGATCTTTTCCTCAACTCCCCTTTCCTGCCCAATCCCCATTACCCTTGGCACCCTACCGTCTAAATTTAGATCCTGTTCTGCAAGCCAAGTCCCCAGTCCTGAGGTCCTAGTTGGCAATGGTGGCTAAAACACCCAGATTGCAGGAATTCTGATTTACCACAACTGTGTAGCAGAAGGCATGGTACAAAACCTGCATTGATATTTCACCCTTGGAAGGGTTAATTTTTTGAAGAAGAACAGGAAGTGCATGAAAGTAATAGCAGTTAGATTAATATTTTGTGAATAATGCCTAGTTAATGTAATGTAACATTGTATTCTCTCACTACATTTGGTCAATTCTAAGAGACATGTTCCCTTATTTAAACCTCGGACAGTATTGAACCACAATGGAGCTACAATGATTAATTAAGAATATCTGCTCCTCTATAATGGAAGCAACAAGTGCCAAATGGCAATGGGATCTTAGAAGGGAAAAAAGATACTTGAGAAGTAGAAGTAGAATATGTATCTCCGGAGCAAGTGTCTCTGGAGATGGATTGCTTCACGCAACCATGGTACATTGGTATTAACTAGAGATTATCACTTCCAAGTCCAAGAGTGGAAGATGCTTTGGAAAAGAGCGAGGGGTGTGTTCCAGTCACACAGTGATGACATGATATGCTCTTAAGTTGTTCACATTCCCTCAGTTGTCTCTCTGTCTCCCTTTCTCACATTTAATCCCACATTTGAGCCTAAGTTGTTCATGTTCCCAACTTAGCCCATTCCAGTGAAACTAATCTTCAGCTGCGAAGGAAAGAAAGATTTGCTTTTCTGTGTTACCTTCCACAGCCTCATAATTCATAAAGTCACAGAGTATACAGCATGGAAACAAGCCCTTCGGCCCAACTAGTCCATGCCAACCAAGATACCTGTCTGCACGAATGCCATTTGCCTGCATTTGGCCCATATTCCTCTAAACCTTTCCTATCCATGAACCTGTCCAAATGTCTTTTAAACATCATAATTATACCCACCTCTGCCACTTCCTCTGGCAGCTCGTTCCACACACCCACTGTCCTCTCTGTGTAAAAGTTGCCCCTCAGGTTCCCTTTAAATTGTTCCTCTCTCACCTTAAACCTGTGCTCTCTAGTTTTTGACTTCTCCAGCCCAGGAAAAATACTCCATCTGGTGTGTCTGTGCCCCTCATAATTTTATAAACCTCAGTAAGGTCACCCCTCAGCCTCCTACGTTCAAATGAGAACAAACCCAGCCTGTCCATTCTCTCCTTATAACTACAGCACTTCATTCCAGGCAACATCCTCGTGAAGCTCTCCTGCACTCTTCCTAATGCTACCACATCCTTCCTGCAGCGTGGTGACCAGAACTGTTCACAATACTCCACGCAGCCTGACCAATGTTTTGTACAGCTGCGACATGACATCCCAACTCTTATACTCAATGCCCCTGCCTTTAAGACAAGCCTGCTGAATGTCTTCTTCACTACCCTATCCATCAGTGTCACCACTTTGAGGGAGCTATGAACTTGCACCCCAAGGGCCCTTGATACAGAAGTGTGTAAGGTCCTTGGGTAGCAGAAGATTCTGTGAACTTTTTGGTAAATTGGTTTATTATTACCAAGGTACAGTGAAAACCTTGTCTTGCATGCCGTTCATACAGATCAATTCATCACACAGTGCATTGAGGTAGTACAGGGTAAAACAATACAGAATGCATAATAAAGTGATGCAGTTACAGAGAAAGTGCAGTGCAGGCAGACAATAAGGTGCAAGGTCATAACGAGGTGGATTGTGAGGTCTAGAGTCCACCTTATTGTACTAGGGAATCATTCAGTAGTCATATAACAACAGGATAACGGGATAGAAGCCGTCTTTGAGCCTGGTGGTACGTGCTTTCAGGCTTTTGTATCTTCTGCCTGATGAGAGCGGGGAGAAGAGAGAATGTCTGGGGTGGGTGGGGTCTTTGATTATGCTGGCTGCTTTATCAAGGCAGTGAAAAGTGTAGACAGAGTCCATAGAGGGGAGGCTGGTTTCCGTAATGTGCTGAGCTGTTTCCACAACTCTCTGCAGTTTCTTGCGGTCCCGGGCAGAGCAGTTGCCAGAAGGGAACAGCCCTTCTGAGCTGTTCCATGGAAACAGGAGAAAGCCACTCAGCCCCTCTGCCTCTTCCCCATTCTGTTGGATCATGGATAATGTGCTTAACTTCCAATTACCCAACTCACCTTTTGGGGGAGAATTCCAGCTCGGGGAAGTGTGTCAGACTCCATGGCCTGGTTCAGGTTTTAAAGTCTTGTGATGCACTGACAACAAGAGGAAATCGTTTCTCTCACTTCCTACCTCCAGATTTTCTTTTACTCGTCGCAGTCCCTCAGTGAGTTCACCCCTACACTCGATCAATTTCTCAGGCTGCAGTGGTGCTTACCCACCTTTTCTTTACAGAAGATCCATGGAAATCCATGAGAAAAGGGTGTAATTCTGGAAGCATGGATGGAGAGGTGGGAGGTCCATCCTCAGGAGACAGTTTATATGGGTTTGATGTTAATATAACCCTTGTGTTCCTCAAGCTCTTGTTCTTCCCTGCCTCCAAACCTCCCATTCATGACTGTGATTTGTCCCTTCAAAGGGAGCAAGCCTTCAAACGCTAGAGTACACTGAGTGAAATCCACTTCCTAAAAGGGTCTTGACCTGAAATATCGACTGTCCATTTCCCTCCACAGGTGCTGCCTGAGCCCCTTTGAGTTCCTCCAGCAGCTTATTTTTTGATTCAGACACCAGCTTCTGCAGCCTCTTGTGTCTCCCAAAATGCCTCACCTTGGTACCTCCCTCACCTTGATTAAAGCTTCCTCTGTCACCGGGCTTTGGGTCTCTCTCCTACAGTGAATGCTTTCCTCATGCCTTGGCTAAGGGCCTTGGGACATATTTCCAAAGATGCTGCTGTGTAAATGCACGTCATTGTTGTTAAACATTTGACTTCAAAAGACCCTGAATCGATGTCTGGCAGAACCGGCTGCCTGCGATTCTGACTCTCTCGCAACGGTGTGGCAGTGGACCAGTTAATGTCTGCCTTCCTTCCTGAATCAGTGGCTGATGTCTGATCGCTTCCCCACCGCACCCCCCCCCCCCCAGTCCCCATTCCACCACATGTGTTAATGTCCATCAGGCTGCACTGTGAGATCACTGTGCTGAAGGCTCCTGGGAACTTAGCCACCAAATCCATCGCCTATTATAGTATTGCTTCACTGCATACAGGGCTGGACAGGGAATTACTTGACCAGGCAGAGAACTGGAAAGCGTGCTGTTCTCTTACTTGTGATATCCTGACCACATCTTCTGACGCTCTTTATTGAAACACAAGTGTCTGAAACTCTTAAAAGAGAAATGCCCCATTAATTTCTTTCTGGTTTTGGTTCACCCCAGATCAGGTGGGCAAATAGTCTTGAAGTTGCAAGCAGAAGAACTGGGGGGGTGGAGTTATCACTAGAAACAATTTTCCATAGTTAAAAATGCATATTACTTCATCTGTTTGAAGCATACACAAGCCTGGCTCTATATACCCAGGACTAATGAACAGCAGTGACTTGTTACAGGATTTACTGAGGGACCTGATGAAGCATTTACAAAAGCACAACTCCCTCGTGTTCACACAAGGAGTGACGAGATGGTGTACTGTACTGGAAAGCTCAGACCTTGTCCCAGTTGATGACTGTTAGTCTGCCGAGATATGAGCACACTTATTTTGACCCGATGATGCAACTGTTCTATTTACAGGACAGAGATGTGCCCAAGGATCATATGCTGCTTGTGTGGAAAGCCTTGAGTCATTTTAAAGTACACAAAAACAAATTATTAGGAAATAAAGCACATCCCAATCAGAACATGCATGGGGATTTGTTATGCTTCAGAGAGGGACTTAATGTTTTAATTGCATCAGAGAGGTTCATTCTAGTAGAGTAAGTAGGGTCATCAAAATAGCTATCCAAATATAAAAATAGCTGACCAGCCTGTTTGTTTCATCTGTGTGATACTCGACACTGACAGCACTGCCATGCATGCACTAGCTTCTCCATCTGATCAACTCTTTTTGGTTTCTGCTTTTAGGGGATCTATTTAAGTTGCCTTTCCTGAAGCTACCTCCCCCTGTAATTTTTCACTCCCTTCTGCTGGATCACCCAAGATCTTCAAGAAGTTTGGCAAGTACCTTCCTTTGATATTGTTTTTAGTGCGGTAAGATGACACAAGAGTAACAGAAATCACTTGCTTTCAACACAGCTGCTCTGAACTGAATGAAAAGTATAACAGAAAACTAAGGCCAAGGAAGGATTAGGAATGAAGACACTTTAACTTATTACCAGGAAAAAACCAGTGATGGTAAGTTAATCTTTCAGTCATTTTCATGTGGCAACATTTTTTAAAAATCTCTTAATTCTTCATAAGAGTATTGTATAAGTGGATAAAACTTTAACTGCAGATAGGAAAAAGTAATTCAGTACAATTAATCTGATTTCTAATAGCTTGTAGATTTTTTGGATTAAATTTGGTATATATTGTGAATTCACTTAAAAGGTTTCCCTTCATTTGAAGGGAGTGGTGGTCAGTGTTACAGCAGGATGTGACACTGGTAAAACAAGAACTCCGAATCACGCAGATTTTGCAGAAACAGAAATGATCTCAGGACCAGATGTCAACTAGGGGCTGGTTAGCTGAAATACAAATTATCTTCTTGACTTTTAATTAAATATTGTATGTTTATGTAATTCATATGTGTTAGTGTGAATTAATTTGTATTAGTATATATGTGTTAGTTCCACTTACACTATTGCATAGTGGAGCAAGTATTTTAAAACAAATTTTCAGTTTGTATTAAACTATTACATGACAAAGAACACATGTTGCAGGCTAAGTAAAGGCAGAGCTTGTACTGAAGAACACAAGCAACACTGGGTGAATTTGGATTTTAATAGAAACATGTGTAAACTCTCATTTAAAGTCAAACTTTGCCACAAACTCTGTTGCTTTCACAAGTGAGGAAGGATTTCTGTTTTACTCAAAACAACTGAATTAGTTCAGAGGGCAGGAGCTTCCTATTGTGGCTTGGTGCCAGGCAACAGTGTGGGATTAGGAGGTGTGTGGGCATGTGGAGTAGTGCGGAAGTGGAGGACAATGATATACCCTCACTTACACCATCTGTATCCTTGCACATTAGTCCATGACTTCAGGCATCTCAATCTTTATTCCACAATAGGCATATCTCCACTTGAGTTTAGAGGAGTGAGAGAAGACTTGATTGAAACATTTAAAATCCTATGGGGTCCTGACAGGTGGTATGGAGGGATCGCTCCTCTTGTTGGGAGAATCTCGAACTTGGGGTCACTGTTTGAAAATAAGGGATTGTCTGTTTGAGATAAAGATGAAGCAATTTTTTTTCTCTCTCTGAGGGTTATAAGTTTTGGAACTCTCTTCCCCAAAGGGTAGTGGAAGCGGAGTCTCTGAATATTTTTAAGGAAGATGTTAACAGGCAAGCATGTAAAAGATCACTGAGGGTGAACGGGAATACAGGGTTAAGGTCATCATCAGATCAGCCATGACCTTATTGAATGATGGAGGCAGCTCGATGGGCAAGTGGTCTCTCTGTTTCCAATTGTATGTTTGTGTATCCTGCAGCCTCACTGGCACCTTTAGCGCCTGTTGTAATTGTAGTGAATTTATTACATTTTATTTGGTTTCTTTGTCTGCTTTATATATCCTTAATCTTATGATCACCTAATGCTAACTGCATGGTAACATATATTGCCGTGTTATATTATTATTATGAAAATGTCTAGAACACTAGTTCAAGTGTGAGTGATAATGGTCTTCATCACGTTCTAAGTTCAGACACTGACAATTGCAATAACTCCACATTTTGAAAGCTGGACAGCAATTAAAACTCCACCCTCTGACATTGAACCATCACAGCCAGCTACAAGGCAGAAGAAAATCATTTTTTGTTGGGAACATTTCCAAGGCAATGCTGATTTAAAAACACTTTCCGTTCTCTTTTGGTTGGAGTTAAGAATTTTTATCTTTGACTCCTTGTGTTTTTTTTTGTGCTTATTTGGTCGGCTGATCGGGAAGCTGAGTTCTGATGTGAGACCTATCTGGCAGTGTGATAAGACGGTGGCTGTAATGTTTGTCTCGTACTGTAACTATTACAGGACCTGTTTTACTTGTGAAGCTGAAACATCGTAGAAACAATCATATCCCTTCACGGAGAAGGATAAATTGTCTGAAGTTAAATATATGGACAAAAGATAGAATTGTGCTATAATAACATAGCTCGAAACCTCAGATCTGTTTGCATTATGTAAAGTGACACATTGCTTCCCCATTTTGCTTTGTTAATGAACGTACCATAACAGAGAAAGTGAAAATGGCTCCTCCACTTTTTTCCTGCTGTCTGCCTGTATTTGTGAAATTCTGTGTCTTGAAAGAGCTTTATCCTGTCCTCAGCAGACTGATGATTAAAGAATGTTGAATTGGCAAGTGGGCAGGAAACATCTTGGCTAACCAGACTGAAAATGAGCATTGACGTGGAGAGAGGAATCCAAACACTGGTTGGGTTTGGGTTCAGTCGGAGACACAAAAGACTGCAGATGCTGGAATCTGGAGCAAAATACAACTGCTGGAGGAACTCGGTGGGTCGATCAGCATCTGTGGAGCAAAGGAATAGTTGACATTTTAGGTCTCGACCAACGAACCATCGACCATCCCTTTGCCACCGCAGATGCTGCCTGCCCCACTAACTTCCTCCAGCAATACCCAAAAAGTGCTGGAGGAACACAGCATTTTTTGCTCTGGATTCAGTTTGACTCCTAGTTGCTCTGCCTCAGCTGGGAGATGGACTGCCCAATTTGAGAAGCCAAAATCCATAGGTTTGCAGATAGAATTGCAGAGATAAAGTTGCAGGAATTTTGTAGGAAGCAATCAGATTCAAAGATAAGGGACCCTTGATGTTAAACCAGGATGCACTGAATGGCCTTCGCCCCTCCAGCAACCTCGTGGTGTTAAGCTCTCCAGCTGGATTTAACTTTGTTTTTATTTTCACACTGTGCAGGACTTTAATGTGGGAACCGCTGTAAAGAATTGAAATTTGCAAAGAACAGTCGGTACAGTAGGCAAGCCCCGCAGGTCAGGTGGATTTGCAGTATGTGCCCAGTTAATTCACCTGGGTGAAGGAGAGCTAGAAACAATTGCCCTTAATGGCACAGCTAGGAGAATGAAACATAGCTGGCATGTGCCCCTTGTTGGCCGGGATCCTTCTACTGGTCCATTTGTGCACCTGACAGTTCAGGCCTAACCTCAGCAGCTGTCTCCACGTTCACCCTCACCCTCACCTTACACACCCCCTCCCCCCACCTCTTTCCTGCCTCCATCTTTCTTCTTTCTTTTCTCTGCCTCCATCTATCATGTCGCCCAACTCCACCCTTCCCCCTCCCCTATCTGACTCGATCTGCCCGTCACCCTTCATCCTTCAACCCCCTTCCCCCCCCCCCCACCCCAGCCCCAAGTCCACCAACTCTCCACCTTTCCTCTTTATACCAGCTATCTCCCCTCTCCACTCTCAGTCCTGATGCAGGGTTTCGACCTGAAATGTTGACAATTCCTCCCCCCCCACCCCCCACACTGATTCTGCTCATTCTGCTGAGTCCCTCCAGCAGATTGCTGGTGGATCCATATGCCAACATCTGCAGTCCCTCGTGTCTCCAAGCCTGACTACGATGGCTCCACTGGTTAAACAGCCTGCTGAACTCAATTCAGATTAACACATCATGAATGATAGCTTGGCTGATGACCATTGGAGATCCAACATCTGGAAAGTCAGGTCCAGAAAGGGTTGTACTGTCGGTGAAAATTTGTTAAAGAATGGTATAAAATGTGACTAAATGAATCGTGTGACTGAATCATTCACTCTACATGATGGTGAAGCCAACCTGTGGAACCAAACCTTTGATTCTTTGCACCTAAGGTAATTTAAACAGACTGAAGTCATTGATTTGTGCAGCATGGTTGTTGGACATCCAAAGAAGTCCTCTGTATTTATTTGTCAATGTACTCAGGCTAAGTTTGAATCTAAAATATGACAAACAGATTGGAATCCATGGAAATAAAAAAAACAACTAACACCTCAAATGGACTAAAATCAGTAAATATATAGTTTGTGTTTGGTGCTCTGTTGCTTTGTTCTTTTGATTTTGATGTGAATCCTCGCTGTTTTTGTTTAAGTGAGAGAGGGTGCAGTAAAGATTCACCAGGATGTTTCCAGGACCAGGGCTTGAGCTACAAGGAGAGGATGGATAGGCTAGGACTGTTTTCACTGGATGGAGAGATGGAGGCTGAGGGATGACCTTATTGAGGTTTATAAAATCATGAGGGGTTTAGACTCCCCTACCATGGGAAAAAGACTGGTAGGGGAGTCTTTTTCCCATGGTAGGGGAGCCTAAACCTAGTGGGTATAGGTTTAAGGTGAGAGGGGACCTGAGGGGCAAGTTTTTCATACACAGGATGGTCAGTATATGGAATGAGCTGCCAGAGGAAGTGGTTGAGGCAGGAACAATGACAATATTTAAAAGACACTTGGACAGGTACATGAATAGGAAATATTTAAAGGGATATGGGCCAAACGCAGGCAAACGGGACTAGTTCAGATCGGCACCTTGGTCAGCATGGGTGTTGGACCAAAGGGCCTGTTTTTCTGCTGTATAACTCTATGACTCTGCGATTCAGAGTGGAAATTGACCATGTCCTAAATACAGGAACATAGAGAGGAGTGATGTGGCATAAAGAGTTTTCTCTGACTCCTGTTCCAGCAACATCAGATCTCTACTCTTCCATCTCTATCGTTGCACCACAGTTATATTTCACAAAGACGGAGGCCATTTAACCCATCCAGCTCACACTGGAGAGAGAAGGGCCCACTGGGCCCCACAGCCCACCCTGCACAACACATTGCAGTGGAGTCATGTCCTCAGCAGCTTGTTCTGTCCTCAATGTTCCAGGATCTGCACCTTGCACTCCTGCCTCTGGAATGTGCTTCCAATGGGGTCAAGGGGCAGTGGCCATCATTCCATAAGAAAGGATAAAGCCCCTGTACTACCTAAAAGCAAAACCAGTCATTTCCTGAGGGCATCAGGAGTTGAGTCACTCATCCCAGCCTCTGTCCTGCTTTTGTAGCTGTAGTACTTTTGTGACTGTTCCAATGAGTATCTGGTCATTGGTGACCCCCAGGACGTTGATGACGGGGGACTTTGTGGTGGTGATGTCTCTGACTGTCAAGGGTAGGTGGTTAGACTCTCTCTTGGTGGAGTTGTTCCTTCCCTGACTGGGAATGTTACTTGCCACTTATCTTGTCTGTGCCATGAGAACATCAGAAATATGATCTAGAATAGGCCATTGGCCATTCAGCAAGAGCATGGCTGACCTTTTACCTCAGCACCTTTTTCCTTCACTAACCCCCTATCCCTTGATTCCTTTAATATACAGAAATCTATCAATTTCTATTTTGAAATAACTCAGTAACCAAGCCTCCACAGCCTACAGGGACTGATAATTCCAAAGGTTCATCAAATATTCACCAACATTCAGGACCGAGATGAGAAGAATTTTCTCATCTCGGTCCTGGATGGCGCTCTATATTGAAACTGGTCTGGACTCCCCAGGCAGGAGAAATATCCTCCCTGTGTCCAGCCTGTCAAGCCTTGTCAGAGCTTCAGAAGGTTAAATAAGATCTCCTCTCATTTTTCTAAACTCTGGTGAAAACACATCTAAAATCTAGTAAGCCTTCCTCCACGTAGGAATGGAGTGATTCATTTATTGAGGAGCTTAGAATGGAATTGAACATTGTGCAATTGTCAGCAATTTTGGACTGCGGATGCCGGAATCTGGAGCAAAAAAAAGCAAACTGCTGGAGGAACTCAGTGGGTCAGGCAGCATCTGTGAGGGGGGAGGGAATAGAACTGATGGATGGTCTCAACCTGAAACATCAACTATCCCCTTCCCTCCACAGTTGCTGCCCGACCCGCTGAGTTCCTCCAGCAGTTTGTCTTTTGTCGGCAATCTTCCCTACTTCTGAACGTATGAATAAAGCTCATTGAGCTCCTGTAGTGATGTCCTTGAGCTGGGATGATTGACCTGAGAGCTGAGTAAGGAATATAGTAGACCACTCAACATAGCCCTAACCCAACACATATTCGGATTGTGAACCGTGGTCCTTGCTAATCTACTAAATGAGGAAATTTGTCCACAGAAACAGAATATATCCCACCATCCTTTAACCCTCAATTAAATCACCCATAAACTCTGCCCTTGAGCCCAGCTCAGAGGGTAAGATCCTTTCACGTGGAAGTTAATTTTGTGGCTTTTTCACCTTGTCAGCCTGACCCTCAAGAAGCCTCCGACCCCCTTCTCTGTCCACCTGCAGCTTATTCTGAATGAATCCATTGTTTCTGCCTTTACTACCCTATCAGGAAGACCATCGTACAAATCAGCCATTGTGGAACTACTGTTTCAATCCTCAAGCTGCCTTTTAGATTTTACATCCAAGTCCTGCAGTCATGTTTAATTTGGTGGTTACCTAAACCAAAGCGGCAGCTTTAAAGGGATTGGATTCTGTTGCATGGAGGTAGTCATGGATCGTGTGATGGACCAGCTAATGCCCAGCACTCAAGGATAGTGAGGGAAAGGTGAGTGTTATCCACCTCTGCTCCCCACTCATAAGACCATAAGACTTAGGAGCAGAATTTGGCCATTCGGCCCATTGAGTCTGCTCTACCATTCGATCATGGCTGATTTATTTTACCCTCTCAGCCCCATTTTCCTCCCACTGCCCCAACGCTCCTACGTGCATTTAGCTGTTGTGGGAAAAGCCACATTTCTCTCCCACAAGATACACAAGTAAAAAGGAGCAGGAGTAGACCACTCGGCCCCTCAAACCAGCCCTACCATTCAATGTGATCATGACTGATCTGCCCCAAGCCTCATTTTCCTACACTAACCATTAGTATTCAGAATTGATCGATTTCTATTTTGAATGAATTCAGTAACTGAGCCCCCATGTCCTTCTGGGATTGAGAATTCCAAAGATTCACCGCCTTTTGAGTGAAGAAATTTCCACTTCCCCATAGCCCTCCATCCCCGATCTTTCAATCTATCTCCACGTTAAGAATTCCAGAGGTTCACCACCCTCTGCCAGAAGAAATTCCAAAGCACTTCGGTTTTAAATGACAGGTCCCTGCGACGTAACCATGCCCCCTTGTTCAAGGTTGTCGGTGAATGAGAGACTCCACTACTGCCCCCAGATCTCTTCATTCTCAGCCACCAGACTGGGCTGCTCTAGGCTGCCTCCCACATTCACAGATGGAAAGTAAATCATCTCACTCTTTAGGTCTGAGATTCATGTTTTAAATGTCAACCGGTCAGACCTCGTATTTATGATTCATTTGATCCCAAGTGTCGGAGAACAGTTAATAGTGAAAAATGGGTGATGCCAGAGTCTCACAGTTCAGTTTTACCCTTCAACACTCCAGCTTTGGAAGCAGGAGGTAAACTATCTTATCCGTAGACGTAATTAGGGCTGACTGCATGACTGCCCTGTGCTGATCTGTCTCTTTAAACTGGATTGTCTCTGCGTCTGATCGAGTTCTCTTATATACTATACATATTGCTCACAACATAGAGAGGCCATTCAGTCAACCGAGTCTATGCCAGCTCTCAGGGAATCCATCAGTCCCAGTATAGTTAGAGTACTTTCCTCCGCTGTTTAGTATAACAGTACCCTGCAGTAATGTGTCCAGTATGCGTTGGTAGCCCACATTTCCACTCTGCTTTTGCAAACCAGAAAAGGTGGTGCCCTTGCAGAGAAAGAGAGCAACATGAAGTGTGCAGTGTCAGCGAGCGCTCCACACAGCCCAGCCCCAAAAACACCAACAGGATGGTTGCCCAGTAAGCACAAAACTAAACTCTGCAAAGTCTGAATTAAAATGCAAAATAACTTCTGAATAAAAGTAGAAGATGCTGGAAATACTCGGAAGGCTGGGCAGCATCTGCAGAGTGGGAAACAGAGTTAATAATGAAGGTCCAGTTATTTTGGGGGCTGAAATGACTAAAAACACTCCCCAATCCTCTCTAAATCATATCCATGGGAATTAGACAGAAACCCACAGCTTCCTCAATGAGTGGTCCTGTGACTAACACTATTCCCCCAAAAACAGAAGATTTTCAGCTAAAGGCGCACTCTAGTGCCGAGCACGTGGTGCATTAAGTGCTGGCGCAGATTATGTGGGGGAGCTACACCCTCGGAAGTGCCTCCCTTCCAATAAAGCCCAATTTGCCCCATCTGGTAGAAGATCCCATGGGCACGATGTGAAGTGGAGCTGGGGAGCTTCGTCTGGTGAATCCATGAATATTTATCCCTCAACTGATGAATAAATGTTCTGGCCAGCTGTTTAATTCTGTGTGAGGGAAATGATTTCAGATTAATAGGTTGTTCCCCTGCATGTGGACAATGACTACATTTGAAGAACTGCATATCTCTGGCTGGTTAGGATGTCTGGAATGTCCAGTGCTTCTGAGAGATCTTCCTTTTTCCTTAACCGTGGCTTTCCCTCCACTATAGTTGACAGGGCTCTCAAACACATCTACTTTACTTCCTGCATTTCTGCTCCCATCCCCTCTCGATGTATCCCACAAAGAGGCAGGCAAAAGTGCGGCCCATATGTACATTCCCAAAGCTGTACTTCTGATTTGGGGAAAGTGAGTGGTTTGGTATTGGATTTGAATTGTTCTTTTATTGTCAGGTGTATCGAAATACAGTAGAAGACTTTTGTTCGTGTACCGTTTAGGTAGGTCATGCCGTACGAAAGTACTTCGAGGTAGTAAAAAGAAAACAGAATGCAGAATATAGTGTTGCAGCTACAGAGAAAGTGTAGACAAATAAAGTGCAAGGGCCATGACGAGGTGGATTGGGAGGTCGAGAGTTCATCTTTATCGTATGAGAGGTCTGTTCAAGAGTCTGAAAACAGAGAAATAGAAGTTGTCCTTGAGTATGGTGGAACGTGCTTTCAAGCTTTTATATCTTCTGCCCAGCAGGAGAGGGGAGAAGGGAGAATGACCAGGGTGGGAGGGGTCCTTGATTATGTTGCTTTCGCAAGGCAGTGGGAAGTGTAGACGGAGTCAACGGAGGGGAGGCTGGATTGCGTGATGGACTGGGCTGCGTCCACAACTCTCTGCAATTTCTTGCGGTCTTGGGCAGAGCAGTTGAAGGAGAAGTTGCTGAATTTCAGAATAAGTTCAGCCAGGCAATGATTGATTGGGCCTTTGTTCAAGGAAAAGTGAAGGGCTCTCAGACAATCCTGGTGTGGGACAGAAGTCTAGAGGGATTGAACATCCATGGTGAAACTGAATGAGTTCTGTGGAATAAGAATTTGTCTGCTTTGGTGATGTTGGTTGAAAGATAATACACCAGGGAAAATGCCCATGCCATAGGCATTCATATCGAGTGGAGAGGTCAGTTTGAGCTTTGGTTTAATGCCTCATATGAAAGCATCAGTCTAGCAGTTTATCCTGGAGAGCGATACACAAGAGGCGTTTCTACTGACATGTGATAAATTGTGCAAATCTCTTAAATGCTTCTGTCATTGTAAATTGTTCTGAATTTATATAGAGTAGCGGATGCATAATGCTCCCAATTTAGATAAGGCAGTTGGTTACGCCCACTGAGCATGGATCTGTCTTTCTTGTAGCTCAGTTGATTGCATTCTCACCTCTGAATCGAAAGTTACAGAGGCTGGTTTTTCAGCTGGTCTGATCTTGTCTGTGTTAACTGCAGAAGCTCAGCCAGGCTGCATGAACTTGTAGCATTGGCAGCCATGTGAACATGCAGAAGTATTCAGAAGAAATCTACTCCATGTGGACAGCAACACCCACAGGAGTCAGACTCTATAATCCAGGCTCTCACTTCAGCACAGTGGTCAGAAAGAACTGCAAAGGTGCAGCTGATTGAACCGGGTCAAGGATCCATGGGTTTAAGTTAAAACAGAGCAGGTTTCTGAGTTAACATTTCTCCTTGTCCAACAGTACAAAAGGTATTTGAGTGTGTGATCATCACGTGATTCCTTGGAGACACAAGAGACAGCAGATGCTGGAATCTGGAGCAAAAAACAAACTGCTGCTGGAACTCAGTGGGTCAGGCAGCATCTGTGGAGGCAGAGGGGTGGTTAAAATTTTCAGTGGAGACCCTGAAACTGGAGTCATGGAATCCATCTGATCGCCAATTACATAGTTGTTGTAAAGATAGTTGTCACAGCATTGTGACTTTGGTGCATTCTCAGATCATAGAATCGTAAGGCACAGAAACAGACTCTTTCAGACCACCGTGTCCATGCCGACCGTGAGGTCTGTCTACACTAGTCCCATTTACCTGCATTAGGCCCATATCCCTCTACTCCTTTCCTATTCAAGTACCTGTCCAAATACCCTTTAAATGTTGTAATTGTATCTGCCTCCACCACCTCCTCTGGTAGCTCGTTCCAGATCACCACTACCCTCTCACCCCTCAGGTTTCCTTTAAATTCCTCTCACCTTAAACCTGTGCCCTCTAGTTCTAGACTCCCCTATCCTGGGAAATAGATTCTGACTACCTATCCTCTCTATGCCCCTCTTAATTTAGAAAACCTCAATAAGGTCTCCCCTCAGTCCCCTACGTTCCAGTGAGAACAAAGCCAGCCTGTCCAATCTCTCCTTATACCTCCAGTCCTCCGTTCCAGACAACATCCTGGTGAGTCTCTTCTTCACTCTTTCTATTGCTACCACATCCTTCCTGTAGTTTGGCGATCAGAACTGTACACAATACTCCAAATGCAGTCTAACCAATGTTTTTACAGCTACAACATGACTCTTGTACTCAATGCCTTGGCCTACAAAGGCAAGCCTACAAAATGCCTTCTTCACTAAGTTGTCTATCTGTGTCGCCACTTTCAGCTACGGATTTGCATCCCAAGGTCTCTCTGTGCATCAACGTTCCCAAGGTCCCTGCCATTTACTCTATTTCCTAACAGTATTTGACCCACTTGTCTGGATTAAATTTTATCTGCCATTGCTCTGGCCAAATTTCCAGTTGATCTACATCCCGTTGTATCCTCAGATAACCTTCTTTGCTATCAAGGACTCCAGAAACAGGACCCTGAACCCACCCCGAAACAGCATCCCTGACCCCCGAACCACACCCCAATACAGGACCTCAATACCTGAACCCCACCCTCCGCATCAGAAACAACTCTGCCTGACCCCCACCCTCAACAACCAAGATACCGACCCCTGAGCCCCACCTTCCACAACAGGACCCACTCCCCCTTGTACCCTCCACGTATCCCTCAATCAATCAATACTGAATCTGGTTATTATCACATTGTGGGGTCTGTCTACACACCCCATTGGCTGCAGTGTTTCAACAGTACATTCAAAAGTACTCCATTGGTTGTATAATGCATTTGACATCTCAAGGTTGTGGTTAGGTGTTACATAAACGTTGGTCTTCTTTGTGCAAAGTCCTGTACAGAGGAAGACCGCAGTATGCTCAGGAACGTGGGACTGGTAATCTGCAATATATTCGTGAGTGTCGCTGCCCAGGATTTCTGCTCTCGGTTCTTGCTGAACAGAGTTTGCCGTGTAAATGGTGTCCCTCCCTCAGGGTGGTAAAAACATAAGTGAAAGTAATAAATGATACAATTCAATCCAATTTGATTATGATTTAAATAATTGAAGAGATTTGCTCATGGAAACTGGATCATAATAGAACTGAATTGATTTTCTTCCCCTTGATCTTCTCCTGGGCTGTTCCCCAGAATTTTACATGCCAATCACTACATCTCTCTCACCAGCAGCCGTGCCTGACCTGACATACTCCTGGAACAGGCAATAAGCAACGGATCAGGCGTGTTCCTCATGCGGCACTTCCACACCGCCTCAAAGGACTGACTACTCTTTCATTTCTTCTCCTCCAGTTGCTGGTGGCGGGGTAACGTTCTATGTCACAGTCAAATACTCATCTCTGTTGCTGATAACAGTATTTTCTTTGGTTCTAGGGAAGGCAGGTTTACGGATCACACCGTCACACTGCCTAACAAGACACTTCAAGCTGGCCGACAAGTTTCTCCTTTCACAAAACCACATTCACAACTACACATCCTAAAGAACTGCTTGATGGAGCTTTTTTGGATTGAATAATGTATATATCATGAAACAAGCATGTGGTCTGTACAAAGAGGTAAAGTGTGGATAGAAGATAAAACAGCCAGGGATTGATTAATTCTGGGGAAGTAAGTCTTCAAAACCATCCACAGTCAAGTCAATGTTTTGTGTTGACTCCTTTGTCTGGATGAATCGCATCTTCTGTTTCATTTCGGTCCTCGTTGTTAAGAAAACAGGTGGAGGGAATGTGATGAGGATGTTGGGGCTCTGTGATGGAACGTGGATGGATTGAGTGACTGGGTGTAGACTGGAGTTTAATGTGGGGAAGTGTGAGGTCGTGCATTTCGGTGAGGGGAATCAAAAGGTGATTATTATCTAAGATATTTATTTATTAGTCACATGTACATCGAAACACAGTGAAATGTGTCTTCTTGCGTTACTGAGAATGTGCTAAATGGAGAGAGACGGCAAGTGAGTGGTTCAGAGGGATCGGGGTGTTCTGGTGCATGAATCACAAAAAGCTGGCAGGCAGGTCCAACACGTAGTTAAGACAAACAGCATTTTGACCTTCATTGCAAAGGGGTTAGAGCTTTAAAAAAGGGAGGTTTTGTTGCAACTGTACAGGGTGTTGGTGAGGCCTCACCTGGAATACTGCACACACTTTTGGTCCCTTAGCTAAAATAAAAAAGATTTAGTAACTTTGGAGGCAGTCCAAAGGAGATTCACCAGGCTCAATCCTGGGATGAGACAGTTGTCCTACCAAGAGAGACTAAGTCGTTTGGACCTGTGTTCCTTGGAGTTTAAAAGAACAAGGGTTGACCTTATTCAATCCCAAGGAGGATTGACAGGGTAGATGTTGAGATGTTTCCACATGGGAGGGTCATGAACAAAGGGACATAACCGCAATGGGCCAGTCATTTAAAATTGAGCTACATAGAAATTTCTTCTCACAGAGGATGGTGAATCTCTGGAATTCTCTGCCCCCAAGGGTGGTGGAGGCCGGATCATTAGATATAGTTAAGGTGGAGGTAGATAAATATTTGAAAGGTTGAGGAAGTGAGGGTTATGGGGAACTGGCACAGAAGAGTAGTTGAGGCCAGCATAGATCAGTCATGATGATATTGAATGGCTGGGCAGGCTTGAGGGAGCTGGTGGCCAACTCCTGCTCCTGTTTTCATGTGTTCCTGAGTTTGAGTTTTGCTTGAATCCAGGTTGCCCAAACCCTGGGCTAATCCTGCCCCCACCACCCCTGCCCTCTCCCCGCCACTCCACGTATTACTTCCTGAACCAGGACAAACCTTCATTCAGCCAGCAAGGTATGTGGCACCTTGAATCCAGCCACGCCTGTTTACAGGATGGAGATGGGCGCGGCGTGGAATGGTGAGTGTTGATCGGTTGCTACTCATTGGTTGGTACCTCCTTAATTACCAACTCAGTCTTTTCTTTTGACTTCCTCTCACGTGGATCTACCTCAGGGCCTGAAGCCTCGGCTCAGTGGAGGGGAGAATGACTCTGGCCACTATGGATAACATCTTAAATACGAACATGAAAGTTTCCTTGTGGTGGTCATTTCAGTGAAATTATAAAACATGAACAAAATGAGACCACCAGTGAAGACTTGTTCCCAGATTTTATGATGGCATTTCACAGTAACCAGAATAGTTTGTTTCATGTCCCAACAATGATGTCCCTGCTTTTTCATTTTGCCATTTTGCGGTCTCAGAACCTTATCACAGTCAATTGCTTCATCCATTTATCAGCTGGGCTCCTTAATCTATCTAAGGGCTTCCTCGTTTGACCAGTCTTCCTCCAGTTTGTTGTAGGGTCCTTTCATTCCACCAAATCTCTCCAAAGGACCCCTCAGCAAACCTGCCAACTTTCCTGGTCTCTTCCTCTGCATTTCTTCCAGCCAAGTGCCACCATTAATTTGAAGATAGCAGTTTTATGTTTGTACTTTCAAGTAACATACACATTTGTGCAGCCATCGGGTACTGCCTGCACTCTGTTCTAGCCCACATAGAGCCTTTGCTGTTTCTGCACCAGTTACTCTTTGATCCATGACACTGGTTGGCATGGCTTCAATTTCTGGGCACTGGACCCAGAGCTTTGCTGAAATTATACAACTCTTTAACAACACAAGCTTTGCCTCACTCATTCACTAATACTAATTTATCTTCGATCAGTCCTCTTAACCTGCATGATGGGTCTTTGCCTTTCACCGTGGATTCTCAATTAATAAAACAGATGCTACACCACAGATGCTACAAATAGCAGCAATGAAATCATCTTCTCTGTCTGGATCGAACATATCACTTTTTCCAACCCTCGGTGAATCAGATCTGCTCGTTCATTTTGTTAGCTCAAGGACACAATTTAGGACTTTCTCTTACGTGATCCGAGGATCTGAGACACCCGGAGTTTGAGAGCTTCCTGATCTTTTTTTTGAATAATCTAGCCAGGCCTTGTCTGAGCTCCTGGGGAATGGATTTGAATTTTTTTTACTGAATAACAGTTGGAGATCTCTCCCTCTGAAATACTCAGTAACCTAATCCACTCTATTAGAAGAAAATTAATGTATGTAAAATGTCTGCCTTAAATCAGGTACTTTCCGAATTCAACGTGTTCAATGTGATTAATCATTTTAGTCACACAACTTGCATTTGTACAACACCTCCTATCTCCCAATGTGCTTAACTGGGTGCAATCAGATCCATTTTGATGCCCTTTGTTGGTCAAGCTGTGTGAATATGTGACGTCTGGTTTGCACACATCCTGTGCATTAACATCAGCCAACAAACCAGTGGATTCCTTGCTGCCTTTGCCAAATGATACGGATGTCTGCAAACCCTTCCTGCCCTACAGTGTTCAGCACTGTATCTCAAAGGCCCTTATACCCTTCTGAGTGTGACTGTTTATCCAGTGTTAATGCAAAACAATTCTTAACACATTTTATTTTACAGAAAAATGCAGATCAACTTGGTGTCAATTTTCAATCTTGATAATTGTGTAAAAACAATAAGGTGGATTCAACTGCAAAAAATGAGCTGCTGGAGGAACTCAGTGGGTCAGTCAGCATCTGTGGAAGGAAATGGACAGTTGACATTTCAGGTCGAGATCCCTCAGCTGTCTGCTGCCTCTCCCAATTTTTAGAGAAATCGGTGGATTTGAAAATCCAAAGCTGAGGACAACAGACAGCTGAATCACTATTGCTGAAAGTCAAATACCCTCTCATAACTTTCTATTTGTGGGACTTCAGCATCAGCCTTGGTTAGCTGGTGACTGTCCCCTCTGAGCCTGAAAGATTCAAGCCCGAGTGTGGGAACTCTCCAACATGATGAGTGCACTAAGGCACCGTTAAATGTGATGGTTTCGGATGGGTTGATCAACTGAAGCTCTAACGGCTCAAGTCCACACTTTATGAAAGATGAAGACGTTCTCTCAGTTTCTAGCCATCAATACGCCATCAAACACACTTTAAAAGCAAGTAACGTTCTTGGTGAGATTAGGCTGACTGTTAAAGTGACTGAGATATTGCTTCTTTGCAGTACTGTCCATTTCAAAAGTAATTTGTGTGCAAGTCACTTTGAATCTTAATAGAGGAGCTCTGAGGTGTGATGTAAACATGTTCCTTCTTCTGGTTACTACTTGATCAGCAAGTCATACAAGTCCACCATGTCAACCACCAACTACCAACCTATACCAATCCCAGTTACCTTAATTTGGTCCATAGCCTTCTATGCCTTGTAGACTCAAGTAATAATATAAATAATTCTTAAATGTTGGCTCTGCCTCCACCAACAAACCAGACAGTGCATCCAGATTCCAAACAACCCTTGGATGAAACAATTATTTCTTGGGTCCCCTCTAAACCTACCTCAACCCTATCTCCTCTGGTTATAGACTCCAACCCCATCACCACCACTTGAGAGAACACCCTTTCAGCATCAACCCTATCAATCCCTCTCAGAATCTCTCTCACTGAGAGCATCCCTCATTCTTCCTCATTCCAGTATATGTCAGCCAGTCTTTCCAAATCCCTCCTCTGAGGACCGCTGTCCATTGAGACAGGCTTCAATATATTCAGACTGAGACAGTATCTAGTTGAATTGAATAACTAGGGATTTATCTAAGGCATTAAACTAAATAGTGTTATGGGGGGGGGGGGCGAGGTGTGTGTTCTGGTGAAGGGACATTTAGAAAGAGAGGGGACAAAATGACAGTGCATTGTAATGATACCCAGAGTCTGCCAGCAAGGAACATCACCGACAAACGTAAGAATGGACCTCCATCAGAGCAGGAAAAATTGGTACAAAGTCAAGACTGAAGGCTCTTTATCTGAAGGCATGGAGTGTTAAGAAAAGTTTAGATGAATGATTGTTGAAGTATGCAAGGCACTGAGACATCTTAACAGAGTGAATGTGGAGAGATTATTTCCTTTTGTGGCAGAACCTAGAACTTGGGGATCATTGTTTAAAAATAATGAAGAGATGGGGTGATTTTTGTTTCTTTCAGAGAGATGCACCTTTGGAACTCTCATCCTGAAAGAGTGGTGGAGGTAGAGTCTTTGAATATTTTTAAGGCAGAGGTTGATACTTGATAAGCTGTGGGTACACAGAAGTGCGAGGTGAGGTTATAATCAGGTCAGCTGCGAATGTTGAACGGCAGGGCAGGCTACTCTGACTCCTAATTCATATGTTTGTATTAATAACAAGGTGGGTGAATTAATAGCAGAAATAGAAATAAATGGGTCAAATCTAAGAGTGATGGCATGGTTGCAGAGGCTGGGAATTAAAGTTGCCAGAGCAATTGAGAAGAGATTGGCACAATGATAGGCAAAGGTAGTCACTGAGGCATGGTTGCAGAGGCTGGGAATTAAAGTTGCCAGAGCAATTGAGAAGAGATTGGCACAATGATAGGCAAAGGTAGTCCTGATAGTAAAGAACAGAATGAAGGCAGAGGGAAGGAGAGATCTGGGCTCAGAGACAGCAATAGGTACGGACCATTCTTTGAGTTGTATTTGGCAAGAGATGACAGTAATGTAAGGCAGAGTATAAATTGGGAAATTAGGGAAGCACATTATAACGGTGATGCAGTAATCAGGGAATGTGGGATTAGTGCAGGAAAATGGTGATGAGATAAAAGATCAGTCACGATGGTATTGAACAGCACAGCGGGTTTGAGAGGCTGACTAGCTGCATCCTGCTTCGACCTCTGTTTTGTTCTGCATCTTGACGTCCTGCATCTCGTGAGCCAACCGCCCAGATCTCTCAAGACGACAACGTTGACTGATTTCTCACCATTTCTCTGGAAAAAAATCTTTTTCTCTTCTTCCAGTGAAGTGAGTAACATTATGAAATCCACCCAACTGCAAATTCACAACATTGCTTCATCCTCCCAAGAAATCCACACCAGTGATACAGACAGAATTTTAATTCACAGCATGCTAGTACAAGGCATGCTCAGAGTCTGCACTGTGAATTAAAAGCTCACATTTTTATATGCTCAGCAACCACAGATTTCTTAGGAGCTTGCAGCAATGTTGTGAGTTTGTATATGGCTCTAATTGTAAATTGCTGTTTGCTGGAAGGTTTATGTAACTCTCCCTCCTTTCCTGATTAGGACTTTCTGGAATCTTGGGAATTTTGGAAGATAACCAATGCAGTCTCCCCATTTAGAACCATGCTTGTAGAAGCTTTACAATTGGCTTCATATTCCTCACTCATGTTCTGCTTTTTCCCTCTGTCAACTTTTTGTCATGGTTTAGAACTTTAGTCTCTAAAGTTCTCCCATTCCTCAATCATCCTTCTGTACTTTGCAATGTTTTGAACCTTTTCTTTCAATCTAACTCCACCTTTCTTTTGTTAGCCACAGATGGATCACTGTTCCCATAGATTCTTTATTTCTCAATGGAGTGTATATTCACTCAGAATTATGAAATACTTGTACCTGTTGGGGAAGATCAAAGGCTGAGGCTCCAGCGTCACCATCTCCTGGGTCCCTGTACCTGCCCGCATTGCATTCACGTCCTTCTGCTCCTGGCTACTGGCCAACCTCAGCGTGATTGTTCCTGGATCAAAGTGTCCAGATAACATTCTCCCTTCCTGATGAATCATATTGTTTGCACTTTGAGTGTGCTATATACCAGCATGCTGGGAATTAAAAGCTCATATTTTTATATGCTCAGCAACCATTCCTGTCCGTATCACTGGTGTGGATTTCTTTGGGGGATGAAGCAATGTTGTGAATATGTACATGGCTCTAATTGTAAGCTGCTGTTTGCTGGAAGATTTATGTAACTTGGAAACACCAGTCTTTGTTGAGTGATATCAACAGTAACTAGTGAGGAGAGCCTCAGTTCTACATGTAAAAAACAAATTGCAATATTGTTCCAGTTCCTATTTCTGTGCTTGTTTTTGAAGCTAAATGAGGCAGCAGTTGAGTGAAATAATTCCAGATGGGATTTAGTGTTCCCTTCAGTCTTTCCTTGGGGCAGTGGAAAGAATACCCACCATAATCACTCCATAAAAGGTGCCAATTCAACCACCTTTCATCTCTAGTCCCCCAACAGCAAATAGACAAGCCCTTGAAATCCACTGCAGGGACAATATTGGCAATGATCACTGTAAAACAGACTGTTGTGCTCCTCAGTATTTTATTGCAGAATTCACACCACAATTTAAGTACGTCAAAGGCAGCATTGCCAAAAGTCAGGAGCCACACTGCTGTTTGCCAAAATACAAACTTAGCAAAGGCTGGGGGTGTTTAATTGATGTTTGAGGGAAGAACTGTTGAGCAGGAACACACCCACATGCTGCTAACAGAGCCTGATTCAAGGTGATCCAGCCAGAAGTACACAAGAAGCAGGAGCAGGAGTTGAGCATTCGGCCCCTTCAGCTGCTGTGCTGTTCCATAAGATCATGGCTGATCTTGGTCTCTGCTCCACTTTCCTGCCTGATCCCCAGAACTCTCCATTCTTCAATGGTACAAAAATCTGTCAATCTCGTCTTCGACTATGTTCATCGATGGCCTCCACAACTTCTCAGAGTATAGATTTACAGAGATTTACAACCCTCTGAGAGAAGAAATTCTTCTTCATTTCTGTCTTAAGTGGGCGACCACTTTTATTCTAAAACTATGCTCCCGGTTGTAGATTTGACCCCCACAAGAGTAAACCTTCTCTCAGTATCTCCCCTGTCATGCTCTCTCAGAATATTATTGAATTAGAACATGGCTCAGGAGGTCACCAATCCCCTGAGTCAGAAGATGGTGGGTTTAAGATCCACTACAGAAACTTCAAAATGAAATTGTTCTGGGAGCCAGTGCAGTTCAGGGGGACATGAACCATCAGAGGCACCAGGGATGTGAAAGATCCCACAATTTTTGCTGGATAGCTTGGTTTTAACTTTTTTTTGTTTCTGCCTCTAACTGCAGGAATTTAAAGTAAATGTTACTTTGACTCTTTGGTTTCTACCTTATCACACACACTCAGCTTCACCCCTCACCCTCCCTGCAATGTAATACTCACTTCTATTCTCCGTTCTCCAGCTCTGATGAAGGTCTATTGACCTAAAACTTTGACTGTTTCATGGATGGTCCCTCACCTGCTGAATACTTTCAGCATTTTTTTGTCTTTGGAACCCTCTGAAGTGTTCTGATTAAGACTTACTCCTAATCAACATGCTTAATTATTCATTTATCTCATTAATTATTCAATTATCTCGTTAACTGTGGAATCTTGCCATGCACGCGTTGATTGACGTTTATCCCTCTACATTACACCAGCGATTACACATCGAAAGCAGTTAATGGCTGTGAGTGCTTTGTGAGCTCATGAGAGGTTCTATGGAAATCAAAGCCTGTTTGTTCTTCAATGACTATTTATAACTGTCTGACTGGTTCAGCAGATGAAACCATGACAACCATGCCCTCCCTTCTCTCCTCACTGAGGTGGTGTGAGCGCAGAACCAAAGGCGCTTAGTCTACAGCTGCTCACGCAGTCTGTGTTTCAAGCCTCCTCTGGATTGTAACTGGCTTTGAAATGATGCCCTAATACCATTGATAACCCATTCACAGGCACAGGATTATCGCTGGTGAATTAACCAGCAGGAACACCTCACTTCAGTTAGTTTCAGTTTTTGCATCAGTGAGACCAGCAACACCAATTTTTTTCTTATTCATTTCCTGGCTGTGAACCATACTGGGAATGCCAGCGTTTATTGTCCATCCTTGACTTCCTGAACTGAGAAAGTTAAGAGTCATAAGTGGGTATGGAGTCACATATAGGCAGACTGGGTCCCTTCCCTGAACGACATTACTGGGCCAATGACTTTTTTACAACCATCGGGTCATTTCAGGGGCAGCACTACTGAGAGCAGTTATTTATTTAATTCTACATAATTACTTGATAATATATATATTAATATCTTTATTAGTCACATGTATATAGAAACACACACCTTTTGCGTAGAGTGTTCTGGGGGCAGCCCACAAGTGTCGCATGCTTCTGGCGCCAACATAGCATGCCCACAACTTCCTAACCTGTACGTCTGGAATGTGGGAGGAAACCGGAGCACCCGGAGGAAACCCATGCAGACACAGGGAGAACGTACAAACTCCTCACAGACAGCAGCTGGAATTGAACCTGGGTCACTGGCGCTGTAATAGCGTTACACCACACTACCACGCCTGCCCTAAGTTGAGCTTAAATATCCCAGCTGTCTTGGTGGGATTTGAGCTCATGTTTCTGGATCAGTTGTCCAGTCCTCTGGGTGCTGGCCCTATATTTTAATCACTATGCTACTGCACCTGGAATTTTAAAAACACTGACCCAGGCAGCACGTATATTCCTCAATTTGAAGTGTGCACTGTGCCGGGTGAGAATGCAGCAAACCAACTGTGCCCACTTATGTCACTGCAGGCAAGGTGGGATTGCACTGGAGACGGGGCAGAGGAGGTTTATGACAAATTGCCAAGACTGTAAATCTGAGAAAAGATTGGACAGACTGGGATTGTTTTAGCTGGAATAGAGAAGGATGAGAGAAGACATAATTGAGCTGTGTAATGTTGTGAGGGGTCCAGATGGAATAAATGGGCCTTGGCAGAGAAATCAAAAACATGGGGCAGAAGTATAAAGTAATCAATGCAAAGATTAGATGGGAAATGGTAGAAAAATAATCACTTAGAGGGTGGTAAAAATCTGGAACTCACTGCCTGACAGAACGGTAGAGACCCTCATCGTATTTTAAAGGAACTTGGGGATGCATACTTAAAGAGCTGTGATCTGCAGGGCTACACATCCGGTGCTGGTGGTGGGATTAAGTGGTTCACTCTTTTTAAACCAGTACTAACTCAGTAGAATGAGTGGCTTACTGTATTGGATTGTGAGTCTGCGATGGTTGTGGCAATTAAAGGGAGATAATTCAGCAAGCTGAATCCCACTATTGATTGTTAATAATTAGTTGTTCAACCTACTTCAATTTAAACTGTAAAAGTGAGTGAAAAAAAACAGGCTTGCATTTTTACAGGACCTTTCACAATCTCAGAGCCTCCCTAGACTCTGCACAGCCATTGAAGTGTGGTTGCTGTTGTAATGTGGGAGGCATTCAAAAAAGTTGCAAAAAAATTCCATCCTTCTCTCAATTGTAATTGGTGAAGTCAGTGACATGAAATAAGTTGTTTAACAACTTGGTTGCTTGTACCCTGATTTGAATAAATACAATAGCTGTGTATTAAATCAATTGACCAAAGGCCAGCATGATTATCAGAGGAATGAGACAGTCAATCAGAGATGTAACATCCAGAGAAATAGTTCAAGGAGGTTGGCCATCAGGAAAAGTTTGTAACGAAGGTAACCCTTTATGTACAAATACTCAGGGAGACTGGAAAAGAGAACAAGCAGCTGTCTGGAATAAGCTCATGGGATAATCTTGGATGGCAGGATGGAAATTTGACATCAGTATTGGAAAGGAAACAGCTAAAGTTGCCTTCAGAGAATCCTAGCGCACCTTTGTACTGGTTGTCTGATGCAGCCCAGGTGTCAGCTACCTGACTAATGGAGGAATCCGAAAGGACAAAATCCCCTGCTGATGAACCACCTTCACAAGGGTGAAATGGGTTGAAACACCATGGATAATTTGGTACCTTTTGATGAACAATGGGTATAAGTAAGATATCTCATCAATCTCGTTGGAAGACTTTGGTCTTGGTATTCGTCTTAAGCCTTTCAGTTATATAGACATTAATGGTACATTGATTCAACTTTGTGTGAACACTAGGTGGCATTAAGACAAACAAGACAAAGCCTGGACATTCTATGCTTATTTTCTGAATTCCTTAGCTTGTTAAATGCATTTTTACTCTACCTAAAAGACTTCACGTATATTTAAAGATTTTTTATTTAGACTAAGGTTTTGTAGAGCAAAGAATACGCAAACTGCAGACAAACCTGGAAGAAAGCTGTGGCCAGGATTCATGCAACTGTCCAGTTGTAGAGCTCCCATTAACAGATTCAGAATCCTGCCTGACGCTGCATGCACCAACCAGTCCGACTGCACCCGTCACTCCCTCCCTTCCCCAGCCTCCAGTGCTTGGGACACCAGTCCAGAGGAACCAGTGAGATACATTTGTAGCTGTACAGACTAGAACATAGAACAGTACAGCACAGGAACAGGCCCTTCAGCCCATGATGTCTGTGCCAAACACCATGCCAAATTAAACTAAATCTCCTGCCTGCAGTTTATCCATATCCCTCCACTCCCTGCATATTCATGCATCTTTCTAAAAGCCTCTTGAACACCACTATCGTATCTGTTCCACCACAGCAACTGGTGGCCTATTCAGGCACCCACCACTCTCTGTGTAAAATAAACTTGCCCCTCACATCTCCTTTAAACTTTCCCCCCTTCACCTGAGATGCATGTCCTCTAGTATTTGACATTTCTACCCTAGGAAAAAGATTTTGACTGCCTACCCTATCTCTGCCTCTCATGATTTTATAAACTTCTACCAGGTCTCCCCTCAGCCTCCGACGCTCCAGAGAAAACAACCCAAGTTTGTCCAACCTCTCCTAAAGGACCCTGAAAGTCATTAACCTGATGGGAAATACATCAGCAAGCCAATTGCTGATATAACAGTATCCATTTAAAACTGCCCAGAATTTGGATCAGTGGTGAAGTTCCAGTACTTGTTGTTGACCTTGAAGAAAGCTCCCCAGAAAAAATCCAGCAACTTCTGCAACAAAGAATGTCCCCCTTGCTGCTACCTCCTGGTAGCAGGCATCAATTCAAAGGAATTAATGGAACCCAGCTGCTGCAGTGACATCAAACTGGCTGAACAGCCAATCATACCCTCGCAGTCAGGAAACAGAGATTTATAACTGTATTTTTAACTTTATACAGAGGGCTAAATGAAGATTGGAACATATGCATGAGTGAATTAGAAATTGGAAAATCATAAACTTGATATTTTAAAATATATTTGTAAGGGCATTATATTATACAAATATACAACTAGCAAACAGTCCGGCCCTGAATAGATGATGTAATATTACAGCTTATTTTGACATGGAAGCTCACTTAGGCTTGTGGTAACTAAACGTAATATTTTCAGAGTATTTTACAATGGAACTAGTTCACTAAATAGTTTAAATTCACATGCATTCTAATAATTTTGTTGTAGGCAGAGCACCTGATGGAGGATTGCTAAACACTGACAGCAACTTCAGGATTTCTTTTCAGCTACAAATACGCAAAAATCTCAGTTGATGTCAGTTTCAAGGGGCAACACGTCGCCTTGTTGCCATCATCACTGCAATATCCAAGCCAGTGATCCAAGGGTGAGAGAATGGTGGCTCACAGTGAAGGTCTTGCCCTCTGCATGTAATAGATTGGAGATTGTGCTTTTCTTTTATGTTTGTCATAATGCCTCCTCCCCCAGTTCTTATTATCCCTTGTGGAGCTGATATCTCCTCCTGTCTCTGGCCATTGAGCAACATATTGTCTGGTTTTAAACTGAATGCAGAACGATCACAGAACCAAAGCACATTAACAGCAGATAGTTCACTCTTGATAGAAGCCAATCACATAGTTTAACTGTATAATAATTACCTGAAAGAAAACAATTGGAAGGATTTGCATTCTTCCAGTGTTAAAGGCCACAAGTAAGAAAGGATAAATTGGCATCTACTTAAATCTTCCTCTTTCCATGACCAATCCTGGGAAGTTCCTTGGAACTGCTCCCACTTGGCAATTATAGTTTTCTGCTAATTGAATAACCTTAGAGTCATAGAGTTGTACAGCATAGAACCAGGCCCTTCGGCCCATCATGTCTATGCCAATCATCATGTCTATCTATACTAATCCCACCTGCCTGCATTAATCCCATCTCCCTCTGTGCCCTGCTCATTCAAGTACCTGTCCAGGTGTCTCTTAAATGTTGTTACTGTTCCTGCCTCCACCTCCTCCTCTGGCAGCTCATTTCAAATACCAACTACTCTTGTGAAAAAATTCCCTCTCAGATCCCCTTTAAACCTCCTCTTCCTCACGTGAAACCTATGCCCTTGAGCATTAGACACCTCTACCATGGGAAACGGACTCTGGCTATCTACCCTCTCTATGCCTCTCGTAATTTTATGTACATAATAGTCTCCTCTCAGCCTCCTTCACTTCATGGAAAACAGACCCAACCTATCCAATCTCTCCTCATAACTCAAGCCCTCCAGTCCCAGCAACATCCTTGTGAAACTTTTCTGCCCCCTTTCCAGCTTAATGACATCCCTCCTATAGCCGGACGACCAGAACTGCAACAATACTCCAAAACTAGAGGACGTAGATTTAAGGCGAGAGGGGAATGGTACAAAGATAGGTGGAGGGACAAGTAGTGTTGAGGAAGCAGGGAGTCTGCAGAAGGACTTGGACAGGTTGGGAGAATGGGCAAAGAAGTGGCAGATGGAACACAGCGCAGGGAAGTGAACGGTCATGCACTTTGGTAGAAGGAATAAAGGTGTAGACTATTTTCTAAATGGGGAGAGAATTCAGAAATCGGAGGTGCAAAGGGACTTGGGAGTCCTAGTGCAGGATTCACTAAAGGTTAACTTGCAGGTTGAGTCGGCAGTAAGGAAGGCAAATGCAATGTTAGCATTCATTTTGAGAGGACTAGAATATAAAAGCAAAGATGTAATGCTGAGGCTTTATAAGGCGTTGGTCAGACCACATTTGGAGTATTGTGAGCAGTTTTGGGCCCCGTATCTAAGAAAGGATGCGCTGGCATTGGAGAGGGTCCAGAGAAGGTTTACAAGAATGATCTTGGGGATGAAAGGTTAACCTATGAGGAGCGTTTGATGGCTCTGGACCTGTACTCGCTGGAGTTTAGAAGGATGAGGGGGGATCTCATTGAAATCTACTGAACGTTGAAAGGCCTGGACAGAATGGACATGGAGATGTTTCCAGTGGTGGGAGAGTCTAGGACCAGTGGGCACAGAATAGAAGGACCTCCCTTTAGAACAGAGATGAGGAGGAATTTCTTTAGCCAGAGGGTGGGGAATCTGTGGAATTCATTGCCACAGAGGGCTGTGGAGGCCAAGTCATTGGGTATATTTAAAGCAGAGATTGATAGGTTCTTGATTAATAAGGGTGTCAAAGGTTACGGGGAGAAGGCAGGAAGAAGAAATTAGCCATGGTTGAATGGCGGAGCAGACTCGACGGGCTGAATAGCCTAATTCTGCTCCTATGTCTTATGGTCTTATTATGGTCTAAAATTTTTCACATTTATTTTTCATGTTATAAGTGATAAAGCTACTTGACAACAATTTGCCAATAAAACTAATGATCTTTTTCTATAAACATATCTGTGCTGCAAACAAACTAACAATAAGCAAAAATCCTGGTGTAGGAAAGTATATTCCCAGAGCTATTGCAAAAAAGATTGATCAAGTTATCGTCAAACAGCACTGAAGCAGGCCCTTCGGCCCACCATGTCTATACTGACCATCAAATACCATCCCCTTTCCTCCCCGATTGTCTCCACAAGTATATTGCTGTGAATACCTGAGGCTGCTGTGGAATGGGTGCCTTTGTGTGCTGCGGAACGAGGTGTTGTTGACTCAGTTCTCATGTGTTCTCGATTCTCTCTGCTTTTATACTCAACAAAGCAGTTCCAGGGACAGTAGGACCAGACTGACCAGGGCTCAGTGTCTCACCAATATAAACCTGGGCTTTCCATGACATCAGGGAAGGTGCAACTAGAGTGAGATTCTCTTTACTGATCCATGGGGGTGGCTGGCAACTCTTGGTCCAAAATGAAATATGCTCGATCACAGCAGCCACCTTTGACTGGGATCTTCACCTGCAGACCCATGTTTGACTCTTCATTCTAAACACAGTCCCATCTAAGGATTGAACTATGTGCAGTGGGTTTGCTGAACTTTCACAGTGGGGAGTTGATTCAGCCCACAGGAAGCACAAGTTGATTTGAAGCGAGAAGCAGACTGCTGGAGGATCTCAGCGGGTCAGGCACCATCTGCGGAGGCAGAGGGATAGTCGAGGTTCCAGGTCAACACCCTGCATCAGGAGCCAAAATGTTGACTATCCCTTTCCCTCCGCAGACGCTGCCTAATCCACTGAGTTCCTCCAGCAGTTTGTGTTTGCTCCAGATTCCATGGTCTGCAGTCTCCTGTGTCTGCATGAATGGATTTGACTCACTTCAGCAATGAATCCCCTACACTGAACATCAAGCAGTCCATGAATTTCTTATGGTTACTGTTATACAGTGATGAATTTTAAAGTTAAAGTAACCTATACATGGGCAGATAGAATCCTGTTCCATGCCACTAATGAGCCAGGAAATATAGCCACTAATATACAACAAGTATGTCCAAGCAAATCCAGGCATAAAACCCATTGATTGCCTCCCTATTTCAGAAGATTATTTCTCACCCTACAATTATTTAAAAACTTTGGGCTCCTCTATTTCTAGCCTCTTGTGCATCTCCAGTTGCCTCAGGTATCAGGCATCCCTGAACCTTTAGCTCCTAAACTCCGGAATTGCCACTCTGAACACCTCTGGCTGTCGTTCTCTCTTCCATTGAGGCTCTCCTCAAGACCTACCTGTTTAACAGATGGCCACCTGCCTTTATATGGCTCAGTGCAAATGTTTATTTGATTCTATTTCTGTGATGCAACTTGTGATTTTTTAATGGAGACATCAGAGACTGCGGATGCTGGAATCTAGAGCAACAAACAATCTGCTGGAGGAACTCAGCGGGTCAACTATGATATCTATGTTAAATCTAAGCTATTGTTATGTGGTTCATTCAACTCCCACACTGTAAATCTAGAGCCATGCACCAATGATTAGGAGATAAACTGGCTGTCAATAAGTCTTCTGTTGAAACTATATCAGGTTATCTGCCTGAAAGATCTAAGTCCAACGAAGATAACTGCATGCACTTGTAATTTGCAAATTTAGCTGTGCCTGATGTGTCTATTAGTCACAAGCTTCACTGACATAACACGTCAAACACTTTAAACAGGCTCAGCAGTAATAGTTCTGTGTGAAGACTGATATGTCATTGCCCTGAAATGATTTCAATGATCATCCTTTACAAACCAAGGCTGTGCGCCAGCATTGGTAAGGTGCGATCCTCTTAAAGAGCACATTAACTCACAGGAACTCGCACATAATTATTCATGTTGGAAGACATATTATTTGCATATTTCATGCTGTTAACTGGTGTGTGTGACTTTGTCAGAAGATTCTCTGCAATAGAGGAGCTACCCATTTAAAAGAAATTGATCTCGACATGTATTGTGGTCACCGGTATTAAGGCAAATCAGGTACCAAGGTACACAGGTACTCAGCTATGAAGTACTCTAAGGATTCCATCTGCTCTTGCAGAGTCAGTGTATTGTGCACACCACTGAGATCCAATGGAGTTCAACAGAATTAGATCTTGAAGGCAGTGTAAAACGCACTTCACTCTTTAAAGTGCATGTAGTGTGACTGACTGTGATGACAGCACCATCAGCCAGTGAGGTGGAGGGGTGTGAAGGTAAGGCTTACCACAGTCAACTGTACAGTAGTATTGGAATTGGTTTATTGTTGTCACACGTACCGAGGTACAGTGAAAAACTCGTCTTGCATACCGTTCGTACAGGTCAATTCATTACACAGTGCATTGAGGTAGTACAAGGTCAGTGTAACAGCTACAGAGAAAGTGCAGTGCAGGTAGACAATAAAGTGCAAGGTCATAATGAATTAGATTGTGAGGTCAAGAGTCTATTTTGTACAAGAGAACCATTCAGTAATCTTATAACAATGGGGTAGAAGCCGTCCTTGAGCCCGGTGGTACGTGCTTTCAGGCTTTTGTATCTCCTGCCCAAATTGGAGAGGGGAGTAAAGAGAATGTCTGGGGTGGGTGGGGTCTTTTATTATGCTGGTTGCTTTACCGAGGCGCCTGGACAGGACCAATTTTCTCAGTAAGCAAAATAGAGGGAACAGAACTATAGCAACTTCATGCAATAAAAGCAGGCACAGAAATTCCTCTCCTATTTCAGGCTGCCACCCCTCCAGCAGAGATGGGGACATAAATAGAGGTGTTTAAAAGATTGTGCATTTTCTTTATTTGCTTTGAAAACTTTAATTTATTAGTTACAAAAATATAGGGACATAGAAGGCTGTTTGAGCTGTTTGGATGCAGGAGATCACCTGACAAAAATACCAGGATTAAATCCAACCAGAGTTGGTATCCTTACAGTGCATCAGAGTCCAAGATAATGTTGTTTCTGGAATCATTACAAGTGCAAAAGGTTTTGGATCTTAATCATTCCAGCCATGGACTCCCCAACATCTTCAACAGCTGTGCATTGACCACCAATCTTAGCATCATTACTTTATCTAATCATTAAATAAAGACCTGCATTTATATAGAATCTTTCAGAAAATCCAAGGTACTTTGAAATCAATGAACTACTTTTGAAAAGTAGTGATTATTGTGGCAAGCATCTCTTCTGTGATAAATAGTTGGATAAGAGGAATGAGCACATCAGTGCACCGAATTAATTTTGGTACCAGAGTGTACTAGCATAGCCAAGTGTTCTTGTACACTTGAGTATGAAAATGTACAAGTGTACTTGGGATGCTGAGAGTGCTGGCACAGCTGAGTGCCTGAGTGTACCACTATACTTAATACCTGAGTGAACCTGAGTATATTTGTGCACTGAATTATCTGAGTTGCTCATGTGCCTTGGTACTTCAGTGTATTTCTTTAACTGAATACCTGAGTCCACAAGTGTACCTGAGTATAACAGTGCACCTGACTATCTGGGATTGCTTATGTACTTGAGTACACAAGTGTTCCAGTGTCCCTTGGTACCAAGTATGCTAATGTACCTGATTATTAGTGTTCCAAAGTATACGCGTGTATTATTGTACCTGAATACCTGAGCACCTGAGTACAGAATGTTTGGTGGTATCTGATTGTACTTGTGTCTCTGATGATCAGAATGTTCTAGAGTAACTGAGTGTACTTGTGTAAGTGTAACACAATTCCTAAATAGACCAGTGTGCCCAGGTACAGTGGTGCCCCTGAGTGCACTCATGTAGAGTGAAACAGAATTCCCAGGGTGTCAAAGTTTTCCCAGTGCCCCTGAGTGTAGTAGCACACAGTGTAACACATTTCCTAAATACACCAATGTGCCTGAGTGTAGCAGTGTACTTAAATGCATGAATGTGCTAGTGTACTTTGATACCTGTGTGTACTTGTGTGGCTGTGTGTACTAAAGTACCTGAGTAACCTTGTGCACCCAGTACCTGAGTCTATCAGTGAACCTTAATGTACAAAGGTACCTTGATACCTGACTGCACGAGTAGACCTGACTGTAGTAGTGTACCCAAATATATTATGTTCCCGTGTACCCGACCATCTAAGTGTCCTTGTATCCCTGTCTGCACAAGTATAACTGAGTGCCTCATGTACTAGGGTGCATGAATGCCTGAGTGTATTGGTCTTCTTTGGTACTGAGTGCACCAGTTTACCCCAGTCACTCAGTACCTGAGTAGGCCGGTCTACATGGCTGAAAGCAGAAAATGCTGGCATGCATATCAGGCAGCAACTGTGGGGAGAAAAACAGAGTTAACGCTTTCAACCTGGAAGAGGGGTGGTGGTAAATCGGAAGGCAAAAAAAAACTGCAGGTGCCGGAAATATGAAATAAAACTGTACCTGGGAGTACCTGAATGCACGGGTCTACCTTTGTATCCAGGTATATTCATATAACTGAGTACACTAGTTTACTTTGTTATCCAAATGTACTCATAAAATAGAGTGCACTAATATACCTTTGGTATCCAGCTATATCATAGAACTGAGTGTACTGGTGTACCTTGGAATCCAAGTGTATTTATATAACTGAGTGTGTTCATGTTCCTGAGCTGGGGCCTGGGGAAGTCAGGAGAACACACCCCAGTCCTCATTGAGTGGTCAGTGGTGGGAAGGGTGAGCAGCTTCAAGTTCCTGGGTGTCAGCATCTCAGAGGATCTATCCTGGGCCCAACACATTGATGCAATCATGAAGAAGGCATGCCAGCGGCTCTACTTCATTAGGAGTTTGAGGAGATTTAGTATGTCACCAAAGGGTCTTATAAATTTCTATAGATGTACGGTGGAGAGCCTTCTGACTGGTTGTATCACAGCCTGGTATGGAGCCTCCAACGTACAGGATTGCAAAAGGCTGCAGAGGGTTGTAGACTCAGCCAGCTCCAACACGGACACAACCCTCTCCACCATCGAAAACATCTTCAAGAGGCGGTGCCTCAAGAAGGTGGCATCTATCATTAAGGACCCTCGTTATCCGGGACATGCCCTGTTCTCATTACTACCATCAGGGAGGAGGTACAGGAGCTTGAAGGCCCACACTCATTAATTCAGAAACAGCTTCTTCCCCTCTGCCATCAGATTTCTGAATGATCCGTGAATCCATGAACACTACCTCATTATTCCATTTTTTTGCATTAGTTATTTATTTTTGTAATCTATAGATTTTATGTCTTGCACTGTACTGCTGCCGCAAACCACAAATTTCACGTCATATGTCAGTGATAATAAATCTGATTTTGATTCTGATTCCCTGTTGTTGAAGACACTGTGGTGGGAGGGTTGCCTGTCACATTGTATATTGTCTCCATCTAGTACAGCATCAGAAAAATTGGATTGGAGTGTACTGGTAATTTCTTGTAAAAGGAATTGACTTAGGTCTCCTACAGATTCACCTAGTCAAAGAGCTCCAACAAGCCTTTTTAAATATCCTTATCAGTTATTCAATCAACAATGATCAAAGATTGAGACAGCCAATGACAGTCAAACAGTTTAGGATGATTTAGTCTTAGACTGTACAGCACTGTTAGGGGATTTCCAATACAACTTGAACTCAAATGTTATAAGGTACACCCCTGAGGTAACTTCAAAAGGCTAGTGAGATAGTTGATTCTTTGGTTTTAGTGTTCAGAAAATCCCTGGATTCAGGACGGGTCCACTAGATTGCAAAATAGCAAATGAAACTCCTTTATTCGAAAAGAAAGAGAGACAGATAATAGGAAACAGCAGGCCAGTTAACTCAACATCTGTCATTGGGAAAATGATAGAACCTATTATTAAACATGTTATAGCCAAACACAAAGGAAAATTCAAGGTAATCAGACAAAGTCAACGTGGTTTTGAGAAAGGGAAATCATGTTTGCCAAAATTTATTGAATATTTTAAGGAAACATTGTGTGCTGTGCTAAAGGGGAGCTGGTTGATGTCCTATAGTTAGATTTCCAGAAGGCATTTGATGAGATATCGCATCAAAGGTTATTGCAGAAAATAAAAACTCATGGTGTGGGAGGTAACATGTTGTTATGGATAGAAGATTCACTGGCTGACGGGAAACAGAGGTGGGAAAATTGTTTTATTTTCTGATTGGCAAGATGTAGCAAACAGTATGTCACAGGGAGCAGTGCTGGGGCCTCAACTTTTTAATGATTCATATAAATGATTTGGAGGAAGGCACAAAAGGTATGGTTGCTTAGTTTGCTAATGACACAAAGATGGGTAGGAAAGTAAGTTACAAAGAGGGCATAAGGAGAATGCAAGGGGCTGCTGGAGGAACTCAACGGGTCGAGCAGCATCTGTGCGGAGAAAGGAATTCTCAGCGTTTTGGGTTGAAATCCTGCATCGGGACTGCAAAGGGCTAAGTGAGTGGGCAAAGATCTGGTAAATGGAGTATAATGTGGGAGAATGTGAAATCGTCCATCTCGGCAGAAAAAATAAGAAAAGCATGTTATCTAACTGCTGAGAGGATGCCGAGCTCTGAGATTCAGAGCAACACCGTGAGCATTTATTTTCTGTGATGACCTTTGATGCAACACCTCATGTGGTGTGCCCGTTCATGATTCATCAAAGGCTAATGGCAAGTACTGTAGGTAATAAGAGGTAACTGATATCATTCATTATGAGGAGAATTGAAATCAACAGTGGCAAGGTTATGCTTCATTTATATAGAGCATTGGTGAGCCCACATCTAGAATATGGTGTGCAATGTTGGCCTCATTATTTAAGGAAGGATGTTAATTCATTGGTAGGAGTTCAGAAAGGGTCAAATAGACTCATGTCTGGAATGGGCAGGTTGTCTTATGAGGAAAGGTTAGACAGTCTGGGTTTGTACTTTGAAAGGTGAGAGAGGACAATGGAAATATTGAGGGGTCTTGACATCGTGGGTTTGAAGAAAATGTTTCCTGTTTTGGGAGAATCTAGAACTTGGGTTCACAGTTTAAAAATAAGCATTCTTCCATTTAAAGCAGACATAAGGATAAAGATTTCACTCAACTCTCTTCCTCAAAAGATGGTGGCATCTTTGTATAGTTTCAAGGCAAAGGTAGATAAATACTTGGTAAGCAATGGAGTTAAAGATTGATGTGGGAATGTGAAACTGGGATTAGCCATGACCTTACTGAATCTAGAACAGGATCTGCTGCTAATCCTAACCCACAAATCCAATGTTTACTTCATTGCATAATGTCAGAATATTAAGAGTGCACACAATGCATCCATCCCAGTGACTCAATATGCGAGTTGTACGTGCAATAGTTCCACTCCATAGGAGCTGTATATTAACACTCAACACAACAACACAGAAACTAGCAGCAGGAGTAGGCCAGTAAACCCTTCAAGCCTGTCCCACCATTCAATATGATCACAGCTGATCTTTGCTGGCCTCAACTCCTCTTCTGTGCCAGTTCTCCATACCCCTCTATTCCTCAATCCATCAAACATTCTCCACCACCTGCAGGGACGGAAAATTCCAGTGATTCACCACCCTCTGCCGGAAGAAACTTCTATGTACCTCAGTTTTAAATGACTGTCCCCTTGTCTTGTAGTTAAGCCCCCCTGTTCATGACTCTCCCACGAGTGAAAACATGCTCCCTGTCAAGCCCACTTGGGATCTTATATGTTTGAATCAGGTCAATCCTCATTTTTCTAAACTCCAGGCCCAAACTACATAGTTTCTCTTGGTAGGACAACCCTTTCATCTCAGAAATTAGCCCAGTGTTTCTCCTTTGGACTGCCTCCAATGTTACTGTTTCTTTGTTTAGGTGAGGGAACCAAAAGTGTGTGCAGTATTCCAGGTGAGGCCTCACCAACACCCTGTACAATTGCAAAAAAACCTCCCTATTTTAAAACTCCAACCACTTTGAAATGAAGGCCAAAATGCTGTCTGTCTTCTTAGCTACTTGTTGGATCTGCCTGCCAGCTTTTTGTGATTCATGCACTGGAACACCTCAGTCCCTCTGAACTTCATTCACTTGCAGTCTCTCTCCACTTAGGTAATAATCTGCCTTTTGATTCCTCTTACCAAAGTGAATAGCCTCACACTAAGCTCCATTTGCCAGGTCTCTGCCCAATCACTCAATATGATATCCTGTTGCAGAGTCACACTATCTTTATTGCAACATGCCCTTCCAAATTTGGAAACTTTACACACTGTTCCTTCCTCCAGGTCATTAATGTAAATAGCAAACAATTACAGGCCAAGAACTGATCCTTGGGGTACTCCTCTAGTTATCTCCTTCCAGTCTGGAAAGAACCCATTTATTCCAACTCTGTTTTCTATGAGACAGCCAGTTTTCAATTTATACCAGTGCACTTCCTCCAATACTATGGGCTTTTAATTTATGCACTAGCATCCTATGTGGTACTTTGTCAAATGCCTTCTGGAAATCTAAAGACACAACATCTACAGGTTCCCCTAGATCAACTCTCTCTTTAAGAATTTGAGCAAATTTGTCAAACATGTTTTACCTTTCATAAATCCAAGCTGACTAGGTTTAATTATATTCAGCTTTCCTAATTGATTAGCTATTTCCTCTTTAATTATTGACTCTCAGCATCTTGCCAATAATAGCCGTTAAATTAACTGGCCCATAGTTCCCTGCCTCCTGCCTTTCTCCGTTTTTGAACAAGAGAGTTACATTGGCTGTTTTCCAATCATCTGGTACCCTCCTGGAATCTAGCAAGATATGAAAAATTTCAACTAATGAGTCCATTATCTCTGGAGCCACTTCCTTTAAAACCCATTGGGTCCTGTGGACTTGTCCACTTTTAGCCCCCCGAGATTCTCCAATACTTTATCCCTTGTAATTGGGATTTTTGTGAGTTCTACCATGTTATTTGAAATTAGCCCGTTTGATATCTCAGGGATATTCGCAATGTCTTCCTCGGTGAAGATTCATGCAAGAAATTTAATCAACATATCTGCTATTTCTTTGTTTGCTGTCATTAATTCACCGGCCTTGCTTTCGTGCTGAGCATCGTAGACTGTTTGAATATCTGCTACTGTTCCTCTACTGACCTGTCTCTTAGCTTACTTACCCACTCTGTCTTGGACGACTCCTTCCTCATACCTTATTTAAATTGAAGACACTGGCTATGGACCTATGGTGTTCATCCTCAAACTGCATTTGGAATTCTATCATATCCTAGGGGATCTTTCACCACAAGATCCCTCATTAAACCTTCCTCGTTACACAAGATCAAATCTAAACTAGCCCGTTCCCGGCTAGACTCCACAACGTACTGCGCTAAAGAGCAATCCCTGTCGCATTCCACCAATTCTTCCCCTTTGCCCTGCCAGTTTGGTTTGTCCAATTAATATGTAGATTAAAATCTTTCATGATAATTCCAGTTCTCTTCAAACATACCCTTGATATTTCCCCATTATGCTCGGACCTATTGAGAGGTCACATTCTGGGGGTTTATAGGCCACTCCCACCCGAGCTGTTCCTTCCCCTGCTGTTCATGACTTCAACCCAAACTGATTCCACATCACTATCCGCCTGACTTAACACCCACTTCACCTGTTGCCCTGTCTGGACTAGACCTCATTGCAAACCACGCTAACACTTTAGGTTGTGATTGAGCTAAGTGAAATTAAACACTGCTCACTGTTGACGCTGCTAACGTGGCAAAAGCCAACTTCTAGCAGCGCTACGGTTCTGCCTCTGTAGCTGAGCCATGGAGGTGAGGATGACCATGGGTTTCAATGCTGTTCTACACAGGACGCACACACCTCAGCCAACTCAGCCTTGAGTCAGAACAAAAGAATCAATCAGGTTACGTGTGCCCTCTCGTGGCCTCCTGTTAAGAAGGAAGTTTGTGTTGTTGATGGAGACAGGAATGAACTTGAGAGTGAAAGTCTCATGGTCAAACTGACACTGACTGCTCCACCTGTTAGTAAAGCAAGGCCAGAGGCACCGCTTGAACCTCACCTCAACTTTGGAAACAAATCTGAGGAAAGACAAGAAGATAATCCTCAATCGGGAAGAAAACTGGACTTCGTCCAACCAACAGCAGATGTTCTGCTTCCTCTCCAATTGTGAATCCTGTGTATATTACTTTAAGTATCAAAGATTAGCAGTTTAAGATTAGGCATGCTTATTTTATCTAGCTTGAGCTTGCAATCAGCATTTCTGATATTAATAATGAGCTTGTTCTCCATGTACTCGGAGAGTACAAGTGGTGCCAAAATGGCTGAAGGTCACAGCTACATTTCATCAAAGTTTTACAAGCAAAGGATCTTGTTCATTGAACTAAATTTAACTTCTCCCTCTAGAAGGGCAGCAATGAGACCAAATGAAGGTGTGACAAGAGGCTTTAAGTGTACAGGAACCTGGACGGAATGCACACAAACCCTGCTGCTTCAGCTGACAAAGCAGGTATGTTTAAGACCAAAGCTTTGTCTCAGTCTTGTAAAATTGTGCCATTGATTATTCAACTGGATTTGAAACAAAAATGAGTCATCTGTTTATAAGTGGCAATCACATTTTAAGACCCTTGTAAAATATAGACATGGAGTTTCATTTGGACTTGGAAACTTAAGTGGATAAATCTGTACAAAAAACATGGTGTCATTTCCTGCCGTGGGTACCAGATACATTGGCCCAGGTTCGTCGGCTCCTCTTGGAATCTCAGTGGCATAGGTCATAAGCGAACCTGCTGGTTGTCCATGGAACGGCAATGACCAAACAACTGGCTCAGGCTTTCCTCCCACATTGCACAACAGTGCGCACTCCAGGGTGCTGGAGTGTGCACTGAGCAATGAGAAGTTTGTGAGTGCGTAAAATTATGGGGGGCCTGGAGAGGATAATAAGAAGGGCCTGTTTCCCTTAGCAGAGGGGTCAAAAACCGGGGGGGGGGGGGTGAATGGCAATTGGCAGAACGTTGGGAGATGATGGGAAATAAAATTCTCTCAGGGCATGGTATGGGCTCGGAAATCTTGGCATGAAAGGATGTGTAAAGTAATTGAGTCATACAGCATGGAAATGCCTTTCAGCCCAACTGGTCCATGCCAACCAAGATGCCCATCTAAGCCAGTCCCATTTGCCCACATTTGGCCCATTTCCCTCTAAACCTTTCCTATCCATGTACCTGTCCAAGTACCTTTTAAATGTTGTTAATGTACCTGCCTCAACCACTTCCTCTGGCAGCTCATTCCATATACTGACCACCCTCTGGGTGAAGAAGTTGCCCCTCAGGTTCCTGTTAAATCTCTCCCCTCTCATCTTAAACCTATGCCCTCTAGTCCTTGATTCCCCCAACCCTGGGGAAAAGACTGTGTGCATTCACCCTGTCTATGCCTTATTTTCATTTTTCTCAACGTGTATAAAATTACAAGGGGCATAGATACTTGGAGAGCCATGACCAAGGCTATGGACCCACCCAGTTATGGAAAGTCAAGTTAGATGGGTAGCTGTTTTTCAGCCAGCACAGACATGATGGGCCAAATAACCTCCTTCCATGATATAAATTTTCTATGATACCAAGCTTCTTATTGGCATGCTGGAACACTTTCTCCAAATATTTCTTAATATGATTACTCCAGTTGCATCTTTGTGATGCCAAGTCATGGTGGAAAGTTCTGCCAAGTTATATTTAAGTTCCAAAGCCACAATAACACATTATGGTCTCATAGCTGAGCCGTTGGCTGCAGGGGTTCAGGCCTGGAATCTCTGCAAGAATTTCACCAGTTCTCAGTGAGACCACCGGGGGGCAGCCTGGAGGAGACAAGGAGGAGCACATCTGTAGTCACTGATCTATCCAGGAAGAATTCTGGTGGCCCAAAGTGCCACAGCCAAGATTGAAAGCATGGAGAACCTGCAACACCTGTTACAGACTGTTTAATTATGTATAATGTGTCACTGTTACTGACTAGGAGCAAGATTGAATTTCAGTCATTAACATGCTCTTGAAACTTTTTCAGCTGGCCCTGTACCTCGATACTTCACTAGGTAGCATTCGATGAGGAGATCCTGTACTTTATGGACCAGTCTGCCTTCTACTGGCAGGACACTTGTCAGCACACAAGCCTTGTCAAAGACCTTCACTGTAAACTCTTCAAATAATTCATTCCCCGTTTATTTCAAAAATCAGGAAACAAAAGAAAAACTTGACCAAATAAAATCCTAGGATTCTGTAAGATTCAAACATATTTAAATTAAAAATATTTGAGGATCCAAGAGAGAATTGTAAATTAAATATAACTAATCGGAAAAGGAGCTTTATTTGAAATCTAACAAACAAGATCCCTTGATACAACCTGAAGGTTACGTTATCATATATGTTGATAATAACTGCCATTAGGCATTTTGTTTATTAATTAACTTTATAGTGCTTTCTATGCAATTATCAACATTTATGAATAATTTAGGTATATTCAGTCACAATTCAGATAGAACTTCGAGATTCTGTAACCCATCACATAAGTAAGCATGTTGTTAAATGATCAGTTTAAAGCTCTCGTTTTGTAAGGAATATTTTACTCCCATGTTTCCTTGGATCTGACCTGTTGGGTTCAGGCACAAGGTGAGACTGTAGGTGCCACAGACCGGAATGGTTTCCTTTCCAGTACCTGGTGTGCATAGGTCCCGGTGTTAGAGTTACTGGCACAGCAAAGTTCATCTTATTCTGGCTGACAAC